>NW_022145594.1:31760905-32960905 GCF_000002235.5 Strongylocentrotus purpuratus
TTATTATTATATTGTGTACACGTTAAAAAATATATATTCTGTATCATTAAGGTGTATCGCTGAAATGTAATCTAATGTTTATGTCGCAGAAGAAACTGAATTCAATTCAGTTCAATCTCTCTATTAAATGTATTCTCTCTTCCTCTCTTTCATTTTCACTCTCTTGTCTCTTCGTCTCCCCTCTCTCATTCCACTCCTAGTAACCTACTACATCTCAAGACCATAAAAACAGGCGACAAGAAAGTGCGCATTAACACCGAGTCTCCCAATCGAGAAATATGTTGCCATGGTAACAATATAATCATACATCTCTTATCCTCAGTGCGTAAGTCGGATTAGCGCACGGACGCGAACATCCCAGAATCGTCAGCGCCATCTTGCCTCTTTTTCTTCCCCTTCATCAGTTGAGGCGGGCTGTAAACAAACCGAGAATATCTTGTAAACAATCTCTGATACTTGAACGTGTAAGTTGGTATTTTAGGGATGAGAAGGTGTATTCTTAGTAGCAACAGGAGGCGGTTGAGTTTCAAACAAGATCCCATCAAGTTTTGTTAATATGCTTTTTCAGGGCCTTGTTGTGTCCTATGGCTATGAATTTCGTTTCTCGGTTTTTTATCTCGAAACTTTCAAGCTCTTATCTATAACAATTTGTTCCTGTCATTGGCAATCGTGATTCTATTCTGTCTCATTATTTAAAAAAAAAAAATATTTTCTGTATTCTTCTTGACTGTATTTATCTATCCATTTTCATTTCCCCCAATTTTTTTCTGCTGAAAATTATGTCTCTCATTCTCTCCCCTCTCTCTCTCTCTCTCTCTCTCTCTCTCTCTCTCCATGTTCTCTCTCCATGCTCTCTCGCCATGATATCTCTGTCTCCGTCTCCCTCTCTTTCTCTCTCTCTCTCACTCCCTTTCTTCCCTCGTCTATGTGTGTCTGCCTATCTCTCCTCCCTCCCTCTATCCCCCTCTCCGTCAAACCTACAGTTGAGGGCTTATAACTGAGTGGTTTCCACCCCCTTAATGATTTATATTAAGAACCTTTTATAACAACAACAACAGCAATCATTGTCTCAAGTTTTCCCTTTCCACTTTGTTATTTTCATTATTACTGAATTTTTTTCTTCCCCCGTTTCGTCTCAAGTGAGTTTTAATTATGGTCAACTATACAGCTTCTTACAGCAATTATAACGCTGATCGAAATTAAGCCCTCTTAACTTGAAAATTGTTTACCCACTCCTCTACGACTTGCACAATTAAACAAATAATAACATTAAATAAATAAATTAAAACACTAAACTAAAAAGGCTACAGTTTTCATCCATGGACTAAATCTAGTTCAAGTATTCATCTTTTTCTTTAACAGTGGAATGGACGATAGTGATAATAATAATAATAAAGATTGATTTATTAAGCGCGTACTAAACGACAGTTTCTCTATGCGCTTCACATAGTAAAAAAAAAATCTACATGTATTTTTAACTAGTTACAAGAACGAAATACAAAAACCTACTTACTGTAATTATATTATAGCTTTATTAATTATGATGGCAACTTTCTAGTTGCGCAAATTACTGCGATTTTACAGTGTATTATCACTCAAGACACCTCACCTGTGTGAAGAGTGGCAAATGTGGATTGATGCCTTGAAATGATAAGGGATACATGCAGTGCAAGTTAAGGACTTGAACCCTCAAATCTTTCAAAGCAAATAACTATACACGAAATGTGATGTTTGATATTTTCATAGCGCACATTATTTAGCAAGGCCCTCCAATATTACCCCGCCTATGCTATGTGCTAGTTTACCGATGTAAGTGCTCTCATCACTTCAAAGGCATTGTTTAACAAGTTTCCAGTGTTACAAATTATGATATGCATGCCTCAACGTGATATCAGTGTCTGTGATAATTATGGTGTAATATTGAAGCCCTACAAAAAATTGAGCTTCAAAATGATCATGAAGTGCTTCAAAAAAGTAAAAAATCTTTGAGTGAACGGTTTTACTATACTCATTTTTTTCCAATAGACTTTAGCGTTATGAAAACCATTGGGAAAACGTTTTTGAAATTTCGATTTCCAATCATAAATATCTTGATAATCAGGCAGGCGATCGTCTGGTAAAAGTTATGGGATTCCTGACTGGCCTAAGGTTTATAATTATGATTGCAGCATAAGCTAAATCCAAGACTTTGTTAAGAATCTGATGCAAAGATACCCAATGCCTTTAAAGCCCGTCTGTACTAGTTTGGCCAGGGGGATTAGACCTCCCTGCCAGGTCACTGACAGGTGGTTATGTCATCAAATCAGCTCTCAATCAACATAAGAAAAAGGGATCATGGGGAACCAATAGGCACCGATTATGCATGTTTTGCTATATAGAGGGCGCAATCAGCTATAAGTAGTGCAGTGGGGCTTTAAAACCGGTGTGGAGAGTGGCAATTGTCACTGGTGTCGCGCCGAGGATCGAACGCGGTACGCACGACCTTCTGATAAGTGTTTAACAAACCACTCGACTGCGACACCTTTACAAAACATGCGGTTAGTATGGTATCGTGGTATGTTTGTCATTTTTTCCTTCTAATTAATTTGCGTCATTGGCCCATAAATTCGTGCCAAAAGACGTCAGCAAACGGTTGAAGAAAACAAAACCGATAATGACGATGATAAAAATGTACAGTGCGAGACAACAACAAAAAACTGCTTGTTAAATATCCTGTGAATAGATATCTTTTTTGGAATGTTAGATATGATCACAACTTGTAGGATCTTTTTCATCAACAATTTTGATCAACAACTTTTTTTTCTTCATCAACGTCAGTAAAAGATTGTGGAAACAAAACCGATCTAACGCAGATATAACATATAAGGCTAGCAATCCCAATGTGCTTTGCGAGAAACGAAAACAGCTTGTTACAATATGTTCTGTAGATCGGAAATCTTGAATGTCTGATCTGATCAAAAGTTGTAGGAACTTATTCATCAACAATTATTTATTGGCTTCAGTATGTATGTGGACTAAAGGCAATTAGGAGACGTTGTTGTAGATATTACGATAAGGATTGTGTTTCAAGAAGAAGTACGTAATAATCTAATGAGTTTTCATCTACACTTAAAGACGTAGCTTCTTCCAAACACCATTAAGTTAAATGTTAAGAAAAGGGTAACAAGGATAATGTTTGTGATGTGTATCAACAGATTTTAGTACATATAGCGTACCATTATAGTGGTTTGTTCAATGTAGTATTCTGTCTCAAAGTGCTTAGAACTTGAAAAGAAGGAAAAATGCCGTTTTGGACCTTTTTTTTTTTTTTTTTTTTTTTTTTTTTTTTTTACAATTGGCTTTTGTAATAAGCTTTAGTCATCCTTCAAAATAAATAGTCTTTGATATTTGCATTACTCCTTTTAGGGAGTTGTAAGTAGGCCTAAGGGCTTAGTCGTATTTTACTCTTTTAGGATGTTGTCATCAACTGAAAAATTAAATCATTAGTGCAATTCTACTTTCATTTTTCTCCAGACACTATCGTTCATGATTCCCAGTTACAAAAAGTGCCCTCATTTAAAGCCTATGATATTACTCAAAATCAAATATATGTAACTGACTTCGTTATGTCAATCACTTTAATTTGCAACTATGAAAGAAACTAAATAAAAGGAGTCTCCCCCTCCCCCTCCCCCTCCCCTTCTTCTTATACAGACAGTCTGTATGAGCATGAACCTAATACATGGTATGAGGCGCCAAGATTGATATTTATCTTGATAAATACATAATCTTTTGGAAGTACAAATTACCTATACAACACTGTCTCCTTTCTAAACGAAAATTTCCTAATTGATGTAATTATTAATAGCTTGTTTTGTCTCACTTTGCAAAAATGATAAGAATGGATAAACAAGGACGGAGCTCGACTCTCGAGGGGTTTCTGCAGGTAATGTTGTGTGTTTAATCAGATACAGCTGTATCCCTTGGCGTCTTTAAATAGCATGGCCGGCTTGATGAAGTCTTGATACAGTTTTCTTTGTAACAGAATAAAAAACTTTTTTTTTAAAGAATTTGATTGAAAGTGTTGGTTCTAGTGTTAGAGTTGCGAAGACTTGCAGGATAATTTTAAAAAGTTGAGACATTGAAAGGTATAAGTGAATATTGCTAGCAAAATAATAATAAAGACTGATTCCCTCATAATAATGATGATGATAATAAGAACAAAAGCAACAAAAACAATAATAATAATAATGATAATAATGATGATGATGATGATGATGGTGATGATGGTGATGGTGATGATGATGATGATGATGATGATGATTATGATGATGATTATGATGATGATGATGATGGTGATGATGATGATGGTGATGATGATGATGGTGATGATGATTATGATGATGATTATGATGATGATGATGGTGATGATGATGATGGTGATGATGATGATGATGATGGTGATGATGATGATGATGATGGTGATGATGATGATGATGATGGTGATGATGATGATGATTCTGATGATTATGATGATGATTATGAGGATTATGATACAGCTTGGAAAACATAAGGGGTTGGCCGCCACATCTCTCCGTTCGGACACTCTGAAGGGCCGATTGGACCCCCATGCGAAGAAGCTTTAAAACAAAACAAAATCTTTTTGTGGGAGGTGGGGTCCTCCCTACTGCCTGTCCCTGATACGCCCCACCACTCTTCATCAGCCAGGATCCGCCAGAATGATGATAATGCATGAACCGCTAACTTGACACAATATTATATTGTTCGTGCCATCAACCCAAACTGATGACGCCAACAATAAAGATATTTATTTGAATGACGGAATGATAACATATGGCATATGGGACAGTGAATAAATAGGCATATACGGTGACGCAACCAACTTATCTAAATCACTGATTTTATACGACTTCAAAATCATTATTCAATCAAAGCTCACGATCTCTTCTTGTTGGTACGTCAAAGAGAGACATTGCCATGGTAACAGCGTCAGAATGATAAAGATTTGGTGAGACGATATGTAGTGAACTTATTGTTACGTGTTGGAACGTCCGCATCATCAGGCATGCCACAAACACACGATCGCAAAAATGTTCGAGAAATCGACTCAACGAGTACATGTCATGCCATATAGAAACATTAAGAATACCAGAAGCATGAATGTTAAGCCTTTCGAGAAACCAACTCAGCGAGTACATCCCGTAGAAACATTAAGAATGCCACAAGCATGATTGTAAAGCCTTTCGAGATATCAACTCAAGGGATTTATCCCATAGAAATATTAAAAATACCACAAGTATGATAAAGCCTTTAGAGAAAATAAACTCAACGAGTACATCCCATAGAAACATTAAAGATACCACAATCATGATTGTAAAACATTTCGAGAAAATAAATTCAATGGATATATCCAATAGAAACTTTAAGAATGCCATAAGCATGATTGTAAAGCCTTTCGAGAAAATAAATCCAAGGGATATATCCAATAGAAACATAAAGAATGCCACAAGCATGATTGTAAAGCCTTTCGAGAAATCAACTCAACGAGTACATCCAATAGAAACATTAAGAATACCACAAGCATGATTGTAAAGCCTTTCGAGAAATTGACTCAACGAGTACATCCAATAGAAACATTAAGAATATCACAAGCATGATTGTAAAGCCTTTCGAGAAATCAACTCAACGATGGACGTATACCCATACGTCCATCGTCCCATAAATAGAGACAATGTACAGCTTATTGAATACATCACTGTGTAGTCTCTAAGAAGGGCAAGGCTATTGTCATCGGCTTAGGTAGTTCTATTTTCAAAAAAATTGCGGCCGTGCTCACAACATATCTCTAAAACGCAGGAATGAGGATTAAAAAAAACAACTTGTAATTTGCTAATTAAAGATTAAATAAAAATATATCATATTTTTTTACGAAAAAGAGGAAGTTGAGAGCCCTTTTTTAACAACAGAGTCTGTTATTTAAATGTCTCTATTTCTAAGCTGTTCAAAAAACAGGAAATTATAGAAGTTAACAATCCTCTGGCTCTTAACAGACAAGATTCATTTTCGAGGGTTGTTATACTAATTAATTTCAAGCATACGTCAAGAAGCCGTACTTTTTCCGAGTAAGACTGTTAGATACATGTATAAAGAGACTACTTTGGCTTCATTTCAAGTAGTCTTACCTGAGTCCTTTGGTAATAATTGTAGGGTTTCATGACGCTCGATCTTAAAGGTATAGACCAGTTCTGGTCATGCGATTGCATTGTAAAAGAAACGTTGTGGAATCGATCAGAAAAAAGTTGATCATCTAGCATATAAGTATTGGCGGGTACTGCAAGGTTCTGGAATCATCAAAATGATAAGAAATGTGGCCCTGTCTTGGTAAAGTTACAATAACTGTACACAGAAAGATGTTTATGGCACTATGGGATATCCATTCAGTCCGGATAGATATAATAATTTACCAAATATATCAAGTAGTAAAGGCGGTTTCCCGGCAAACTTTGTATCATTACGTATTAGTCAAAACTTATTCTTTCACATGATTGGTAATAAGGGCTTCCATTACATTTTTTGAGATGGGGCGTTTCCAAAACTGGTCTATACCTTTAAAGGCATCGTTTAACGATGTTAAATCTGAGATGCATGGCCCTACGTGTTATCAGTGTCTGTGATTTGGTGTAATATTGAAGCCCTAAAAGAATTGCGCTTCAACTTGATCAGCCTCAAAAAATCAAAATCTTTGAGTGAACGGTTTTACCATACTGATTTTTCCCAATAGACTGTAGTGTTATAAAAAACATTAGGAAAACGGTTTTTGAAATTTCGATTTCCAATCATTAATATCTTGATAATCAGACAGGCGATCAGTTTGTAAAAGTCACGAGATTCCTGACTGACCTAAAGGTTTATAATTATCATTGCAGCATGAGCTAAATCCAGGATTTTGTTTCAGAATCTGAGGCAAAGATACCCAATCCCTTTAATACTGTACGTCTAACGCCAAGGATGAGAACATCATTAGACACAATAGTTAAAGTTAAGTCCACCTGGAAACTTCTTTATTTTGATTGGTGTAAACAAGTAAAAAAAAAAAAACGCTCAGTACCCCATTTTTCTCTTTGCTTTTCTTTCCAAGCGCTTGATAGGGACATACTTTGTAATGTGGTATGCGCTATACAAAATGGATTATTATTATTATGAATATTTTGCACGAAATATCGTGATTAAGTATAGCTTGACCTGAACAGCCGCGTATACATTGAAGAAGGTTCTTGTTTGTTTGTTTGTCCGTGTGAGTGTATGTGTTTTCTAATGTCGTTCTTTATTTGTGTTTGTTTTTTCTTTTATTTTGTTTGTTTGATTAAGGAGTGGTTTCCATTTACTGCAACTTTGTAAGCAAGATTTTAATTTGTCCATGATACAGAAAAGCGCTTCATAGTTATTACCACGGCCATCGGATTCATTTCAAATCTTTACTAAAAACGCACCTCTTTGGCCTTAATTAATTAGCTTAAACTATCCTTACTTACGTTTTTTTTATTTTGACCATGTTAGCTATCTCTTTATTATGTTATTTACTATGTTAAGTTCGTCATTTTAGTAGTTATAAGATTTGTATATTTCTCTGTGTTGATTCCTTTTATGTGATTATATTTCTCGTCATTGCTTGTACAGCGCATAGAGAAACTAATGTTTCTTATGCGCTTTATAAATATTGTGTTATTATTATTATTATTATTATTATTTGTGTAGACAATGTGTGCACCATCTCCACATCCTGGTGAGTGCACCACGGCGGCAATAAGCGGATAAATGCGATCATTCCGTGTCTACATTGTCTCTCCTGCGTATGGAGTGGCAAATGTTGATTTAAAGCCCCCAGACACTCGTATGAGGAAATATAATCTATATTGGCTGTCGTCATCCAACACCATATCCCCATATTTTCTCCTGTGTATGGAGAGGTAGACATGTAGGATCAAAGAGTGAGGAAGATGAAATAAGTGCAGCCATGACCGTATAGGGACTCGAACACATGACCTTCGCATCTTGTAGTGTTCAAACCACTAGACCACGACACCCCCTGAGACTAGCCAGGGGGCTATTTTGCTTTATTTAAAACAAATCGAAACTGGATGGATCGCTGCGCATGGCCAGAATCGATCTTACACCGTCTTTATCTTGTAACAATGTATTTATTGGAAGACTAAAATTAGACTTAGCACACACTTTACGTCTATTATTTTATTTTATTTATATCGAGATAAGAAGCATGAGGAAAGGGATCAGCTCAAATAAATGGCTTTAAATAACGAATAAACGCTTCATAGGAGACGATGGTTTAAAAATAGAAAGGCTTTCTTTGGATAACTATTGAAGTGTGGAGAGAGCGTTGCACTATTGATCGTGTCGTTCCTAAAAACAGTCCGGACTATCTCACGTCACAAACGTCATCGAATGTTATTTCATATCCAAGGTGTTCTAAGACAAACATGGACGTCGTCTTCACAGTCTTCCGACGATTTGGAAGGAAGGATTATAAATGATGTAACGAAACATTATTATGATCATATTCATATGGCCTTTCAGTGGTGGTGGATCCCAGATAGGAGGTGGGGGGATGTAACACTTTACCTTGAAAATACATTCTGGCATTCCTTAATAAGGCCTTTACAAAAAAGATGTTGTATTGCCCTTTAGGTGCCAAAACATGGGTCTAGTCGGTCGGAAATCTTCTCTTTTTTGTATTTTTTTTGTACTCCCTCTTTGGGCTGATATTTTTAGTTTTGAATGCTTTAATAGTACATGTTTTTATTTTCTAAAAAACGGTAATTTTTTTATTTTTGTTTTAATTTTTTTAAAGCCGACCGTAGATTTCAAGATTTTTGGGTCGATCGCAAAGGGCAATACAACATTTTTTTGTTTAGGCCTTAGAAAACTGTTTTCCCAAACTGTGTCCCGCGACAGCAATAGTAATTTATAAACACTCAACATGCTAAAATGCATGTAAAAATGAATTGTGTAGACTGTTTTTCTTTTCCCTTCCATTTTTCTTTCTCCTCGTCGTAGATCCCCCCTCCCCCACGAGAGAAACTTTGATACCAATTCCTTTTCATAATGGAATATCAGCAAAAAAAAATAATGACGTATATAGACAGTTTAAACAAAAGACGCTTGTTTTTCGGACCCCCCTGCAAGAGAGACCTGGTTACCAACTCCTTTGTATGGACTACCAAAAAAAAAAAGCAATGACGTACATACAGATCAGTTTTAACACCAGACGTTTGTTTGGCAAGAACTCCCAAAGATCATGCAGAAAAGAATTGAATAGAAGAATAAATGCACTCTCGACCTCGTAATAGTAACCCCCCCCCCCCCCCAACATCAACAAAATTATAATAATAAAACAGGCAAAAGAGACGCTGGTAAAACAAAATTTTGAAGGTGTGTGAGACAAATTCTGACAACTGAAAAAGTAACAACAAGATTCGAAAATTATTTGTCACCCACGTCTACAGGGTAAGGCAATTTTAGCATTAGCTCTTTTGGCAACCTTTGTACGATATATCAACAAGGAAAGTATGCAGATTGGATACTAAGTATTTTAGTTCATTCATTGATAACAGATTAATGGAATAACTCATTACTAGGTCCCCAGGGGGGTGTTTCACAAAGATTCTAAGTCGAACTTAACTCTAAGTTGGACTTAAATATTATGGGAAGCCATTAGCATCCTTGAAAATATTTTGTAAATTTCTTTGTAGAAGGCATAAAATGTTGATTCAAATCATTCATATTTCCTATTATCATGGGAGATTTCATGTTCTTGGCGTGGAATTTATAAAAAAGTCTAAAACACTTGAATTTCTGCTTTTGGATATATTTCATTTTAAGGCTCCAATGGCTGTCCATAATTTTTAAGTCCAACTTAGTGTTAAGTTCTACTCAGGATCTTTGTGAAACACCCCCCAGGAAAGAAACATCCATGGATGTGAATATGTTAGTAAATCGGTGTATTGACAGGTCTAGCTAAGGCATAAACCGAACACCAACAAATGAAGTAAAACATTAATTGATTTTTTAATATTTTTTTATAGTAGTCAAACATAGATACGTACACGTCCATCTTCAAAATGCCAACATCATAGGTTATGCCTCATAATACGCGTTGAACAACATCTAAATAATATGATTCAGCGTTTTATATTTTGTATTCCTATACAGATTTTGTCACGCAACCTGGAAGCCATTCGCATTGCCAGGTTATGTTGTTTTACAGACAAATCTGCACCTAAGTTGCCCACCCGTTATATACACAACCGTTCAGTGCATGGTGTTCACGTATCTTACCAGTTCATTGCTGAATATAATTGATCGGTTCAGTCAGAACGCATTTTGTTCACCTCAAACGCAAAGCTCCGTTGACCAATCACAGCGCTCAATTCCCTGTTGAGTTCGAATGACGTGTTTATGATGTCATACTGGGTCCCTGCTTATGAGTTTTGACGTCATAATTTCTGCAGGGCGACGTAATAATCGTGTGTTTTGCGATGAGAAACAAAAAAATACTGCGTGCGGGTTACGCGGGTTATTGCATTGGTGGTCCTCGCAAACAGCTGCTGTTTATACTGACATTTTGAGCCGTCTCTTTTACCCTTATTTTTTATAAAGATATATTTATAGGATAACGGAAACCTTGTGAAAACTATAGATATCAAAAGAAACATTGCGGATTTGATCGTCAAAATGCAGGTGTTCTTTACAATCGTCCTTGAAATCGACTAATTGGTAGTTGAAAGTAAAACAACGGGTAGACCAGGATATTTCCTATCATGCCAAAGTCTCTCAGGGTGTGAAGAGAGAGAGAGAGAGACAGAGAGAGACAGAGAGAGAGAGAAGGAGGGAGGAAGAGAGAGAGAGAGAGAGAGAGAGAGAGGGGGGGGGGGGAGTGGTAAAGAGGTGGGGGAACACATTTCTCTTTTCGTCGTTTTATTTCTGTTCCATTGCAATCACAGAACTCTAAAATATTTTACAGTTCTGTGATTGCAATAGGTGCAGAAGAGACGTTGGGGGGACCATAATTATAACGAATGAAAAATTACCGTCATTTCCATTTCATTTCCTCCTCTTGGGAAGATCAACAATGATGAGGGTTCCTTCCCCTATCTCCTCAATTAAACCCCATTCCGTCTCTTTTTCTTCGCCGCTATTGTTAACTTTCAAAATCAAGAAGATAAACTTCAAATACTGTCATTTGCAGACTGCAGCGTTTGCTTGCGTTGGACTCCATAATTATTATCATTCCACGAGAACCAATATATATTATTAATTTTTGTGACCTAATGTTTGATCTAGACATCATTTTACAACGATGATTGAAGTGTCATATAATCGTGTGGTTTCCACACTTGACTTGAGATGCGAAGGTCTTAGGCTCAATCCCCGACACAGCACCTATGTCCTTAAGCAATACCGGTTTACCAACATGTTCAAACATTCAAATTCAAATGTACGGATGTTTCTTTCCTGTATTGGGGACCTATAGTGACCAGTTATTCCATTCCCCTGTTTTTAATGAATGAACTTTGGAATCCACTCTTCTACAAGGAATGTTGCTATGTCGGACAAACATCGGGCAAGCTTTCAAGTTATCAAGAACAACATTATTTTGTTTAACAGGTATGCATAAAACTTGAATATTTAAGCCGGTTTATTCGTTTCATCTATATTATGCTTCTCTCCACCCAGATGTTATAAAATTAATGGTACCCAGGAGGATGCGAAAATCATTGTAGTAAAGTGAGAGTGAGAGTCTGTAAATTGGCGCCTGGTTGGAATGCTTCCCAGATAGTAGAAAATGAGCATACACCTTCTGCAAAGCGCTCAGAAACATCGTAGATATATCAAGCGCTATATAAATCCATAATAATAATAATATTATTATCATTAGGCCTATCTTAAAATAGTCAGTAAAAAATAGCAACTTGGGATGACTTTATGATCAAGTCACATTTAGACTATTGACATAATGATCCTCTTCAGCGAAACACATACGAATCACATCATTGTGACGTCAGAGTGGATGGTGCTCATACTATCAGACATCCAAGGAAAATACCGACATTCTGGGGTCTCATCTCTCTCTCTCTCTCTCTCTCTCTCTCTCTCTATCTCTCTCTCTCTCTCTCTCCATCTCTCTCCCTCCACACACTCTCTCCCTCTCTCTCTCTCTTTCTCTCTCTCTCTCTATCTCTCTCATGCATTTCCCCCACCTGTCTCTCTTTCTCTCTGTTTAATAGCTGTCATGACGGTCTCAAATCAAATCAATTTATTAAAAAAAATACACCTTTGCATTATCATTACTGTAAATCTAAGTATCAAATAATGATCAAAACAGGTTAATAGTCTAAACGATATGTCAAATCACCATTTGAAAAACAGTAACTGGAAAATACACTAGTATTGTCAAGAAACTACAATATATTGGATAATGTATAATGGGGGCCTCTTGCCAAAGTCTTTCCATATTTACAAATCAATCTATTTCCAGTCCACATCCCCATGTATGTATTATGATATCACTGTTTATATAACTGGTAGAGATCAGAAATGACACACTCTGTCTCATAAACATAACACGGCGACTATATATAGTATAGGCCTATACCGTGCCTGGCTGTAGCCTCTCCGCAATCGCTGTACAGTGGTGTAATTACAAAGCAATGACGTCATACTGGGAAAAGGATGTGCCTCGCGCTTTCGAAGCTCTCTGTTATATGACAGTTCTATTTTTAAATTGGCAGTATTTTAGTTCACAATGCTTTCTGTAAAAGAAAAAAATGCCTAGAGGTATTTGCATACAATGATGCTAAAGGCAGAACACGTTTCGCATATGTGTTTTTGTATAGATTTTGCTACACCTCGGAGAGTATCGTTTTCTTCATCAAGAAAATGTTGAATAGGCCATGTTGAAAGAAACTGTTTGAACCTATTCCAAGTGGTAGATTTAATATAGAGTTTCCAAACTCAATCTTTATGTGAGCACAAGTATTGCACACAGGAAGGAGTATATGGGACTACACACTACATACTACATACACATAAGGGATGACTCTTTATAGTCCGATCACTTTACTATTTATTGTCATATTTTGAATACGAAGGCATTTTGTACAATTTTCAGGGGAACATTCCTATTAAGATTTTCTTTCAAACTATTATAGAGAATGAAAAATCTCAAATAGATAAAAAGTTGCCACTCCAAATGAGAAGATTAATGTAGAGGCTCTTTGTATTGGGGAGGGGGGGGGGGGGGGGGTGAACGAATTTAACGCTTATTTTGAGAACACTAATACCAATGAATACACAA
Source organism: Strongylocentrotus purpuratus (assembly GCF_000002235.5). Classification (NCBI taxonomy): domain Eukaryota; kingdom Metazoa; phylum Echinodermata; class Echinoidea; order Camarodonta; family Strongylocentrotidae; genus Strongylocentrotus; species Strongylocentrotus purpuratus. The sequence goes on from NW_022145594.1 coordinate 31,774,278, forward strand.
TGATTTATACATTATTTAGGAATATGAAGCTATAATGAGAGTATTTTAAAGAGCAATGCTCCCCCTACTATTTTTTCCTCGTGGATCTTTTATAAAATAGTAATTGACTTGTTTTTCACTTTTCCCAGATCTCAGTGTTGTCTTCAAATTGCATTTCATTGATATAATGCTCGTTGGTCTGGTTATAAAGAAGAGGAAATGATGAAATTAAATACCACTTAGCAGACACAGCTGAAATTTTCCCCCTTTAATGACGTCACACACTGGTATTTACGCATATTACCAGGCGATCGACCCACCATCATCATACAGCTTTTGCAAATTTTATCTGCACTCGACCTTTCCGTTTGTTTTGTAAGGGATCCGTATTTTCCGCAAGAGTGGTGGTTACTTTGGGCACGGAGCTATAAGAGAGATAGCTCCATGCTTTGGGTATCACCCATTCTCATGATAGCGAGGGCGGCGGGGCGGGGGCGAGAAGGGGGCGGAAAGGGGGGGGGGGGTGCAGTGGTTCTTTTTGTTTCGTTCTTTGTTTGTGTTTGTATTAGTGTGTTGTTCGTTTTTCTGTAAGCAAAATAATGCAATATTAACTTCATGGTGACATATTGTCATCAAGATGTTAAATTAAAATGCTGGGGAGGGGGGGAGGACTGGGGCGGAGGGTGAAAATATTATGGCGGGATGAAAATATGTACGACATCAGTGCAATCGTGACAATATTTTTTGTTCGGAACCGACTGTGGTAAAGGCTTTGACGATGTTAACCCCACCCCCTCCCCCCATCACGACGACCCACCCCCCCCCCCCCGCCTCCAACTCGTACCACGTACCAGTGTAATTCGAAGAACCGTTATGCCCCCTCCCCCTGGTAATCCTCAGAGAAAGAGATGATTACGCCCGAGCTTAATGCCAATTCGTGTCTGCAGACGACAAGTGCGTGGGGAGGGGGGGGGGGGGGGAGGGCAACTTCACACAATAAGGATACATTCCACTAAACAATACAATAATGGCAAATACGTCAAATACAACGTCAAAATATGACGTAAGTCACCTTGTTTTTCCATCTCGGTTTCAGCTTTATGATCTGACACAGACTATGTCTCGAATGAATACGCAAATTGCGCGTTGTCCTACGTACCCGGATGCTCTTCAACTTTCAACCAATCAGCGTAGAGTGTATTCGGGGACGTTCAACTCATAAATGTGTATACTACAGTACTGTACATAGGATCTGTTCAACGTAATAGTGGTACTTGGACAGCTGGCTATCGACGTGAATTCCTCCGATTCTCAGTCCTATCGATCAAAATGACAGAATTTTCAACACAAACAAAATATCTCGAGTTGTCTTCGTCATAGTAGATTAGTGTGACGTAATCGAAACGTACTTTTGATTAATCACTATTGAAGGTGTTGCTAACGTTTGCAAGACAGTGACGTCATGCACAGGCATACTTATCACAATGGGGGAAAATCAACGATTGAGAGCTATAAAAAGAGCAAGGAAAGCAATACGTGTATTCGATAAGACTTGTTTTTTGGACATTGATTTGGGATCGGTTTTGGGTATGCTCAAAGAGAGCGACGTATATGAGATAACAATGGGATAAGCCTTCCTTATCGATAGAAGGCGTATTTCAACGTGTATAGGATATCCCGTAGACGGTCATCAAACTTTATTGAACTGTGGGGGCTCTTTAAAAGGCCTTTACCCCCTAGAGGCAGATAAAGAGACATTGCATAAATAAGAAAACCCTTTAAAGTGACTCGGTAACATTGTTGAAGGTTGATGAAAAAATGCGTAATGTTTATATGAAATGTTACTTATTATATTCCTTCTACTGAACTACCCCTCTAACTTTCAAAAAATCCTGAACAAATTCTCAAACAACAAAGATATTTATGTTTTTCTTTGAAGGCGTTACTGTGCGACACCCTCTAAAAGTAAATTCTCCCAACCATTTTTGAATTTTTCCAACGGTTTTTCCATGAAAAAAAGACATAAGACAAGCTTTAAAAAATCCACACTGAAATGTTTTGGAATAGTATATAGAGCCAATTCATTGATTTGTACGATTTACATTCACCTAACATGTGATTAAATTGTAATAATGTAGTTGGGAGAATTAAAGAATCGATCAGATCAGTTTTCCCCGATTGTTATAATTAACAATGGTCTGTTTTCAGTCAAACTTCATATTATCTTTAATTGTACATCTAGCATTGAAGTCACTACCTTAGCACCACTTTCTTTCATCTGAACAATGTTGCCGAGTCCCTTTAATAATTGCCACTCAAGCTACCATAATTATTTGTCAAGGGGCAAAGCAATGTTTCTGTAAGAGGCATAATTCCAAAGAACAAAACAAAAAACACTTCCGACAAGCAATACTTAGAACAGTACGAGAAGAAGAAGATGAAAATAAAACGAAATAGAAAACGTAAAAACAAGAAAAGGAAGAAGGTGAAGAACGAGAAGAACCAGAAGAACTCGAAGAAGAAGGAAAACAAGAGAAACGAAAGAATAGGAAGAAGTAGAGGAAAAGAGAAAGAAGAAGAAGAAGAAGAAGAAGAAGGAAGAAAAAAGGCGCAAGAAAAAGAAAAAAGTTGAAGTAGATGGAGAAGAAGAAGAGGAAGAAGGAGAAAAAGTAAAAGAAGAAAATAGAAGTTAAGATTAAGAGAGTTTGTCGGATTTCCATGTGTCTTTAATTTGGGGTAAAGATTAGAAAGGCAAGACGCAATGAGAAAAGAAGATCGAAGTCAAAGAAGAACGAGAACTAGAAAAGGACAAAGAAAAATTCGAAAACGATTACGACGATGAAGAGCTCAGTACTTGCCACCAGGCTTTAATATTTGATCTTCATCAGATGTTTACAGGTTTACAACCGTAGCACAATAATAATAAGACAATTGTCCCCAGACAATGATGACGTCACAACCACAACTATAGGGCGAATTATCTCCTTATTGCGCGTGTTGATTGTGTTTCGTAATGCCTTGGGGCGTGATTATTGGCAAATTGGAAAAATTAATGTGCAATCAGGACGCTGTCGGCCATATTCATTTACATTCCGAGCGAGGTAATTCGATCGTTAAAACTAGGTCGAAGGTAAACCGCGCCGGGCTTGTCATTATTTTTTGCCGCCTAAAACCAACGCAAAATCAGAGAGGACCTTTAATATTTTCACGATATAACGAATCGTGTAGCGATTGCTATTATCGAAACAATAGTTCGGTAAATAATGTCTGGATATTCTATTAATGAAGATGAATCAGGATTAAATCTACATGTTTAACACATATAGAAAGACAGGGAAAAATTACTGTCACCGAAATGCAAATTTGAAGCCAGTTTCATAGACATAGTTACGGATAATTCCTAGAGAGGGCGTTATACTTCAGACTCGAGACAAGCAGACAGAAACAAAGTATTGTCTTAAGATGATTGTCTGTTTGCTTGCTTGCCTGTTCTCATACGGTGAGAAAACGCAAGAGAGAGGAAGGGAGAGAGAGAGAGAGAGAGAGAGGGAGAGAGGAGAGAGAGAGAGAGAGAGAGAGAGAGAGAGAGAGAGAGAGAGAGAGAAAGGGGGGGGGGGGAATGTTCCTTATACACTCATCCCCTAACATCTGACAATAATCTACTATCGCCCCGTATTAAAGACGTTTTCGGCACAAGCTGGGCAATGATGCCTCTTAAAGTTTCAAACTAAAGTTAGCCTTGACGACCGAAAACATTGTCCACTACCACCTGACATAGCAACAACCAATGTCTCCAACAGTAACGTACAGCACTGATGATAAACAAACATTTCAAAAATAGTTCGTCATAATCCCAGCATACCATTGACTGACGTGCGAAGAAATAGATATGAGTTAGTGTTGATCATTAAATAAGTAAAGGTGTTTCTAAACTGATCCTATGCTGGAAAGGGAATCTATTTCCCAAATTTTGCTTTCCCAGAATGCCAACTGGCTTATGACGTAAACAGCAAAGCAAACAGAGTTCCGTGCAATGCAAGAATGCTCCCCAACTTCCAATAATAAAAAATTGTTAGAATGGACTTTGAGTAACCCGAAAGCAAATAGCAGTAGGCCCAGATTATTTCCTTATTCGATAACAGTTATGATGATGTCATTATATTACATGCATATGCGATGTAGTCAATCATAATTTTAAGTTAACCTTGGGCATACAATAATTTTTCATGTCATTCGCTATTCTCATTCTCCTTCTTTCTGGCCCTCTTCTTTCTCCTTTAAAGGCATCGTTTAACAATGTTAAATAATTATTATGAGATGCACGGCCCTATACGTGTTATCAGTGTCTGTGATTATGGAGTTATATAGAAGCCCTACAAAAATTGCGCTTCAAAATGATCAAGAAGTGCCTCAAAAAAGTAAAAGTCTTTGAGTGACCGGTTTTACCATACTCGTTTTCCCCAATAAACTGTACAAAATTTATAATTTCAGTCATAAATATCTTGATAATCAGACAGGCGATGGGCTTGTAAAAGTCATGGGGTTCCTGACTGACCTACAGGTTTATAATTATCATTGCAGCATGAGCTAAATCCAGAATTATCCCTTTAATATCTTCTTCTTCTTCCACTTCTTCTTTTAATTTGTTCTCTTCTTCTTCTTTTCCTGATTATGATGATGATCATGCTGCTTATGATGATGAAATGGGGATGTACAAGGCTCCTGAGGAGAATTAATGGTGCAGGAGGTATCCATCCATGGAAGGGTCTTCTTTTCCTTCATTCCCTTTTTCTTCCCTCTCCTTTCTCAATTTTTCTTTTCCATCTCTCATTGCGGACACATGCACTCAGTGCCCCCTGTATCGACGTCACGTTAGTTGAACATTTTAAGCTTTTAGATTACTAGGTGGGGAGGGGGGGGGGGGTATACGATATTTATTGAGAAGAACCCGGGGAAGTATTATGTAACGCGGAAATGACAGGGAACCCGCTGAGTTTGGTATGATTTGAGAGGTACAGGATCAATTCGTTGACACCGAATTAACACATTTTGAGCATTTTACCTGATATCAGTCACCTCACAAAAAACGATTCAGTTGGTACTAAATTAAGTCATTAATTTCGAGTGTTTTAATATCACAACTTGTGTTTTGTGCTGTGGTTATAAACTTGTAAGATTAGGTAGCAAACATCCATCCCATTCACGTTTGCATTCCTTCATTCCAGAGCTAGAATCTCACTTAGGCTGAGAAAATTATAATAACAATATTCAACGTTGTGTAATTCATTATGTCCTAACGGGGCTGGTTTGTCGTATGTTTTCTTGCATTCGTAACGCACTGAAATCGGTGAATACGCGAGCGATTTATTCCTATCCCGATCTCTTACACATCATTACTCCGTTTCCCAGGCAGCGACTTGCGTCATACGTCGACCCGTTGCCATGGCGACTAATAGGGCGCGCCACGCGAAGCTCCGCCTTTGGTGGCCGGATTGTGCAGAGAGCTGCGAAACATTCACGAAGATAATTTATGAAAAAAGGAGAAAAGGAAGGATAGGAGAAAAAAAATGTCCCAAGTGGTAGATTGATAATGAATGTCAAATGTAGGAGGGGTGGAGGGTATAAAGAAAGAGGGAGATAGGTGGGAGACATATTGAGAGACAAGCAAAGAGACTGAAGAGAGAGAGAGTTTGAGAGGAAGAGAGGTAGAAATTAAAGAACACACTTTTTGACACACACACACGTTATTCTAGTGGTGTGAGTTGCGAGTAGGACGGAGTGATAGCGAGAGAGAGATTGTGTGACAGGAAGGGAAAAGAGAGAGAGAAGGAGAACATGAGAGGGAGAGAGACAGAGACAGAAGGACAGGACTTCGAGCTAGAATGACGTCATACATTTTGACGTACGCACTCGTACTATACATTCACACACAAATTTAATGAATAGGCAATACCCGGGCATGCACACACACCGCCGACACACACACGCATTCATAATATATGATGTGAAATAGCATATCTACGGGATATATTGATGTACTTCATTCGCTGGGCTGGTCCTAGCGGAAAAACTGTGAATTTGGCTTTGTATCTGTAACTTTTTATCTTGAAACTTGTTTTTCTTTAGTACAACGGTGTAAGAATAGAACTTCAGGGTTGCTACATCTTTCTCTTTTGGAGAAACCGCATTTAGAATACCAAAAACGTGAAATATATATATTCCTGTACTATCTATGGTTGGATGCATCTCTTCGTCATTGATTGCTCAACGTGAATTGGACATTATTAAGCATGGAATTAAATAGTTTATTCATCCATCGCAACGCTGAATAGACCTAATGGTACGAATTTGAAGTTGAATTTGAGCATTTACCAAAATGAGCGAGATAACAAGATAGCGAAGAACCTTTTTCGTTCTCTCCGACACGAAACGCACACACTTTTGACATCAATGAAAATTGGGTTCAACGAAGTGAATCGCAGCAACAAAGCACAGGGGAACGCGAAAATCACATGAAACCATTTGTCCATTTCCACCAACAAGGACAATTTTATTCTTCTCTGGATTTTACACGGAGCATGATGAGCATTTCTAAGTCATGTCTGTCTAGGAATATACGACTTGTGCAGCATTTTGGAGCCTTTTCGAGCCCGGATTTTGCCTGCCGTTTGGAGAGACTCTGAGGTCGAAGATGGTCGTTATGGAGGAGAAGGCGGATACCCCTACACAGGCCAAACCTCGACGCGGCCACATACGCGTAGGGTTTTACGATATAGACCGTACCATCGGCAAGGGCAACTTTGCAGTGGTGAAATTGGCAAAACATCGTATAACTAAATCTCAGGTGAGGACAATGAATTGGTAATTGCATGTGTATTATCCATGGAAATGTTCAGAATCTTGTATTATATAGGCTCCGGATGTGACGTTGTTGTGTGATCAAAATTTTGAGGTAGAGGGTCTGAAGAAAAAAAATTGATCATGTTTTGAATTTGACATCGGCCATCATTACCACATGCACACCACCAATAGTAAGACAATATTATGCAGTTAATATATTACCTCCCATTCTGTATGTAATTAATTATTTTTGCACTGCTCCGAGCCTCCGACACATAGCATCATAAAAAACATGGACATTGATATTGCGACATACAAAATCGTTATCCAATTACAAAAGCAACTAGAAAAATAAACATTGAAAGTAACTAACTTACTTATTAGTATGACGTGTTGGGGAAAAAGTGAGGAAACAACAATTTACTTTAAAAATATAAAATTAGCTGACATGTCGGTTTCACAAATGTGTATGTAATGCAGTCATATCCTGTGCGTATGCCAGGCCATGTGTATACCAGGCCATGTGTATACCACAAATGGTAGTGTCGTGAAATTATAATATTCCCCATCAACTTATGAATGGGACTTCCTCAGCTCAGCCCATGCAGGATGCATGGTAATATGGCACAACATTTCATAATAGTTGATATGGAATATATATTGCAAAATCACAATTTGATTATTATTGTTGGCCTTTACTTGTAACAGTATTAGTTTAGTATGTATGCAGTTTCCTTTCCACAGTGAGGTACATTACTACATTTACAATACATGTACATGTGGCAGTAGGGAAGTCCCCTTCTCTTTGCCTTAGTATCTCTTTCTTTGTCTCTTTCCCTCTCAACCCCCCCCCTCTCTCTCTCTTTAAGTTTAGATAAATATATATTTCTCTCTCTGTCTCTCTCTGTGTCTCTCCCTTCTCTACTCTCAGACTCATCTCTCTCAATCTAATCCATCTCTACAATATTGTTGTATATTTCTCTCTCTGTCTCTCCATTCTCCCCTCTCATCCCCTCTCTCTCTCTCTCTCTCTCTCTCTCTCTCATCCCCTCTCTCTCACTCTCTCATCCCCTCTCTCTCACTCTCTCTCACCCCTCTCACACCCCCCACTCTCTATTTTTTTCTTCAAATTTATCTTTATCTTTAAAGTTTAGGAATGCAGTTGTACATATAATCCTATATATATATATATATATATATATATCAAGAATATATCGATAATTCTATTTGTCAATAAATATTCTGTCAATGGATATTTTTGTTGAGTAGAAGTACCAAAGGACCAAAATGAGGGTTTGGCAAATATTGTTTTTTAGACCATTTGTTGACCACTACTGACCATTTCTTCACCTTCACTTGTTGTGATCAATGTATATCTCCTAAGGATGTTGGTCTCTTTTCTTTTCTGGCTGAGTAGCGATCTCCTTGCTCCTAGATCATCTCCCCAGCTGAGCTTTTCAGGCCTCGTTTAAACCAGCAATCCACGTCAAGCCCGGACAATAGCTGACCATTGACTGACCCTCCTAACTGACCCCCTAGATTGCAGCTGAATGATTCACTGGACATTGATCTATTGTCCAGTATTGTCCAGTTTACCAGGAACTTGTTAGGCTGTGAGTTCGGCCATGCAATGCTTACCGGTAATATTGATCCAGGATTGTAAGCTCAGAGGTATCCCCTATAGATAAATATTTTGATAAATGGTTTACCTGGGAAAGGGGAGTGGTTGTATATTATAGCTTTCCAAGCATGGTTAATTCTCATGTTGATCAAAATGAGAAAAGATGGAAGTGACAGAAATTGGACTATATTTCTTCATAGTCATCATACACACTTTACATGTGACATGTATGTTTGCAAGCCTCTGGTATATATTTTGATGTGGCCCAGTGTACATGGAAAATGGGAATGGGAGGTGTTGATACAATACATGTATTTTTGAAGCACATAATTATCTTATGCAGTGTACTATGTCTCGTACACATCAATCCTGTGGTGCACTTGAGGAATACCTCCCTATTCATACTTTTTTTGTGGGGGTGGAGGGGGTGGAGGTGGTGGAGGGGTGCAAACATTACACGTCATTAAACAATGCGTACCTGCAAGTACACGTAATGTTTACCAGCATGATTTAGGTCGGTTCAAAATCAAATCATTCAGGTTCATTTCTGATTGCTTTACCAGAGAAATATACATATACCCTGGGAATGTAATTAATATACATGTATGCCCAGTCACTACAATGAACTACCTGTACCAGTCTGTACGTTGCATGTGGCCATTACTCCATTGGGCATGAGTTTGATATCCGACTTCCAAAGCCAAAGTCCCCCCAAAAGTTTGTATTTTAGACTTTGAGATTAGATACCAAAGCCTTCGGGATAGAATGATATTGTACCTACAAGGTATGGTTTATATCTAGAGAAGTGTATGTTGGAAAAAGCTCAAATGCCTGTCATTTTATTCCATACCTGTTGTTTTATTTCATAAAGTACATGATTGGAATATATAGTTGGTCATCGTTACAACTATAGTTGCAATGGAAATGTCTCATTGTAGGTCTGCAGACCGTATACAGTAGTTACATGTTGGCCCAAGTATTGCTCACCGAGCGAACCCCGTGAGAATGGCCAACATTCAGACTGTATAGTGTCTCACATGGCTGTGTGAATGATCGTGACAGACCGTGATGCCACAGGCTGGGTGCATGTACGATCCGAACTTGACCATGCTGGAATGTTAGTTCAACGGCCATGTGAAGAATGTGGGCGGCCATCTTGGATTTATATGAGTCATGGAAGGTCCGGAATTTAGACTACGGTAGCCATGATGCACTCCAACATCTACCATGTCCTTAGTTAATGATTAGCATTTACATGAACGGTACATATTTTTATAGGGCCTACATAATATAATTGGTGACATGTTTCTGGTTAAAAACATTCAAAGGTACAGGCACCTACTGAAAGAGTTTGTATTTTCATCTTGTACAGTAACAAAACCCTTGTCTGGCGTGAAACTGTAAGAGTGGGTCTCAATAGTGACATCATGAAGAATTCTCTCCAAATTAGCTGCTCCTGAAGTTAAAAACAGCCATAGACTGACAAAGTTATTATGCAATCAGTCAATTGTGAGATTGTGAAGTAGAGAATATTGAAAAATACCCCCTGATGGTGACTAGCGTTTGCTGAAGGATGTCTTATTTAATGCTCCATTAGTGTATTTTTGTCAATAAATTGTTCATTGGAAGCACTGCCGGCATCCACTCTCACTTTGCCTCTTTTGGCGGTGAATATATTGCTCATTAATACATTTAGATGTTTGCATTGTGTCAAAATTGAGCCTGTACTGTCAGACTACATCCTACCATTGCAAGCTTCCTTGGTTGGTAGGTGACCTTTGCATGAAACGGTTCCTGGGAGGTCATGCTCAGAATGACGTCAAATAGGAGAATGTGTTCTCCCCAAGGATTTTATTTGGTCATAGCAGGTCCATGGTCATAGGGCGAAGAAGGCCAGCTCTGAAAGGTCATCAAAGCGCTTTGGGACCATTGACTTGACCCCCCCCCCCCCCAACCTGTCATGCTATATCATTTGGTGGTGATTTTTTTTCTTCTCCATTTGTTCAGAGATGCACACAGTGTTTCATCTTGAAGCTGAAAAACAGATTTCCAGAAAGTAAGGTATATTCATGTAGGGGCCTATATTTACAGTAGGGTACACTGTTGCTCATGAACTTTAAGTTGGAATAATTTTTCTTTATACCTCTTTTCATGAATGGTTGTGACCATACATTTATGGTTTATTTTTGATAGAATATCTTCTTAAAACTCTATTGATCAATCTCTTTTACTCTGTAGATTGATAAATAAACTTCTGAGAAGGTACATGTATAAACTTTATAAATAAAGAATAAACTGTACTGTCACAATCATTTCATGAAAAGAGATAAGGAAAAATAATTACAATTTGATATATATGCAAGAATGTAGGCCTACAGACATGTACATTTCTGAACATGGAGGCCTTAATGTTTAGGCATATAGTCTGCGTACTTGTATCATTGGCCTTGCTTATTGCCTATGGAGTAGGCCAGGCTCTGGACTGAAACAGAAATGTACTCGTACTTGTACTTATCATTTCAAACCAAGTAAAAGAGACGTATATACAAACTTACAAAGTCATTTGGGTTTGCTTTACAGGTGCCTCGTTTTCGTTTGACATGTACATATAATCACTTTCAGTTTCATACAGAGTACCGGTATCATGACGTCAATGGCCCGAGAAACTGAGAATGGGACCAACGCAAGTTGTTTTTATCGTCTGTATTTGTCTGGTCTATAAATCTAGGCCTACTTAATGACAGGAAATATATATTACAGTGTAGCCTTGACCAAGCACTAGGCCTTCACATGTATGTACAGAACATGTGATCATGTATGTAGGAGAGATAGGGAGAGAGAATCATATAATGCTTCAGTCGAACCTGCTTTAGTGACCACCTGTCTACAAAGACCACATTTGTTGTTTCCCTCGAAAATGGTTTCTCATTGAATCATGTACTTAAGGAACTTGTCTACAAAGACCACCTGTCTACAAAGACCACATTTGTTGTTTCCCTTGAAAATGGTTTCTCATTGAATCATGTGCTTAAGGAACCTGTCTACAAAGACCACCTGTCTACAAAGACCACATTTGTTGTTTCCCTTGAAAATGGTTTCTCATTGAATCATTTACTTAAGGAACCTGTCTTCAAAGACCACCTGTCTACAAAGACCACATTTGTTGTTTTCCTCGAAAATGGTTTCTCATTGAATCATGTACTTGAGGAACCTGTCTAAAATTAAAGGCCACTTTTTGCGTTTCCCTTGGGCGGTCGCTATAGACAGGTTTGACTGTAATACATGACCGCCAATGATGATGTGATTGTGCAAGTGCATGTACATGCTAGCTGATATAAAGCAACCTAGCTGATTTTGGCAGAGATCAATATTATAAAATGACTATGCTCATCATCATGGACTTCCAAATGTAACTCCATGTATTGTACTCTGTACATTTGTACAATAACAAATTGAATACAAATTAAATGAAATTGAAATAAATAAATAAAATAAAATTAAGAATGTAAAATTAAATAATTACATATAGGTACCGGTACCGGTATATGTACAATTGCTCAGAAGCCTTCACTGAGTCTGAAGAAGCACACCTATTGTGTTCAGGCTACCCCCCCCCCCTCCCCCAAGAAGGTCAGTAGAAGCCCTGCTTCAAGTTTGAAGAAAAGAATCAATCCAAGTTTTCAACAAAATAGGAATGATAATGTAGGCTTATGTCTGAATGGTGTCTGAAGAGCTTTTTGATGACAGCTTTACAATATCTTTGTACAAAGTTTGTGTAGTATTGTATTTGTAAAGTAAAGGAGCTTTATTTTATTTTCCATGTAACTGTCCCGGGGTAACTGTCCCCCCCCCCCCCCCCCCTCCCATCAACATTCATTGGATGCCATTCTACTAGAGAGCAAGCTGTCCCATTGTCAGCACTCCCATTGAATGAGGTGTTTTGATTAGGGCTGTAAAGGATTAAGTAAGGGGTTTCATTTGGTTAAGGGATTAACAGGGTATTGATAGAGGGTAATCAATGAGATTAGCATGTGGAAGATGTCTGTTACTGATAATGACTGACTGCCCTGTGATTGAATTTATTTTATTTCATTTTATTTTATTTTATTTGCAGGCTAAACTCAAAGCTTCATGAAGCTAAACAACCCAGAGTGATATAGCTAGTATTGCATCAATAAAACTAGTTCTGGACAAGGATTACATGTAGATGTTTTTGAAAATAGAAATTAGAAAACAAAACTCAAACAAACATATATGAGGGTTTGGGGGCAAAACGTAACACACAAACAAACTAATGCAGTTGGTATGAAGCTTTTGTATGCAGAGTATTAGTATTGCATTAACCAAAAAAATGGTTCTTGAAAAGGAGTATGAAAATATAAAAACAAAAACAAAAATAAATCAATATGAGGGTTTGGGGGCAAAACGTAACACACAAACAAACTAATGCAGTTGGTATAAAGCTGTTGTATGCAGAGTATTAGTATTGCATTAACCAAAAAATGGTTCTTGAAAAGGAATATGAAAATATAAAAAACAAAAACAAAAACAAACCAATATGAGGGTTTGGGGGCAAAACGTAACACACAAACAAACTAATGCAGTTGGTATGAAGCTGTTGTATGTAGAGTATTAGTATTGCATTAACAAAAACGGTTCTTGAAAAGGACTATGAAAATAGAAAACAAAACAAAAAATAACCCATAAGAGGGTTTAGGGGCATAACAACAAAAAACTAAACAAACAAATGCAGTTGTTATGAAGCTTTTTCACCTCAGATAAGTCAGATTATTAGTATTGAATCGACCAAAAAACGGTTCTTGTAAAGGAGTATGAAAATAGGAAACGAACAATCCGAATTCGGGACAAAAAACAACAACAAATGCAGTTGGTATGTCAATGACGCTATTACAACACTGAATGTTAGCATTGCATTGACAACAAAAACAGTTATTGAAAAGAAGTATATAAATAGAAGAAAAAAAATCAGAGTTGTTTGGCAGAAATAAATTTCAAAAAAAGCATTGGATGAGGAACCCTGATTGTTTTCCATTATCACGTTATCCGACCCCGAAAAAGCTGCCCGATCATTCGGATCACTGATTGCATCTGTACTATGACGTCAACGAAGGGTTCCTTTGATAAAGACTGGATAAGGGAAGGAAAAAAAAGACAAGACCATGTGATCGCGAAGGCTCTATGTGTGAGAATTATTTGGTTTTATGCAATGTCTGGCAATGAAAATATAGGGACTGAGGGCAATTGTGCCTGGCAAACTCCTGTAAATGTGATTTATTTTGAATGGTTGTGAGGAGCTCTGAAAAGCCATAGAAAAAGGGGCAAAACGAATGAAAAGAATAAGGAGATAAAAAGAGATCTTCAACAATGAAGGATGCACTTTTACAGAAGAAGAGCAGGGAAAAAGAAGAAAAATCAACAAAACAGAAATTGTTGTCTGGAATTGCCCCCTTTTCTGTACAATTTCAATATTTTTTGTATCTAAGAATTCTTTTTTCCGACATGGACTGTTGTCTGTTTAGAGCCAGAAGTATGTATATGTAATTACAGTCAAGCCTGCTTTAGAGACCACCTGTCTATAAAGGTCACAGTTTTTGTTTCCCTTGCAAGTAGTTTCTCATTGACACATGTATGAACCTGTACATAAAGACCACTTGCCTATAAATAACACTTCTCTAGTCTCCCTTAAGTTGCCTTTCTACTTTCTATACAGGTTTAACTGTACTTTTACATAGTTTTGACTCCCTTCAGCTGTCAGCAGATGACAAATTCTTTCCAAGGGCGCTAGAAGTGCCCCTTTAAACTTAGATCATACATGACTTTGTACTCCTGCATTCATTGAATAACTGTGGTATAACTATTCACATTCTTACAAGTTACACTGCATTTCATTTCATCGCAGTAATGTAGGGTGCAGTTTGCCTTTTGAGAGACATGCGATGTCAACATCTATTCATGTCCGGATATTGGTATAAAACTCCTTTGATCATTCTATTTTTATCTTCTATGAGGGGTGGGGGGGGGGGGGGGGGGGGGGGGGGGGGGGGGGGGGTTATGAGGAGAAATAATGGCAATTTTTTTTCTTCTCAGTCACAATTTCCCAAAGTTACATGTACATTGTATGTTAAGACATACAACTTGTGTACATGTATATGCCTTTGTATGTATTATCCATGTATAAAACTTCTTTGATCATTCTGTTTGTTTTTCTCCATTGTGCTTGGAGTGGGGGTGTTGGAAATGACACAATAATGGATCTTCATTGCATCGGTATTGAAAATGCTGACAATACAAATACACTGTAGGTTTACAAAGTTACAGAGAGGATATTTTTTTCTTTCATTTTTTTCTTTCATTATTCCACATTTGGGGTTGTGGGAGGAGAGATAACATGCTTTTTTTCTTTTACGTCAAAACTATTGGAATAACAAAATATGCATTCTCTATAGATTTACGAATACAAACAAAAAAGATAGTGAGTGGGAGACCCCTTTTCAACTGTATTGGAGGTTGGTGATTACGTCAAAAGCTGGAATTTTAAAAACCTCTGAGGGCTGTAATCGTGGGATTTGTTGTCTTCTGAGGCACTTCACAAAGAGAAACCATTTGCTGTGGGTGTAATGACCTTCCCGTCATTAACAAAATATATGTATCAGGTACACACTTTTGAAGGAAAAGAAAAATAAGCAAGAAAACAGATTGAAGGACAAGCAACAAATATTTGTTTCACAAACAAATGCAAATAAGTAAATATATAAATAAATAAAACACACACACAAAAATACATCTGTGCAGTATTACATTAGATTATTGTAATATCGATGGGATAATTTATATTATGATGTATTCAATTTATAAACATTATTTTCATTATTATTGTTGTTATTGTTCTTATTATTATTTATGATTGACTAATTGTCTTAGTTGAAAAAGAAGTGTGTGAAACTGTATATGATTGGAAGTAATGTTTTTCATGGTTTCCATAGTGATGCAGTATCAAATCAAATAAACATGATGATAACAAGTAGGCCTGGTAAACTTTTGGAAAGCTAAAGTGAACAAGACTCAAAAATTAGAAACCAGACTAACGTACATGCCAGACAGTAGGAGGAAGTGGAAAGGAAAAAAAAAAAGAAATGAAAAGGAGAGAAAAAACACCAAGAAAGCAAAAATCAATAAAGCAGAATATTACTGTCATCAATTGACGCATTTGCACTCTGCCTGCACCGCAAGGAGAGGAGAAAATACTCCAAAATAGATTATTTCCCAAATAACTCAATCACAAATATAGCAAGGCTGTTTATGAGTGTATAGAGATTTTCCCCTTCTCTTTCCTCGTCTCTCCCCCTTCCTTTTCGATCGTGCGTGCTTGAGAAACTTGGGACGAAAACAAGACGCAGGGTTGGGAGATTACGCCGCAAATCCTGCCGTGACAGGGCGCGATTCAGAGAAGGGGGATCGCGGGGATTGCTCACGCAAATTGCGTCGCCCTCACGTCATCGAGCCGCATACTAATTGATCGTTTTCACGAGCAGATCCTGCTGCCCGGGGAGCGTGTGGCTTGCACAGCCAGAACCTCCCCGTTTCCTATGACGTCAATTTTCCAGCGACTGTGCGTCCTGGCTTTAAGTGCCTTATGCGAGCGGAGGGTGGATACAGGAGGTTGAGGTTGCATTGTGTCGACTTCCATGCTCGGTGAATGCATTATGCATATGATCAGCTGCCCACATATACAGTACAACTGTATGAGTAATAATATTGCATGAATATTCAGTCTGTCATCCAACAATTCTACAGGATAAATTGATCTACCGGTACATGTATGTACATGTGTAGCAGTAACAAGGCATCCATGTAAATTGCAGGCCTTCAAAAAAGTGTATATTCATTTTTTTCTGTAATATTGCATTAATATTCAGTCTGTTATCCAACAATTGTACAGTAATACATACATACATGTGTAGCAGTAACACAGTTGATTACAACAACGCATGTCAATTGCAGGCCTTCAAACACTTGTTCATATTCATTTTGTTCTGTAATATTACATGACTATTCAGTCTGTTATCCAACAATTCTACAGTAATACATTGATCTTACATACATGTACATGTGTAGCACTATTAATTACGTACCATGCATGTAAATTGCAAGCCCACACAAAACGGTATTTTAATTTATTTTTTCTTTTCGTGGACATGCATTAAACATAGAATAAACTCTGTACACACATCTGTCCAAAGAGACTGATGGCTGTTATTCATATTAGAACCAAGGGGAGGCCACAGCAATCTCGATGTTTTCCTCCAGAGAATGTCCAATGTAAAGGTACAATTACAAATTCATTTTACTTGTTTTTGTCACAACCTGTAAAGGGCACTTTGAATCCTTTAATGCATACATGTACATTTATGTACATCTACATGTGCATTTACACACTAATACAACACCTACCGGTAAATCGTGCATACCCCTTGTCAATTTGATGTCTTTGTGTTATTCATACAATGTAACTCAAGAATGAAAGGTGGATTGTTGAAATAGGAACTTTGTTGAATACCTTTAAATGTAAGCTTTAGTATGCCACATTCTCAAAAAGCATAAATCAGGAAAATCAATTTTCACATACCGGTACTTAAAAAATACACAACTTTTTAGGGTATATGAGTCATTAAGTTGTAAAACTGTACATGTATAGTTGTACACACAAGCCTACTGGGACCATTTTTGTCTCTTTTTCTTTCTTCCTCTCTTCATACATTATATATATCTCCTTTATGAATATACATGTGTACATTTCTATGTTATCTACATGTAAGTGTAATAATTTACATTAATGTTTAACTATTGACGTTGTATTGATAAAAGATGTTTCTTTTAAATTACAAAGAAATTCCATTGAATGATTGATAGCGAAATATTCTGTAATTGCGGATTTAAAGTTTAGATCATCACTTTTTTCCCCCTGCTTATATTTGTTTGCTCGATATTTGTCTGTATGAACAATTAAAAAGGTAATTTAAAGAAAATTTGTTTGTGCATGTACTGTATGTTACATGTAATTTACATGTATTTCATAACATACTATACCAAAACATGCAAAATATTCCAAGCAGATAAGCTGAACTGTGAATGAAAACAGGACGCAATGAAGGAGAGGACAAAATCAGATATGGGGTGATTTCCACAGATTTATTTAGGGATGGCATCTTCCGCAAATAGCTTGGCCTAGAATACACGCAAGCATGCTAGCGAGGGAGCTATTTATAGAGTCCATTTACGCAACTCGCTTGACGAAGGGGGAACATATTAAGGGACATCTGGGGCTACACAACCACGTCTATGGCAGACACATACGTGTACAAATGTCCCTATATGTGATGACTGCTGTTGAATGCAAGGGGTTGGTCGGGGGCTTGCAATATTATTATTACCCGGTATCACCCTTCAAGATATTTTTGGAATCTTATGGTGCTATAAAATGCAATTAGAAATGTCTCTGTCATGGTGAAGTAGAAAGAACGGAGTGTAATTATCGACTCAGTTAGTTACTGTAACACGATTTAAATGATGTCAGTGGTGAGAGGCTTGTATAATTACTGATGTGATGAACATGTAAATTGAGTTATATATTAAAATGAGTAAGATCAGTGTGTTCATGTAATGCACATGTTGTTCATATACTGTTTAGTGTGTGAACAAAGTCTCAATTAGGTCTGTTCACATAATTTTACACAGTGTAAACACCCTTCTTTCTCTGAGTGGATGGTATACTGTCAGATTCAAGAATTTCAAATTTTTCAATTGAAATTGACATTGATGAACAAATAATTCCAGCTTTAACAATTCTTAAATTTACTTGTAGAATTAGCAGGTAATTTGCCATTAATGTCTGCCCACATGTGTGTTGTACCAAATAGCAGAGGTGATGTGGTCTAGTGGATGAGTCTGCGGACAGTAGATCACAAGGTACGGGGTTCAAATCCCAGCCAGGCACTAACGTCCCTTGGCAAGATGTTAATCTACATTTGCATTGAAAGCCAGAAGGGCAATAACTCATATTTACCTAGAGTTTTAACCTTCATACCGGTACATTGATATTGATATCCTTTTGACATAAATTCAGAAGGTGACATATACTTGTCAAAGTTTTGTCAAACTTTATTGAACAACCTCTGCAAATAGACCCCCTCAATCCGTGACCCTCATGTTATTCACACATGTACGTCACAAGTGCCTATAAGTGGCCCCCTCTTTGCCGAATCTCTCTACTTTCAAAGGAAATAACGGGGAATCGTGCAAAAATATTCTGTTATGGGAACAACAAACATCTCAGACAGAAGGCCGGGACGGAAAACAAGAACTGGTCTGAAAAACAAGGACGACATCGTGTGATATGCGGTATTTTTTTTTACGTGTTTGGGAGAAGGAGGTATGACGTAGGCGGCCAGGTACTACTCAAACATAGGGCCAGGTGATGTACACAGTGCAGAAAAATCAATCTACCTCGTACGATGGCTGAGATGATGACGTTCTTCTCTCTCTCTCTCTCTCTCTGTCTCTTTCTTGCCTTCTCTCCTTTTCTCCTGTACGTTTATATTCCTCTCTCTCTCTGTCTGTCTCTTGCTCTCTGTCTCTCTGTCTCTCTCTCTGTCTCTTGCTCTCTCTCTCTCTCTCTCTCTCTGTCTCTCCCTCTCTGTTTCTCAGTCTCTCTTGCTCTCTTTTCCTGTCTCTTCCTCTCTCTCTCTCTCTCTCTCTCTATCTCTCTCTCTCCATTGCCTTAATTCTCTCTTTCTCTGGCCTTCTCCCCTTCAGCCCTTTTGTACTTGTAAGTTATATCTTTTCATTCAGTCTCTATCATGTAGAGTTGTTTACAATCTATATGTGACCTTTCCCTTATATTTTGCTGTCTTTCTTTTTTACCCCATATCATGAAATCAGAAACATAAAACTGTCTTCTCTCTCTCTCTCTCTCTCTGTGGCCGAAATGAACATGTGTATGCTGCAATATAAATCTGTATTTATTTCTTACAAATGCTGTATTTGTTGACAATATTTGTTTTCATTCAGTCTCTATCATGTAGAGTTGTTTACAATCTGACCTTTCCCTTATATTTTGCTGTCTTTCTTTTTACCCCATTTCATGAAATCAGAAACATAATGCTGTATTTGTCGACACTATGAATTATTTTTTCCTCCACCTTCTGTCTTTGTATTACCTTACCATAATTTCCTCTCATTGTTACAAAAGAAATTGGCAACCACATATAACCACATTCACTTTAACAAGGTTGAAATTTCCATATTTTACATAGAGTCATAGATCCACGTGTGTAAATAGTAGGTGTACATTCAGAAATGAATTCCATTTTTGTGGTCACCTTTTTATAGTGTTTTCCGATTGTTTGCGCTTTCCGTGAATGCCATCTTGGAGGTGCGCTGTGTAAATGTCAGCGGGCGTACTTGTTCGTACAGTCCATGATACTTGTTGGTTATAACACAATACATGTGTGTGATTCATCATGATTACTTTGTATGGTGAAGATGGGGGGATGGAAGAGAAGGAGAAGGAAGAAGATAAGATGGATGAGGAGGAGGGGGAGTAGGAAGAGGAGGAAAAGAAGAAGGAAAGTAGAAGAAGAAGCAAAAGGAGGAGAAGAAGAAGAAGGAAGAGGATAAGATAGATGAGGAGGAGGGGGAGTAGGAAGAGGAGGAAAAGAAGAAGGAAAGGAGAAGAAGAAGCAAAAGGAGGAGAAGAGGAAGAAGGAAGAGGATAAGATGGATGAGGATGAGGAGAAGGAGGACTGGATGAGTAGGAGGAGGAAAAGAAGAAGAAAAGGAGAAGAAGAAGAAAGAGGAGGAGAAGAAGGAGAAGGAAGAGGATAAGATAGATGAGGAGACCTCAAATCTCAAATATATAGCAAGGCTGTTATGAGTGTATAGAGATTTTTCAGTGGGATGAGGAAAGGAAGAAGGAAAGGAGAAGAAGTATAAACAAAAATTAAAAGAAGAGAAGAAAAATGAGCTAAAGAAGAAGGAGAGAAGGAATAAAGGAATGTTATATGAGGAGATGGAGGGGAAAGAAGAAGGAAAGAAGGAAGAAAGGAATGTTATATGAGGAGTAGGAGGGGAAAGAAGAAGGAAAGAAGGAAGAAAGGAACATTGGATGAGGATGGAAAGAAGGAGGGGAAGGATGATGAAGAAATTAGGAGAAAAAGAAGGAAGGTGATAAGTTGGAAGAGGCTGGAGGAAGAGGAGATGAAGAGGTGAGAGGAGGAAGGGGGAGAAACATGACGGAAGTGAGTCGAAAGAGCAGGAAATGGTAGAGAATTTAGTAGAACTTGTACATTGTAGGTTAGAAGAATTCGAACTGATGATTGTATGCTGACATCTAGAAGGCTGTTAAACTAATATTTTACGGCTTGCATATATTAGAACACAATTTACAACAAAAACTCCTTTACTATATGTTCCAATACATGAATACATGACTGTACTCTGCGATATCTGTTACATTCTTTTATTTCCCCCCCCCCCCTATATTGTTTTAGGTTGCAATCAAGATCATAGACAAGTACGGCTTACAAGATCTAAAACACAATTTGAAACAAAAATCTCCTTTATTATACATGTGCCAAAAACATCCATAAGTGACTGTACTCTGCATCGTCTGTTACATTCTCTTATTTTTGTATCTGTCATGTCATACTCTACTCTGCAATGTCTGTTAATTTCTTTAATTTTTTCTTCTTCTGTCGTTTCAGGTTGCAATCAAGATCATAGACAAGTCTAGATTAGACGAGTCCAATCTCAAGAAGGTCTATCGGGAAGTGCAAATCATGAAGATGCTCTCACATCCCAACGTCATCAAACTATACCAGGTAGGATTTCTTGAATCTGAATATAGGCCTGTCCTCATCAGCTCAAGTTTGCCAAATTATCTGCTAAATTTAACTATCCCGATCGAAAATCAACCAGTTTATTGCTTCTTCATCAGCCTGCAGTTGCAATTAGCAGGATATTTGGTCGAGAAAATATCCAGATAAATCTTGGTCTTATTTCCAAAATATCCTGCTATTTGGGAAATAGCGGGCTAATTTGGCAAACTCCAGCTGATGAGGACAGGCCTAGTGTCTCTTGTGCAAATTAAAATGTGTGCAACATAACTATGGGAGTAGAAGGTATCGACAGTCTTGCTCTGTGTTTTGTCTGTTGAGCGGCAAAACGGTATTAGCTCTGCGTAAATTCATATGAGTTTACTAAATGCCCTTCTGGCCTGCAACAAGAACAACCTGCATGTAAATGTATGTTTAAAATATAAATTGACCCTACTTTTGATGACTTAGTGGGCAAGATCTATATGTGGCAATGAATATGTAGATCTTTACTTTATACAAGTTCCTTGCTCAATTCAATGTTTTTTCTTGAGGCCAATAATATTCTGGTAAACGCCTACTGTACAATGTATGTCTGTAATTGGAAGGTCTCTTTAAATGCTTCATGATCTGTTCCTTTGAAGGTACCGTAATCCGTTACATTTAGAATATTTCAAAAGAAGAATGGAACTGATTTAATCTCCTTGAATTTTCCTTGAATTACCTGGAAGTTCCTGGAAGTTTTACCTTGATCTACTTCTGTGACTTGATTTACATTTATTCCCTCATTTACCACATTTCTTGAATCGATCGTTGGTCACAAGTGAAGTGGTAATTGGCAATCCCTGTAGTAAATATATGTTTTGCAAGCATAGGCTTTTAACGTTAAAGACCTGAGAGGTGTTTCACAAAAATTGTCATCAGTGACAAATGACAGTTTTTGTTATAAGCTACTGAAATCCTTGCTTCTGATTGGTTATCAGTAGATATGTCACTGATTTTTGTCATTTGTCATTGAAAATTTGTCATACTTTGTGAAACGGGTCCCTGTTGTGGCCTTCACCCATCATTGTAGTAGGTTTAGTGTATAATTTTAAGAAAACAAATTGTGTCTCACACGATGTTAAATAAAAAATTAATTGTGAAAGAAGAGCAAATTAATTGTCATTTAATAAATGAAAATTCAACACTTTGAATTTATGGTTGATTCGCCGTATTCTTCTGTGGTTCTCATACTGTACATGTTATTTCTCTTAGTATTTGTAGTTTTCTATTCAATTTCATATGAATGTTTTGAAGTTATGGCCTTTAATTTGATTTCTCAAATGAATTATGCCGTCTGGTACATGTATTCTATTGTGTTAAAATATGTGAGAATTTTTTTCCCTCAATCTGTCTATTGTTAGACATCCTTGTAAGCTGCGCAAAACCAAATTTTATGACGTACTTATTGAGGGCAAGCATGTCGCTCTGCGTAGCTTCAAGTTTAATCACTGTCCCATCCTAATTATAAATAGTTCCTCATTCCTCGACACTACAAACACACACAGATCTCTCCTCTCATTTTTATTATTTGGCTTTTTGGGGGCTCCTTTAGTTGTTTTTGTTTCTTACTCTCTTTATATCGCGGCGAGAAATGATGAAAGGGACCTAGGAAGTTGGGTGTTTGTTCTTAGGATAAATTGCATTCCTAGTACCCTGGTTCTTTATCTTCATGCATCGGCTATTGACGTCATTGGTGTACGGCTGGCTGTGTGTCAGTAAACTAAGTAGTCTGCGGTCCAGGCTTGAGGATTATGTGATTTGACCTGTAATGGAGACAGGACACTCAGAGAAAAACTGAAACTGAAAATATTTCTCTAGAACAACTTGTTTCTCTAGAACAACTTGTCATGTATGTCTATAATATAACCCACAGACAAGCTGAAATACAATTTACATTATTGTTACTGAATTATTAATATCAGGTTTAATTGAAGTCCATCTTTTTATTCATATCATAATTAACCTGTAGTTTGGTTTACATGTGGATGTATTCATCAGGTAATGAGAATTTTTCATCTAGCTTTTTAACACTGTTTGCAGACTGCATGATGCATTGCTAATGAGAATAAATTTAAAAAAAAGGGAAAAAAAAGGAACTCTTGGTCTAGTAAGTTACTATGGTTTAGGCCTTACTCGGGAAGGCATCTCAAGAATATTGAGGGCTAGAGTGACTGTCAGCTTTTTGAAATCTTGAATTTTTATTTTATTTTTATCTTCTTTTTTTTCTCCTGTAGGTTATGGAAACGAAGAGCATGCTCTATCTTGTAACGGAATATGCAAGCAATGGTGAAATGTTCGGTAAGTTTCAACCATTCATTTTCCTGATTTTTACATTTTCTCATAAACGGTGCTCTTATTAACAGGGAGGATCAAGGCACGATGGCTCAGTGGTAGAGCAGTGGTCTTTTGTGATGGTGAGGTTCAAGTCAATGGGCTAGTGCCCTTTGGTAAGGCATTAATCCTCATTACCAAGTCCCTCGGAGAGGACTTAAAGCTGTCAGTCCCCTGGCTGCTTCCTTCCAATCATACACATGCTTTGTTAGCAGTCAGGTAAAACGAACATGAAATTAACTTAAAAAGTAATATAAAACCAGCAACTTTTAAGTGAAATGTTAAAAATTCACTGCCATATCAGTGCGACTCAATTAGTTTGAGTCTGTAGTTAATTAGTGAATTTGTGAAGTTTTATGATTTTATGGTATTATGCAAACAGTGAGAATGTGAACGCAGTGTGTGATCACATGTTCCTCTCGAAGCGATTGATGCTTTTAGTATGTCCGTCCGCACGCGATGCAATCTATTTGTGTTGGCAAACAATCGTTGGTTGTGAATAGACACCGGTCCAGGGTTCGGTGCTGTTGAAAAGGTTCGATTCATACCGAGTCTTGATAAAACATATTTGACCTCATTCTTTTATCGTAAGGAAGTTGTTTTTGTGTGAATATGTCCTAGGTTGTAAAGATCGTCCCCCACGTACAGCTTGAAGAAGTTTGTTTGTGCTGGCATCTGCATGGTCCCATTTCTCTTTCATCATTTTCCTTTTCAATTTATATTTCAGTCTGTTTATATATGTTATCTAAAGTTTACAACTTTTTTTGTGCAGCTGTCTATGTTGTTATAAAGTTTTAGATTTGTTTGCTTTCTCCATAATTGGGTCAAGGATCGTGAGGGCTTGTGGACATGCATTCTATATAAATATGAATTTTGGTCTTTGCTTTGAAAATACAATCATGTGTTTGGGGCATGGTTGCTTTTATCATTAGCTTTATCTTTCTCATAGTCATTACACCTTCATTGGCAGCATGGTTATCATCATCATCATGATTGTCATTTTTTTAAGCATCATTGTTATCATCATCCATTAATATAGTAATCAATATCATCGAATTCTCATAATCATCATCCTCATCCTCATCGTCCTCTTAATCGTCATCATCATCATCCTCTTAATCGTCATCATCATTCTCTTAATCATCATCCTTATGACGATTATAATCATCTTAATCACTATCACCACCATCATAAACATCATCAATACCATCATCAATACCATCATCAATACCCTCATCAATACCATCATCAATACCATCATCAATACCATCATCAATACCATCATCAATACCGTCATCAATACCATCATCAATACCATCATCAATACCGTCATCAATACCATCATCAATACCATCATCAATACCATCATCAATACCATCATCAATACTATCATCAATACCATCATCAATACCATCATCAATACCCTCATGATCATCAGCACTGTCACAGCCACACAATCACTATTACATCACCACGACCATATCCATCATCACAATCATCGCCATTATAGGACTCATCCATCACCCATTATCAGTACAAGAACAGTGCTAAACTATTCTAAGCCTCTGCTGGACTTGCATTAGACTCCTACAGAAATCATCAATTTGCCCTCTAATTCATTCTGTCAAACCGTTCCCACTCCCCTAACACGATTCCTAACCCTTGGACGTTGCATCATGATTCATCATCAAAAGAATTTGGAGGAAGGGGGTCAGAACCAATATTGTTTACCCCTCCCGCTCCTCATCATCGTCCCAACCGAGGTATATTTAGTACAATAAATGTTTTGTCGGTAAAGACATATCATCCTCATCCCATGGCTATAGATGTAACATGTTTGACTTACTCTCTCTGACGTCAGTGCATACCTGAATACTTTAACCCTTTCCCTCCCAACACCGAAGCAACGCAGACAGGATCTCTGCCGCGTTGGTAGACGGTAGGATGTGGCGAGTTCCGCGGATGCACCCCAAAGGTTAACACGGAAGGCGGTCAACGCATTCATAACAAAACAGAGCGAGGGCGTGCGTGTGCGTGTTTGTGTGTGTGTGTTGTGACCCGCTCTCGTGTCCGCGTACATCCGAGTTGTACTGGGATGTCAGAGGAAGAGTCATGTCAGGAATGCCGGGAATTTGGCGGGCGACATCCGGCCCTGACACACATCATGCCCTGTTCTTACTGGTGGATTAATTGCTCCATCTACCAGAAGGATAATGGGGCGAAGATTGTGCTCCGACATATATATGCTCCTGCTAAAATTGCTTGGGCGCAGAATCCGCAGATTGCTCTGGGCTTATTTCATCAAAGATACATGTAGGGTTAGGTTTATTGCTGCAGTTGGATTTTAGGTTAGGTTTACTTGGTTGTTTGTTAAAGATGTAGATCCATGTATACTCTTCCCCTATTTAAATAGTCTAGAATCTGGCCTGTTCTATATATTCCCTATACTTGATTCATGCTGCCAAAGATGGCTTTAAATCAACAAACTCGTAACTAAGTATGCTCACCAGCCCGGTCAAAGCTTCGCCGGGCGTCCTAATTTAATGATCACGCCATCTTCGGCTGGCAGCAAGTAAGTAGTGGCCAGGATCGAGGTTGCATATTGCATTGGTGTGGTGGAGATCAAAATTAAATAGGCTACATGTAGATTCTGGACTACTACCTGAATGGCTAGACATCGGTAAAAAAACGTTCCAGATTTTGTATCAAATGCGAACAGGGTAAAGGTCGTTAGACCAGGGGCATGGCGAGCTCATCAGATGACGCGCTGCGGTGACATGCTTGGTTTATCCCGCTGACCCAATTCACTTGGTTGGGTTCAGCCGGTGACTTGGGCAGGATCAGGAACAAGGGGTTCACCATCTGTAGTTCAGTTGATCTTATAACAGTTCTTAACCTTCTTGATCCTAGAACCCCAGGTGGGCTTTTTTTTTTAGTGCCACAACCTCCCCAATACTGGTAGACAGTTTTATGATAACATATCCAAATTTATGGATATTTCTTTCTGGGGGAACCTAGTTGAAAGGTTGAACTGACGAGTTATTCCATTAGTTTGTTATTCGTGAATGAACTGCAGCAGTTAGGATCCAGTCTGCATATATGTCTTGTTGCTATGGCGGGCAAGCATTGCAAGCTTTCAGGTTGTCAGAGAGCCAACAAGACAGAGCTCTAGACTCTGGTCATGCAATCGCAAAATGGCATCTCTATGCATGTAGATTAAAGTCACTTTGCATACATTAGTTGTTATGTCAGGAAAACCTCTGACAAACTATTCAGTCACCAAGATCAACTTTTGTTCAACTAGTATGATATTGTCCTATCATACATGTTCCTTTGCTTGGTATCATCGGTGTATAAAGGTAAAGTTAAACTGTTTTGATGTAGGGCCTACAATTGCCTGGTACATGTACATCGCATTGTAAGTTTCGCTGATCCATTATATTGTATTGTAAGTTACGCTGAACCATTGCATCATCATAGCTGGAGCCTTGAACCATGATATGATCTCATTTGTTGACCCAGTGATTATGAAATATAATTCTCATGCCTGCGTACCAGGTAGTGCAGTACAAACAGTGTTTTATCATCGCAGCAATGCAGCTCTGTGTTCTTGAACTTCAATGGCACAGTAGCAATGCTTGCCTTCTCTCAACGGGGATGCTGGATAGTCTATAAAATCAGACCCTGATACATGACTCCTGCCACAAGTGTTAATTAATAGGCCATATTCATATTTGTAATCAAATTTAATGCACAATCTTTGTTGAGGGCCTCGTTAGAAATTATATAATTCACCTGTATTTCAATAGTCAGAATGATGATTGCATACATTCCGTTTGGTTAGGTAGGACAAGCGATAATGTTCGTCCTACCTAGCAACAATCAATTAAAGATAAACTTTGAGTTCTGGTAAAAAAAAAGAAAATGAATTCTCACAGAATCTAACAAAACTTACACTGAATGTTCAAGATTACAAATAAATGTCATGTGCCAAACAATTTTGGAAGAAAATGTATACTGGCTGAGTAATGAGCATAGGAAGATAAGGAAATCAGGGCAGTACTAGCCCCGACACCATGTGTGTTGTCCCATATACATCTATCTGTGTAAGTGATTGTTACTTTACCAAGACTCTGCCAAATTTATGATGATTTTGATGACTCTAGAACCTTGCATTACACACCATTACTTACATGCTATATGATCAACTTTTCTGATCCATTCCACACCTTTTCTTTCACAATGCAATCGCATTACCAGTACTCAAGTTTATCTTTAATGCGATTCACTGGAGCAGCATAAGAAGAGAGGTCTCACAGCAATTAATTTCTGCCGGTATGTTTATAATACCCCTTGCAAAGTTGTTGCCTGTCCAGGGTTGCGCACATGAACTACATGCACAGAGCTGACTGTACATCTTCACATGAAGGAGGGTTTTACAGTATGTTTGCCCCACATTGCATTCGGAGCTCTGCTAATTTTCCATAGAAGGAACTGGCGGCAAATTTGAGGATTACGCTCGAATTTAGATTTTAGAGTCCACAGGGACGATGTCTTCATTATTACTTTTGGAAAGACCCCCTGCAAAGGGGTCATCTCTGAATCCAGGGTCGTGGCTCTGAATTACTGGGCTGGCTGTGCATCTATGGATGAGGGTTATAATGTTTGCCCTATATTGCATGAAGGCGCGTCTTTGGTTACAGCGTTCATGTTAATTGACGCACGCTGGAAGGTGGTTGGGATTCCTTTCAAGTCGGCGGCGCTCTCCCTCTCGCTCTCTCTCTCCGTTTCTAACTCTTTCTATCTCGTGCCTATATATCTGGGTCATTCCATGAGGTTGGGGCACAAAATATTATGCAATGAATATAGTGCCCTGCCAAAACCATTCCTACAGTGTATATTTCTATTTTCACCAGTGTTACATGGACATCACATTAATATAAAATCTTTTTATAACTCTTTTTATTTCTCATCCCCCTCTCCCCCTCTCTCTCTTTCTTTCTCTTTCTGTTTCTCTTTCTGTTTCTCTCTCTCCCCCTCTCTCTATCTTTCTCTCTTTCTCTTTCTCTCTCTCTTTTTCTCTCTCTTCTCTCTTTCCCTCTCTCTCTCTCTCTCTCTCTTTCTCGTTCTCTTTCTCTTTCTCTCGTCTGTCACATCCCTTCTCCTTGATCCCCCTCTCCCTCTCCCTCTCCTTTCTTCCTCCTAAGTCTCTGTCTCTGCTTATATGTTCCACTACTGTCTACTCCTACAATATCACTGGCCATTGACACCTTTCACAGGGAGCTGACCTTTCATGACCTTTTGTCCTCATTTGAGGTCAACTTTGAGACATTCCATTGCCTAGTTTAGTTGGCTGCTTACAAAGGCTGGTTGCATAATTCAGGCTGGCATAC
Organism: Strongylocentrotus purpuratus; assembly: GCF_000002235.5. Taxonomy (NCBI): domain Eukaryota; kingdom Metazoa; phylum Echinodermata; class Echinoidea; order Camarodonta; family Strongylocentrotidae; genus Strongylocentrotus; species Strongylocentrotus purpuratus. The sequence continues at coordinate 31,803,380 of NW_022145594.1, forward strand.
AGCCAGACCCAGCTGGTGATTTGCTTGTAAACAAGATTTATTATGCATGAGATGATGAGGTATATTCATTAGAGCTATGAATATTCACGAGAGCTATGAATATTCACGAAGTTCTGAAAGTGGCACAGTGTACATGTGTCATCTAATCATGTTTATTTATAGATATAAAAATCAATTTACCTTCCTACAAGTATGTATATATATGTATATACGTAGGCCTACAGTATAGGCTGATATGTCTAGAGGCCTATATATACATGTTATGCAATAGCTCAGTTATATAATGCCTTTCTTTCCAGGGCATATTTCCTGCACAAATGATTAATATTGATTATAATCACAGATGCTGTAATATGTACATGTATGTGCTATAGTGTTCTTGTTCTGGAATGGTGGTGTTGAATTATTCTTTTTCAACATTAACTCGGCACCCTTCTGTACGTCTCTCAGCAAACATTATCATGCTTATATTTTATGCAACACCAAAGAGTTACTAGTACTAGTAACTCCTTGGCAACCAGGCAACACCAATGGGAAACACATTTCTGTATTATTATGGACAATGAAATTTGAATCTTGAATCTTGAATCTTGAATCTATTGATATGACACATTAATGTCAGAAGGTCATTAAATCTGTGTTAAAACACCCTACTGGATCCAAACAGATGTTTTTTTGTTGTCTTACGTTGTAGAACAGATTAATACATTATTTCAGCACAGTGTGCATTTATAATGTTACATCAAGATTTTTCTGTTAAATGTACCTATGTCTTGTATAACTTTCTTTTATTTCCCCCACAACTACATGAATATGTTATCATCCTGATAATTGCCTTTTATTGTATTCATATTTTAATAAGTGGGCATCATAAACAATTATTCTTTAGAAAACAAAAACAGAAACTAATCAATTCCTCTTTTTTCTCCCTCTTCTTTTCTTCTTTGATCTTCTCTCTCATCTTGTCTTTCTCTCATTCTCTCTCGACCCCTCCATCTCTCTCTCTTTCACTTTTTTCTTCTCTCTGTTTCTCCATCCTTCCTCTTTTTCTGTACATCTCTCTACTGGATATCACTCTTTCTTGTTTTTCATTTCTCGTTTCTTTCTCTTTCTCCCTCTCTTTCTCTATCTGTCTCTCGCTGTCTATATCTCTCTTCTACTTCATTACGCAGATTACTTAGACACACATGGCCGGATGTCCGAGAAAGAAGCCAAGAAGAAATTCATGCAAATCATTGCCGCTGTGGAATACTGCCACAAACGACACGTCGTGCACCGTGACCTCAAGGTAAGTTACCATGGCAACCGAATGCCCGGCCACATAGCAACCGAGGGAGAGATAGAAGGCAAGGAGAGAGAGAGAGAGAGACGATGGGATTCCTTGATCATGTAATCTCGCTTTGATCAAATTGCTGATAGCAAGTTAGGAGTTATTGATTCTTTGGCGAAAGTGTTGATTACAATTACTCTCTCTCTCTCCATCTCCCCCTCTCTCTCTCTCTCTCTCTCTCTCTCTCTCTCTATCCTCATAGTGGATACTGACATGCACATTAACGTAATCCAACATTTTGTACCTTTATCTGTAGATATCAGTTTAAATGCAGATGCGATTCTTAAATTGTCCTCCTGTGATAAATTCAGATAGCAATTTGGAAGTTATTGATTCTAGGGCGTAAGTGTTGATTACAATACTCACTTCCTTCCGACGAATCATACATTTAATTACAGTGGCATGCAACCATATCAACTTTCGTGCATTTATCAGTAACTGTGTCCTGGAACAAGTGTCTTTGATGTTTAATGTCATCCCTACAACAAGTTGTGATTATCATTGCAGAGATAAATGTAAGGGTAAATACATGTAGACTTTACTAGGAGATGAAAAAAGCTACTGTGGAAGAGAGAGAGAGAGAGGGAGAGAGAGAAAGAGAGAGAGATGAAGAGAAAGATGGTAGTATTGATATTGAACATTTGTGCTTGTGACGAAAACATAGTTAAGGAGAAAAAGACTTTAAAGATAGTTGGGGAGAGAGAGAAAGAGAGAGAGAGAGAGAGAGAGGGGGGGGGGGGGGGGGTAGTCGGAGAGATAGAATGAGATGCACTGAGGATGATAGAGATTGTCAATAGCAACGTGCAGAAATCATTTCACACGTGCCAATAGCCTCTCGTTGCCTGCCATTGACGTCAGCCAGGCAGGTACGTTAGCAACCAGGCCTTGCCTTTTGTCGTGGCGTGAAAGCGCTGGCCTAATTACCAGGCCGGCATGTAACGCTCTCTCTCCTTCTCTCTCCGTGTCCCTTCCATCTTAATAGTCCTTGCTGTGAAGGATTTTAGTCTCCATTATTTGGGTTCTTGTGTGTTTAATTTATTTCTATCTCTATTCATCTCTCTATTTTTTATTTATTTATTTATTTTTTAAATATTTTTTTTGGGGGGAGGTTCAGTGGTTCCATCTCCATCTTTCTTTACCTCTAGCTTTTGTTTCCACCGGTTTCTGTCATGCTTTCTCCCTGCTATGTCTTCTTCTTCCTTCAATGTTTCTCTCCTCCTCTCTCCCTCTCTCCTTTTATTCACCTATCTTGTTTATCATATTTTTTTTAATGTGAACTAGTTTTCCTTCTCCTCTTTTCATTTTCACTCTGAGTGGAATATTCAACCCCCTCTTTTTGCTCTCTCCCTCCCTCACTCACTCATGCACCTTCCTCCCCCTTCTTGCACATTCCTTCCCCCCTTAATTCCCCCTTCCCCCTTCCATCCTTAACCATCCCCTTTCATCATACCCCTCTCCTCCTTTCTTCCTCCTTTCTCTCTCGCACAGTGTGAACATGAGAAGTTGTCATGTGTGTGGGCAGAGCAGGCATTTGACACTAATGTGCATCACCAACATCCATATAGTTCACACCTCCTCACCCCAGCCCTTACCCCCCCCCTCCACCACCAGTTCTTACCCCTCCCCTCCCCTCCCCAGCTCCTCTGCCCATCATACCCCCTCGCCACCCTCAAAGTGTTAAATTGTGCCATTTTGTAGGTAGTAGTTAGTAGGCAGTGAAACAACCAACATCCATTTAATTCATGTAGTCCTCATACATGTACCATCCCCTTACCCCGCCCCCTTCTCATAATCCCTTTAGCCCCCTCCCCCACCCCCACTTCCTTGCTTTTCATACCTGCTTTGCTCTCTTACAGTGTGAAAATTGGCAGTTGTTAAGTAAGTGCGAAGAGTAGATGCGACACCCATTTTGCATCAAAACGTCCATGTACATTACCTTTCAATTACACATGCAATCTCCATTCCCCTGCAACCAACCCCGCCCCCGCTCCTCACATCATCCACACTCCTCTCATCATCGCTAACCCCTCCCTCAATCCTTCATCCATCCTTGTATACTCATTGAATGGACATTCATAATTGTTAAGTTTGTGCGCAAAGCGTATATTTGTGCCCAATGTGCTTCCAAGCATCCATGTTCTCCCTCCCTCCCCAATACTGTCCACACCCCTTGTCGCACCATCTCCTCCCCCCTTCTGGCACCATCTCTTACCCCTCCCTAATTCTTCATCCATCCCAGTATGCTCTCCCATCGTGCGAAAATTCAAAGTTGTTCAGTTAAGTGCGCCGTACAGACATTTTAGCACCTAATATATGCATCAAAACATTCATGTATCTCACACATGCATTATACATGGCAGTGAGTAAATCAATCTGGGCCTCACCCTGATTTCAGCTCCAATCTAAGCCAATTGATGCAAAGTAGGTGTACATATAGGCATAAATGACTATCAAGATGAAGTATATCTGCTACAAGGTTATTTTTAGAAGAAATATAACAGTATCAACAAGATATTCTAAAATAGAGGCCTAATTGCCAATAGAAGCTAATTGTTATCTTCTAGGGTAGCATCATCTTCATGATGATGATGATCATGATCATGATCATCATGGTGATGGTGGTGATGATGGTGATAATGAGGATGATGGTGATGATGATGATGATAATAATATGTATAATAAAGATAATGATGATAATAAATTCTAAGACTTGTAAGGCACCAAATCATCAACACAGTAACAATGATGATGATGATGATAATGATGATACAAAGTATGATAAAGATAATGATGATAATAAATTATTGGGCACCACATCATCATCATCATCACAATAATGATCATGATCATAACAATAATAAAGATAATAATAATAATGAAATATAAGACTGGCACCCAATCCACTTGGAATCCGCTTTTGATATACTGTGACATACCATGATGAGGTATACCATCGACAACGACGACAGGCTATTCTCCACCTTGCAGAAATCAATTCCACATTTCCGGAGGCAGCAGGCAGTAATCTAGTTAGCTGTGAAGTGATCTGCTCGTAACTATGGTCCGATCTGGCTTCCATTTTTTGCTAGGGTCAGTCTGTACTTTGTCAGTGGATAAGTGTACGTCCAATGCAGGCGCAGTGTTTTGAGGAGCCTTTTGCAGGTCTTGTAGATACCAGTGCCTCCCCCTCCCCACCCCACCTCAATAAATAATCTGGTGCTGCCCATAATCCAATGTGATTGTTATATGATACAGTCAAACCTGTCTATAGCAACCACCCAAGGGAAACACATGAAGGTGGTCTTTGTAGATGGGTTGCTTTAGTACATGTTTCAATGAGAAACCATTTTCAAGGGAAACAAACAATGTGGTCTTTGTAGACAGATGGTCACTAAAGCAGGTTTGACTGTATCAAATAATTACCTAACATTGTACTTTTTGTTGTTGTCCTCCCTTGTAAGTAGAGGAATGAAATATTTAATTGACATATTGCATATAAATATGTTGACTGCTTAGAGCAAGGTCAAATTAGGGCTTGAATTCAGTATTTAATTACAAGTTTACACCCTTGCTGCACTCAACAGAAATAATTATTCATTTGATACATGCTAGCATATCTTTTTAGAGCTGTTCTTTACATTTGCATAGGGAATTAAGACACATAATAGATATCAAAACAAAAAGAAAATGAAGATTTCTATGTCTATTATGAGTAACGTCTATGTTCTTGATTTTTCTTCCTTTGCAGGCCGAAAACCTACTTCTAGATGGCAACATGAACATCAAGATAGCAGACTTTGGTTTCAGTAATTTCTTTGTACCCGGCGAGCACCTGGCAACGTGGTGTGGCAGTCCACCTTACGCAGCTCCAGAAGTGTTCGAGGGCCAGAAGTACGATGGGCCTCAACTGGACATTTGGGTGAGTTGTTGTTGTTGTTATTTTTTACTCCCATGATGCGGCAGGTAGGCAGTCTAAGGGAAACCAACGTCTTTGAGTTCTGAGGCAAGTATGGTTGCAGAGCCGAAACTTAAAGGAATTGGCGGAAGGGCACCACCAGGAGTGGAGCCTCCGGCTTTATTTGGCTCGAATCTTTCAACATTTGCTTCGATGAAACTTGCTCCAGACTCTATTTCATTACATTTTAGGGTATGTCATCAGAGAAATCGGATGTTTTGGGGTTGTCACGTCAAGTCACTATACTTCGTACACCTACACCCTTTTGTTCTCAAAAGTAATTGAATTTGTACTCAGTGTTCCATATAAAGATATCAACAGAAATTCGAATAATAAACCTACGACAATACAAGTCTCAAAGCAGAAACATTTCCAAGAAAACACCCCTTATTGGTACGGTAAGTAAAACGCATTGTTCCTGAGGACAGGTTTCACAAAAGCGGCAGGCTCTAGAACAACAAGTGTCTCCACTTCATATAATTACTAATTACATAAAGAGGACATGTCTGTTGTTCAAGGAGGCTGTGGGCAAAGGGGGGAAAATATTTACGACTATGTTCAAAACGGTCCGTATATTAATGAGAAGACTTGCTAAATTACAAAAAAAAACATTGACAATTCTTTGTTCTTCTACGATAACGAGTATCTTATGAGTCCTCTCTTAATTAGTCTTGTTTACCAGGTGACTCAACTGTTTAATAGCACTGGTTCTCTATATTAATGAGAATACTTGCTGAAATTACGAGGAAAACATTGACTACTTTGTTCTTCTACGACAACAATTATCTTATGAGTCCTCCCTTAATTAGTCTTGTGTACCAGGTGACTCAACTGTTAGCACTGGTTCTCCAAACAAACAAAGCACATGGTGATTCATCAGGGTCCCTGTCAAAACACCTCAGGGTGCAAGTCTAAACGATGGGGTATTATGGACTGAATCATTGATGATGATACATGCTTTGCGATGATGTGACGATCATGATGATGGAAGTTTTAACATACCTGGGCAATATTTTGATGAATATCAAATGAAATGAAACCTTCCAGGCTGTTCCACAAATCTTTTTTTTATTTTCAAAGAGTTTCAAAAAATTTGCACGAACGCTGACCATGTAGAGATTAAGTCACTGTCTACTGTTAATCAAGTCCATTCGTTTTACGTGCAGTTGTCCAAAAGAAGACGTAGATGGCATTTAACCAGTATTTGCCTAGCTACACTCCCTTTAATGTTGGAAGCTGTGTGACATTTCTGACATTTCTAGATTAAATTTGGCTGACAGGAAAACTGACAGGAAATCTGTGAAGAGCAACAAATGTGATTGAGAGTTACAAAACACTTATTGTTCATAATAATTTGACATAATGTCAATGACATTCCATCTAATGGAGGCAGATGGACATTAAGTCCACATTTTAGCATGTAAGGTAATGCCTTTCTGGCTCGGAGTGGAGTCTGCTTGTTCTGCAGAGACATCATTTGTTTTGAACAAGAGACACCTCAAGTTATTGAGCAGTAGAACCTTATCATCAACATACAATTCATCTATGAAACATTTCTTAGGATCCAAACGTTGCTTTAAGGTCATGCACTAGATTAAACATGCATTTTTTCTTTTAAACGCGAAGCTGTCGCGCCACCACCTCGTCACGTGGCTGGCCTTCCCCTTCTCTCACTGCTTGCCAATTTGCATGATGCGTCGAGGATTGTGCGTTTTCCGGGAAAGCGAAGATTGATTACGGGAGCGATAAAAACTCCTCTCACCAAAGGAACCTCTTGAGGTTGATTAAATTTTGTGTTTCAGGACGCTCTGTAATTTCCCCACCACTTGTATCGTTTATTGATTCAAAAGAAATAGGGCATTTTAATAACTACCTCTCTGATCGAGATACATGGTGTTTAGTACCACCAGGAAGGCAACATGTATGTTGGAGAAACGTATCACATTCATTCGCCTTTGAATCAATATCAGAGAGGGTTTTCTTGTATTCGGGTTGGCGGATGAGAAACCCTTTAGCCTACATTTGCATACAGGTACATGTATGATGCCAAATTTGACTTTCGGTTGCCATTCACAGTGGATATCACAGTCACATTTTGAAACATAGTAACAACTTTCTATCTGCTTTAATAGAGAACTGGAACTAATAATAACCAAGATTTCTCTTTTCTTATTCGCATAGATATATGTAAGGAAGACTTTCATGTATATTAGCCATGGATTGAGATGCTTTCATTGTAATTCAGTTTACATTTCCAATAAAAGATTATTAATCCGGCTTAGCCCCTTTGATAATAAAGACTGGTCAAAATGTAAGCTTGTCTGGCGCTAAGACGAGATGAGTTTCCCCTGTCATCCAAATGGTTTAAACAGTCTGAATTAGCTATCCTCCTCAGAACATTAAAGGCATTACTTGCTGTTGGAGAAGCACTTTATGCTGATACTTACAAAAAACCATTACAAATGTTAATCACCAGGACCCAGGGAAAAGCGATGGCCAGGATGGAAAAAAACCCAAGAAATTAAAGAACAACCAACAAAATGCTGGAAGAGAAAGGGTGCGAGTCTCGTCCTTAATGTCGCCCTCTGACATTTGCGGGGATTTGTTCAGGTTGGGAAGTGCCGGATTGGGGGAAATCAATAACTCGGGCGCCTTCCATGAATATCAGTCCATGCTTAATGCGCAATATGATTACCGGGAAGTAGTCTGCGAACACAGACCCTCGCCAGTCATGATGGGTTACATAGTGTCTGATGGGTAAGACTATCAAAGCGTCACGCTCTGCTGCACTCCAAAGGCCCTGTACTTTAGCTGCTCTCAGTCACCTCATTTCACAGTAAGTGAATGAGAAAGTTAGGCTAGGCTCAAGGCTTTATCAGTTTAAATTAAAGTTGAACGTATATGATATTTGCGTTAGTTCGTGCATCATTATAAACAATTTATGATGGTGAAACATGATTTAGGAATTTGTTCATATAAGATGATATTAGTAGATTGTGATATGAGAAGAGGGAGGGGGGGGGGGGAAGAGAGAGATAGAGAGAAAGAGACAGAAAGATTGATAGTAACAGACAACAATGGGCTGAGACATACAGAGAGATGGAGGGAGAGAGAGAGAGAGAGGGAGAGAGAGATATGATAATTGACTTTAATGAGCTCCAGAAATAAAAAACAATAGATTTGATAGATGTCATATTTATTGGAGGCTTTTAATTGTCACTCTGTGTCTACATACTCTAACCATCCACCGGCACTCTAATAACATTCTCAAATCAAATTGAAATGAATTTCAAATTTCATGGTGTAAAATCATATGTCATATAGATCTAGATGAAAATATCTAATGGTAAAAAAAATCCATGCAAACAGAATCCTGCAGTGTATTATATGACCTAAATAGCAACTATTCATTAAAAGAGCCATTCGGCCTCTCAAGTATTGGATGGAATCTGCGCCAAGCTGACTCCTCAGGACTTTATCTGCCTGCCCATCTTAGATCATTTCATGCGGTAAGATTGGCACTTTCATTTCAGACGGATCCGAACGGCGTTCAGGGAAGCATTTCATCAGGGTTGTCATGCTAGCCAGCTAGTGCCTGGATCCTATGACGCAAACACCATAGTTTTGATGACATCATCGTTCTTTATCTTGGCCCGTTTCCTCGGGGAGGGGGAGGGGGGGGGGGGGGGTGTCGTCGGTAGATTGATTCGGTCATGACGCAGAGTAAGTGATTCAGGATGATGTTTCTGACGTTACACTCCAAGATGACTCAAGTCGAGTCAGTCCTATGGTTTATCACTTAACAATAGTCCCAGGTATCCAAAATGGTGTTTTGAAATACTAGGGCATCAATAGTGCGACGTGAAATAGGTTGACATATCATGTTTGCAATGTGGCTTGCTTGCAGTCTGAAATTTTGAGCACCCTTTAAGCAGGTCCCGTATGAACGTTTGTCATTGTTAATACTGGTTGGTCAATTTTGTTTAAATTAAAGGTTCTGCTACTCTTTAAAAACAGGACGATTCTCTGCGAAGTACTTACTAAGAGAATATAGTTCAAATCTTTTGGAATTTTTTTTGTGTGGGTTTTATGTGAGGCAGCAAAGTACCTGTTATTATACAAATAATGAATGGTTATGAGTTCAATAGTGCGAATATTTCCATGAGTTGAAAGATTAACATTCTATTCAACGAGGCGTCAGCCGAGTTGAATAGAATTAACGTTAATCTTTCAACGAATGAAAATATTCGCACCATTGAACGAATGAAAAACATTCATTATTTGTTTTATACAACATCGAAGAAGATCTAATAGAACGTTAATCAACAAATTATGCTTTACTCCTTATATTACAGATAAATTAAAGTTGGAGTCAAGCCTTCTCGATTACATTCAGATTGCCTTCGCGTCAGATACACGCAGGGATACGCGCGCGCACGGCTGAGAGGTACGCAGTCTGCATATAACCAAAAATGCACGGCGCATATAACCAAAAATGCACGACCGTGCAATATAACATCTATTGAATATCATGTGATCAACAATCCTCCAATCAAATGACAAGGATCCACGTAGGTGTTGTATAAAATATGTTATTATGAACATGAAGAAAATTAGGGGCCTACTATACACATGAAGCTATGGTGGTCATGAAATATGAAATGTACACATATATCATTGGCTAAAATGACCAATGCCGAATAATTACAAGATATGAATTGCATGGTTTGCCCTAAATTGCGATAGAGGGATTGATAAATGGGACCTGCAGGGGATGAATGTTTAGTGTGATGGACGGACGCATAGTGCCGTGACTCGAAGTAGAGTGGCAAAAATTTCCAATCAATACACTTCTGCGTAGATGACGCAATGACCGTGATTTAAAATGCCAACAGTGTCTGCTACCTCACCCTGCTCCAGTTCTCTATGTTCTTCTCTCTCTCTCTCTCTCTTTTCATCTCAATATATCTCCTTTTCTCTCTTCCACCCTCTCTCTCTCTCTCTCTCTCTCTTTTCATCTCTTTATATCTCCTTATCTCTCTTCTCCCACCATCTCCCTCTTGTTCCACTCTCTCTCTCTGCACTCTCCTTTTCTCTTGTCTTCCACCCCCTCTCTCTCTCTCTCTTCTTTTCTCAATATATCTCCATTTCTCTCTTCTTCCACTCTATCTCTCTCTCTCTCTCTCTTATCTCAATATATCCCCTTTTCTATCTTCTTTCTCTCTCTCTCTCTTCTCACCACAATGTATCTCCTTTTCTTTATTCTTCCACCCCTCTCACCTCTCCCTCTTTTCTATTTCATTGTCTCTTGTTTTGTTCCCGTCTCTCTCATTGTGTGTCTCCTTGTTTTTTTTCTCTCTTCTTCCACCCTCTCCCTCTCTCTTCTTCTACTTCTCCTTCTCCCTCTTTTCTATCTTATTGTCTCCCTCTCTGTATTTCTCATTGTGTGTCTTCTTTTGCTTTCTTCTTGTCTCTTTCTGTGCTCCCCCTGTCCTCTCTTCTCTCCTCTCTCTTCTATTCTTCATTCTCTCAATATAGCTTGATCATGTGACCAAGGGGGCATATACATATTGGATAAGTGGACGTCTTATGAAGAAACTAATTTTGGAAAATAGGGCAGAGTTAACAAGTTTCCATACAACTTACACTTGTCAAGTGGACACTGCTTATCAAATTGCCTAACTGAACGACATCCAAACCAATCTGTTGTGCTTTTTTTTTTGTCCTGTATTTTTGTCTTGATGTTTTAGTAAAAGTATATGAACTGAACTTATCATACAAAACATATAATTCTCCCGACAAAATAAGTATGGGGATGCTCCTTTACTTTCTCTTCCATCTCTCCTTTACATTACGCGCCTCGCACTTGATACTAGCACACTCGCTCGTTCCCTCCCTCATCATTCTGACTCGTTCTCTTCTGGTCTTCCATCATGCCCTTTAAGCCCACGCCTTTTGGTCCAGTTTTCTCCTCCGCCCTCCTCTTACGGAGTGAATAAAAACCATCAGCAGAAAATGTCAAGGGGTCAAGTGCCTTATATACTGAATATAATAAATAGAATACCGCTATTTCTTTCCTTGTCTCAAAGAGAAATTTAATTGATTCTTGTCTTCAGTTCCTTAAATTTTCTATCAGAGTTAGACTTTCTGATCATGGAAAACAAATTAATTTTTCTGGTCAGACAATGTGATTTTATTAAGTCTTTAGTAACCATGGGGATAATTTGATGACAATAAACGATGATGCAATCAGGTTTTGTATTTTACCCTTTGTAAAATTTAGAATGTACTATTGGATGAACTGAAGAGATTATTTTTATCTTTTTGTGACAATAGTGAAGAATATTTGTATTATCGACAGTGCGTACGCAAATAGTCATTTGACAATATAAGATTTTTTGAGAACACGCCAATTATGAACTCTGATTAATCTTAGAAAAACGTTTATGGAGAAGATAAAACCAAAGCCTCTTCAGTTCCCTTTTCCCTGTTTGTCTGTCTGTTTTGAGCTGTGTCGTTTCGTACGTAGAAATCCAGATGGTTAAAGGCCACATTCTGCATGGTCAGCGACGTGGACAAGCCACTGACCAGTGCAACCCCGTGACGCTCTCACTATCACAAATTGGCAACAGCCTTGTTGATTCATGTGCCAATCGGGAAGAAAAAAATCAAACTTCCTGTTTGTATCGTTAAATCGCCTTCCTCGCGAGATCTCCAGCTTATACAACGTCCGTCCTGAGGGACATGTTTTCTTGATATCTGTGTTTTTTGGCTTTACCTCTCAATGCGTAGATCAAACTCTATTCGTTTCAGGGTCGCTTGCCCTCGCGCTGTATTTGTCATGACCCGCTGCCAAGTCGCAAGGTCCCTGCCCCATTCATAAACTCTCTCCGTTGCCTCACGATGACGATATTCCGAGGGTCGATGCTTCCAGTGTAACGATCCGTGAAGGAGAGAGAGAGAGAGAGGGAGAGAGGGAGGAAGGGAGAGAGGGAGGGAGAAAGGGAGAGAGAGCTTCAAAGCTTTTAACCATCCGCTCTTAATCATTCTGCCATTGGGAAGGAATGGAGCGAATGTGATGTGAGAAAAATTGAAAAATGTAGCAATTTTTTTCCTTCTAGACTTAATTAAGTTATAGATGTAAGCGGTGATTAGTGAATGCTTACAAATTTGCAACTGTCATACAGAGTCCTTGAAAAGAGTGTACTTATTTCCCTTTGCAATTATTCTGATTCATGAGATACTAGTGATTGGAAATTTTAATGAAATTCATGACGAATGAAGAATGCAACATTCAAGGGAAAGAGTGACTATTCACCAGCAAAAAGCACTAAATATTCAATAGAAAGAAGAATAGTACTTTGCCCTCAGTATATTATATGGCTCTAATTAGTATACAGTGCAGTTTACTAGGTATTGAAATTATGGGAGTAGGTATATTGTTAGTCCCTTTTTACCATGGAGATTCAATATTTATATGCATTCAGTTACTCACACATAAATGATGTTTAAGAATATCAATAAAACAATTTCTAAAGAACACAAAATAAGAGTTAAAGCGATTGGTGAAGTAAAGATCTTTTGTTTATATAAACATTTCACTATCAACAGAAGTCTTTGATGAGCTGCGTATTTCAGTGTATTTGTAATATGACTACATCCTGTGTTGAAGTTGTTATGTAGTAGAGTTGTAAACAGAATTAAACATAGTTATGGACACCATAAAGAAGCTCCCTATTTTTCCCTCCCCCCACACCAAAATATTGATGCTAAGTTTAGGTTGACTGTTTTGGCAATTCTTCTATTTTTATTTCTTTGAGGATACCCTAGTGACCATAGTTGTCAAAGCGGAAATCAAAGCTCGAAGAGGATATTTGCTCGAAGAAGTAAACAAGCCTTCTAAGAAAAACATCCTCTTCCCATTAGTTTTCCTCGCGAATAGGATGAGGAGCGTGGCATTAGCGACGTCTGCTGTGTGTTTTTGTTTCCCTTTGGACCTAACGCACGTCTTGAATGGGTTCTATTGAGGAAGTGACATGAACAACATCCTGTATCGTCATGTCTTACGTAGGTATCCGTCGTTTGAGATCATGTACTCAGATGAGGGGAGATTGCGACGGTTTCTTACTGAACGACGGACAGCGGTGGCAGGGGAAAAAACGGATGAGAGATGATGCCATTCTGGGTGAACTTTGGTATTTGAAGAATGGCGGAGGAGAGTGGAGTGGAGGAGAGAGAGTGTGGAGGAGAGTGGAGTGGAGGAGAGAATGAGAGAGTAAGAGAGAGTGAGGGGGAGGTAGAAGGAGAGGGAGGGAGAGGGAGAGGGTCCGAGGGAGGCAGAGGGAGAGGGATAGAGAGAGAAAGAGAGAGAGAGAGAGAGAGAGATGGGGAGAGAGAGGAGAGGGGTAGAGAGAGAGGGAGAAAGAGAGAGGTGGGGAGAGAGAGAGGGAGAAAGAGAGAGGTGGGGAGTGAGGGAGGAGAGGGGGAGGTACATGGAGGAGGAGAGAGAAAGAAGAAGATGGGAAGAGGTAAAGAAATGGAGAGAAAGAGTGGGACCAAAAGATGCAGAGTTGGAGAGGGACAGAGAGAGAAAATAGTAGGGGAAGTAGAGATTGATAAATCAGCGGATGACAGACAAATAAAAAAGGGAAGGGGTAGATGGAAATTAAAATAAAGGCAGAAAGAGAGAGAGAGAGAAACAAAGAAAGAAAGATGGAAAGGAAGAGACAGAGGGAAGGAAAGAGAGAGAGAAAGGGGAGGGAAAAGACAGTGAGAGAGAAAGAGAAAGAGATAAAGAGAAAGAGAAGGAAATGGAGAATCACAATGGAAGTCTTCCATTCTCTTCCATTCTCTTCCATCGCCATAGCAACTGAGTGGGAGATAAATTTTGGTACGAGGAGGAATATTGCGTGTAACTGAGATGCATGCGTCGGCATGACAGAGCATATTGGAGAAATCTCCGCACTGTACTTGACAAATACTGCCGATCACCACACATGACTCATTACAGGGATTCATCTTTTTCTTTTAGCCCAGGATCATGATTGCATGAATATTTAAGATTCTTTCTGTAGGAAACTTTATCACAGAGTATGTATTGATACCTGTATAATGCCCTTACAACATTTTAGAACTTGAAATTGTCTCCCTTCTCCAAAAACAAAAAAGGAAATGGAAAGAGAAAAATGCATAAGTTATTACTGAGCCTGTATAGATATGTGTAAGATGCAGAATATAGGGACAGAGAGAGTTGATGTACTGGAAGAGAGAGGGGAAGAGGGAGGAGAAGAGAGAAAGATACATTGTAGTAGAAAGGGAGAAAGAGAGGAAGGAAGAGACAGAAACAACCAGAGAGAGAGATACTGATAGAGTGACAGAGAGAGAGAGAGAGAGAGAGAGCCAATGAGCCAGAGGGAGAAAGTACTTGGCATGGCGTAATTTCAATTTCACTGAAATTGCAACCGGCAGCGGCCGCCGCACATGTGCACTGCCCTACTTTTGCGCCATTGAAGATCTGGAGAAAATTGACATTTAAGCAAGACGCACTGCGGTCGCAGGTAGGCAGGCAGGCAAGCATACATGCAAACCCCCTTCCTTCGCGAGATGGAGAAACTTTCTCTCTCCTCTGGCACCCTTCAATATGCTAATGATGCGGAGACGGAAGCTCTGATATATTGATGTGACATCATTGAAGTGTGAGACTATGCGCTTTTCTCCCAGCCCCAAGATACGACGTGCAGTACAGCAGGCAGCCAGCACCAAATTAATGTGCTTGTACTTTATAGTGTTCGCACTGTATGAGCAAAGAGATACCACAAATCTCTTTGGTATGAGTTCTAATGCAATGTGCATTTTGCTTTTAAGTTGAATAGTTGCTGGCTCATGTTGTGCCCATCCTTTGCTCTGTACACTGACATGGAAAGTGTTAATGAAATGATTTGTTTCGTTAACTCTTAAACTTCAACATCTCCCCCCCCCCTCCTCAAGACTAAAACTCTACATATATTTAGGACAATGTAGCAAATGATAAGAAGTGAAAAAATAACTTTGTTATCCACTTTTCCTGCACTGCACACATATACATGAATATCCATGTTGATGTCATAAGAAAAGTGTAACACATATAGGACTGAAGTCTGTATGTTTGTATTTTTTCCTGCTAATGTTATTCTATTACTAGCAGAATTTTCAACACAGATATTAACTAGATTGGCTGTTCAGATGATAATTCTCACACTTCCCCTGCTGTGACTGATCATGCTTCTATCACCATTGCCTATAGATATGAAACAGGAGAAGCCATTGTGATCTTTGCCATCATTTCTCTAAATATCAATTAAAGGTCATTGTTGGAGTTATTGCTATCAGTGGAGACCTTTAGACTAGGCTTTTCATTAAATGATTAAATGGTATTTGATCTGGCAATAATTGCCCCTCAGTCAAGTTCTAATTTTTGCCATATTCCCAACACTAGCCATGGACTTTAAAATATAGTGTATATAGAGTATGCCTGTTTTCATCAGCTCGAGTTTGCCAAATAACTTGATACTTCCAGACGTGGGATATTATCCCGAAACTCGTAATTGCATCTTCAGCAGACCAATACGCTCATCACAAACTAGCTTGGACGGGTGCAAATTAGCCCGCTATTTCCCAAATAGCATGATATTTTGGAAACAAGACCGAGATTTCTCTGGATATTTTCTAACCAAATATCCCGCTAATTGCAACTTCGGGCTGATGAAAACCCAATTTAAGTGGATAATTTGCGATCGGGATAGTTAAAATAGCGGGATAATTGGGCAATATCGAGCTGATGAAGACAGGCCTATAGTAGGAGATGTCACCAGAGCAAATAGGAAATCACCACCGACACCATTGTGCCAATTTCCTACTGAATTTTCTCATTCCTGTACTCATGTTAAGAATCACCTAGTACCGGTATCTATCCAGTATCCACCAAGTTTTAATTCTTTATCTTGTTCCTTTATGTGTGTTTACAGAGCCTTGGTGTGGTTCTGTACGTCCTAGTCTGTGGTGCTCTGCCCTTCGATGCAAACACCCTGCCGCAGCTCAAGGAGAGGGTCCTCGCTGGAAAATTCAGGATACCTTTCTTTATGTCACAAGGTATGTCAAATGAAACTACAGGATATTCTAGATACATCTGTCAAAGTGGCCTTCTCTTTAAGGAGGCCAACCGTCTTTAGAAGCTATCTTAATAATGTTGTCACCTATCATACAGTACCCCCCTGGAGGGATAAACTTTTCTGTTTTCCTGGGGGTATGTCCTATGTCTATGGCCCAACACATGCTTCAAAGATGGACTAAAAAAGACCATTTTGGTATGATGTCTTTGACCAGTTCCTCAAGTTAGTAGAAAAGTCATCAGCGATTATTCAAGAGATGATTGACCAATCTTGACCCGTCCATTTCTATTCTTTATTGTCCAGAATGTGAGCACCTGATCAGGCACATGCTGGTCATCAATCCGGCCAAGAGGTTGTCCATCGACCAGATCAAGAATCACAAGTGGTTTGCCGACTGCGGAGTGCCCGCCACCCAACCAGTCAGCCCCGTGACCGAGATCCCCAAACCCATAGGAGAGTTCAACGAGCAGGCGCTCAGACTGATGCAGAGTCTGGGAATCGATCAGCAAAAGACCATCGATGTGAGGACCTTTCTTGACCATTATATGCCATTGTTTTAATTTTTACAAAAAAGTGTATCAATGCCCCCAGAAACATATCTATATCATGCTTTTAAGTTTTGCCTTCTTAGTGTCTCCTACACAAAGAGAAACTTTTTGACCCACTAGTAATTACCTCAAGGTCCCTACTGTTTTCTTTGAATACTTCACTCAATTCTTGGCATTTTCACTTTGTGCTCAACAACTTTCTGCAAGTATTTTGTTTTTATTACTCATAGATTGCAAGATGAATAAGATAAAGAATCTTGTGAGAAGTTATTCCATTTCTGTAAAACTATCTAGAATACCACATTATCTCTCGCATTCAAGTTTAGGCGATTGCTTTTTAATGTTTTATATGAAGGATATTTTCCTTGCCATCAATAAATTTAGTATTTGTGTGCAAGTATATAGGCTTTCCTGATAGACATTGTGTTCTCAATCTAGTTTGTAACAATCTAGTTTTTGAAAATAATATTGCTAGTGATATTCGTTTGTCTCGCAATGTATGGTCAACAAGGGATCTAAAAGATCACAATGTTTCGTGCGCCGCTGCAACACTTTGTCAGGTGATGAAACATATTGTAAGCGTCTTTTAGATCCCTTGTTGACCATACATTGCGAGACGAATATCACTAACGATATTATTTTTGATACTATATCTGCAATGAGTAATACATTTAGCATTAATCTAGTTTTTATTTTATCTTTACAGTCATTACGAAGAGATGCCTACGATCACTACACAGCGATCTACTATCTCCTGGTAGAGAGGTTAAGATTACATCGATGCAGCTTTCCCGTTGAAGGTAGAGTCGACGTCCGTAGCCGTAGACCAAGTTCAATCGCGGATCATGCAATAATGAGAACTCATGCTGGTACCCTTACAAACATTAATCCTCACCAGCGAAACACTAATGCACGGAACGCTATTCAGGTCCAACAACAACCGTGCGTCAATACGTCCCAGCAGATGCTAGGTTTCCGACCGATTCAGCCTGTACAGCAACCTACGCAACAGATCGTGTCGGAGTCTGCGCAATGTGCGTTGCAACGGAAGAGAAAAGAGCCTCCGCTACAACCGAGCACGTGTATATTCAGCGAAGGGGAGATGGTTCCGGTTCCGCCAGCCGTTAGTGGAACGTTACTTGAGCCTCTGCCGAGGATGAACGTTAGGAAAGTACGCTCGATGTCACCTAATCATATGGTGGTGACATCGATTGATGAAGGCGTGGAAGCAGACTTGCCAGAGAGTGAGAATGAGATGGAGAAGGTCGGGTCAATGGAACATTTCAAATCGCAGAGAACGCACTCCCTTGCTGAGTCGTACGATATCCAAACAAGCATGGCGCCGAGTTTGAGTGATTTTGGCATTGAACCTCAAGAACTGTCCGCTTCGTTTGACTCGCAAGAGGAGATGGAGGTTGCCCAGAGTTTTGCGCATGTTCAAGCACTCTCCGATAGACTGTTTCCGTCAAATTGCAATTCGCCGGATCTGACGCAGCAGCAGACAGAGCCCATGATCCCACCACCCGCACCACCGCAAGCAATGTTTCAACATTCGGCATCGCTCGACCGCTCCGGAAGCCACTCGCCTGTCAGCTTTCGAGAAGGTCGAAGAGCCTCCGACGGGCTCATAGCACAAACAGGACTCTCGTATCGACAGGTCAGTCCAACTCCGCTAGCACAAGGACACAAAGATGCCAGCTTAGACGGTCATCTGAAAACAAATCTGAACATGAATTCATGTAGTCTTGCAGCTGATCAATTACAAATAGTCGGATTCAGCGGACAGCAGCTTACAGAAGTCAGCAAGGACAATGCTGACTTGACAAATCTTCCGTCCTGCCAAGTGGAACAAGAATTGGTGTCATGGCGCCGCTTCCCGGCTCAGGTCCAATCTATGGAACGGCGTCAGTACCGCATGCATGCCATGAAGCAAGGGGTTCATACTGAACCTCCTGGACACCTGACACACAGTGCATCGCTCGCCGGCCAATCGAGTCTTGAGGATATGCCCAGAGAGTTTCCGAACCAGATGCCACCAAACCCACACACGTTACAACGCACACTCTTGCATCAGAGACTGATGCAGAAGCGCCAACAACTCCAGAAGCAGTCGCAACTCAGCCAGCAGTTTGGTTGTATGCAGCTGGAGCGGCAGTCCAGCTTCGAAGGGCGCCCTCCCGCTCCTAACAGAACCGACTCGTACAAACAGGCACAGCAGCACCCCGTTCTTCCACAGTACGCCATCAACGACGATTCCTCGTTGAACAAGTCGCTCATTCAATGTCACAATGAGTTCAATCAAGCGACGTCGCTGGGCAGTAACGCCCCTCTACATTATGACACAACGTTAAATCAGGTGCCACAAAACTTTGAAGCGCCCTCTTACGAAGATAGCATGGACACATCGGACATCACTGTGCCAGTGTCGCAAGCAGGCAACAATTTTTCATTTACGCCCTGCTAGCAGTGACTACGCCACTTTTTCGTGGATCCATAGCTCATTTTTTAGATATCAGTTTAGACTGCTGGCTGGTACAGCGATTTTGTGTTGATTTTTGTCAATCAATCTTCAGGTTGATTTTTATTTTTTCGGTGTAGACCCTCAAGAATTTGAGGCAGAACGTACTTATTGAAGAAAAGATTGTCCAATGGAAGATGGAAACATTGCCAATTTTGGTGCAATTTTCTGTAGCCATCGTTGGCTAAAGAAGAGAAAAGGAAAACAAATAATAGTAAATGATATTTTGAAATGCCGATATATTTTAGCAATGATGACGGGAGAAATATTTGATTTTAATCGAGAAACCATACCAAAGTCTGTGTATATTTATCTTTTGATTGAAAGAGACGATGTTTTCCTCAAGAATATCACTCTTGCCAGGGAACGATCTTGTAGAAATTGATTTATTTTATACATTAGGTCGAGATTTAAAGATATGTGTGTTTTTAGAAATGATGCTAAATCCCTGCCCCATTTTATTTTTATCCTGTACATGTTTTAATGAGACACTGCTTTCTCTATGCAGCAAATTATCTGTTCTGATAAATCCATCTGCTTCACATGTGGATCAAGATTACAACTCAAATCAAAGGGAATAACGAATTGTCGATTTAGAAGAGATAGAGGGAAGTGGTTGGGGATGAGCAAGGTTTTCATCTTGGAACAATTTACCCGTTCTAGATTCTCTAGCTATTAGCTGCCTAGCAACACTGCCTCCTTCCAAGTCGTAAAACCTGAAGCTTTCGTGCGCACAAAACTTAACAAATTTCACTAAAGGCTCATGCCGCGACATAGGTAAAACGCCTATGTCACGGCAAAACAATTTAGGAAATTTGCCATGAAAATTGCTGTAATTAACTACCGGTACTTGCCACTGTCTCATGTCGCATAGGTTTCCGGTTTAAAAATATTCTCATATGGAATTATTAACATTCAAACAATTGGGGGCTTTCTGAACATTGTTGTTGTTGTTATGACTAGGATTTATATATACTGGTTCCCTAGTCTCTGTTTTTAAAAATCAAAAGATAACTTAACAATGCAATTTTCTTGGAAATCTGGCCAAGGAGTGTGTCCCATCTACTATTCATCTGTCCTAATGGTGCATTTTTAATGTTTTTGTAATCCATAAGTGTAGCTTGCCTATGAATTAGTTGAAGGAGAATTGTGATTCATGTTTTATTTTTGTTTTTGTTGGGGGGGGGGGTAGCTTATCTACTTATGAAGATCTCCTGATACTTAACTCAAAGGAGTTGTGCATTTTATGCTGTGTTCAGCACCATATCCAGGCTGCATGTAATAGGCATTTGTAGTCCATACGTGCATGTGCAGTGTCTGAAATAGTAACTCTATGCATGTATGCCCTCTGCAATATGTGTTCATTCAAAAATAGCTCTATACTCACAGTTGTAATGGCACCAAAAGTTTGAATCTGTACTCTTTAGATTTGATGGATACAGTTTCTTTTAATGTTAAAATTGAATATAGGTAAATGTAGGTTTCCTATCAGTTTATTCGGAGTAGCTTGTTCATTCAATTCCCACTAAGCCACAACTCATTCAAATTACAGTAGACCAATTCTGTTACACAGTTTTATTCACATCCATTATAAGGCATTTCTCTTGCTGTAAATAACCTAGCTCGGGACCTGTTTCACAAAGCTTTTTTTCAATGACAAATGACCAAAATCAGTGACAAATCTGCTGATAACCAATCAGAAGCAAGGATTTCACTAGCTTATAACAAAAACTGTCATTTAATTGTCACTGATGACAAGTTTTGTGAAATGGGGCCTTGGTCTTAAGCGATCTAAATCTTTTGCTTTGAAGGGTCATGTCAAAGTTGTTGATTAGAAATTGGTTTACCAGTATGTACAATGCTGTTTTAGTTCAATACATACACCTAATATTCTATGGGTTAACATTATAACATGCAGATGTACTCGTGTGGGTCGTCATCTTCAGCCTCTTTCAGACCTGGTGCAGTAAATCATCTTAAAAAACAAACGCTGTGGCAAAACGTTACTTACAAATGAATAAAAAGAGACAATATTTGGGGCCTGAAATCATCGCTGTAACTTCTCTGAACGACAGCCCCTATACATGTCCCATATAATGTTCATGCATATACTCATGTTATGCGCTATAGGCAACACTTTTCTCATATGCTGCAGGTTTTCTTTTACGTTTTTAAAAAAAAAGTGGTTTACTGCCTCAGGTCTGAATGAGCCAATAGCGTCCTCAAAGCTTGGCTTCCAAACTATTGCAGTTTTTGGAGAGAGCTTAATTGTAGCCATCCTGTGCCGTCCAACCATTCAATATAAATCTCATACTCTTCTAACGTTGTATCTAGTGCGAGACGCTATAGATGCACAAATCTCTATTTTACTACATATATTAACTTAGGATCGAAGCAGAAGTTAGTTAACAAAATTCTAGCATTTGCAATTATTTGAAACATTTCATCCATACAGATAGCTTTTGACTGTTGTTCATTGAAATCCAAACAGGCGTTGACCTGACTCTTGTAAAAATATGTGAGGTAGCAGTCTTGCAGTCTGCTAATGTTGGAAAAAATTGTTATTTTCATTTAACCTAAACTATTTTAACTCAAGTTTGTTTTAGCCTTAAAGGTAAATGTTCAGACACAAGTTAAGTTGAATATCTACAGTTATTAAGTTATTTGCATGTCATAGAATCCCAAAAAGTAAAGTTAAGTAGACTTAAAAACGTCCTACATGGTAAACTGTGGCAGTTTACCTCAGCATGCATGTACATGCAAGTGTACAACCTTTTATAGAAGCGAAATCTCTTCAAATACAGTCTTCGGATAATTAGCTTACGATATACCTCATTGTTTGAGTTCCAGAAGATGTACTCATGTACATATTCTCGTACTTGTAGTCACCATAGATAGAGCAGGGGCGACCTGTTAAGTCTACTGCTAACCAAACAGCATCAAGTATTCTGATGTAGCGTATTAAGGAGGGTTGTGTTTGGCTGATTAGTAGGACGGACACGCAAGTAATCAAGTATTGCACAGTAAATACCTCAGTGGCATCGACTCCATATCCATTGCAAACCCACAGATTCTTTTCCATTCAGGCCAATGGGACTATGGAAGTAATAAAATACAGTTCTTATAGTAACAGATTAAAATTAAATTGCACTGGTGTAACATGCTAGTAGTAGTGTGGTACAGTGTCATTTAAATTAGGTTACACTTGTTTAAAGGTTTGCAATAGAAATAAATTCACTGCCCAATATTCATTTATCAAGCTAGCTGTGAGATGCAGGCATGTAGACCAAGTTGAAACTGTTCATATAGGTTGTTACATTTATTTCATTATTTAAAAAATACAAAGATATAAGTTTTCTTGATTTTTAGGGTGTGTTACATCATCTGCTTAAAGCCAGGAGGGCGTTAGCTATGTATAAAAGTGTACGGGCTAAGGCCTTTTAGCTGTCAGCAGTTGATGTATCAGGCATTAATTGGGGAAGAATATATCCACACCACATAGGCCTGCAAACAAGCAACTCCTGAAACTGCTACTTTCATTTTAAAAGAAATTTATTTTTATGTGATGACAATGATATACTCGATAAGAAGTGTTTAGCTGTGCTATAGAAGCTGGAATGGAACTTGTGTAAGAGCTGAATCATACATGGTTGGAGAAATGTAAGAACGCTTTATGTTTAGAAGTCAGAGGAGATTTCTGTAGCCATCTTCAGGTCCATTTTACGCTTTGGTCCAAACATCACGTTATTACTATTGCGATTTAACCAGCATCGCAATCATTACAACCTTACGATGATAGTTCAATCACTGTAGCATTGCGTTGTTTGGACTGTAGTGTATATGGACCTCTAGTATAAGTTTCCATAGGCACAAGATGTTTTAGGTATAGCCAATCGATGATAGACGTAGCTACTCTTGGCATGCCGAAATGCAACAGATTTATATATTGATGTCTGTCAATTTATGTCAAGTTATGACAATTTTGGTGCTTTAATTTTGCTGGAGCAGACGTAGCTTAACTTGCTCGAAATAATTGCCATTTTTATTTGTAATCGAGACTAAACAAATCATTTATTTATTTATATATTTTGAAGCGAGAGAGAGAGAATTGTGTCCTCTTTTTTGTGTGTTGTATTTTTGTGTGTTTGTGAAATACTGTGGTATGCTTTATCGACTGTTTAGATAAAGATTAGCGCGAGAGGAAAAACTATTTTGAATATTTGTGCTGCGGTTTTGTCTGTTGCAGGTTTCTAGCCTGAAGTAGGCGTATTTTGATTACAAGAAACTTTCACGTTTTCATCCCCTTTAGATCAGTACTTGTCCAAAAACTTATCATGAAAATGATAGCGTGGAAAGTGTAGATAATTGCAACGCTTTTTGTTACTTGTCTTAATGAGTCACTAGGTATTTATGAAAAATTGACATATTTTTGTGAAATGTGACAATTAATGTTGTGTTCATCGCTGCAAATTCGTTGCCTACATGCAGCTCTGCAACTCCTCTGGTGCCGATTTGTGAGTCAGATGTTTTTTGAGTCGACATCGAAATGGGAAAATTACTTGTGCTTTTCATGACAGTCCGAGTTTGAATGGTAGATACGTTGGGAATGTGTATGAATGCCACACTACCATGTAAATACGATCGTACATTCGACAAAACAACAGGCATCTGTGATAATACACATTTTTTTGGAGAGCCGAAGAGCTTGATGTATTCAGAGGTTAAAGGCCACATATGCCCTATCAAAGCCATGAGTTTCTGCTTAAAATAGCTGGTTTGAACGATTTTTCATTCAGGACGATGGAATGAGAATCTGACATTTCATTTATTCATGATGAATAGATATGAAAATGAAAAGAGCTCTATCCATACTCTGAAGATGAATGCCACAACACTCTTCCAATTGACACAATGTAGGTTCCTATTTTTCTATTCACCACGATTAAGGAAAAGTTTGGAAAATTTAAGTTTCGCAAAGAGTGATCACTTTAAAAAAGGACATGGATGGAAAAAGATGTTTGAAAGTCATTCGCTAACATTGCATCGAGGCAGCTCTAGCCATTCTTAAAATTCAACCTCTATATTTTTTTTGAAAGGGTTGTAAAAGAATTGTAAGGCATAACTGAAAATGTAATGTATTTTCCTACTCTAACATATTATTGTTTAATATTCAATGGTATACTATTTCACTCACCGCCAGTTTATTGGCCAGAAATCGGCCGCAACGACATGATCTTGGTATTTTTAGTCCACTTTTTTGTCGTATGTTATTGTTTAATGTCATTTTATTTTTGGAACAGCAAGCTTAAAAGCAACTCAGATTTTGTTGAATATTACTAGTTGTACTTTGTGCATTAATGTACTTAAAAGTAATCAATCAATCGAAAATCGAAATGTATCCGTTGAAATTAACTGATTGAGTAAGTCACTAGTTTATTTGAATAGTGAAACTTTGTTTGTGAATTCTAAAATATGTGATAATGCCCTGCAATAGTATTTTGGAAGCAGATCAGTTTCTAGAAGGTCTGCTCTAAATAGTAAATTGTATAAATAAAATAACTACCTGAATTTATATATAGTCTTGCCGGTGGAGCGACGCTGGTAAAAGTCGGTGTTAGTCAGTGTAAGTATTGTACACATGATATTTATTGTTCAGAGACATAGCGTGTTAGATTTTGAAAGATAACTGTGGATTTCATGTCGACCACATAAGCAGCTTAATGAATTATTGATACGATGATGAAAAGGTGCACATATTTTGAGAAGATGAAAACATTTATTTTGATGTTTTAAAAAACAGTTTTCTGTTCTCTCTTTGAATATTTGTGGCAAGGTTTTGTTGTCAGCGAGTGAGGAAAAACAATGTTCGCCTGAATGTGGGATTGTAAATATACGAAGAGGTCCAACCGCCTGTTACAGGGGGTGATGGATTTGAAATAATTTAAGAACTATTTGTTGAAAATACACAACTATGTGCGCAGAGTAATCGAGTAACAAGGCAAAACAGATTATTTATGTGTGGATGTACGTTACTAGGGCTGTGCATTATTTTATTAAAAATATGGTGATTTCAGTGAATCTTTCTGGCTGTGTCAGTGTTTTATTTAGAAGTGAAGAAGACTTTCTTGATGCATCTAAAAGACGTTGGTTGTCAACTAGGAGAGAGAGAGTGTGAGAGGGGAAGAGAAGAAAAAAGGGAAAAGAAGGAGAGAGAGAAAGCAAGAGGGAGTGAGAGAAGAAGAGGTAGAGGGAAAAAAGGGTAGGAGAGAGAGAGGGAGGATAGAGAGGTGAAGAGAAAAAAAGAGAGATTCAGAGAAAATGGAGAAGAGGGAGAGAAGAAAGGAGGGAGAGAGCAAGAGAGAGTGGGAGAGGAAGAGATGGAGCAGGAGAGAGAGAGAGAGATCCCACTAGTATGCAAAGATTGTACGACATTTGCTCCTGTGACAATTGCTCCGTCTATGGTAATTTCCTACACTAAATAAATTCCCAACTTTGACCCTGGGCATGACACTATACCTATACCTAACTCTAACCCTTATCCTAACTTTGCAACCCTAACCCTAACTCGGCACTTTTGAAGAAATACAGCCTTGAGCAACCGTTGCCGGAGCAACTGTTGCCGGAGCAAATGTCACATCACCTTTGTGACAAGTTCTGAAAGTGCAACTCTACTCCAACTATGAACCCAAACTATAAAATTAATGTACATCAAATTACAGCATGTGCTACCTCACTGTTAAACAAAATACACTGGCTTCCAGTTAACTGAGATAAAACAATACCTGTTACTTGCTCAAACTTTTAAATCTTTGTCAACCACAGTTCTCTCCTCACTCTCTTTCAGGCTTTCAGCAACAGAACATCATAATTACTTTGATTTACATCAGCTTCTTCCTTTCTTATTCCCGAATCCTGAAAACAGGCTGGATTTGAGTTCAAATCCTTTCCTACTCCGATGGGACAAACTTTTCACATTTTTGAGAAATAGTACTTCACTTGACTTCTTAAAAAACTTACCTCTGCAATTATTAATTTGTCCTTAGACTAAGGGACAAAAACTTGCATCCTCTGGAAAATCAAATCAATAGATCCAACAATATTATTATTAAAGGGACTTGGCAACATTGTTTAGATGAGAGATAGTGGTTCTAAGGTAGTGACTTCAATGCTAGATGTACAATTAACTTGATCTGAAAATTTGAGTGAAAACAGACCATTATTCATCGTACAAATTGGGAAAAACTGATCTGATCGATTCCTTAATTCTCCCAACTATATTATTACATTTTAGGTGAATGGAAATCTCACAAAGCAATAAAATGGCTCTACATTCCATTCCAGACATTTAAGTGTTGAAAAATTTTTATAGACTGTTTTATCTCTTTTATTCATGGAAAAACGGTTGGGAAAATTAAAAAATGGTTGGGAGAATTTACTGTTAATCACTGTTAAAAGGTGTCATACATCGACGCCTTCAAAGAAAACAATCGATATCTTTGTGGTTTGAGAATTTTTTCAGGATTTTTTGCATGTCAGAGGGTTAGTACAGTAGAAGGAATATAGTAAGTAACATTTTATTCAAAAATTAAGCAATTTTTTTTCATCAACCTTCAACAATGTTACCAAGTCACTTTAATAACAGTCACTAAAATAATACACAGTTTAAATCACCAGTTTAAATGTCTTTAAGTTTGTACATCTTTTAATTCCATTCTCTCTCGTAAAATAACCATTACTGCTGCCATTGGGCAAATGTAGCAGATATAGTATAAATATACTGTGTGTACAAAATATTTTGTTTTCTTCCCCATAGTAAGACAAAGAGGTAGCAGCCCACGATATTCAAATCCTGATCACAAGTTCTCTGGTCCAGTCTCAAAATCAAATTGTTTTTTAAATCAACAGCGCTTCCATTAAATACCGCCCCTCACTAGTAGGTATACATTTAACTATCTTGATCAGGAAAAAAGTACTTTTTAAATTTGAGCTCCATTTCTATGATTTCCTCCGTAAAGAATTCAGCTTCTCCCATTTTGCAATTTGATGTCAAATACAGGTGTGTCTTCTCTAACTTTTCCAAACGTAGACTTTTCTCTGTACATTACAACAGCAAGTTCACGATACAAGCCAAAGGAGTGAACACTTCAAATGCCGAGCTCTGCTTTTCTCTCCCATCATGTCTGCAGATACCTGTATTACTGCAGGAACCAAGACAACGTGGGTCAAATAAAAGTTCTAGCCTTGATTAAACATCACAAGTCAACACATCAGGCAAGGCTCAAACTGTGTTCTTCATCAACTGTCCGATTGCGACGACTTGCTCTCGCTCGCCGCCGCCGCCGCCGACAGAGTTGCGTTGTCGTATTTACCGCTCTTCAAATCTTCGAGCACCTGCGGGGCCAAGCACTTGTCAAAGATGTCGCGAGGGGTCAGAGGGTCCTGCTGGGTGTCTGGGCATTTGTAGGAAACATAGGCCTTCAGCTAGAAATAAAAATAAAAGGGGAATAAGGAAAAAGAAAAACAAAATGGTTAATGGTTAATGTAAATGATAGATATACTGGTAGAGTAGGTAACATACTAAAACTGAACTTACTGACACTTTACAGCACAAGTCAAAAGAAACACTTCCATATTTACACCATGTGGAGGCATTCTGGTAAAATGTACAGTGCTTCTTTCGTTAATATATGTCCTTATGTGACATCGGTTAAAAATCACACCTGTGTCTTTACAGGCAAATATTAAGTATCTTTATTAGACTTCAAGTACTACATTACAAAAATGGCCTACGGAGGCTAGCACCATAGAGTACTGAAATGTGACGTCATATTAGCAAAGTTGTCAAGGTTGCTGGTTCCAAACAATGGCGTAGGTGGTGATCACACTAGCGCCAAACATTGACTTTGCCCTGCTCCAGCCCGTTGCTTGAATTATGTCGCGGTGAACCTCATGCGCAAGCTCTGTTGTTTGGAACCAGTAATCGAGATGATGAGCAAATATGACTGTGCTGATATTATGTAAGTCTTGACAACAGACTACAGTTCTCAACATGGATCATGACATTGAATCATGACGCAGTTTGGTTCTAATAAAGACACCTGTAAATACTAACCTCCAAGCCTCCGTATCATGACTTCTACAGTAGAACCATAACCAAAATATAATAATGACGTAAGCACTTTGGTACTCTATTAAAACTGCATTGCGCACTTTACAATGATTATGGAAGGGGGAGGGGAAGGGAGAGGGGAGGGGTGGTAGGGGATGATATGCTGGACTGCTGAACATGCATATATCCACATCTTACATTACATACAGTGAAAAGAGGCATAAAGTGTGACAGTGATATGTTTTTTTTAACCCATTGACTACTGAGGTCTGTCATTCCCATAACTTTAATATAGATATTACCAAGAACCCTTAGGCAATGAGTTACATCAATCATGTTAAAATGATCATCAGATAAAAACTTACTGGAAAATCTTCTAGATTAGGCACCACTATTTCTGGAATCATCTCCTTCACATTCTTCCATGTAGCTGTGAAGAAAAGGAAACAACACAATTATGATTTATGATAAACCTAAATTCTGGGGAATCCCCTTTCTTTGCTCATGCATTAATATTTAATAACTATCAAATATTAAAGAAAAATATAGAAGATATGGAAGAGTTATAAATTAAAACATCTTCAAGTCTATTGACTGATGACAGGTTACAGCTTGTTTTCTCAGGCTCTCGATCCATGTCTACAATGACCGAGACCCAACCTCAATAAAATCATCTCTTGCTATCCTTAATTTTTTTAATTTTGAGGATGAATAGGCACAATTTTTGTGAAATATGTTGCCTCCAAATTCTTACCATGAAATATTTACCATATGAAATCTATCGACCAGTGTAAATAATACCTCTCCTTTTAGTGGGAGCTCTTTCTCGGATTTGGTGTTGAATAAGTGCGATTTCTCACAGTGATATTTAAGTACTTTATTGTTTTTTTTTAACCAGAGCTCTTTTGACACTTTCAACAATTAATTTGAACAGGTTTGCATTTAATATTCAATAAATCTTTCAAAAGGTATGTTCACAATATGATAAATGAAGAATACTCATGATAGGTACATGTTATTTGATGCATACTTTTCCTAAAATTTGATAGCAAAAGAGACAGCTCTATTTTTTGTTTAATGGTCAGGACACAACCCCTAATTTCAATTTGATCAAGTTTGCATTTAATGTGCCATGAATCTTTCAAAAGGTACATGTATGTTTACATTCTGGAGCGTGTGTGCAGCACTTTGTAACTGCAAGGAAAAGGCCCTACGTCAAATATCTTTTGGATTGGATTGGATTTGATTGGACAATATGATTACAAATTATATTGGATTGTGCCATGAATCTTTCAAAAGGTACATGTATGTTCACAATATGATTACCGGTAATGAAAATACTCACGTTATTTAATGTTATTTGATGCCTACTTTTCATAAAATCCAATATAACTAAAAGAGACCACTCTATTTTTGATAATTGTCCAGACACAACCCAAGCTAATCCTACTGTAATCTTTAATATTTTCCCTGAAGAAATACTTACTTCTGACACCATATCCAGTGGGTTGTATGCGAGAGGCTGTGGGAAAATTAAAATAGGTAGAAATAAAACGAAATAAATGTTAATGAATGACATGTATAAACAAAGTACAAGCTTGCTTGGTATATGGACCTATCTAGTTATTTTGCCATTATATTTATAAACAAAAAAACTGTTCCTTGATACCGTTAGAATTTGTTTGACTTTATTCATATAAATTGTAATTAAATTTTAGAGGTTTGCACAACAAAAGCATTGCTTTTCTGACATGGCATGCCCCTCTGTTGGAGCTGGAAAGAAACCAAAGTATCTTTGCACCCTCAGGCTCAGCTCAGTGCATTATCATGCATACGAATTAGCATTGACCACTAGATACATGTATGTTGATGGTGTGGATTGGTTGCTTATTTCTCGAGGATGACCAAATTAAACAGAAGTTCCAACATATTAAGTCATAACAATTTCCTTCTCTTTGTTAATTAATGAATAATGGTAGAATACTGAATAGAAAACAAAAATAATAACAAATCAATGTCCTTTAATCTAGAGTCCAGACTAACTTAGACCTTCTAATTTTATTTGGTTAAAATCACACTCACAGGCAAACAACAGTTTAATTCTTAGTTATCCATCTCAGCTCAGGTCAATGCATCATCATCATCATCATCATCATCATCATCTAGTACAGGAAGAAGGCGTTGGCCTGTAATTCCTGGTCACTGCTTCTGGGTTTAGCATGTTGGAATTTTTTTATTCCATCAATTGATTCCATTTTCAATTCTTTTGACAAAAATGAAAAACACAACAATCGTCATTTTCAAACATCTTATTTTCCACTTACTGTTGGGATGAAAATTCTTGTTTCCACGTTTGCTCGTCATTTCCTTGTGTCTGTTGGCACCTCTCGTAAAGCCACGAAGCAGATCTCGCAAGACAGGCATTTTGACGATGAAAACCTCCAAGCAGCGACTTAGTTTCGAAAAACTGATAACATCAATTTCAGCATGTGGGACAAAAGCTTTAATGTCTCTTGCGCGTGCGCAGTACTACTAGTAATCTCAGAGGATGTCCCTAAACATCGCCCACAGTCAAACTCGGACGACAAATTAAAAAAAGCTCGTACTTGTCTGCATCTGTACCGCTGCATACTATATAGTCATATATAAAGAAACAACAGGAAAAAGAAAGAAATAAGAAAAAAAAAAAAAAAGAAGTGAAGAAAGAAATAAAGAAAGTAAGGAAAGAAACAATTAAAGAAAGAACGAAGAAAGAAAAAATATAATTAAGAAAGAAGGAAGAAAAAAGAGAAAGGGAGAAACAAAGAAAGAAGTAAGAAGTAAAGAAAGAAAGAATTAAGAAAGAACGAAATAAAGAAGAAAGGAAGGAAGAAAGAAAGAAAGAAAAAAGAAATATAAAAAAAGAAAAAAAAAGAACAAAAACGAAAGAGAGAAAGAAAGAATGAAGCTAAAAAGTGGAGTGGAACCTATTTCCAGTCAATTGTTTAAACCACTCGACCACCGTTTTAGACACCTCTAATTCACGTAGACCCTAATTACATCAATGCATGAGGTGTTGGTTTCTGTTGTCTTTCTGTAGTCAAGGCAGTGATGCCATTACTTTTCATTTTTTTTTTTTTTTTTACTACGAGTATCAATATACCATTGTCATCTTTATGTTCTCACGGCTCCAACGAAAAGCAATCTTGTCACTATTTGTGCTTTAAAAAAAAAAGGAAAACCAAGTAACATGAATAAATAATACAAACTAAATAAATAAATAGATAAATAAATTGATTGATTAATTAATTAGTCAATACTGGTAATCGAAAATAATAAATGAATAGATAAAAAATAATTAAAGGTAAAGACCAGTTATGGTCATGCGATTGCATTGTGAAAGAAACGTTGTGGAATCGATCAGAAAAGGTTGATCATCTAGCATCTAGCATCTGCAAGGTTCTGGAATCATCAAAATGATAAGAAATTTGGCCCATTCTTCGTAAAGTTACAAGCACTATACACAGAAAGATGTATATGGGACTACCCTATATCTCTCACAGACCATGAGAGAAACAAATTTACCAAATATATGAATTAGTAGGCGGTTTCCCGGCAAATTTTTTATCATCATGTATTAGTCAAAACATATTCTTTCACATGATTGGTAATTAGAGTTTCCATTTCATTTTTTGAAATTGGGGCGTTTCCAATACTGGTATTTACCTTTAATAAAATAAATAGATAGATAAATAGGCAAATAATCAAATGAATTCAAAATCGCGCCTTCCGGGGTCGTTGGCTTCTACCATCTTTTGTAAACACGTAGATCACATTGAATGCGATCCAAGTTTTTCCACTTGAAACGTGAAAAAGGGGTTTATAAGAGGGAAATTTAAACTTAGTACCAGTAAGTTCTCCCCCTCGAATCGCGGATCATTGGTCGGGTTCGCAGCCGGGTAATAAACCACGAGCCGTGATTGCTCATCTTGATTATGCATGTATATCACTTTCAGACGGATATGCCGTAGATCCTATATTTCTCTTTATGTATAGGCCTTTCCCAGAACCGACTGGGTTCGAATAGCAGTTCTAGGTGAAGACTATATAGGGGAGGAAGGGAGGGAGATCAACGAGGGGATCAAAATGTCATCAACTAACCCCTTTTTTCTTGATTATTACTAGATTTAAGAAAAGAAAATGTTTATGCAAGATTTCGAAATAACCGATAATTGTTGAAGTTTGAAGTCTGAAGTTTATTTGTTTCACATCCAAAACAAATACAGGTGTAATCCTTGTTTTCACGAAGTGACGGTAGTGAGGAAAATCGTAACGCAAAGTGAGTGCAATATTTTTCACTACCGTCAATTCGTGAAAACAGCGACGAGTAAAGCAACGAATTATTACAGGTAGACAACTTAATTGAAATACAATGTATACGATATAAAGCAAGGTGTTTCGACAGAAGTGTTGATATGACAAGCCAATATTTCAAAAAATGTAAAATATGAAGAGCCTATTTTAATACTATGCCACCTTAGATAATTTTGGAGAAAGTTGAAGCTTTTCAGGATCTTTTCTAAATGTAGCATCAAACAAAAGTATACAAATGTGGATCAAAAATGTGAAGGACTAAAAGGATACTGATTTTCTTTCACGATAATGCTCATTCATTAAATTACGTGAAGTAGAAATATTTGGCATAATGTGAAAGGGTATTACATTTCCGTCAGCATTTGTTAGGCCCTAAACAAAAACTGTTGCATAATATTATATGTAAGTCATGTTTAAGGAGGTATAACTGTGCATGTTTGAAGATAAAACATTGTTCATGTTTTGTTCAAATCTCGAAAAAAGCAAAATCCCCTTTGTAAGGGTAAGGGTTAACAGTTAACAAGCAAAAACAGACAAAGAAACCAAAAAGAACATTATTCTAGGAAGATCTAGGGTATAACCGTCTGCACATGATACGATTCAAGATGATAAAGTGCTGTTCAATTGCGGATCTTGTCAATCAAATGTTTTAAGTGGAACTGTGGCGATGGTTGATAGTTTTAATGGCATAGGGGGGGGGGGGGGGGGTACATGGTACTCACGTTTGGTATTAGTTTGCCCAAGAATTCTGTCGTGAAAGCAGAGTTTAATGCGGTTATCAAGAAGCTGAAACCCAAACCCAAACTTTAAAGAATATACGACAAATATTCAGATGTAAATATAAATGATAACAGAAAGAATGAAAGAATTAATGATAGAAAAAACTGTATTTTGTCGATATAATTATTATATTTCGTCGGAGGGGAAGGGGGCGCTCCCCTAAACCTATTCCGCTCTGCATGGTCGGCTGCCCCATTTGGGTTCAGTCTATACCATGAGAACGCTTATGAGAACGTGTCACTTAATTCCAGAGCACTCCAGAGGAAAGGAGGGCTTGATGACATCTCTCTCTCTCCCTCTTGCGAAAAAGCTGAACAAGTTTGTTCGATATTAACAGTTAATGAGAAGTTCTTGTAGTCGACTTCAGAAGGTTTCTTTCACGCTGACGACTTGAACGGAAAGAATTTTCGTCATGCACTTTGTGCATCATCTTTTGCTGTTTTTCAACACAACCAGCATCCTGTATGGAGGGAAAGGGTGAGAATAATCGGTTTTTGCACCAGTGCTTGGTACAAAACTATACAAAATATGTTCCATCTTAGACAAAATACCATTTTTTTTTCACGAAATCAGATTATACCAGAAAAAGTTCATTCTTTTAAAACACTTAGAACAGTGGATACAACTTGTTCACCTTATTGGGGGGGGGGGGGGGGGGGGGGGGGTCGCTAGAAAACTGTAAGAAACTAACGTTATGTCCGTCTCGTTTTAGTTTTAGCCCCCGCACTGTTTTTTTTTTTGGTTTCGTCCCTGTCTTGTTTTGCGTTTAACAAGAATGATAGAAAACGCTCTTCAAAGATAATAATATGTGAATCAGTAACGTAGGGACGACGAAATTGAGAAACAGGTTGTTTCAGGCAGCGAGGTCCATGAACATTCCTAAAAGACGATATTAGGATATCCGGGCAGCATGGCACCCTAAAATAACCCTTTTATTGTATTTTTATATAGAAATGAAATAAATACCAAACAAAGAGTCTTCATTCAAAATTGATAACTCTGGATCATTCCAGGCACCGAGATGACAGAATATATGATCTTACATTTTATCTAGTGTATATTGATAACTAAATAATTTTTTTGCCATGATAGAAGTGCAATTTTTTCGCCCGCTCGCAATATTTTTAGATCCGGTTGGTATATTTTCGCGCTAGAGGCCCTCACGCGCAAATGTGCCCATAATTTATGTCCATATAATATACGAGGGATGGAAAACAATTCTTGGATTGAAAGGACGTGAACATTGTCAACTCCTAAAAGGCTAGGGTACAGTGAAGAAGAAGAAGACGACAAGTTTGAAAAACGCTGATCTAGCTAGTAGACTAAAGACTGGTGTCCCACCCCCCCGGCCCCCACGTCTGAACCCTAGCTACGTACGCCACTAGTACTGCTGACAATGCATTTTAGAATGTGTTAACTTGGCTACAGCTGCATGTGGTGCGTGTTGCGTGTTGAGACCGACAGCCGACCACATAACGTATTGTTATTATTATTATCGATATATATTTAATAATAATTCATTATTCATCTTTATCGCTTTTGCCATCTTTTTCTTTATTGCAGTTTTCTAGTTGACGCACAGGTGACACAACCCCCTCCAGTCATACAAAATGACGGTAAGTTTAAAAAAATGGCTTTAATTCGATTAATTGATTTATTCATTCATTCGTGCAAGTTCACCTCGCCACCTCCTTTTTGTTCTCTAGAGAAAATACCTAGGAATACAGAAAATTCCTGGGAAAAATGTGGCTAATTTCAGCCAGCACGCTGTGCCGTGACCCGACTGCAAAACTATAAGCCAAACAAGGATAATCTAAATCTCAATTATAAAATTTAGCCGCCTTTGTTCTTTGAATCAAGCTATTCCTCCATCATCATTGATGAATATTATCCGTTTCGGGACATCATTCCACATTTTTGTGGTTTGGATCTATAACTTTAGATTTAAAGGTCTCAAAAATAGAGTAGAAAAGGCAAAAATATTTGTACACACCGTGTCCTTTGTTGTTGCATGACCATAATTGCGTCCGATGTCTTACTATCTCTTTTGGTAATTCAGGATCAAATCTGATGGATCATGACAAAGACTATATTTTTTAGCCGATAGTATCGAAATAATGAATTTGTCGCTTATCATGGTTTTATGAAACGGGTTTTCCGATTCCTGACATTCCGTGGGTCGCGTACAAAGATACGACTGTCATGGAATCGGTTTTGTGAAACGACCCCCAGTAAAAAAGAAAATAATCTTTAATAGCCTTGAATTGGCAACACGTTGAGGGTTCAAAGCTATAGTTTTTTCTCGATCAAATTGGCAATTTTTTAAACTTTTCTACCAAACGTTAAATTTTATTAGGGCAAAGCGAAATGTTTTTGTTGCCAACATGACTTTGTGATCAATTAAGTCTATTAGCTCCCCCCCCCTCTCTCTCTCTCTCTCTATCTCTCTCTCTCTATCTATCTCTCCCCTTTCTCTCTTCTCTCTTCATCTTCTTCTCATTCTCTCTCTTTTTTCTCGGAGCTCTCTCCCTGTTCCCCCTCTTCCTTTCTCTCCTCTCTCTCCTCCATCTCTTTCTATACCTTTATCAATTATCCCCTTTTCTACTTTCCTTTTCTTATCTCTCTATATTCTTCCCGCTTCCCTCTACTTCTCTACTTTTCTATCCGTATCTCCCCCCCCCTCTCTCTCTCTCTCTATATATATATCTATCCTTCGATCCCTTTCCTTCTTATTATTTTCTTCTTTTTCTTCTTCATTTTTCCCTTCATCTCCTCCCTGTTACTTAAAAAACAAAACCTCCATTATATATATATATATATATATATATATATATATATATATATATATGGATATATATATATATATTCCCCTTTCTCTCCGTTCATTTTCCCCATTATTTCCATATCTACCCGTCTCTCATCCAATCTCTCTCTCTCTCTCTCTAACAGAACTGCCTCTCTGTGGTAACAACATCGTCCTCCAAGGGAATGCCTGGGAGACCGGCTACCTCCTCTTACCGATGCGCGTGGCCGACTGTGTGTGGCACGCCTCTGCCCCGGAAGGACAACACATCCAACTGAGAGTCACTGTCATGGAAACGGATGCAGATGAAGAGTTCAGAGTTTATGACCATGGGACATCCGTTGATGACCAGTACCTCGTATCCACAATTCGAGGTGGGTATTATCAACAGTATGAAAGGATAAATGAATGGATGGATGATTGGGTGATTGATTGAATGAATTAATGAATGAATGAATAAATGGATGGATGGATGGATGGATGGATGGATAAATGAATGAATGAATGACAGGATGGATGGATGGATGGATGGATGGACAGATGGATGGATGGATGGATGGACAGATGGATGGGCAGATGGATGGATGGATGAATGAATGAATGAATAAATGGATGGATGGATGGATGGATGGACAGATGGATGGATGGATGAATGAATGAATGAATAAATGGATGGATGGATGGATGAATAAATGAATGAATGAATGACAGGATGGATGGATGGACAGATGGATGGACAGATGGATGGATGGATGGATGGATGAATAAATGGATAAATGAATGAATGAATGGATGGATGAATGAATGGATGGGTGGATGAATGGATGGATGGATGAATGGATGGATGGATGGATGGATGAATGGATGGATGGATGGATGAATGAATGAATGAATGGATGGATAAATGAATGAATGAATGAATGAATGGATTGAGTGAATAAATGGATGAATGAATGGATGGATGGATGAATGGATGAATGGATGGATGGATGGATGGATGGACAGATGGATGGATGGATGGATGGACAGATGGATGGATGGATGAATGAATGAATTAATAAATGGATGGATGCATGGATGCATGGATAAATGAATGAATGAATGACAGGATGGATGGATGGACAAATAGATGGATGGATGGATGGATGGATTGATGAATGGATGGATGGATGAATGAATGAATGAATGAACGAATGAACGAACGAACGAATGAATGCACGAACAAATGAATGAATGAATAAATAAATAAATAAATGAATGACTGGATATCAATATACTAATCTTACCCTCAGGGTATCCGTATATGGACGTCAAAGCAATCATGTCATCTGGCCAGGGTTTAACAGTCAGATACACAGCGTACCAAGGAAGAGAAAACGACCCTAGTTTTCGATTCTTTGCGCTGGTCACCACCCTGCCCACACGTAAGTAATAATAATAATAATATTTGCATAGATTTAGTGATCCCATATTTAAATCATGCGTAACCTCCTTATTATAGGCCAGATTATTTCAAATTTCGCCATTCTGCTTCTCTTATTTTTCTTCTTCCATATCAGTTATTACAAGGGTGAATTGCCCTTTAATGGTTAGTCGGGGGGGGGGGGGATAGTGTTCACAACACCCAACCCCCCCCCCCCCTTGAGCACAAAAGAAGAAGAAAACAATAGTAAAATAATTTTGTGGGCTAGGAGAGGGGGCCCGGCACCCCCTGGATCTGCCGCTGGTTATGGAATCCAGACCTTTATTTTCACCTTATTCATATTCTGGTAGAATTTTCGCGGAACGAAGAGGCTTGCGGAGGTCGCGTGCTGCTGACCGAGACTGAACAGACTACGATCGTAGCCCCGTATAACCTTCCTAATACCGGTCCTCATGCATACTGGTTTCAAACGACAGGGAGAGCTTTCAGAGGTGACGGAGAAGTATCCTGTGTCTGGACAATAGTGGCGCCGCCCAACAGGAAGGTCCAAGGTATTCTTCATACATTTCGTTTCATTTCTTTTCATTTAATTAATTTATTTATGGAAGTGCTCTTGACTCTCAATTAATATAAAGATATATAGACCAGTTTTGGAATCGCCCCCTCTCAAAAAATGGAATGAAAGCTCTTATACCAATCATGCGAAAGAATATGTTTTGACTAATACGTAATGATACACATTTTGCCGGGAAACTGCCTACTAATTGATATATTTGGCAAGTTATTATATCTATCCGGAACGAATAGATATCGCGCACGTGTAGCGTAGACCCATACACATCTTTCTGTGTACAGTGCTTGTAACTTTGCCAAGACTGG
Source organism: Strongylocentrotus purpuratus (assembly GCF_000002235.5). Lineage (NCBI taxonomy): Eukaryota > Metazoa > Echinodermata > Echinoidea > Camarodonta > Strongylocentrotidae > Strongylocentrotus > Strongylocentrotus purpuratus. The sequence continues at coordinate 31,842,225 of NW_022145594.1, forward strand.
GCCAAATTTCTTATCATTTTGATGAATCCAGAACCTTGCAGTACACCCTAATACTTATATGCTAGATGATCAACCTTTTCTGATCGATTCCACAACGTTTCTTTCACAATGCAATCGCATGACCAGAACTGGTCTTTACCTTTAAGGGTTGAGAGTCCGAATCCAAGCCCGACACTATTAAACGTCCTTTGGCATCCACAAATTATTGCCACTCTCCACCCAGGCGTAGATGGGTATCTGGCAATTGCTGTAATTTGCTGGGGTAATGATAATTGCAGGACCGTCATGAAGAATAGCATTTATACTGATGAGGCTTCCCTGGGTAAACAAAATATTGTATTTCCATTTTTATTAAGTATTATCATTACTATTAGTATTACTATTATCTTTATTTTCAATTCCAATAAAATACAAATATAATAGAAATAAAGAAAGAACAATACAAAATGTAATACCTTTGAAAATGATAAAGTATAATATTTTCAGATTAAACTTGATCTATACTCTGATGAAATGGAGAGGTTCGTTGAAAATCAGAGATCGTGAAATGTTTACCCCTCGGACAATGATAACTAAGAACAGGTAAAAGATGAAGGAGAGTGGCCAACAGAGACAAAATTCACAGGAACACATAATTACCATGATTACTGGAAACAACTTAAAAGTACCAAATATACGATGGAGAAAGAACACATTGAGTGAATTAAATGACCAAAAGAAGCCATTTTGGGTTGTATGTGGATTAGAGGGAGATGAGAGAGAGAGAGAGAGAGAGAGAGATGAGAGAGAGAGAGAGAGAGAGAGAGATGAGAGAGAGAGAGAGAGAGAGAACGAAATACAGAGCGCACACAATTCTTGGAGGAATCTAAGAAAACAATAACAAAAACAAATCCCTTACCCCTCCCCCCAAAAAAAGGCAAGTGATGATGAGGTTTGAGATGAACAGGAAAACACAAAGTACGAAACAACAAGGTTCTTCCACCACAATATTTTACAAGATTTTTATAAGACTTTTTAAAAAGGCATTAATCCTTAGCACTGTCCAAGTTCACCCTAGAGTGGCACACATTTCCTTGGTCAAGACCTCGTTTTAAATGATTAATTTTTGTATTACATAAAAGCTAAACAGTAAGGGAGGGTTTTTGATATGCCATAATGCAGCCTAGTAGTATTAACAAACGAATTAAAAATGGAGAGGATATGATAAATATTTACTAATTAAGTTACAAAGTTTTAAAAAGTCTCGCATCATAATTATGTTGTCTCCCACTTCAACCCGTTCTCCCCTGTGCGTTCTAAACTTCCTTGTACACAGTGACATGGGACCATACAGACACGCTGAATGAAAAAGTCGGCATCTACGATCACGAAACTGTATCCGGCGACCACGAGGTGACCAGGCTCCAGGGGGTGATTGACTGGCAGATGCCTGTCTTCACATCATCTGGTAGCGTGATCGTGCTCTATCTCAAACAGGACGGTCTCCAGCCCGACGTCGGGAACGGGTTCCGCGTTACTCTGCAATCAACAGGTAATTACGTTCTCTCAAAAAATCTAACATTAAAGCCCATCTGTACTAGTGTACAGGAGGGATTAGAGCACCCTGAAAGGTCACATGACAGGTGGTTATCTCATCAAATCAACTCTCAATTAAATAAGAAAAAGAGGATCATGGCGGACCAATGGTCACCGATTAGGCATTGTTTGCTGTATAGAGGGCGCAAGTAGCTAGTGCAGTGGGGCTTAAAGGAAACCTAAACCCAAAGAATAAGTGTAGGTATTCTGAAAAATGAGATGTATTCCTGCCCTTTGATGTACAATATTCCTTACGAAAATGTACAAGATATATATAAATGAAGATATTCCTGTCATGATGTGATGCCTTCAGCATGATATGGGCGCAGCCATTTTCTTGAAAATGTGACGTACTTGTTGAAGTTGTACATGTATCATGCACCAAGCTTTAGTTGGAAAGAATTTTTAAATCAATAACGAAACCTTTACTTTTCAATAAAAAAAAATAATAAGTGAGGTGATATAAATTATATAAGGTGAAAAATAAATAATAGGGGCACAATTGTAACAAAATTCATTTATAAATACTACACTATAGCAGTTGACAAATCTATTTCATTTGTGAGAAACCTTCACCCCAGAAGGGCACTAACTTATTTATGCAATTTGCGTTCTGGCAATTATAGTACAAAGGATAATAGCAGGTGAATGAAATGCTTCATCACCACACACGTCTGGGAAAGAAGTATCCATAAATTTGAATACATTTTACTTGATAAACGACTTCGCATAGTACGTCACATTATCAAGAAAATGGCGATGCCCATGTCGTGCTGAGAAACTGTACTTTATACTTTTGCTTTATACCTCTCTCTTACACTTTGTTGGGGAATCTTGTAGATTTATGGGCAATATTATAATAAATCTCTCAGAATAAGTAAAGTTATTACTTGGGGTTCGGTTTCCTTTAATAGGAGCAAAACTTGTCAACTTACTTACTAAATAAGAAACGTGTGGTTCACTCCTGTCTGTCTTAGCATAGTGGGCACCCAGCCATGAACCTATTGTGCCTGGAAAAAGAAATGTTGGAAAATTACTTTGTGAATGAATCAATAAATCCACGATTATGATGAGCTCACAAACTTATGCTCCTAAACCTGACTACATGCAGCTAGGGGCTATCACAAGGAGATGATGCCTATTGGTCAATATACAAGTGGACTTAGACCGGTTCAACAAGAAATGTCTTCTGGGTAAGGGAATCAGGTGGGCCACATGGGCAGTAGTTGTGCGAGCAAATGAGACTATTCTCATCATCAATATCAGCAGTGTAAATTCATTTAAGTCAAGCTTAGAAAATGCATGGAAACCCAAATTTTGTTACTTTTTTTTATTTTTTATTTTTTTTTTTAACCCTGATGTTAATTTCTCTAATATCTGAAATGCCCACCCTGCGGCAATTAATACAACCTACAGGAACCTCACACAGGACAATGCAGAGGGGGAAATAAATTTCCTATACTTTATTCCTAACATCAAGATAAAAATTCAAGGTATATTCAAGGTAAATTCCCCCAAACACTTTTCTGCTCTTCAGACGCTGTCAATGTTCAGCCTGGCTGCGGTGGCTCTATCGCCTTGGATGAAAATGGTCTGGCCACTGCGACCATTCGCTCACCCTATTATGACGTCACAGAAACTACGGGCTCCAGCATCATGTGTTGGTGGTTCATCACTGCTCCATACGGCAATCAGGTCCAAGTCGACATCAATGACGTCACAACGACCACCAACGAGAGGGTAAGAATCACCGACGGGGCGACGCCATCGGATAATCCATCGTTCGAGCATACGTTCACCGGGACAGTCACAGTGGAGGAAAGGCTGTATTCTGGGGCCGGAGGTGTCATCATTGCTCTGGAAGATCTTTCTGTTGCTGGACCGAACGGACGTGGGTTTTCTCTGGAGGTATCCATCGCAGGTGAGAAGCCCATTTCCCCTGTCGTGTTCATCACGTAGCTTGACAATCTATATTTCCTTGAAAACAGTTCAGTAAAAGCGTAGGCGTAGTATAAAAATGGCCAGAACATTGGTAAATCATAACACTCAGATTTGTTGTTCATTCTCCTATCTACACCCCCCCCCCCCAAAAAAAAAAAAGAAAAAAAAAAAGCAAGAACCTTATGTCACGACTAAAGACATGTTGTTTTACGATAATAATGTCCGGATAGCTAGCGCAAGCGTGGTACCATGTTACGAATTTGTGACCCATATTGTCCGGGTTAGGCCATTAGCGACAACCTGCTGTTTCGGGTGATAGTACAAAGTCGATAAGGATCCTGACAGACCTTGGTGTCAAACCTTTGTCACCTTCCCTTACAGGGACTGCTGTTGTGACCAGCTATTAACCCATTGCTTACTGGAACCTGGTGGTCTCTCTGTTAAGTCTACGGGAATTAAATAATTCAGTAGTCAACGGGTTAACAAATTATCTGTTGATACGTGACCTGGCTATTGTCCGCGATTGCACAAATATATATATATATGTTTGTAATTAAAAAAAGACGTGCTTCGATCAAGGGCCACGACTCGATCCCTCAACGGGTCCATATATCACTAGTAATCAGTGTGTGCCATGGCCCATCTTTCTCAAGGACCTGGCTATTGCGAGATCGTGGGTGACCCCCACTACACTTCCTTCGACGGGAAGCGGTTCGACTTTCAAGGTGACTGCGAATACACCCTGGCAAAACCGTGCACACCGGAAACCGATCAACTACCCGACTTCCATCTCTGGGGGAACAACGTCAAATGGACACCTTCATCGAGGGTATCTCTTCTAAGGCAGATGTTCTTGAGCTACAATGGATCGACGTACTCCATCGGCCAGCCGTCGGGTCGGACTATCCGCGTTGATGGGGTCCAAGTGACCGCCCCCGTGAACCAGAACGGTGTGTCCATCACGTACGCATACCCACTTCTGGTAAGTGAGACACTAATCATAGAAAACGATGTCAAAGGAGTGATATATTAGTCACATTGATAAATAGATTAATAAATTAAACATTGACAGTTAGGGAGACAGCCGTTATTGGAGGACAATTGAAATCCTCCATTAACATGATAATTAGTAGACACGCGGGACCTATGAGTAATTACGCTACACGCTAAGGTGCTGCACAGCAACTTCATATAAGTGATTTGTCCAGAGTTTTTCTTTTAAAACCATATTTAAGACATTTTTTATTACCTACCGATTTCCTCAATGTTTGTTTATAGAAAGCTTTGTGTATCTGCTTTCACACTTTGGAATGGAAGGACCTTCTACGAACTCAAATTATTGATAATTTTGATTCCTTTTATTTCTTCTTTTTCTTCTGGACGTGTTCTCACATTTCTTTATTTGATAATAGGAAGAAAATAATACGGTTAATATAAACAGAGTTCTTTAATTGACCGTGCATATCATGTTAGATCTAAATGACGAATACAGTACTTTGCCTCTTTCATTCATCCTTCACACGCCTTGGTCAGATTATTGAGAGTGCCTTTTGTTTGAGAGTCACGTACGGTGGAGGCCATTTTTGAAAGATGCACCTCAGTAGAAAGTGTCTTGCAAAAGAACATTGGTGCCGCGGTTGGAGTCGGACCGCGCACCATGTGATCCAAAGTCCAACGATGTATCCACCCGATCAAAGACACCTCTAAACTTTGACCTTATTTTTTTTTTCTTCTTCTATTGATCAGATCATTGAGACGGACTTCTGGTTGAGGGTCATCACGCACGATGAATGCCATTTTGGAAAGTTTTACTAAAGATAATGTCTTTCCTAAGGACATGATTGATGCCGGCTTGGGTATCGGACCGCGCACCATGTGCTTCACAGTCCAATGACGTTTCCACCGGACCAAAGACACCTCTACACTTTAAACTTCCTTTATTTCTTCTAAATGATCAGATCATTGAGACTGACTTCGGGTTGAGGATCATGCACAATGGAAGCCTTTTGCGGAAAGTTTACTAAAGAAGATAATGTCTTTCCAGGGATATAATTGATGCCATGATGGGTTTCTGACCGCGCACCATGTGCTCCACAGAAGACGCTTCGACCTGACCAAAACACTTCCAAACTAATTAATTTTTTTCTTTCTTGTCATGATCAGATCATTGAGACAGAGTTCGGATTGAGAGTCACGTACGATGGAGCCCATTTTGGAAGGGTGTTCCTCAGCCCAGCGTTCGCCGGCAGGACTTGTGGTTTGTGTGGAAACTTTGACGGCAACACAGACAATGATTTCACTTTGCCTGATGGAACAGTGGTAAGATTTGAGAACATTACCGAAATACATACATACAAACATACACACATACATATTGCTATTCATATAGCGCCATTACATTAACATGCTCAAAGCGCTTTACATTAGTAAATAAAACAGAATATTATTTTGCTCTCCAAGCGCATACACTGTAAATTTGTTGTGTAAAGCTGTGTTAAGTTATTCAGAAAGCTGTGCGCCACATGAACCAAGCCTGGTTCATACAGTATAAAATGTCGTTCACGTCCCACACAACTCTACACAAGGCCTTGTCAAAAAACAATCACAAAGAAAACAAATAGGTTGTTTTTTATGAATATGTCATTGTCACTTGCAGTTAGAGGGCATGGCTTGTTGTGAGTGTTGTATGTACATATTGGCTTAACTGATTGTTTAAGCCGCCATTATAAGACAACTACACTGTGGAGAAATAGTATAGTGCGATTCAATGCACTAAAACTCATGTTGTTAGTATTCATATCATTAATTATATTCTTAATCAGGAAGATGTCATATCTCACATGATTGCGATTTCTTCAAAAGTAGGATTGCATGAGGCTCGTACAGGGAGTGTGTCATAGGCTTTACTCTACAAACCTTTACGTCGGGTATTTTAGAGGTGTCGCGGTATAGTGGTTCATTAACTTTGCTCTCTTTCCAAGGGTTGAGGGTTTGGATCTCAGCCAGGCACTAACAACCTTTGGAAAAATGTTTAATTCATTTTTTCCACCCTCCAACCAAGTGCAAATGGGTAGGCCTAGTCTATATTTGGCAGCCAGTTATAGCCGAGGTAATAGTTTTGGCGTAACGGATATACGAGTCGTATAAGAAGTCTATTGTCATTATTTTTATTATTAATATTATCATCATTTTTATAAACATTATTACTAATTTCATCTACAGTAGATGTGAAGTTATTAGTCACTGGACATAAATGTCAGTCTACCACTTTGTGATGCTCCTGAGCACTGTCCAAGATCACTCCGTGAACTCACACGCGGTCGCGTATAAAACATTACCCTATGAAGAAATCTCAACTCCCTGTCAAACAACACTTTAAAGGTATAGACCAGTTTTGGAAACGACCCCCTCTCAAAAAATGAAATGGGAGCTCTTATTACCAATCATGTGAAAGAGTATGTTTTGACTAATACGTGATGATACAAATTTTGCCGGGAAACCGCCTACTAATTGATATATTTGGTAAATTATCGTACCGATCTGGCCTGGAGAGATATCGCGCACGTGACGCGTAGTCCTATATACATCTTTCTGTGTACAGTGCTAATTGTAACTTTACCAAGACTGAGCCAAATTTCTTATCATTTTGATGATTCAAGAACCTTGCAGTACACACCAATACTTATATGCTAGATGATCAACCTTTTCCGATCGATTCCACAACGTTTCTTTCACAATGCAATCGCATGGCCAGAACTGGTCTATACCTTTAACCTGAGTATTAAACAGCATTTTCAAGAAATGTTTCCATTCATTTATTTAAGAGTCACTCATTTTGACAACATTTTCAACAACTGGTAGATTTTAAAAGCATTTTCCCTCGAAAAATGTGTACATATTTGTACAGGTTACCCCCCCCCCCATAAAAAAATGAAGGGGATATATAGTTCCCCCCCCCCCCCCCCCCCAATCACCCTGGGAAATACCCCCTTGTCGATACCCCACTATATTTTTTTTTTGGTATTTATTATTATTTTTTACAGGCAATTTTTTTAAGATGCCCTAATATTTGAAGAAGAAACCAAATCAATGATAATGAAGGTTATAACGTGGGAATTGTTGTAATGTTAGGTTATTAATGTTCAATTATTATTAATCAAGAATATGTAAATTATTGTTCTTATCAAAAATGCCTTTTTAAAATGGATGATCTTCCTTATGATTCAAAAGTAGTAAATATAAATGACTCTGAATTTGGATCTTGATTTGACTGCGTACCCCATGCAGACAGATGACGTCAACCTGTTCGGATTTAAATGGAGTGCGGACGAAGACTTCTGTACCCTGAGCATGGACCCTACGAACGATCCGTGTGAACAAGACGCGGCCCTAGCCGCCCGGATAGAACGGACCTGTGCGATCTTTGACCCCGTCAGGAATGGAGGTATACACAGGGCGCAGTGGCGTAGCGCAAGTCCGCCCAGGCGCGTAGCCAGGGGGGGGGCGGTGGGGCGGTCGCCCCCCAAAAAACGCCGGCCAAAAAAAAAAAAAGAGAGAGAAAAAAAAGAAAGGAAGAGGACGTAGGAAGAAAAAGGATTAAGAGTCGAGAACGGTACATCGAATCGTCTTCTTTCTCTAATAATTTAATGAAACGTCAAGGCTTCCGCGCTTCGCGCGGGAGGGGCGGGGGCAAACTGAATTCAGATAAGGATTAAGAGTCGAGAACGGTACAACGAATCGTCTTCTTTCTCGAATAATTTAATGAAACTTTAAAGCAAACTGAATTCAAACAATGATTAAGAGTCGAGAATGGTACAACGAATCGTCTTCTTTCTATAACAATTTAATGAAACGTCAGAGCTTCCGCGCTACGCGGAAGGATAACTTGATTCAAACAAGGATTAAGAGTCGAGAATGGTACAACGAATCGTCTTCTAATAATTTAATGAAACGTCAATAGAAACTGAATTTAGACAAGGATTAAGAGTCGAGAACGGTACAACGAATCGCCTTCTTTCTCTAGTAATCTAATGAAACGTCCCCCTCACCCCCCTCCCTGCACCCACCCCCTAGGGAGCGCGCTACGCGCGCTCTGAAAGTGATTCGCACGCTTCGCGTGCTCACTACCGCCCCCTAAAATAAAATCCTGGCTACGCGCTTGAGTCCGCCCATTGAGGGTTGGGGGGGGGGGGGGGGGTTGGGGGGGGGGGGGGCTCTGGAATGATTAGGGACACGGCTTCTCTTACTCAAAAAGTGAATGCGAATGGTTTTTTATTAACCCGTTGACTATTGAATTCTCTCATCATTCCCCACTGGGTTACAGGGGCCAACTGGTTCCAGTAGATGGCCGGGAGTTGTCATTTTTTTTTCTGCGGCACAGATTGGGGCTTTAAAAAAAAAAAGAGCTCTTGATTTAACCCTAACCCTAAACTTTCCCATAGGCTCAACACGCAGCTAACCCCAATCTGTGCTGCAGAAAAAGATAACGCGGCCGGGAGGATGCAGGAGGTGGTCCAGGTGCCTTCTTTACTTCTTCTCCCATTCACTTTCTCTTTTTTCGCTTTTTTAACTTTCATTTGATTATTTTACCACTTCATTGGGGGTGGGGGCGGGGTAGCACGTACCCCCGGGCCCTTTAGATAGGCCAAGTACGTGCAAAAATGATGTCTACTATCTACGACAAAACTGAATGATTACGTTTATGAACCTGCCTAGAAGCGGGTATGATATAACATAATTAATCTTCAATGCATGCTTTTTAAGAGACTTATTAAAGTTCACCTCGTGATTTTCTTTTGAAGGTATCTTTGGAGACTGTTCCACCTATGTTGACCACTTCAACTACTTTACGTCCTGTCAATTTGATCTCTGCTACACACATGAACTGAACAAAGTCATCTGCGCCAGCGTACAGGAGTACATCATACTCTGCCAGACCAGAAACCCTGGCGCTGTCATCGGAGAATGGAGAAACCTTATAGAGCAATGTTGTAAGTACATACTTCAGTTAGGGTTTCACAGGAAGAAGCCTTATACTGCAATGTGTTGAATACACTATACTACAATTTAATAAGGTTACACCATAACATTCGTTTATGGGTAGGAACCTTATACTGCAGTGGGATGAATATGTACTTGCATATGTAAAAAAACAAGATGGAAAGAACTTATGGCAACATTTTTATATTGTGTTATATTGGCTTGTTGTGTCTTAAATGTGTCAAGATTTTGAGTAACCACTAATATAAAATATAAAATATAAAGAAGTAGATAACTATATATGTTCTAATCTTGAATATACAGAGTGAGTGATTTCAAGTTCGGTGTTGTGGCTGGTGTTGGTGTTCTCACAACACCAACACCAGCTTTCAACACCGAACTTGAAATCACTCATTGTTCCGCGATAAATTCATGATTACCATTCTCCGGTTCATCAAGTTGCATAAATAGCCTCACCAACAAAAAATTAAAGACATTGTGGCTGGTGTTGGTGTTCTTACAACACCAACACCAGCTTTCAACACCGAACTTGAAATCACTCATTGTTCCCCGATAAATTCATGATTACCATTCTCCGGTTCATCAAGTTGCATAAATAGCCTCACCAACAAAAAATTAAAGACACGCCCACACTCGATGTACAGTATTTCTCTTTTTCATACTTTGCCACTCCAAAGTTAAAGTTTAATATCAAGCACCTGAAAAAAACTCTACCTCAAAAAAGCTTTAACTGGCGTTCAATAGGTAAACAATGCACAAACGTTCTCAACAAGACGTTTTAATGTCCACTGATGATGTATCAAAATTGCAATGTCTCTTTGTAGAAGTAATATTTGAAGCTGATATTTTGAATACAGTAAAGCCACATCCCCCATCTCAAGAGCAATTAGACATGACTGGTACACTTTAACTGATCTTGTTTCCATCAATCTGTTTTGAGGAAATGTTATGAAGTGTTACTCAAGATACATCCTGAATGAGTATATTTTTAATTTTTCAATTCCAGCTTTCGATTGTCCAGAAGGAACTGAATATCGGATGTGTGGTACCGCCTGCCCCAACACCTGTGCCGACAGAACGGCGGCCGAGAACTGCCCGCGGCCCTGCCATGAGACATGCTTGTGCCCCGATGAGTTGGTGCTGGATGGTGAAAAGTGTGTCGCGGTCGAAGATTGCGGATGCACCCTGCCTAACAATGTCTACCTCTCTGTAACTAGTTTTAATTTTTTTGTTTTTTTTTTTTTTTTTTTGTTGGGGGGGGGGGGGGGTTCGTTTGTTCAGTCTGTAGAGCGGTATCACTTAAGGGTTGTTCAGATATGGCACAAAAAAACCGCTGCAAAAAAGCGGCCGCTACTTTTTGTTTGTTCGGGTAAATGAATGACAACTGCGTGCAACGAAGGACTTACGCCTAGTTACAGAGCTCTTCATTATACGACACAGAAAAGTGAAGCGTATTAAGCTTTAAAGACCGTCAATACTACTGGGCCAGAAGGGATTAGACCACACAGCGAGGTCACTGACAGGTGGCTATCTCATTAACTCAGCTCTCAACTAACATAAGAAAGAGAGGATCATGGGGCACCAACAGGCACCGATTGGGAAGTTTTCTATATAGAGGGAGCAAGAAGCTACAAGTAGGACAGTGGGGTTTTAAGTCATCATAAACAAAACTTAAAACATTCTCTTCGCATTTTTCTGCTAAACTGCTTATTTTCATATACTACATTTACGCTGTTTTCATACTGTTTTAAGACTCTAGCTCTTCCTCTATATCACACAGTTTCAAAATGTTTTCACAATTTTTTACAGTGTGTTCACCTCATGTTCACACAAGTCACACAGTATTTAACATTGCATTTATAAGGGCTCCAATAAATATCACTTTCATGTTTGTGTGTGGGTATTACAGTCTGGGGACATCTGGATTACCCCCGAAACGTGCGAGGAAAGATGTGGGTGTGAAGGGGGAGTCGTGACGTGCCAACCTCTCGGCTGTGGAGAGAATGAGGCATGCGTCGTGAGGAATGGAGCCAGGGGTTGTTACTGCCAAGACAACTTCATCCTCAACAATGATGGAGAATGCGTACAAGGTACGTGGTAGAGTGGTTCAGTCACTTGACTCTCATTCCAAGAGTTGAGGGTTCGAATCCCAGCCCAGCACTATAATGCCCTCTGGCAAGACATAAATCAAAATTTGTCACTTTCCATGCAGCAGTAAACGGGTACCTTGCAATTGCTGTGGTAACAATAATTGTAAGGCACTCAGGAAGAACAGCATTGATGCTGATGAGGCTTCCCCGGATACAAAATAGTTTTTCATACTACCAAGTAGTAGTAGTAGTAGTAGTAGTAGTAGAAGAAGTAGTATTGTTGTTATTATCGATGTTGCAATTTCTACATCTATAATAATAATAATAGTGATGATAATAATAATATCAATAATAAATATACTGATAATACTACTAATAAAAATTATTATTATTATTATCACTATGATCACTATACAAGCATGACTGCTTTTTAGTGGATCCCCCCATTTCCTCAGTAATTAAGAATTTCTTGTAATAATTCTATTATGTGTAAAGTGTTTTTGTATAGTTACCAAGAAAAAATGAATTGTGTACATTCATTTCTTTCACACTTTCTGTAATCATATATGTAATACCTTTGTTTATCTTTCTGTTGGAAATGAAATAAATATTAATTGAATTATTATTAATCATCCTCATTCTTCTTCTTTTTATTTATATTTCATCTGACCAGCACCTGCTACCTGCACCATCTCCGGTGACCCTCACTACACGACCTTTGACCGGTTCACCCATCACTTCCAAGGTGACTGCATGTACACCCTGGTGAGGCCCTGCCAAGCCTCTGACCTCTACCCGGACTTCCACATCTGGGGGGACACCATCAAGACGAGCCCTGCCGCCACCGTCGCCTACCTGCAGACAGTCTTTCTGCTTCTCAACGACACCACGTATACGCTAGCTCAGGGCAAGGCTTTCCTGGTCGATGGCGTGGCGAAGTCCAGCGTCAACTACCAGGACGGATCTGTCCGTGTTTGGTCCGATGCTAGCTTTCTGGTGGGTTATTACATCTCAAGGAAATGCTTTCCCGTCGTCGGTTTTTAAGAGCATTAAAGGCTATTTCAGTTATGACGCGGTAAACCACTGTAAAAAAAGAAGAAGAAGCCAATAAGCCTTTTTAAGACCGAGAAGGCGAGCAGTTAATACTCCCCAAGGCACCTTGTTTAAGACGAGGAGAGAAGCACGTCGTTAAAGCTTGCCAAGACGCCTTGGTGGGCTTTAACAATTCACCTTCTCGACTTATAAAAAGGCGCCTTGGCGAGTTTTAACAAGTGCACGGCCGGCCTTCGCGCTGCTCCTTTAAGCTCCCGTACAGCTCATGTCCTTCCGAGAGAACTTCACCATGAATATTAGCAAGATTATTTTCTATTTCATATACAAAGCAAATCCCTCATAGCATTTATATTTCCAAAGCACCCACCAAAGTCATCTCTTAAACTATGCGAGATTACGCCAAAGTCCTGACGTTCGAAAACCTCTTTGTATAAGACAGAGGAGTGGGCTCTCATCATGTGGAATATGACACCATTCGGGTGTTAAACCAACCTAATGACGTGAGATCACCAATCGATGGAAGAATTTTCCCAGAATTTCAAGGCCGATGAATTGTTTTCAATTTCAAATGTATAGATTAGTGATTTTAATTCAGCTAAACTAATTTAGTAATCTTGATTTACTGTTAAAATTCTTGCAAAATAAGTCAACTTGTATTTGCATAAATGTGAACTTTTGATCTTACTTACTCAATTCTTTTTATATATCTATTTTTCCCCCCACAATTTTGAACCTTGCAAACATCCATTTCGTAGACCCTGGAGACGGAATTCGGCGTCACGATTCAGTTTAATGGTGGCTCTATAGCCTACATCCAAGTATCTCAGGAGTTCTGGAATAACACATGTGGTCTTTGTGGAAACTTTGACGGCGTCAGCTCAAACGAATATACAACGAGTGATGGAAATTTGGTAGGAAAGCTTTTAAATCTATGTAATACATATCTATTGCTTGAATAACTACTATTCATTCTGATGCGCATTTTCATTGGTTATTATACATTTAATCATATTGTATGTAATTACAATATGTTTTGGCTGTTGAGAGCGACTACAAGTTTGCTGTGTGCCTATTCGAACGGTCGGTCGGTGTTACTTTAAAGAATAAATGCAGTATTTTAATGGAAATCGATGCACATTTCCATTTTGGTTGAACCGTAACATAATTAATGCAAAATTCAATTGATAGATGAATATATTTTATCAAGGCACAAGGCCACCCTGGGCTTTTCCTTCGTTCTCCTATTTCATTTGAAGTCATGGTATAAACTGAACATTCGTTATATGTACATGTATATATATATACATGTATGTTTATTTGCATTTGCTGTGTTTTTTATGATAATGAAATTAATAAACGAACGAACGAACAAATATTGAATCTTGGAATGTACTGACATGTCACGTACTTCTTTTGATCCGATGTAGACTGGTAGTGTGGACGTGTTCGGTAATAGTTGGCAGACAGGTCCCGAAGAATGCCAGGGTATCGTCACTCCACCCAATCCTTGCGATGTGAATCCTGTTGCCCAAATAGCGGCTCACGGAGCCTGCAACAACCTCAATAATCTCAACGGTAGCGATGTAACGTTGACCTTATCCATGCATGCACTTAGGTCCTTCTTGATTGTTTATGATCAATGACAACTCATATTTTAATGCCATTATCAAACATATTCCTGTCAAGTACAAGAAATATGTCAGCTCGTCCCCGACATAGATATAACCATCTAGAAGGTATGACACAAGGTATTTATTTGCATAGACATAAGATCACACAGTCATGCATAGTTAACTTAATTATTTATACCTCTTTGTAGATTTGATGTCATTTTGTGTTTTTCGTAACTCAAGAATGAGAGGTGCAATGTTTGAATTACAGCCTTAGTTGAATACTTTGATTTAGATGTAAGCTTTAATATGTCACATTCTCATAAAAAATAAATCGGGACAATTCTATTTGTCACATTCTTAAAAAATTACAAAACTTAGTAAGGGTATGAATCTACGTTGAATCTTGGTAGACTGCATAGTACCTGGCTAAGTGTTTTTAATCCAATTGGTGAATTCCTTAATCTAAGTAAACTTTAGTGTCAGTAGCATATCATTGTCGAGAGTAGGTCTACCTTGTACGAATGCCTCAAGGCTTGAGTGTAGATGTATTGTGGTCTAGTGGAGAAGTTGTCGGGCTGTGGATCACAGGGTCCACAGTTCGAGTCCCGCTGCGGCACTAATGTCCTTTGGGAAGACATTAATCTACATTTGCCACTCTCCACCTATGGGTACCGGTAGGAAAGAATTCCTTGAATGATTTGAGCGCCGACATCGGCAGCCTAGCAGAGCTAGGAGCACCTTGAGCACCTTGCATGGTGGATATGTGCGCTTTATACATATCAAATATTATTATTATTATTGTAATTTCAAGCGTTTCGAATATTTCTTCAAACCCCAGGACCGTTCCAGACTTGCTTGGACTTTGCGGACCCGAGCGATACGTACACGTCATGTGTCTTTGACGCATGCGTACTTGGTGCCGACAATGACGCGGTATGTGACCATTACGAGCAGTACGCACAGATTTGTCAAACTCTTGGACAGCAAGCCGGTGATTGGAGGACTCCTCTAGCACAATGCGGTAAAGTGCCACTCGATCAGGGCACTGTTTCACAAACACTAAGATTGACTTTAAGTTGGACTTAACTATGGTTGGCCGTTCATGCCACTGTTTGCTATCACCATTTACTGGCATTGGTCTCTCAAAAGACGTACAAATCATGATCACAAATATACAGAATTTGCATTTTTTGATTATTCATTATTGAAGGAAAAGATATCTAAAGATCATAATGTTGAGAGCAAACAATGGCATGAACGGCCTGCCATAGTTAAGACCAACTTAAAGTCGAACTTAGTCTTTGTGAAACACTCCCTTGCTCCTTCCTTTACCCCAAAAGAGTTGCTTGAACTATTAATAATGATGATGATAATTGATAACAATAATAAATAATAAACGTACTAAAGATATGAAGAAAATGATGGCTCAGAGCATTTATATAGCGTCATATTTCTGTAATTTGACGTATGATATGACTTTTATAATGATCAAACAGTACTGCTCTCTCTCTCTCTCTCTTAAATTTCTTAGCCTTCACCTGTCCTGCAAATCAAGAATACAACCCATGCGGCTCGCCATGCCCTGCTACCTGCACCAACCCGACGGCCCCCGATACTTGCCCGACACCTTGTCGTGAAACGTGCACCTGCCCCGAGGGGCTACTGTTCGATGGGGAGTCATGCATTGAACCAGACCAATGTGGATGCAGTTACGAGGGTTCATACTATTCCGTAAATGGAACCTTTTAAAAAAAATACCCTTTAAAGGCCCACTGCACTACTTGTAGCTACTTGCTCCCTCTATATAACAAACAATGCCTAATCGGTGACCATTGGTCCCCCATGATCCTCTTTTTCTTATGTTAACTGAGAGCTGAGTTAATGAGATAACCACCTGTCCAGTGACCTTGCAGGCCGGTGTAATCCCTCTTGTAAACTATGGCAGATAAGCTTTAAAAAGAAAGTTTTTCAGCCATTTTGTTTCAGCAATTCAAAACGTGATAATGTTTGAACATGACTATAACATGATTAGAAAACAAAACAAAACAATTTTCAAACTTAAGAGCATGTTTAAGTTCTGGACGTCGTTGCATACCATTTACCATGCACTGAGGGTAACTTTAAGTTCCAGGCCTCATTGCATACAACTTACCACTGACGGTAACTTTGCCATCAGAATAAGCTGTCGTGGCAACATAACTCAACAGCCAATCAAATCAAGGTTTCCATGGAAGTTACCATTAATGGCAAAGTCACTACCAATGCTAAGTTATATGCAACGGGGCCCTATTAAGTGTAGTGCCATTGCGTTATAAAAAAAAAAAAAAAAAAAAAAAAAAAAAACCCTGTCTGAAAGCTTTTTGGAAAACATTAATTTTGTAGGAAATATGCCCATAATCATTGGTGTATGGCATTGGTGTATGTCGTCAAAATTATAAGCAAAGGACTCAGATTTGCTGAATGCCACATGCAGTTCACATAGATTATATGTGCAACAAACATACGTGAGGCATCCAATTATGGTCCTAACTTTCTGATATTTCCAGTCATTATTTGAAGAAAAATTTCAGTCAAGAAGGCATGTCTACCAAGATATAACGCGGTAAACTGCCACCCCCCCCCAAAAAAAAAAAAATGTTGCAGATTTCTTTTAACTTGTAAATCAGTGGCAACTGCACACGTAATAAAGGGCCTGCACGTCTGAGCTCTGTGTTTTAAAGGTAAAGACCAGTATTGGAAACGCCCCAATTTCAAAAAATGAAATGGAAGCTCTTATTACCAATCATGTGAAAGAATATGTTTTGACTAATACATGATGATAAAAAATTTGCCGGGAAACCACCTACTAATTTATATATTTGGTAAATTTGCTTCTCTCATGGTCTGTGAGAGATATAGGGTAGTCCCATATACATCTTTCTGTGTATAGTGCTTGTAACCTTACGAAGAATGGGCCAAATTTCTTATCATTTTGATGATTCCAGAACCTTGCAGATGCTACATGCTAGATGATCAACCTTTTCGGATCGATTCCACAACGTTTCTTTCACAATGCAATCGTATGACCATAACTGGTCTTTACCTTTAAGATACCGAAATGTAAAGCGGAGTACACTTTTCGTCTCATCATAAAAAAGCCGTCACGGTTTTTGCCGCGTCATATCTAACACAAGCCTCATCTTCTCTATACAGAACGGGGTGACTTGGACTAGTGTGGACTGTATGACGTCATGCTCGTGTGTGTCAGGTGACGTAGTGTGCGGTACAAACACGTGTCAACCGAGTGAGGAGTGTGCACTGGACGCTCAAGGAGTACCGGGATGCTACTGCCGACCGGGGCTTAACCGCACCGAGGGCGTATGCGTTGGAGGTAAATAATTCATTCATAACACTGATGGAGTTCCTATACAGTGCGTCCCAGAAAAAACGAAACTGAGAATTATCGATGTTTTATCATAACTTGGTCACATTTATAATTAATACATGACACATATTTGGAAAGCTTAGATCCTCCTCTTTCATTGGATGCAACTCATAATGATGCATATTCACGCATGAGTGATAAAAATGAATTTGAAGAGAGGAAACCAAAAAGTTATTTGGTAGACGGTATCTGAATTTCGATGAAAAATTCACATTTCTAGAAAGTTCAGTTTCTGCTCTTTCATATGACACCTCAATCAGAAAAAATGAGCAAGGTATGACAAAGTTCTGTTTGTTTAAAGTAGTGCTTGCATTTCCATAACTTTATCAAACGAATTTGTTTTCACTGGCTGCCTGCCGTAGCAAAAAGCAGAATTGACAAAAGACTTAACTCCGTTTCGTTGACAATCAGCCATGCATGAAGTCTTTGGTCTACGGCTGATTGTCAACGAAACGAAGTTAAGTCTTTTGTTTATTCCGTTTGTTAATTCCTGACTAATTCTCATATCTTATTTTTCATTTGGTCTTAACAGAGATTCCGCCATCTGCAGGTAAGCTATATATAAAACCCCTCAAACTCAAACTCAACTTTTCATCATTAAAGAATATTATAATTTATATTTTCATCCTCTCCTTCTTCTTCAATTTCTTCTTCGTTGTCTTCTCCTTATCCTCAATCCTGCTTGTTCTTATTATCATCATCATTTATATAACCATAAATGTCATTATCAGATATTAATCTTAGAAAGATATGAACATACTTTAGAGGAACATTGTTCCTAAGATATTAAATTCCAGGTCCAGAAATGGACTTGAAATGATACCACCCTGTTGAAATAAACTATAATAAGAAATTATGATAATCATTATCATTACTGTATTGTTATCATCACAATTATTTAAAGTATATGACAGGGAAAGACATATTATAATTAAGTGATTAAATCTCAAAATGTAGAATACTATCTATAAACTGTTGCCAAGTTAATGATCGTCTTCTATTCACCAGAGATACGCGTTGCTTGTGACGGGTTCGCTATGTCCGCCAATGTGAACGATGCAGCTATCATAGAAGATATCGAACGAGATGACTTTACCGCTGCAGATGTGGTGTGCGGTGTGTTCACCTATGATCAGACCGCGTTCACATTCGAGAAGTTCTTCGAGTCGTGCGACGAACATATCGCTCGAGCAGAGGTAAGGAAAATATGCATACCGTACAACATCAACAGGTTTTAATTTGATTGAACTTGAGTCTACAGCCCTCTAGACCGACAGTTTCATTTTCCTAGGCACTCTGACATCTTTCGGGATGCTTGAGACAGACCATCTACAATACTAGGGACTTAGAGTGGACGAGAACGGCGTGAACGTCGACTGATCATGCGTGTCTACGGCAAGCCATTTTAACATCTGTTCCTATTTCTTGATATCAAGAATTAAATCATTAATCGATTTCTTGATATCAAGAATTCAATCTTTAATTTCAAGAAATGACTTTCTGTTGTAAAGCAATGGTAATTCCTGATATCAAGCATTGAATTCTTGATATGAAGACATTGGATAAATGTTGAAACGGCTTGCCATAGACACGCATGATCATTCGACGTTCACGCCGTTCTCGTAAACTCTAAAACTCTAAAAGTCCCTATTGACAGTACGACTGACACACCAACAGGCCTCGAGACAGTTTCGTGGAGTCTGTAGGCCGGATGGGATGTGACACCTCCAGCTGTTCATTTTTTTCTACCGACAGAATTTCAATTCTTACATTCTTTTGGCAGTTGAAAAAAATGAGCAATGTATAAAAATTGTTTTCACAGATCAGTAGCTTATAACAAATTTTGTAATTTGTCATTGATTAACAAATTGTCAAACGTGGCCCGGGTCTCCTTTGTCAATTTCTTCCCATTACTTTTATTTCTTCCATGCATTTCCGAAATAACATTTTTTTAGAAATTAGTCAAAGTAGTATGACATATATATTATAATAGCATGCTAATATTATGTATGAAAACTTTTATATTATAACAATTATTGTACAGTTAAATGCCATTTTATCAATACTGCGTTATAACTTTATGGGCACAATTTATATCATTAGCTTTAGAAGAGGGACCATTACGGTTACAGTGATTTAGTTTGCTGTCCTCTTCCCCGGCAGCCAACTGATGCACTCAGAGGACCTCCAGGGAGATTGTGCATTTATAATTGACATTCTCTTAATGTTTGATTACTCATATCTACATGGTTATTTTTTTGTGAATTGGGGAATAAATAATAAATAATTATTATTTTTAAAAATTCTTTACATCGAGCAGGTATCAGAGAATGATGTTATCTTCGCTGATGTCGCCACTGCGCCACTAGATGTACTCACTGTGGGAGCAGCGAATCCGGGGGAGGATAACGCCCGAACCGCCATCTTCTGTGAATTCCGACCTGTGTTAGCCTAACTCTGATACAGGTGTCTTAATAAGCTACTTTGGGGACAAAAGGACCCCCAAATATCCACAGATCTGTTACACATGGAGACGTCCCAGTTTGTGCATTTTAGAATAATCACTTCCAAAGTGATGGATGTGCTTCATGAATACGTTTTATTAGCCCTCTCAAAAAGAATACTTCCACTTGTGTATCATAAAATGTACCACCGGTGCATAAAATGAATAATGATTACATGAACGAATAATGATTACATGAATGAATAATGATTTCATTAACACGTATCAAACAATCGTCTCGATGGGTATTATAGTTGTGTACAAAATGACAATTATCTGCCCATGCGCAGATAGTATTTCAGAAGTGGCCTGTTAGGAGGAAACTACTAGAAATGTGCAGCATTCCGCTTATGTTATGTTTTTTTGTTGTTTCTTTTCTTTATGGTTTAACTTTTTGGTTACATGTATATCATATTCATTCAAATAGAATATCCATACATTTGTCAATATTATCTACAAAAAAATATCCTTCGGATTCCTTTGGAAACAAGCTGTTTATTAGCTTTTAAATAGAACTCTTATCTTTATCATGTTTATCAATTATCTACGGTAAATTCTTCATTCTATTAGCTCTCATGTGTCATCCATCCATAAGTTAACGGCGTGTTATTGTCGTCATCACTCATGAAGGCAATATCATATATAGTTCAACCGCTGTTTCTCTCTTTGTCGTCATTTTAAAAGGGAAGCTATTACGAGCCTCTGGATACAATGTGCTTTTTGAATATAACAGTTTCATCTTTCGGCATGATAATGAAATAAAAGCAATCCCAAACAGAAGCAGACATTTTGGAAATATATTTCTATTCCATCAATTGCTATTTATTTTAGCTTTCTTTTTGTTCCTGATCAAACGATATAAATTATGATTGGAGCATAACGTTTCCTTGGATTGTATGGTTTCCAATTTCACTGAATCTACATTAAATTTTCCCTATCAGCATGAACATGTAGGCCTATTCGAAAATACTCAATCTGTATCTCTCTTTATACAATATTGATGATCAGGTTGATTATGGTGTTGGTGATGATAATGATATTTCTGGAGATATTAATGATGGTGATGATGATGAAGAAAACAACGATGGGATCGAGAGTGCTGATGGTGGTGGTGATATTAATGTATATTTTGATGGTAATTACAATAAGACTGATAATGACTCTGATAATGATAATGGTGATTATGAGGATGATAAAAATAGATGATGATGATGGTAATGCGGAAGACAATAAAGATGTTTTGCTTTGTTTCATTATTAATTGTTGCATGAAAATGAATCACACGTATGGATCTCGACCGTTTAAAGGCCAAGTCCACTCCAAAAATAACTTACTTTCAATAGAAGTTATCCGATTTTGCTCAACCTTTTTTGTTTGGTTTGTCTGATGTTTCTGCTTCTTTTGAAAGTTAGTTATTTTTGGAGTGGACTTGCCCTTTAAATAAAATGCACCTTCACTATAGTTTATAGTGCTAAGTTTACATAAATGCCTAGGCTATGATGTATATATAAGTACTCTAAATCTATAGTCAACAAATGTGTAAAATGTTAAACTTGTACAATCAAATAAAAGACGGTAAAAGACACAAATAAACCTTAAGTTATTACAGAGTGGTTCCTGTAAATTGGGATAAGATATTCATATTTGGACAGAAAAAAAAGAAAGAAAGCAAATCATATATAAATATTTGAAACAAGTTGAACTGGTTTTCATTTCGATACTTCTACTAGGTCAGACCTATTAAAAACAAAACCTAAATATTAAAGAAGTGGGAGAGACATTGGATAAATCAGTGATGATGAAATGTGCCATATTACCAAAAAATAATTGAAGACCAAAAAACACTGCGATTGGAAACAACTCTTGGACGATAGAAGAGGTGTTGAATTATCGTAGGGCGACTTCAGAGTTGGGTTCGTGACAACTAGCCCCTGGACTTCCGGTAATTTTCAATGGGCGGGGTCAAAGTTGCCTGACAACAATATGTAAATGAAGTGACAACAACCTCGTGAAGCATGATGGGAAGGATAATAGTAGACCGAGAAATCAATGCTCAAAATAGGAATTTCTAGGTCAAATATACAGAAATATGCCATGTCTTTCGTTTGTAATGGAAGTATGGTAGTAGGCAAACTACACATGGAATTCTGCAATTTTTCACTTTCTACAAACCTCCTTTGATGAGTTGTTAACCCCAGGATAGCGAGTATTTGGGATTAATTGAAGGGAGAAAATACGACCTTCGCTGCAAATTTTACAGCTCAGCCACAGCCACGCACAGGCGCATCCACAGCATAGCGAAATATGAGGTTACGCTGATCCGCTGATGTATGCAATGAAACGGATTTATGATTGATGTCATGACGGGGAAAAGATGAGTGCACGATCATGATTGACATGAATGTAAGTTCTTTACTTTATTCTTAATTACCCGATTCTACCATTAAAAACAATTAGAGTCTACAAATTGTAAGTGAGTTCATTGTTGTGTCATGAAATAAGTCTCAGTCTCAGTCTCAACAATAATTTTAAAGCCAACACCAAACTTAAGGGTTGGAAAAAATGAGACTAAAGTTAGATCTAGACCTAGTCTAGACCTAGACTCTAACTTAGATCAGGGAAAGAAAAAAAAGGAAAAGAAACAAAAGAGAAGAGCAGAAAGAAAGTGAAAAAAGAAAAAGAAAACGGAGAGGAAAAAGAAAGGAAAAGCAAAGAAAGGAAAAGGGGAAAAAAAGAAAATGAGTCTAGGGGGGGGGGGGGGGGGGGGGAGGGTTGTAATTGGGTGGAGTCATGTCGTTGAGAGAGCATAACAAGTGTCAGAATTCTCGCTCGATCCTTGTGTACTAGACTAGGTCTATATCAATGCAAAAGTGTGAACTCGGTTTGATGTAGAGTTGTAGACCTAGATCTAGGGACTAGTAGGGTGTCTGATCGCGCACTCGTTTTGTCTGCTAAAACCCTTCCCATAGACATTGCATGCACCCCCTATGCAGTCTATGAGTGATTTCAAGTACAGTTTTCGGTGTTGGTGTTGGTGTTGAGAGCTTGGAAAGGCTGCTGAACCGAAAAAGGAAAAAGGAAAAACTGTGCGCTAGCTCATGTTCGTAATGGCGTTATCACAGTTTTTCTTCATAATCATTTTGCCTTCAGCGTAGACTATAGAAGGGATGATATTTAGATGCTTCATGCTCAGCGAGAGTTAAAATACGTCTTGCAAGATTTTCAACATGGATTTCGATTTTGACCCATAATTTCCTAAAAAGGGACCATTAAACGGATTATTTCAGTCTAGTTGGTAAGTGGAACCGATTTATTATAGCCTAGGCCTAATTTACAATATAACATGCACAAGGTAAAATGACATTTGGGGGGATTTTTGGGCATAAAAATATGGCCACAAATGGCCATGGCGTTAGCAAGGGAATGCATATAAACGGTTTCCGTCTCTAAAGAGAGAGCCGACCCTACCCCAATAAGAGGCTAACGAACAAAAGAGACGGAAAATTTGGTCTACGATCACGAGTGCGTGCGCGCTATCGATAGCTCAACGCCGAGTGAGGTCTACTCTACAGGCGAAAAAGACTTGCGATAAAAGCATAATCCATTCAGAAATACCAATAAATAACACCATGTCGAATATCAAATGTAAAGTCATATTAAAAAATCAATAGATAAAATATCATTTCTCTTGAAATACATGTACATATGTACATGTTGTAGCTCCCAGGATTTACAGCTGTTTTGACTGTACAATTGAATTTTACCTTGGTATGATCGTGAGATTCGTGCCAGATGTTCGCATAGTTACCTGCGGTATACTGCAACACCAACACCAAACTTGAAATCATGAATTACCCAATCCCTAGGGGCTGGTGTTGGTGAATGGGAAAATAACATGTAAATCGTCAACAGCAACCGCGATACTCTGTTCAGCAGACGACATTCAACACCAGCCCTCAACACAGACTAGCGGAAATACTGTACGTCATATATCCTGAGGTCAATCCCAACACCAGCCTGATTTCAAGTTCGGTGTTGTGGCTAGTGTTGGTGTTCTCACAACACCAACACCAGCTTTCAACACCGAACTTGAAATCACTCTACATGTATGTGCATTGAAAATTCATTCAGACACCCTGGTAGAGACCACAGATTACCGACAAATACATTAATGCCAATGTGCCAATGTCTACAAATATTTAATGCTATAAACCCGGGGTAGGGGGCTAATTTTCCTACAAACTATACCCTGCATATTATGAAAATTCCTTTGTTGTGATTACTAAGGAGCATGAAAAGTACAACCTACATGTACAATGTACATCATCATTTTCTGACCTTATGAATTTGCTCTGAATTCATTCACATCAGGGAAAAAATTAATATTACTTTTTCGGGGGCTACTTTTCAAGCTTGCCTGCATGAAAATAACATTCTAAAATTTGTTTTGCATTGAACTCTATGCAAATTTACAGGGCTCTTTTCTGATTTTCGGGAGCTATTTCGCCAGAGCCCCCGTGTATTTTTTTCACTAATTTACATAGAAATATCAGTGCCCCATCCCCCCCTCTAAAAAATAAAAAAGGAATGTCAGTGCCCTCATAATGACTGACCCAAAAGTATGCCACTGGCCATTACTAATTGCCTTTTGATATCTTAAGAATTTCAAGAATATTTTGTAAATCTACTGTTGGTACTGTACATGTCTTTACAATATGCACAAGAATAAAAAAATAAAAAAATAAACACACATCAAGCTATCCAGAGTATGAATATTTCAGCTAGGGATAACAAGATTTGTTCCATTTGATTAAGAAAGCTAAGCAGCGTGTTACAAATGAAGAGAGATAGAAGAATATGGAGAACTTTGATGCTAGCTGGCCAGTATCTTGAACAGACATGCCACCTTGCAATTAAGCTAGCACTATAGCTGGCAGATTGCTTAGCACTAAGCTAGTATTCGTACAATGGCATTCTGAAGAGAAATGACATGCCATGACTACAGCGTACATGTACATGTAGGTATTGGAGTCACCATGTACAGTACATGTAAATTGTTGTTAGACCTTTTGGTCCGACATCCTTGGAGATATTGATCGGTTTCTCTGAAAAGAGTTATTGATTTCTAGCTTGTTTAAGACTATTGTGTAGACTGGACCTCTTAGGGATTATTCGGATATCTATTGATGGCGTTTGACATAAGGCGTGTTGTAGGGGGTTATAAGGGGCATGCAGGAATGCGGCTGTGCATGCCCTTGGGTGCTCTGGCTTTTTACTGAATTATTGAGTTAAATGACTCTATAGGAAACTAAGGAAGGTATTAACTACATTGTATGTACATACATTTACATGTACACTGTTGTGTGTTGAGCTGTTACTAGAACAGGTGAATTAATGTGGATTTACCGAATGTGTTTGTGGATTTAACAAATGTATTGACAATTTAATTTTTTTGAGTTGAATTAGTTGACAAGTTGGTCCATCAAATTAACAACGAAAACAAACAAATCGAAACAAGTAAAATTTAGGAACAACATACACTGATTAACATATATGTTTTATAATATGGGTTATTTAGTGAATTCTACTCAGCAGAAATACCTAGACTTTTCCTTCTTATCCTTTAATAATTGTTTTTGGTAAATTACATTTACATTTTTTGTTTCCCTTGAAAATGGTTTCTCATTGAAACATACTAAAGGAACCTGTCTACAATGAACACTTTTTGTGTTTCCCTTGGGCAGTCACTATAGACTGGTTTGACTGTACTACATTTACCACCCCTCTAATACACATATTAGATTATTACATTATTGTCCTCTTTTCTCTCTGTAGATTTACAAAAGGCTACTGCCACAGTGTCACAACCATACTGACGACCTGAAAGAGAATGGGTACTGATGGCATCATCATCAGGGAAGATCACAGCTCACAACCTACATCTCCTGCAGGATGACCCGGACGACGTTCCAGGAGACGGAGAAGGCGCAATGATGCCTGACAACGATTTAAACCTCAGGACGGAAACTGCCGGTAGTCTGTCTTCCGTCGACAGCCGGCAGATGGACGAGTCCCCGGTGGATGATAGGGCATCTCCAGCAAATCTCAGCGAGGAAGCGAAATACCAAGAGGAACTCAAGGAGCGAGTGAAGAAATCCTTCGCAGATTTAGGAATCGAGCCAGAGGGTGTGTTGTTGAAGGATAGTTTGGATGACACTCCAAGGGATCCCATTGAAATCAAGGAGGATCTGCCCTACGAGGAGGGGTCGCAAGGGGAATATGACTCTAGGAGGAGAAAGGAAAATGTTAATAATAATGTGAATGAGGATGAAATTGATTCCAGTGAAGAACTTGGTGATGATCGTAATGATCTTGACAATGAGGAAGAACACCCATTAGACGATGATGATAACTTCCTTGCAGACTCTCTTGAAGCTGCTACACCTAGTCATCAAGGACAGCCCGACCACAGAGCGGAGACTAAGAATATTCCTTTGCATCCTGACGATGATAATGTGCAAGAAAGTGATGATAATCCCCCAGAATTTGGAGTGAGCGATGAGCCTCATGTTGAGGAGGATGAAGACGAAGATGATTTTGTGAGAGACTCCTTGGAAACAGGCAGGGCCGAATCAGAGCTGCATAACCTTAATGATTCAAATCCCATCGGCCTTGGAGATGAAGGACAAGAACCATTTGATGGAGATGCATCAGATAGCTTCCCTACCCCTATAAACCACACCATTCCTGATGATGTTAGTCCAGAAGAACGTGATAAACAATCTCCCCATTTGTCAGAGCCACTGCAGCCAGAGGATATAGTTGATGATGGAAGCGCAGAACCTCTCCATGTAGGAGAGGACATAGCAAACAATCATGGTGAAGAGGAAACATTCAATGACGCTGTGGAACCTGATGAAGCAAGAGCTCCATCAGAGCTAGCATATGAAGATTTGACACAAAGGACGTTAAATGGTAATGATGATGATGCATTAGATGGTGGATATGGCAACGGTGGACCCGAGAATGATGCGCAACTACAAATCGGTGACCGGAATGAAACTCCACTAGAACATGATTATGATGATGATGAAAGGCAAAGCTATCCTTTGACAGGTGGATCTGTGCTGTCTAATGGAGATCACATTGAGGATGGTTATCCCAATGATGTTCAGAGTACAGGCAAGAAACCCATGTCTAGTGATTCAAGGCAACAGGAATCTAGAGAAAATTCATCTTCGCTTTCAAATTTAAAAAACAATTCCAAAGGACCTCATGGGAGGCCTCCTTCTGGTGGATCAATACACTCGGTTCTCAGTAACTTGAACAGCAGGCAGAGCCCTAGCAGGCAGCGGGACCCTGTGGGTGTTATCCCTAGTCCAGGGCACCAGACAAGTTCAGGGAGTCGTACTCCCGTGAGATCACGAGATAACTCTAGGGAGAGAGGAATGTCTTCCAGGTCAAGACAGTCGCCAAGTGACAGGTCAAGACATACACCAGCTGATGGGGTGTCTTCTGCTACATCAAGACCTCTTTCTGGCAACAGGAATGGATCATCTAAGCCCAGATATGGTTCAGGAGGTTCAAGACACCCTGACAGCAGAGAAGGAGAGAGGGGTCGTAGAGGTTCAAATGATATAAACATTCCAAGATATTCACGCAAAGGTATGAATAATTCAGATATTGATAATGAAAGTTTGAGGGAAAATCTCAGGAATACTGAAAACAGAGAATATGGAGCAAGGAGCGGGTCAGGTAAATTAAAAAGACTGCCATCTGGATCAGAAAAATCTCGGAAGGAAGAACCAGCCAACGAACCTAATCATGCCGACCTTGCTATGAAACCCCCTCCAGGACCTCCAAGGCAAAATTTAACCTCTCCAATTGCATCATTGGCTACTAAAAAGCCAAGTCCTAGAGATTTTATGACACCGGGACAGCGAATGGAGGTTGATGAAAACAAACAGTTCTGGTCTGACATGCATCAAGCTGGTGTCTTTAACCAGCCTGTAAATCCTTCTGCTGTAAATCCGTCCACAAAACCAAGGAATGACCAAGTGGAGAAGATGCAATTAAAGAATGGGGAAAAGGTTAGAGTGGAATACATTTCTGATGACAGTGGCGATGAAGATCTTCACTTTGTAGACGAGAAAGGAAGTCCAATCGACCAACTTGGCAGACCACTCTTTGCTCCCCAAACTCCTGCAACACCAGATTTGAGGATAATGTATAGGATGAAACCATCTCCGCCCAGGC
The DNA here is from genome assembly GCF_000002235.5 of Strongylocentrotus purpuratus. NCBI lineage: Eukaryota > Metazoa > Echinodermata > Echinoidea > Camarodonta > Strongylocentrotidae > Strongylocentrotus > Strongylocentrotus purpuratus. Next base: position 31,870,680 of record NW_022145594.1, read on the forward strand.
AAAAGTCAAATAAAAAGTCTTCAAGTGGAAGGCAACGGACAAGAGATGTGTCTGCAGCCGATTCATCAAGGTATGGAAGCGGCTTCAGCACCAGAAATGGATCAGGAAATAAGTCTGGTAGAGAGGGCTCCCGGATCCCTGTGAGACAGCCGGTTGATAGACAGGTTTCTCCGATTGAAGATGAAATTTTGTCAGTCGAAACCCAGCAAGAGGGAATCTTAGACACGACCATTCCAACAGCGCCACCGCAACAGGAGCCTCCAAGAGAAAGACCTGTGAAATCTGCTTCCCTTCAAACAGGTATAGATGATCCACCACCACCAGAAGATGTTGAGGAGTCTGATTTCAAGAGGCCTGTTCAAGAAGCGTCCATTCAGACCGTGGCACGTGAAAGTGCAATTCAGACATCTGATGGGGACTTCACAGGGAATAATGACAACACCTTGCCTTACCAAAGCCCTCTTCAGTCTCCGAGGCATACAAGAGAAGTAGCACCATTTGGACAAGTGCGGGTTGCTCCATATCAGCAGCAGCAAGGTCCAGGGTATCAGCCTCCTTTACCAGGTTATCATCAACAGGGTCCAATGCCGTTTCCTGCAGGTGCGTACGCACAGCAAATCCAAGGCAATTACCAGGGTAATCCACAGGCACATTGGCAACCTGTCATGGGACAACAAGGCTACCCAAACCAGGGCCAACAATTCGCTGCCCCTCTTCAGCCGCAGTTTATGGATCCTTTGATGAGTCCAGGGATGAACCAGCAAATGCCTCCACAGATGATGCCAAATTACCCTGGCCCACAGTATCATCCACAAATGCAGAATCCTACGCAACAAGTAGCCTTTCAGCCGCAAATGCCGCAACAGCCACATCCTGTATTGCAGAACCAATATCAGCCAGATCCACAGGGATACATGGAAAGTCCAGGTAGGCCATATCCTGGACAAGACATGGAGCAGCCCTACACAAATGAGAGAGATACTTCCGGGCAATCAGAGAGGAAACAATCAGGACCTAGGAGACAACAGCCAAAACCTAAACACAATTTCATTGACCTTAACAAAACATCAGCCAAGTTGAGGCGAGATCCTCCAAATAAAAAGTATACAGAGAATCTCAACCAAAAGAAAGGCTTCAAGTCACCAATGAACCCAAGGAAACCTCTGCCTCATATTTCGAGGGAAAGCTCCCTGGATGATAGCCAGGCTTCTTCAACTGGATGGACACCACATGGAAGTGCAACTAGCCGTTCAAATGACCAGTGGGCGCAGGCGGTGCAACGGGAACAGCAGATGATCCTGCTAGCTCGAGGCATGTCGGACCCCAACATCTATCCCCAAGGACAAGGGCCTCCAGGACACATGCGGAATGCATCCGTACCTGGCAGCTATGCAGGTGGGACTACATACCAAGGAGGCTATCCCACTCCTGACACCAATCCTAACCAGGTTAACGGTCAGCCGTACAGCTGGTCTGCTGACCGTGCAAACACCTATGCGAGAATGAATGCAATGCAGAACGCCAACCAAGCAGGAATGGGAGGTCCGTTCGGCATGGATCCTAGGGGTAGCTTTGAGGTGAACCAGACTAGTCCAAGACAAAGGATGGCCTACACTCATCCCATGCCCTCCAACACAAGTCCATTCCAAGTACTTCCAGATATCCACAACTCTGGAAGAAGAAGTGGTGAGTTTATGATTTTTTTGACATATGCTCTGTTGACATTTGCTCAGGTCCTTATTTCGTTCAAGTTGGAGGGTAATTAATGTAAATGGTAGTGATTGGTTTCAGTTATGTTAAGGGTTGTAGTAAAGTGTTTGGTCCAGGGGTTGAGGTTCATGTTTTATGTTAGAAATGGAATGAGGAGCAGTTATTGTGGAAGCATGGGCTGTAGAACTGTCTTTAAAGTTCTTATTTCATAGTCTGATACAAAATTGATATTTTGTTCGTCTATCTTTGTATATCTTATCCTGATTTCTATGACACATACAATTACTTCCTTCCTTAGAAATGCTGTTGGTAGATAAATACAATTCTGAAGTAGTATTGTGGTTAGAAGTAAATCAAATATATTCATACGTGACTAGAAACTGTTCACAAATTAATCAAATGTGTCATAAACATCAGGATGAGATGTTTAGACAAATGAAATACAAATAATTATACCACATTTGCTACTTTTGTAAGTGTTTTTGGCAAATGTACAATGAAATCAAATTTGAGAAAAAAGGTCAAAATTCTTTTTGAACACACTTACTTCTAATCATTTTTGCCCATAACTTGCTAACAGTTTTTGTCAAGCATCATTAAAGATATGTTTATAGTTATTTTTCATTCCCAAGCACAAGAGTTAAACAAAAATCATGTGTCCACTCATTCAAATAGTGGTTTCATAAATTCATATCTTCTCACTAAATTCTGAACTTTAAACTTTGAACTTTGAACCTACAGGAGAAGACAAGGAACTGAGGACGAGCGACCCAGATGGTTACCTCACCAAGCTCCAGAAACAGAAGCAGGGCCCTCAGTACAGACCGTACACCCTCAAGGACTTCCAGAATCTCAAGAAGGATTTCAAGCTTGGAGGACTGGGGCCAGACAAGGAGACTATGGGCTTCAGGGTAAGGCCGATCAAGTTTGATTTTTAATCCATTGCTTTAAAACCCCACTGTCCTACTTGTAGCTACTTGCTCCCTCTATATAGAAAACTTCCCCAATCGGTGCCTGTTGGTCCCCCATGATCCTCTTTTTTTTATGTTATTTGAGAGCTGAGTTAATGAGATAGCCGCCTGTCAGTGACCTCGCTGTGTGGTCTAATCCCTTCTGGCCCAGTAGTATTGACGGTCTTTAATACGGGAACCAGCTACATCCTACAGTAATCCTAGGGTAATTGTGATTTTTTAAATATTTTTTACCTGACTGCTAAGAAAACATAAATGCTTGTTAGTAAGCAACCAGAGGACCGACGGCTTTAGGTCCTCTCCGAGGGACATTATGGACTTTTAGATTTGCATGTACTGATACTTATGACGTCCATTCAAGGCAGTGCATTTAAAAGGGCATCGATCGTAGCAATCCACGTTGTCGTTGTGCAAATCTAAAAGTTCCTATTGATAATGAAAGACCACTTCAAGGGATCAAACAGTTACTTCCTTCTTTAGAAATGCTGTTGGTGATAAATAAGATTCTGAAGAAGTGTTGTGATTTAAATCAAATCTATTCATATGTGACTAAAAACTGTTGATAAACTAACAATATATACAGAAGGGTTTTGTCATATTTTAAAGGTTACCACAACTGTGCAGAAAGAGGAATAACATATCATTAAATTAAAGTGTTCAGCGTCAACTGTGCTTGGGAGAGGAAAAGAGAACTGAATCACTGTGACCCTCGGGTCTCTCTTCCCTGTATAACTGATTGGGGTTGTGCAGGTGGACCACTACACAGGTGTTTCCCCCTACTCTTTAATACGAATAGTGCTGTGGGTCCTTAACACGCAAAGGTGGTGCCTCTCCTCTACACAGGGCCTCAGTTTTACGTCCTATCCGAGGGACCGAGTGTTTTCCACTGTAAGATAGCCTGTGTCTATAAAACAAGGGAAGGGCGCGTTAACAAACAAGAAAAGGCTTCAGTCATATGCCTGGGTTGGATTCGAACCCACGATTTTCAGTTCGACAGGCAGACATTTAACTGACTAAGCCAATCAGGCTTCCTATATCTTTTATTGTTAGTTGATTTAGACATCATGTTTCCACTGCCTAACAAAGTTTGAAAATCATTGAGGAGATTATGTAATCTAGAATGACGTAGCACTTGATACAAATGTCTACAAGCGCTTTAAAGATGATATTAACCCACTCATCAATCATACAAACAATAAGTGACCCTTTTCACTCCCTGTATACCTGTATAAAATTGCATATTCAACTGCGATGCCTCCTGTATCCTCCCAGGGGGGTGTTTCACAAAGAACCTAAGTTGAATTTATCTTTAAGTTGGAATTGACAATTATGGAAAGCCATTAACACCTTTGAAAATATTTTGTAAAAGTTATTTTAAAAGGCATAACATGTTGATTCAAATCATTCATATTTTCTATTATCAATGCTACAAATGGCTCTCCATAATTTTTAAGTCCAACTTTAGAGTTAAGTTTGATTTAGGATCTTTGTGAAACCCACCCCCCCCCCCCCCCCCCCCCCCCCCCCCCCCCCCCCCCGTACCCCATTTTTCTCCTTGGCACAGAGGCAAAATTGAAGTCATCAAAAATATTTGCATAAAAAGCAATGTGAATTAGGAATCCATAAATGTCATGTTCATGTACATGTATTTGTTTTGTTCAGAGTGAGAAAGTGGCCAGACAGCGGGATTACGCCAGACAGGTGATGGAACAAAACAAGAAGATCATCAGGACCAACCCTAACGCCGGTAATACCCCAGGGAAGGACAGCCCACAGACAGAAGCCTCCAAGAGAGAACTGGTAAGAATCGTTGAAAGCTCTTTAAAGTCGTGACCAGAGAAGCCCTGTTTTGGACATAACTTGGAAAACTTTGAAAATTACCTGCAACAGCAAAATGAATTAATAAAGATTTGAGCAAAGTGAACTTGAAACTTCTGTATCGTGACTCCTTCAGTGCCACCAACTTTTTAAATGATCTTAAAGACATGTACACTTTCAAAGAGCTTACTGTTGACTGATCCTCCTTTGTTTCAATGCTAACTTTCTTTGAAATGAAATGATCTCTTTTGGGAATATATGCATCAGAATGAACATACCAAATTTGCTTCAGGAAGAAAACTGACCATTCTTAGTCCAAATAATTGAATCCTTGGCCATGTTTCATAAAACTTGTTAAGTTGTTATCAATTACAAAAAGCAATAACTTTTATAAGCTACTGAAATCATGGCATTTGATTGGCTAACAGCAAATTTATAATAGAAATTTATCATTTGTTATTGATAACATGTTTTTTTTATGAAACAGGACCCAGTTCTTGGGGGGTATTTGGCACCCACATAATGTAAAGGGTTTAACAAATCAATATGTTTTTTAATCTTTTGCAACAAATTAGCCTTTTGCTGTTTATTTACATAGCATTTTTTTTTTTTTAGAGGTGGGTGTTCAGTTTACAGTGTCTTTTCTGAACAGCCTTAAAAGAAGAGAACTTTTAGAAACATAATTACTAGCCTGTAGAATATGTTTTGGATTTAGCTTGAAATAAGGAAAGGGAATTGTTATTTTTATCTGCTTGGGAGGGGGAGGTATAGGAGAGGAGGATTTATTTGTGCTCTATTGCAGGGGTGAGAAAACAAATACGAACAAGAAGTGCCTGTGATTTTAAGATCAGTTGAATATGGAAATTCATTTTTGTTTTTATATAAGTACATAGCCTCTTCATTGGTATATTACCATAATTATAACGTGTAACTTGTGATATACACATGTATATGTTTGTAATTGTTTTTAAGGAATTTGGATTTTTTAAATGTCAGTTATATTTTGGAAGAACTATAAAACACAAACTTTGTAGTGCACTTTTTGTCATTGTTTTTTCATACTCTTTGAATCTATCTCACTGGGCCTACAAAGTGGTTACCTAATTTGATTATGGAGCACTATGTTGTTCACAAACTTTCATTTCATGAGTGTTATGCAATGTTCTAGACATTAGAAGTGATCATTTTCAGGCCTTTATAAATTATCTTTGTTGATACTTATTACCCCATAGTTCCACCTTTGTTCTTAGGCTATTTTATAATGTGTACAGCAACTATTGAATGATATATTTACATGACATGATCCATATTTCTCCCCCCTTTTAAATGAAATCATGCAGAGCAACTCATTTCCCTATGGGTCATTTAGATGACAAACCAGCAAGATTTTTTCAAGTTTTTAGACGTATTGGTGAGAGTGCATAACATGCAACATTTCCCTATCTTGTCATTTGTTTGAGGTTTTTAGTAGAACAAAACAAATCAAACTCACATCATTACTTACGCACATCTAACCATCACCAATTCTTTGCCCATTATACCGGTAATTGTTGTTCCCATATAAACAGATCAAGATTCTGATAATTTTCATTTAATTTTTTTCATTCATAAGGTGAATACATTTAGTCTTGCCCCTAATTTATATGTTAGATACTAATTTTGGAGTTTAAAAAATCAAAAGACCACCACAGAACAATGCAGTGATACTATACCTCATTGTGTTGAAATGGGGCTTGAATTGTAGCTGAAATTTTGGCGGGGCGTTATTCTCTGGCCCCATTCTTCTCTGCGGCCTCAATTAATGTCAAAACCTGTTTTATGCATTCTGTGACAATGTCTAATTCCTCTTATTTTCATTTCTTTCTCCTTCATTCTTACAACCTCCTCCCCTCCCCGACTTACAATCCTTGCCCGAAATGGTGGTCCTGTTCAAATCTTAGATGCTAACCTATGCCGAATCGGTTCCCCTTCCCCGATTAAAGAACGATAAGAGCCCTGCTGATCAGTCGCCCCGGGACACAAGATCTGTGGTCAGTCTAAAATGTTTTTTATCGTAGGGTGGCACATGCACTATCTTTAACATGCACATATAACGTAGTGTTTTGCAGTCCAAACTTAACCCTGATATGACAAAAAGACAAAAAGACTCTCGATGTGATTAAAGAAACAGAAGATTTTCAATGAATGTAATTAATTATGAGGAGGATTTTCATAACTTATTATAAATGATGAAAATTGCAATTTAAAGAAATGTTGTTTATGTTCTGAGGTGTGGGTGAAATTTTGATGCCACTAGTTGCTCTGCGCATAAGATCTTATGGCGCACCATCATCTCCCCATCCCCACCCCCAACTTAATTTAAAAATGTCTCTGTAGGTTTGACCAGCCAAAGGACAGAATTGGGATGAAACATGTACTTATATATGGAGTGCGGCGTTAGATGCCATGCAAAGATTGTTTAATTTATACAGCTTGTATTTAGCCGGAGAGTAAGGGTTGAACTATCAAATGCAGTCCATAGTGAGTAGATTTTCCGGCCCTCTACTGACTTACAAACCCGCAAACTGAGTAAAGTTATGTGGCTATGAGTATGGGGAAAGGAAAATCATGACATAAAAATGTTCCCGAGAGAAGTCTTTGATACTAATTTCATGCACTGACCTCTTCCTCCTTGTGTGGTATACCCTCGTCAACATGGAGAATTGTTATGTGTATTATTATCCATTCCACCACATTCAAAACTGGCAAATGTATGTATTTGTCACGGTGTGCAGTGAATCCGTAATCAGATTGTATTTTTGGGTTTTATTTTTTGAGCTCATTTGGGGGATAAACATTGCCTAGTCACATTCCTGTCATCTAATATCATAGTCGGGAGTTATACACACCCAGAAGTGTTTTACGTATGAACATTAGGAAAAGTTGTGTCAACTTGTGATCTATGTTACCCTTTTTCTTGATGTGAAGATTAAGACTAGGATGACTGTTGGGAAAAACTAACTTTGCACAAAGCCTAACATCCATTGTTAATGATTTGCAGTGAATTATTAATATCGAGCCTATATTTTGGAAATGATTTACAGTGGATGATTGTTTTGCTTCTGAAAAGAGCTTCTCTGGTTGCTCCACATTTTATGATTTTTTTTTTTTTGTGGACAAATTCAGTACTGATGGTTCATTCAAATAATGCCTAAATGAGTCCGGAAACCGAAATGTACATATTTTTATTTTTCCGTACACAATTATAGATGAAAACATAGTGTCAGAATCAGTAGCTTCATAACTGAGTGAGGAGAACCACTGCACATTTTCACTCAATACACATGTGAATGTTCTATGTCTTTTGTGCAACACCATGAAAACCATGAAAAGTATCTAGGTCACCTGGAAATAACAAATTCTAATATTCAAATAAATGTCCTTTAAGGAGAAAGTTGGTACTGTAATGTGAAAGAATAGTATTGACATGAAACATAGGCAAGTTAGGTTTTCTTTTTAAAGTTATCATAGTGAACTGCAAGAATGAACTAAATTATCTGAACGTAACATTAACAGATAAAAGTTATTACAAAAACCAAGCAAATTATAAAAGTAAGTGCTTTTGACTTTTTTTAGGCAAATTAGATTTTTTTCTTGTACAGATAAACTGCAAGGTTGAAGTAGAATGTTGGGACTAAACAATAGTATGGAAAGCAAAGAAAAGTACACCCCCCAAAACGTCCTTTCTTACGATGTAACCTGATAAGTGTCAGAAGCTTGATTTTCATTTTTGTTTGATATATATAATTCCTTAATAGATTTGTTCTAGACAGCATTCCTTTGTACTTTAACAAACATATCACCTCATTCCTCTTTCATTTCTACAGGCCTTAGAGTATGCAAAACAAATCCCCAAGCCCCGCATCCCTACGCCACCCGAGGTGCTCCACGACAGACTCTACGGCAGCGGGGCCAACTCCAGGAGTAGTGGAGCCGGTTCCAGGTCCTCGAGCGTGAGAGAAGAGACCGCAGGGACCCGTGACGAGAACACTGCGTTAGAGATGGCACGACTGCAGGAGCTCACGCAGAGGCACAATCAAGAGAAGGATGCACTTGATAGGTTAAGAAAAGGAACCTCTACGTGACATGTAACATATTGCAAAATCTTAGACCAAGTGTGAGACCTAGGCCTACAGGTAGTCCCAGTTTTAGAATTAGAGATTGCAATGTTTGCAGGAACTCAGAGGTGCAAGGAATACATGGATGAGATGGATTACTTGACAAAACGACTCTCAGCATGATGATTGACCTGTTTGCAAGTCTTGGACTAAGACCTAATCTTAGACCAAGTCTTAGAGATGGTAAGGTTGCAGGAACTCTCCAAGATATCACAAGCAGGCACAGAATAAACTGGAGAGGTAAAAGGTATAAGAAAAGGAGTTAAACCATGTTTTACCACTTTTTAGTTCTTAGACCCACTCTTGAAACCAAATCAGAGCTCAAGGCATGAGACTAAGTTCTTGAAGACCAAGTCTCAAACAAAGTCTGAGACCCTAGACTTAGATTTACATGGAATCTGAGCCCAAGTCTAATACTTGGTCTGAATCACAGTTTCAGGTCCTTGGGACTGAACCTGAGATCTAGTCTAAGGCCTAGTTTTCGACCTAGTCTGAGATCCCTTCTGAGACTGGGTCAAAAACTTTACCATTCTTCCAGCCAGAGCTCCTATCCTCTTCCCTACCCTCCCCTCTTTCCCCATCCTTCCAATCATATAATATGTAACCCATTTTTTCCCTTCTCATTTTATTGTCCGTTACTATCCTAATCCTATTGCATTGAACTTGTAATACATGTACTGCGACGCTGTCAGAATCATTCTGTAGATAAACTATATATTTTTTTAAAGATTAATTTTTTTGGTATACCTTTCCGCACCCATCTTATTACCTCAGCCCAGTATACATTTATTTTTATACCACTCCTGTATAAATAACAATAATGTCATTTAGTAGTCAGTGCAAGCATTTAACAAAATAACTTGTCAACCAACGATCAATATTACTTTCAGAACAAGAGTTGAAGGATATACATCCACATTTCACATGCTAAATAAATGTTTTGTATTGTCATAGAGCATATTAGGGTAATGTTCTGTCTAGATATTATAAATCAGGGGAACAAAATATGAAACGAACAGAAAATAACAAGAACAAGGATTCTTTAGAAGTGTACATTGTATATTTTCTGTATTTACCCCATAAACATCCTGTAGAAAAAACCCAATATCAATGTTTACTGCACAAAAATAGGCAAATATTTCACCAATTAATCGTAAAAGACAACACAATAATTTTTGTTACTCGTCATGTCATTGTAAAAATGATTGTATGTTAGTGAAGAATGGAGGGATTGTTATAGTTTGTCATGACAACAAGGTGTGAATTGTTTAAGGTTGGCAGCATCAATTTAGAAATGTGAAGAATTGTAATCCCCTCATGTATATATAAGGCTAATTTACACAGGCCAAAAACTATTTTTTCAAAAATCATCGTTTTATTTTCACTGCCATTCACACACCTGGAAAAAACCATTGGCGTTTTCTTATTCTGATTTTTCACTCCTTGGAAATGAGGAGAGACAATTAGTTAGTTCTGATATGACACGGTGAACCGCTGCATAAAAGCCAGTGCCGTGCTTTTTTTTTAAAACGTGTGAATGAATGGCAATTAGTTTGCGCAACAAATGTCCTCCACGTATTCACTGAGCTCTGTGTTACTAGATACAGAAATATGAAGCATATTACCTTTTACATCATCATTTTAAAAAAACGCAGCAATTTTGTGGCATGATATGTGAATGATTTGTGTGTGACTGGCCAGAAATTGTCACGCTTTGATTGCATGTTTGTATTTTGTTTGTGAATTGCCAGTTTGGGGTTAACCGTCCATTGTACTTGCCTTGTTGGTAGGCCTGAAGTGTCTTAATTTGGTCTGAAATATTGTCAAATGTCCTGTTCATTGTACTATAATGCAAAATACATTACTTTGTATATTAAATTTTTTCTCTGTGTGTTTATACTTTACTATAGGACATTGTTAGAATTGTTATTGATGTTGTGTGATGCAGCTGGTTAGGTCAGTCAAATAGGGAACAAGATTGCCCAAGAAAATGTGTAGCTCTCATGTACAATGTAACTCTATAAACAACCTACTCAGGGTGGCCCACAAGGGATTTAAACATGTAACAGTGACTGATTTAATTTTTTTATTTTATTGTTCAGGTTTGAAAATCAGCAACAGGTTGATATGTTCTCAACCAAAATTATTATATAGGAAATATCAGTCATGAATTCAAAAATACTTCAAGCATGGATCAAAGTGCATCTAAGAACCTTACAGCCCTTAAACAAGCCATGGAGTCTAGCTTCATGCTTCGCATTCATCACTTCGCATTCATCACTTCGTGCTCCTTCCACGTTCCGAAGTTGCGTGTTTGAATTTATTTTTTGTGGACCACCCTGGTATCAAACCTATCCATTGATTTACTGTGGGTCTTTAGAGAGATAAATACCTCGCAAGTACCATCAGCTATTCACAGTTTGTCACAGGTTGACAATTGTACTTGGATAGTCAGAATGCAAATTGCGTAACGGTACATTGCTTGTTGCTAGGTTGGACAAACATTACGGCTTGACATAACAACATATTGGAATCCATTATTTATGACAGGTGAATGAATTTTTTTTTAAAAGGCGCTTGTTTTGTTCAGAGTGAGAAAGTGGCCAGACAGCGGGAATATGATGGACAAAGAAAGCGGACAAAATATACAGTTCCTCATTCTACCCTCAACAATTGCTGTGGTAGACAAAGGAACATCCCTTCACCGCTATTATGTAAAAATGTGTAGAACAGGTGATATGCATGTGACACTTTCTTTGTCCGTCATGTTCATAGTGTTGACTGATGCATTTAAATACACCTTGAATATCATGTACTTCCTGTCCCGGACGCGCAGGCATTCTTTAATGTTTTACTTGCCTGCAATCTTCAGGTCGAGTAGTCTGTCTAGAGGACCATTCTGAAGAATCAAATCAATTAAGAGTTTGAAGAATAGCTACGAATACAGACCATACTGTACTGGAGTTTTTCATCTTGCACTCATCAGAGTCAATCGCATGAATGAACGGAAAGCAGATACTTTGTTCATTTTTGCGATTTCCTCTAATGAGCGAAAGACAAAAAGCTTCAGTTTGTCTGTATTCGATGCTGTTCTTCTATGTTGTAGTATGAATCGTCTCCTGAAATAAGAGTTTGCAAATGTTCTAGGTTTCAGTGTGAATATGGCATTGTAGAATGTAATTGTAGAATGATATTGTGTTCATTAGTTTAGCATAGTTGACTACATGTTTCGGCTACATATTGTCAGGCAAAAGTGTTATTGTGTGACTGACATATGTTGTAATAGTTGTAAGAGTATTAAAAAGTCCCACTTAATTGTAAAACCAGTAATACGCACCAAGAAATTAAATAATTGTTAATGTCAAAAGTAGGCCACTGATTGTTTTTATTATATGAACATACATTTACCTGCTTGAGTCTGGTTATGGATGTATGACAGTCAAAACTGTCTATAAATACCACCCAAGGGAGACAAGAAAAGTGATCTTTATAGGCAGGTGGTCTTTATGTACAGGTTCCTTTAAGACATATTTTCAATGAGAAACCATTTTCAGGGGAAACCCAAAATGTGGTATATGTAAACAGGTTGTCACTAAAGCAGGTTTGACTGGTTTGACAAGGATAAATCTGGCAGTGCTTGTCAGAAAATAATATCTTCAAATACCTGTCCTATTCTTGTTTTTCTGTGGCCAGCAAATTCTGCTTTTCTCAGTTTGAATTCGAAATGTAAACCTATATGAGAGGGTAAAAATCCACCAATACACTAAAGTAGGTCATTTATATGTTACTAACATGTTTCAAAGGATTTTTTAAAAGCAGGCCATACTTTTCCTTTTCTCTCCAGTGTAACTTTAACTTGTGAATTTTTATGAACTTTCAATGTTTTTTAAAATGAAATTATGTTCACTTATATTCTGCTTCTATCTTATACATGATATATATAATACCTATATAGTTTTATGGAAGTTTTGAATATTTTTATTTTGTATAGCAAACCGTGTGCCACATCTACATGTGACTAAATGTTATTATAGATATTGTGTAGATGAACAATAAACTGTGATATGTTATATGCAAGAAGTAATATAGAATAATTGTTGTATTCTTTTTGTGGTTGCAGTGTTGATAGAGAAATGTTAAATTGTTGATGTTGCATACATTCTGAATATTTTTTACAAGTTTATTGTTTAAGTTTAACATGGCTTAAGTGAACAAATTCTTCAGATTTGGTCCCTTTTAGAATGAAACAATTTTGGATTTAATCCAGAAGATCACTTCGCGATGTGGTCTTCTAGACCGGTTCGGTTCCTATATAGGTCGCTCCAGACCGATCTAGCGTGCAGTGTGAACATAAACCGTGCCAGGAAACGATCTTCAACTAGAATTGAATGTGTTTTGGCGGGAAAGTAATGAAAGCGAGAGAAAGAGATTTAAGAATACAAGAAAAAACAATAATATAAGGAGAGATAGTGAACAGAGAACAGAACTGAACAGAACATTATAACGCATGCCAGTTGATAAATGAAAAGGTCGACTTCAAAAATAAATTCATGCGCATGTCATCAACTGGTTTGCTTGCCCTGAAAAGAGAGAGACTAGCAATATGGCGACGTGTGCACTCGAGCGTTTATCCCCAACGCGTTCGACGGCCACACGTCGAGATCTGCATTGTGAATGGGGATGAGCGTTCTCTACGTATCTTTCAGTTCAGTGCATTTGAACAATTGGCATGCCAAACAATTTTAGGGGATTCCCTATGAGGTAATTGAGCGCCCCCGCAAGTATAGGGCGCGGCACTAAGGGGTGTACTGTGTTAACAATCCCAATGTCGCAGTCATTATGATTACGTCGTATTGTCAGCTAATTTCTCAATATTGACGTAGAATCTCATTGATTTGCATCATCCAAGCTGTATAGACAGAAATGACACTTTCGTGAAACAGGTAGGCCTACTATTCGCTCCGATCCGCTTCGTTTCCTTCTTCTACAAGTGCTAAAGTTCTAATTCCCTACCCGGCCACCACCCGCAATAGACTCTACACAGTCACAAGCTTGTGCATGCGGACGAACGAGTGGTATCCAAAACCACGATATACAGTCAGTCCGCATAGCCACAGCAATTACCATTTGGTAAGTACATCTACGTATGGAGATATCTTTATTAATCTTATTACTAACATTTGTCGGCTTATGCCGAAAGGGTGGGTAGCGTTGTGTTGCGGCGCGTTGACTTGAACGCGACCATTCGTCCAAAGCCCCCCGTCTGCAAGACTACGTAAAAACTAGTTTTATTTAATTTTTAATCTTTTTCTATCTTGATTATTTGAATTTAAACGACTTAAATTGCTTTTCCGTAAATTCTATTATAAACGGCTGATGTGGAAGACTAGTCAACGCACCCTTTCGACCAAACGGGGGGGGGGGGGGGGGGGGGGGGGGGGGGGGGGCTTTGGACGAATAGTCGCGTTTGACACGACACGACAATCCCAACGCACCCTTTCGGCCAAACCGGGGGGGGGGGGGGGGGGGGCTTTGAACGAACGGTCGCATTCAAGTCAACGTGCCGGGACGCCACGCTGCCCACCTTTTCGGCATTAGCCACATTTGTCAACCTTTTATAACTATGCTATCTACTCTTCTTTGTTGACCCATCATTCTCGTAACCGTAATTTCTTTTGTGTATTTCATTTTTTACCTTTACCGGCGAATCGGGACCTACCGGTTGCTAATATAAGCAAGTTCATAATTGCAGTCTGAGCATGAGCAGAGAAAGGTCATTGCAGACCAAATTGTGAAATTCACAAAGACAAAATACTGGATACGTGCTCATGAAAGTTATGTTATCATGATTCTTTATGCACAAGCAGCTAGTGCACCATGATACACAGGTGGAAGTATTCTTTGAAAGTGGAAACAAAGGTTATTTATGTAGCACCTCCTTCACTGTAGGAGTGATGACTTCAAAACTACAAAGTGGGATCTCTTCATGTTTTGAAGATCTGTGGATATTCAGGTCATTTGGGACATGTGCTAACCGTGACCTGGTCTACTGGAGTTGAAAGAATTCAGATTGGTGAAAGAGGAGAAATTGAACAAAGCATATATTGTCGGCCTAATATGCCTTTGGCCTCTCTAAAAATCAAAAGTTTGTGGTCATTTTTTTGTTTTCAATAAATATGTTAAAGGTAATACAAAGTTTTGGGAAATTTTGAAAATTGGGTGGATAGTGAATCTTTACAATTTTGATATATTTGGATGCCCCTGTGGATGTATTATAAGCACTAAAAAAATTAGCCCCTAAAACATTTCTGTTTTCGAGAAAAATTGAATATAAAAATTTACCGGTGCTCCCGGTAAATTTTGATAAATTTACCGGTGCTCCCGGTAAATTTTGATAAATTTCAAATAGCGCCTATGGCCGTACAATGGTAGCTGCGACCATGAAAATATCAGAATATTTAGTTGTAATATATAATTTCCAAACGGGAATATCTAATCGGTCGATTTTAGTCAAGAAACATTGTTTCAAAGCTAACTTTACATCTTGACCTTGAAAGGGAGCTATACAACATAGAGAGTTTATTATTTATAATTTCATAACTTCAGACTCGATTTCAACCGCGACAACGATCAATGAATATTGTAGGAATGCATATGCTTCCAATATTTTATTTTGAGCCGAATTCATGACCCCATACCAAAACTTTGTAATACATTTAAAGGTGAGACAAAGTGTTGGTATGGGGTCATGAATTTGGTTCAAATGAACATATTGGAAGCATATATGCGATCCTACAATATTCAGTGATCGTTGTCGCAGTTGAAATGGTAAAATAAAAAAACTCTTTATGTATATAGCTCCCTCTCAAGGTCAAGATATTAATTTAGCTATTAAACAATGTTTCTTTACTAAATTCGACGGATTGGCTATTCCCGTTTGGAAATCATTTATCACAGCTACATATGTTGAAATTTTCATGGTCGCAGCTACCATTGTATAGTCGTAGGAGCTATTTGAAATTTATCAAAATTTACCGGGAGCACCGGTACATTTTGATAATCAATTTTTCTCGAAAGTAGAGGTGCTTTAGGGGCTAAATCTATTTGTGCTTATAACACATCCACAGGGGCATCAAAATATATCAAAATTGTAAAGAATCACTATCCAGCCAATTCTCAACATTTCCCGAAACTTTGTATAACCTTTTAGTTATTAACTTAAGTTTTACATGAAATGTGTTAAATTTGTTTTGAAATATTCAGAAGTTTTCATGCTTGTGCAAAACACATGTTGGGGCCTTTTTGGCATATGGCTTGAATGTAGCGTATTTATGCCAGAAGGGCCGTAACCTACACGGCATTATGCCAAAAGGGCCCTAACCTGCTGTTAACCGTCTTGAGCGCCCTTGTGGCATAAACACATTTTCTTGTTTCGTGACATCTTTGGTTTGCCAGAAAGCCCCTGCTACGGCTACTGGGTCACGAAAAATGATAAAATTGATTAATTAAAATGTTAGAAAAAGTATTTTTTGATATCTGAATATTTGTATTAATATAATGCAGCTTTTGGTGAATTAATTTTTTAGAGATTGTACATTTAGGACACCTTTTTCGTTCTTTATTTTACATAACAGTCCCATACGTTGACATCTGCGTATTTCATGAATCAGTCGCATGTTATGCATCCACATCTACATGTAACTTAGATCTCACTCAGAATTCATGAGCTAAGTTCATGATATATACTTTCAGTGATTATTCTAAGTATGTTGTGTCTATAGTAGACCAACCATGTTTTTATGCCTCCGCCACCGAAGGTGGTGCCGAAGGCATCATGTTTTCGGGTTGTCCGTCCGTACGTCCGTACGTCCGTCCCGTTTGACCGTTATCACAATATCTCAAGAACCATTTAAGATTTAACTTAAGACTCAGGAATAGTATTTATCACCATAGGAAGACGATCTGATTAGATTTTGGAGTACGTAGGTCAAAGGTCACAGGTCACAGAGGTCAACTTATGAAATTCCTTGTATTGAGTTTGTTAGCGCGATATCTCAAGAACCATTTGAGATTTAAACCTCAAACTTAAGGATAGTATGTATCACCATAGGAAGACGATCTGATTAGATTTTGGAGCACGTATGTCAAAGGTCAAGGGTCACAGAGGTCAACTTATGAAATTCCATACATTGAGATTGTTATCATGATATCTCAAGAACCACTGGAGATTTAAACTTCAAACTTAGTGATAGTGTGTATCACTATAGGAAAACAATCTGATTACATTTTGGAGCACGTAGGTCAAAGGTCAAGGGTCATAGAGGTCAACTTATGAAATTCCATACATTGAGATTGTTATCATGATATCTCAAGAACCACTGGAGATGTAAAAACTTCAAACTTAAGGATAGTATGTATCACCATAGGAAGACGATCTGATTAGATTTTGGAGCACGTAGGTCAAAGGTCAAGGGTCACAGAGGTCAACTTATGAAATTCCATACATTCAGATTGTTATCATAATATCTCAAGAACCACTGGAGATTTAAACTTCAAACTTAATGATAGTGTGTATCACCATAGGAAGACAATCTGATTACATTTTGGAGCACGTAGGTCAAAGGTCAAGGGTCACAGAGGTCAACTTATGAAATTCCATACATTGAGATCGTTATCGCGATATCTCAAGAACCACTGGAGATTTAAACTTCAAACTTAATGATAGTGTGTATCACCATAGGAAGACAATCTGATTAGATTTTGGAGCACGTAGGTCAAAGGTCAAGGGTCACAGAGGTCAACTTATGAAATTCCATACATTGAGATTGTTATCATGATATCTCAAGAACCACTGGAGATTTAAACTCCAAACTTGTTTAAATTGCTCTATGGCGGAGGCATCATTTTCGACTGCGCGCAGTCAAAATTCTATCTAGTTTGATGATGTTTCTATTAATATTTATTGAAATAAATAGAAATAACAACATAATCTGTCATTGATAACAATTTTGCCTTGTAGGTTAAGGCCTCCTTTGGTGTAAGGAAAAAGTTAAGATACATGTTAGGGTCTTTTGAAATTCATAATTATCTTCATAAATAAATCGAATTTCAACAAGTGAAGCACATCATTTTAAAGGGATCGTTTAACAATGTTCAATCTGAGATACAAGGCCCTACGTGTTATCAGTGTCTGTGATATGGTGTAATATCGAAGCCCTATAACAACAATTGCGCTTCAAAATGATCAAGAAGTGCCTCAGAAAATTAAAAATCTTTTAGTGACCGGTTTTACCATACTCGTTTTCCCCAATAGACTGTAGTGTTATTTAAACCGTCAGGCAAACGGTTTTCAAAATTTGTAATTCCAATCATAAATATCTTGCTTATCAGACAGGCGATCGGCTTGTAAAAATCATGGGGTTCCTGACTGACCTAAAGGTTTGTAATTATGATTGCAGCATGAGCTAAATCCAGAATTTTGTTTCAGAATCTGAGACAAAGTTACCTTTAAAGAGAATGTTGAAATCTACAAGGTGATGTTAATAACTCAATAACCCCCCCCCCCCCCCCCAAATCCGGTTAAGGCCCTTTTGGCATAAGGCCAACCATATGTGAAAGTAATGATCTTTTAAAATGTGTAATCATTTTAATCAGTATATGTATGGGCAAATCAAATTGGCTGAAATTTCACTGTGATATTGTACCAGACAACTTTGCCATTTGTTTCAAAACACAAAAATGACTAAATAAGTGTCAACTTTTCAAAATGCAAAACTTAGGCCTACTCAGGAGGGTCTACTTTTCTTTTGTAGAGAACCTATATGATGGTGTGGCTATCCATATTGTGAGTATAAGTGCCCCAATGGAGAATTCCCCCATCCCCCATCATGAGGTGGTGCAATGTCATTATTGAAATCTATATATTAGTCTACCATTCACAGCATCTGATAACACCATGCTTTCTATGTTACATCTCATGATAGTTTATTTCTTTGTACAATACACCCTATACACAATCAGAATAATCCCAATATGATATTTAACTAGCTCTAACTCATAAACCCTTTAAATACGTTTGTTGTCTCTCTGCAGTAGAGATGCACGGGTACATCCTCCTCCCCCTCCCCCTTCCTGCAAGCTAGATCTTCAAAATGCATTTCAGCCCCTTTTATCTATGAATAAAGGTCGGTATTAAATCACATGAGTCAAGTCAAGAGGAAAATATTTTGATGAGGAATATATATATATATATATATTCAGGGGCGTACGCAGGGGGGGTGTTTTGGGGGTTCAAACCCCCCCCCCTTTGGTAATTTAATGTATGTAAACCCCCCGAAAAAACCTAAAACCCCCCCCTTTGGCTTTTTTTGTTAATTTTAATTTTTTATTAAAAAAACAACAAAAAAAAAAAAAAAAAATTATACCCATGGCTAACCTAAATAAGGTGACCTTACCCCCCCCCCCCATACGTAAAAAAATGTCAAATTTTGAAATTTTGAGACCCAAAAAAAAAAAAAGTGTCCGCTTACCCCCCCCCCCCCCCCCCACTGAGCGACTTTTCTGCCGGCTGAGTCGTTGCGATTTTTTTTGGCCTCCAAAAAAAAAAAAAAAAAAGTGTCCGCTTACCCCCCCCCCCCCCACTGAGCGACTTTTCGGCCGGCGCGATTTTCACATTTTCGGGAGCAAAATATTTTAAAACCCCCCCCCTTAAAAAAATCCTGCGTACGCCCCTGTGTATATTGAAAAATTTAACCATTTTATGTACACTGTACATGCGTGTCACTAAATATGAGTAATTTGAATAGTAAACAGAATTCCCTTATTTGTTTGTGTAAATTACAGGATGTCTTGCTGGGGCTATCATTCATGTACTTTCCCAGCGGACTGAGTTTCTGTCGAATGAGAAGGACATCTTGCACCATGGATGGATTCTGCCATCTCTATCTGCCCATGATTCTTCTGATGAGATCTGGTGATGTTGAAACCAACCCTGGACCAGACAGGTCAGTTTATTTGTATTTGAAGCTGATTTCCTTTTCTTAATTGCAACAGAATAAGCAGTAGGGATAATGAAGTGCTATCCTTATTATTTAAGCATAACATCACAAACATGTATGCCAATTTTTCTTCCGTATTTCAGTGCATTGCTTCATGAGGTTTCTTAGCCTTGTGTCATTGTGCGTGTATGCTTCAATATATACCTTTAAATCAATCTTATCAGTACAAGTAGCTTAATAAAATCAGGACGGTAAGCGCATGCGGCTAAGCGCATGAAGCTGCAGGTGCTGACAGTGGTCAACTGTAGGAGCTAGTGTGCATATTGTAGGTTGCATGGAGTAGTTTATTCTTCAATGTAGTCTGTTTCACCTGAATGCTCATCAGCAACTGAACTTAACTTACAAAGTATTATAGTTGCCTATGTTAATGTACAGTAGGGGTTACAACACAGTAAGACCTACTGAAGAGATGACTGATAAACATCATTTCTTTTAATGACAGGATCGTCAGTGATGAAGAATTCATAAAGCTTTCCACGCTAATTGCAACTTGCTACTACCATAAGTTGGGCGTTAATCTGGAGATTCCCATTGTAGAGCTTGATCACATCAAGGAATGTAGCCTAAATACCAGTGATGCATTGATAGCAGTGTTCACGAGATGGAGAATTAAACAGTCTCCAGGCAAAGACATCAGGGCTCTTCTTGCAGAGGGATTGAAAAATAGTGACTTAGGGTTCCTCTCTGGCGAACTACTCGCTGGCAGAATAGTCCCGAATAGGACAGGTAAGAATAAGAAAGAGATTGTGTAGGCTGCCCGCAAGAAGGCCTTTACTGCCATTGAACATGTATTGCTCTTGCAGGCAACCAACAAACACTGTCATTTGTTACTAATAGGGTTAGTTACAGCAGGACATCCCAGTTAACAGACAGCCCACGAGACTGATACTGACTGTCTGGTGAACCCTCACAATAGTTGTCAGAAATTTCATGTTTGGAACCACCACATTTTAAGCCTAGCCAATTTCTGATTTTTTTTTCAAGTCTGGCTCGTCTTGTGAAACCAAGCTTATGAAAGTTGGTCGTACCTCTCCAGAGTCTTTTAACCATTGTGACCTTATGTCAGCCCCAACATAGAGAATTCCATACTTTATGTTTACAAAACAAAAGGAGAACTACATTTCTCTCAGTTATATCAAGTGGAATTGTTCTTTAAGCTGTTATTAATAAGGTTCAGCATTATTGTCCATACTAGCGATGGAAATTGTGATATTTGCGTTGCATATATGGATACATAAATAGACATGTATGTACTAAAATACTAAAAGACAAATTCTATTGAGATATTTTTGAGTTGGAAAAGAAAACAAACATAGACATGTCATGCATCAACGATGCATGACATCAAATCATCAATGATGATAATTATCATTGTTCTCTATGAATCTTAGTCCAGATAACATCCTCTAACAGCAGAACTAATAAAATTGAAAATGTAAAGTTGTAAAGAAATAATAATGCATCAGAAATTTTTCATATGATCATGTGTATGTGTGATGAATATCCTTAAATGAAACATTTTGATATTCAGAAAACAATTATGTTGATCTAAATCATCACACTAATGCTATTTGATTTCAAGGTGCTTCTGTTACAATGCCAGGATCACAGACTCCACCACTTTCTCCTGACCAGATCAAGAGATGTGCAGATGATTTCAAATTCAAGTACCGAACAAGTCTCTGTAAGATCAGAGCTGATGCCCTCAACCCCGATTCCATTGTGCCATTCAATGACATGTACACAAACCTTCTCCTAAAAGAGGAATATAGAGAACACAAGCGACCACTTGGGTACAGGGATCTCTTTGACCTCAAAGTCAATGGAGAGTTCCCCAAGCGGATCATGATTCAGGGAGAGGCGGGGGCTGGAAAGACAACACTCTGTTCTAAGATTGCCTGGGACTGGATAACTGACAGTCCTGTTCTCCCAAAGTTTGTGTGGGTACTTGTTGTCCCTCTTTGTGAAGCCAAGCAATGCACGATCGGTGAGATTGCCAAGTCGTATCTCTCCAAGGACAACCCAGCAACAGCCAGCCAGATCACTAGGTACATCCGGTCATATCCAACTAATGTATTCATTGCGTTTGATGGATTAGATGAGTTTGATGGCAAGGTTGTACAGGAAGGAGAAGCTGGTTCAAAGTCAGAATTTCACAAGCCAAAGTCTGCTGATCAAACCAAGGCAAGATCAGAATCCAAGACGAACAAGACGAACGAGGCTAGTGGAAGTTCTTCAGAGAGAGGTGACATTGCACTTATAGACATTCTTCGTTCAGATGAACTTGACACTTGCCCGGTATTGGTGACAAGTCGCCCAAGGAAGGTCACAGAGATTAGATGGGATAATAGTCTAAGGAAACTCTACACTTTCATGTATGTGGAAGGTTTTAGCAAGGAGAATGTGGAGGTTTACATTCACAAGTACTTTGAAGACAATGTGGCCACAGCAGATCAGCTCATCCAATTAACCAAAGAAAGTGACATCATATCTGAGTATATGGCCCCACATCCTATCTACATAGCTATGCTCTGTCTTATGTGGAGAGAACTTGGTGACAAAAAACAAGAAAAGTTAAAGTCATTTCGAACTTTTTCTCAAATATTTGATGAAAGGTTTAAATTCCTGAGTGTGCATTATGCTCAGAAAAAAATTACAGATTTAGGCAGCCCATCATTCAAAGAATATCTCGCTCAAATTGAGAAGCTCTTGAAACCAGTTGCAAAAGTTGCTTTCATCAGGCTACAAGAAAACACTGATGTTTTCAAAGAAGATGATTTTGAACAGTGTTTAGAATCCTTGGAAACAGCTTGCAGAGTAGGGGTATTAGAGAAAAGAAAGTCATTTATAAATGATAAGAGCAGTATCGATCTGCAGTCTCAAATTGTCTTTCCACACAAACTCTTTCAGGAGTACATGGCTGGAGTCCATCTTGCTTCCTTGTATGAACTAAATCACAATGAATTCAACAGGCTGATTGAGGAAGTAGTGCTGCCTAGGAAGGAAGCTTTTAGGTATCTCCTGTACTTCACTGTATCACGGGACAAAACCATTGCAAACCATGTCATGAAATGCATGGTACAGGGTAACACCCCAACCCAAGAGGAGATGGATTTTTTGGTTGATGTATCATTTGAGAGTCAGGACCTTGATACCGTAGCCTTGTTGAGGGGTCGAGTGTCATCTCTGAAAATAAACTTCAGGACTGCACATACCATAGCAGCTTATGTATTCACTGGACTATATGTAGATGTGGTAAGTTTGATATCTTACAACATATACTGATAAGTATTATAACTTAAAGAGGAAGTCACCCTAATATTAAGTAGGTTTGAATAGAAGCAGAGAAATGAGATAAACAGGTCAGTGAAAGTGTGAGCAAGAAACGATTAAAAATAAGAAATTTATCAATTTTTGAAGGCGCAAATTAATCAAACACAAATTCGTAATTCTATGACATATCTTGGGAGCTCCCCTCCTTTTTGCCCTGTCCAAAAAACTTTAAAAATCTATTTTTCCCTTTACAAAATGTTCAATCATGCATTCACCCTACATGTAATTATTGCAAGTATGTTTTTATACAACCCCTTCATGATACAAATCTGTGCTGGTAAGAAAATGAAAGTTCATGAAATTTTCTGTACAGAGCAAATATGAGAGGAGCTCGCATGATACGTCACAGTGTTCACCAATTACAAATTAAAAAAAAAAAAAAAATATTAGGGTGGACTTCCCCTCTAATCGAAAATCCATCAGGCGTCTATAGATTTGCATTTTTTTAAGAATGGGTCTATAATATGCCTTTTTTAAAACTCTCTCTTACATCCATGACCTTATACCTGATAATCTGTGATATAATCAAATTGAATCATTTTATTTCCACTTTTAAAAAACATGTATAAAATCAATGACAAATTATTTCTGTAAATAAAAGTGGCATGGATATTAAAGACCACTACCCGTATACTACCGGTAAATCAAATTGAAATAGTATCAAATAATTCTTATACACCATAACATTTAGGAGAGAAGGAAACATTAACAACACGTTCGTACATTATATATGGTTACTCATGTCTTTAAGGGGATGTATTTTGTACAATATTTGACGACGATGATATTTTGAAGTGGTTAAATGGTAACTATGATTATTGACTGGCTTTTTTTTTGGAGGGGGAGGGTGGTGATACACAACATCTTGCCCTCATCTCCAGTCCAGACATTGTTATATTACTTAGGCAAAATCATTTTATATACCCATCACTGTTATAGGCATATGATAAATATAAACAGTACTATTTGACTTGTACCAATCAGTTTTATTGGTCAGAAAATAAGCCATCTTCTTGAAATGGCATAATAAACAGCAGTTTTAATGGAGGGTCAATTTGGGGGGGCCCTATGAAAATGGCAATCTTTTACCATACTGCATTACTGACTTAATGTTATACAAGACCTTCCTTTGCAAAAATAAACCATAGCACTACTCTGTTGATATGGACACATTCTGTAATCATTCAATACCAGGTAAGACAATATTTATGCAGGCCCAGTGACAGCAGCATAAACAACATTTCAGGTGGTCTTAGACTTTAGCAATGTACTCTGTCGGATTCTCTCATATCATCATTTTTTGTTTGTTTATTTTAAGATCGATCTTCAAGTGAATGATTACATGCTTGGACCAACTATATCGCATGATGTAGCGAAGATGATATGCTCTGCTCCCTCTCTAGAGAAAGTTTCACTATTCGGAACAGTCTTGGACAGTGACTTCTATGTAGTTCTTGCTAAAGAAGGAAACAAGTCCAAGGTGAAAATACATATTGTAATAATAATGATAATATTAATAATACTAATACCAATACTTCTACTATACGCCACTACTCTTACTACTATTACTACTAATACTACTAATAAAAATGATAACAATAGTGAAGGTGGATTCTTATATATAGCACACATATCCATTATGTCGTGTCATGCTTGGTGCTTCAACATTAAAGTGTACCAATCTCCTAAAAAAGTGATATGTGTACAGCTAGAATGTATATAAAATCAACATCAAAATCCTTCTTGAATATATAAAGCGACAAGGAACCCCAAATATACAGATTATTTGTGGATGATCGGTAAACTTTAAAACAGGTAACTTTATGACAATACAGTCAAAGGCTTACTCTATATAGTACACGTTTTACATTGTAACCTATGTGTTATGATCCAAGTTCACTCCCCCCCCCCCCATCCCCAAATCTGCCAGTGTTTCACTGTTTGTACAGATCAAGACTCCCTGCCTTCATGGTGTTGAGTGTCCTTCACCAGCCACATCACATGATGACAGCTAGTAAACAAAAGTTATATAAAGAGAAACATACTTGTCGATCTAGAAGTATACAGTATATGTGAATTAATGGAGACGAAGAGTCTATTTGACAAATGAACCTAAATTCATGTTAGTTGTGTTTAAGATTTGCTGGGTTTCACTCAGCATGCTATTTGTTGTTGATAAATGTTTTGGATAGATGCAATCACTCTCATGAATTTGCAGTAATGAAATGCACCACGGCTGTAATGGTAAAAGTCAGACATTTGTTTTTTTCAATGCATGCTCTATTGATAATTTTTCTGTGCTTACCATCTTGCATTAACCAAATTCTTAACTTAACCCTGCACCAAAAACTATACCTAACCCTAACACTAAACATAGGGTCAAACCTATTTGTAGCCTCATCAAATCCTATGAATATGACGTACTATATATGTTTATAAGTAAAGCCCAGAGCGATTCTCAGCAGAGCATAGACATACACATACAGGTATATCTGAGCACCCAGTTATATTTGCAGTCCTTCAATAAAAACAAGTAATCTGGTAATGTACTTGTATGAATCACTGTTTGCATACATATAGGTCCTAACTCTCTGGTTTCTGGATGTCATCTTGTCATCAGCCTCTTTACATCACCTAGTAGCTGTTGTGTTCCATGCCAAACCTGACTGAGCTGAGCCTAAGTGTAAAAATGTATACCTATCACGAAACCAAAGCTCAAACCTATTTGCAACCCTTATCCAAATCTTATATATTTGACAAAATAAAGCCCAGAGCATTTGTCACCTGACCATAGCCATACACATACATGTATATCAAAGCACCAAATTATAGTTGCAGTCTTTCAACAAAAATGTGTACTTATAGTCTTGTAATGTACCTGTATGAATCACTTTTGTATAAATGTAGGTCAAAGCTGTCACGCTTTTTGACGCTGGGTGTCCAACATCAGCCTCTTCACATCACTTCATAGATGCTTTGTGTTCCATGCCAAACCTGACTCACCTGACACTATGTGGAAAGAATTTCCAGGAAAAGTTCTATTCTACACTGAATGCAAAGGCATCAACCTTACAGGTCTGTATGTGTTTGTACTCTATATGCCATGATTAAATGAATTCATGTACACATGTAGCAGTGGAGATGAGTTTAAGGAGTTATGATAATTTAGCAACAGTCAATATTTGTTCAATGTGTGCAATGTCTTTTATGAAAATATATAATAGTCTAATACCCTTTTCTAACTGCACTGATTTTCATCGGATGCATCCGGACGCATCCGATAAAACGGCCAGTATGAAAGCAACAGAGAAGAAAAGGCGATTAAATAGCCGATGAAAAGAAAAGAAATAGGCGATTAAATTCTCCTGCTCAAGAGTAGGAGAAATTCTCATTCTATCGGTGTGACACCGATGAAACGGCCAGTATAACAGCATTCGGGAGAAAAAGGCGATTAAAATGGTCAAAGGTCGCAGTATACGCGCGCTTTATCGAAACCAGCTGTTTTTGTTGACTTATGGTTGAACATGCTGCATGCTAGCTAGATGGGCTTAATAATTATGCAATAATTCTTCACTTCTGGCAAGGGCTCGCCACAGCGAGTGAATTTCACCGGCAGTTTGAAAGCAACAGGGGGAAAACTGCGGTTTCACCTTTGTTTACATAAGGAAAATTCAATCAGTATTTTCATCAGTGTGACTCCGATAGAAGCCAGTTTGATAGCAGTATCAAGCATACAAAGGAAATTATATATACAGGGTCTTATGTGCGCAGTGTATGATACATAATACATATGAGTTGAAATTATGATGTTCTGCAAAAAAACTTCACTTTTAAAGGTTTACCTCAGATTTTTTTTTTTTTTTTTTTGAAGGAGACTAACTGGATGTGTTTAGGTAAGACTTTTGGGGGAGTGGAGTGTTGTGTTGCTACTCATGCATGAATACAATTCAGTATAAACAGATTACTGAGGTACTCTAAAGACAAGTATCTACAAATGATATGTTTGTAATTTTCATATTTTTAAGTTCAGAGCAATTCATAAGGTAGGAATTATGTCATTATTGGTCTGGAAGCAATATCAAAGTATACTTCAGAGTCAATACTCAATATAGGGGGATAGATATCTAGATCACAGTGTACTTATTTTAAGTACAGCTATATGTACGCACTATATGTATACATTCATCTATAATGCATACCTTTAATCATGAATGTGTTATTTATTTATTTAGGCAATGTAAAAAATGTGTCTAAATAATCAAAGCAATAGTTCCTTCTTTGTTTTATTAATTCTCCAAACACAAATGCAGCTTTATTTATTAAACTCAATCATATCAGTAATGTACATCCTAAAATTATGGACAGCAACCATGGTTCATATAGAGGTGTTTGTGGTTCAGTGGATAAGTGTCCAGACGGTGAACCACGAGGTATGGAGTTCAAATCCCTGCTGTGCATAGCACCAATGTTGTTTGGCAAGACATCAATCTACATTTGCCACATTCGACCTAGGTGTAGTAAGTGGGTGAATGTCCTACGGCTGTAAGTGTCGAACTCCCTGTTGTTCGATACATGGCCCGTCAACAATCTTCTGTGCTTACTACTTTGCACTGACAAAATTCTTAAATTTTATCCTGCATCGAAAAGATACATGTACCTATCACTAAACCTAATCTCAAACCTAATTACAGGTTTTATCCAAATCCTACATATTTGACTAAATGAAGCCCAGTTTCGTCACCTGAGCATAGCCATACATATACATGTACATTGGAGCACCTAGTTATTTTTGCAGTTACTCAATTAAACATGTACTCTGGTAATGATCTTGTATGAATCACTGTATACATGTAGGTCAAAACTATCGAGCTTTGGGAAGTAATTTTTCCGACATCAACCTCTACACGTCACTTCGTAGATGCTCTGTGTTCCATGCCAAACCTGACTGAACTGAGACTATGTGGAAAGAATTTCCAGGAAAAGTTCTATTCTACACTGAATGCAAAGGCGTCAACCTTACAGGTCTGTATGTGTGTTTGTACTCTATATGCCATGATTAAATGAATTCATGTACACATGTAGCAGTGGAGATGACTTTAAGGAGTTATGATAATTTAGCAACAGTCAATATTTGTTCAATGTGTGCAATGTCTTTTATGAAAATATATATTAGTCTAATACCCTTTTCTAACTGCACTGATTTTCATCGGATGCATCCGGACGCATCCGATAAAACGGCCAGTATGAAAGCAACAGAGAAGAAAAGGCGATTAAATAGCCGATGAAAAGAAAAGAAATAGGCGATTAAATTCTCCTGCTCAAGAGTAGGAGAAATTCTCATTCTATCAGTGTGACACCGATGAAACGGCCAGTATAACAGCATTCTGGAGAAAAAGGCGATTAAAATGGTCAAAGGTCGCAGTATACGCGCGCTTTATCGAAACCAGCTGTTTTTGTTGACTTATGGTTGAACATGCTGCATGCTAGCTAGATGGGCTTAATAATTATGCAATAATTCTTCACTTCTGGCGAGGGCTCGCCACAGCGAGTGAATTTCACCGGCAGTTTGAAAGCAACAGGGGGAAAACTGCGGTTTCACCTTTGTTTACATAAGGAAAATTCAATCAGTATTTTCATCGGTGTGACTCCGATAGAAGCCAGTTTGATAGCAGTATCAAGCATACAAAGGAAATTATTATATACAGGGTCTTATGTGCGCAGTGTATGATACATAATACATATGAGTTGAAATTATGATGTTCTGCAAAAAAACTTCACTTTTAAAGGTTTACCTCAGATTTTTTTTGTTTTTGTTTTTGAAGGAGACTAACTGGATGTGTTTAAGTAAGACTTTTGGGGGAGGGGAGTGTTGTGTTGCTGCTCATGCATGAATACAATTCAGTATAAACAGATTACTGAGGTACTCTAAAGACAAGTATCTACAAATGATATGATTGTAATTTTCATATTTTTAAGTTCAGAGCAATTCATAAGGTAGGAATTATGTCATTATTGGTCTGGAAGCAATATCAAAGTATACTTCAGAGTCAATACTCAATATAGGGTGATAGATATCTAGATCACAGTGTACTTATTTTAAGTACAGCTATATGTACGCACTATATGTATGCATTCATCTATAATGCATACCTTTAATCATGAATGTGTTATTTATTTATTTAGGCAATGTAAAAAATGTGTCTAAATAATCAAAGCAATAGTTCCTTCTTTGTTTTATTAATTCTCCAAACACAAATGCAGCTTTATTTATTAAACTCAATCATATCAGTAATGTACATCCTAAAATTATGGACAGCAACCATGGTTCATATAGAGGTGTTTGTGGTTCAGTGGATAAGTGTCAAGACGGTGAACCACGAGGTATGGGGTTCAAATCCCTGCTGTGCATAGCACCAATGTTGTTTGGCAAGACATCAATCTACATTTGCCACATTCGACCTAGGTGTAGTAAGTGGGTGAATGTCCTACGGCTGTAAGTGTCGAACTCCCTGTTGTTCGATACATGGCCCGTCAACAATCTTCTGTGCTTACTACTTTGCACTAACAAAATTCTTAACTTTTATCCTGCATCGAAAAGATACCTATCACTAAACCTAATCTCAAACCTAATTACAGGTTTTATCCAAATCCTACATATTTGACTAAATGAAGCCCAGTTTCGTCACCTGAGCATAGCCATACATATACATGTACATCGGAGCACCTAGTTATTTTTGCAGTTACTCAATTAAAACATGTACTCTGGTAATGATCTTGTATGAATCACTGTTTGTATACATGTAGGTCAAAACTATAGAGCTTTGGGAAGTAATTTTTCCGACATCAACCTCTACACGTCACTTCGTAGATGCTCTGTGTTCCATGCCAAACCTGACTGAACTGAGACTACGGGGAAAGGATTTCCAGGAGGAGTTCTATTCTTCACTGAGTGCAAAGGCGTCAACCTTACAGGTATGTATGTGTGTTTGTACTCGATATCCATTCCATCATGAATGAATGGACACATGTAGCAGTGGAGATGAGTTTAAGGAGTTATGATATTTTAACAGTCAACTTTTGTTCAATGTGTGTAATGAATTATATTTAAATATATAGAATATATAGAATAGGCTTAGCAGACAAAAGAAAATTATTATTTGTTGTGCCTCCATTTGTTGTGCCTCCTATCCTGCACTAATCAAATTCTTAACTTTAATTCTGCACCAAAAAGTATACCTATCACTAAACTCAGTTCAAACCTATGTGCAACTCGTATCCAAATCCTATATATTTGACTAAAAGAAGCCCAGAGCATTTGTCACCAGAGCATATACAGCCATGTATATTGGAGCACCCAGTTTTATTCCCAGCTATTTAATTAAAACATGTACTCTGGTAATGATCTTGTATGAATCACTGTTTGTATACATGTAGGTAAAAACTGTCACGCTTTTTGACACTGGGTTTCCAACATCAGCCTCTTCACATCACTTCATAGATGCTTTGTGTTCCATGCCAAACCTGACTGGACTGAGACTACGGGCAAAGGATTTCCAGGAGGAGTTCTTTTCTACACTGAATGCAAAGGCGCCAACCTTACAGGTATGTATGTGTGTTTATACTCGATATCCATTCCATCATGGATGAATGGACACATGTAGCAGTGGAGATAGGTTTAAGGAGTTATGATATATATTAACAGTCAATGTTTGTTCAATGTGTGTATTGAATTATATTTAGATTTATATTGTAGTCTTAGCAGACATAGGAAATTATTATAAAGAGGGTTTTTCATGTGAAGTGTATAAAAGGTTTATTTCAAATAAAGGATTTTGATTTTTGTTGTAGACTAACTGAAGGTGTTTAATTAAACACCTTTACGAAAGAGGAGTGCACTAACTGAATTTGTATGGTTAACACTGCACCAAAAATCAGATGTAACCCTAACACTCTTAGCTCAAGTAGTAATTAAATGCCCTACGGCTGTAATTGTCGGTCTTCGTGTTGTCGGACACATGCTCCGTCAACCATTTGAATTCAAATTCTTAACTTTAATTCTGCACCAAAGAGTATACCTATCACTAAACGTAAGCTCAAACCTATGTGCAGCTCGTATCCAAATCCTATATATTTGACTAAATAAAGCCCAGATCATTTGTCACATGAGCATAGCCCTAGATATACATGTATATCGGAGCATCCAATTATATTTGCAGTCATTCAATCAAAACATGTTCTCTCTGGTAATGATCTTGTATGAATCACTGTTTGTATACATGTAGGTCAAAACTATCGAGCTTTGGGAAGTAATTTTTCCGACATCAACCTCTACACGTCACTTCGTAGATGCTCTGTGTTCCATGCCAAACCTGACTGAACTGAGACTACGGGGAAAGGATTTCCAGGAGGAGTTCTATTCTTCACTGAGTGCAAAGGCGTCAACCTTACAGGTATGTATGTGTGTTTGTACTCGATATCCATTCCATCATGAATGAATGGACACATGTAGCAGTGGAGATGGGTTTAAGGAGTTATGATATGTTAACAGTCAATAGTTGTACCATGTGTGTAATGAATTATATTGGAATATATACAATAGTCTTAGCAGACAAAGGAAATTTGTATAAAGAGGGTTTTTCATGTGCAGTGTATAATACAGAATTCATATAGCTCGAGTTGAAAATATGGTGTTCTCTATATAAAAAAAATAAACCAAAGGTTTATTTCAGATAAAGGATTTTGATTTTTGTTGTAGACTAACTGGAGGTGCTTAATTAAACACCTTTACGGAAGGGGAGTGCAGTAACTGAATGTGTATGGTTAACACTGCACCAAAAATCAGATGTAACCCTAACACTCTTAGCTCAAGTAGTAATTTAATGCCCTACGGCTGTAATTGTCGGTCTTCGTGTTGTCGGACACATGCTCCTTCAACCATTTGAATTCAAATTCTTAACTTTAATTCTGCACCAAAGAGTATACCTATCACTAAACGTAAGCTCAAACCTATGTGCAGCTCGTATCCAAATCCTATATATTTGACTAAAAGGAGCCCAGAGCATTTGTCACCAGAGCATATACAGCCATGTATATTGGAGCACCCAGTTTTATTCCCAGCTATTTAATTAAAACATGTACTCTGGTAATGATCTTGTATGAATCACTGTTTGTATACATGTAGGTCAAAACTATCTTGCTTTGGGACATAGTTTTTCCGACAACAACCTCTACACGTCACTTCGTAGATGCTCTGTGTTCCATGCCAAACCTGACTGAACTGAGACTACGGGGAAAGGATTTCCAGGAGGAGTTCTATTCTTCACTGAGTGCAAAGGCGTCAACCTTACAGGTATGTATGTGTGTTTGTACTCGATATCCATTCCATCATGAATGAATGGACACATGTAGCAGTGGAGATGAGTTTAAGGAGTTATGATATTTTAACAGTCAATTTTTGTTCAATGTGTGTAATGAATTATATTTAAATATATAGAATATATAGAATAGGCTTAGCAGACAAAAGAAAATTATTATAAAAAGGGTTTTTCATGTGCAGTGTATAATACAGAATTCATATAGCTCGAGTTGAAAATATGGTTAAAAACACTAAACCAAAGGTTTATTTCAGATAAAGGATTTTGATTTTTGTTGTAGACTAACTGGAAGTGTTTAATTACACGTTTTGGGAAGGGGAGTGCACTAACTGAATTTGTATGGTTAACACTGCACCAAAAACTAGATGTAACCCTAACACTCTTAGCTCAAGTTGTAATTAAAAGCCCTATGGCTTTAATCGTAGGTCCTTGTGTTGTCGGACATATGCTCCATTAACCATTTGTTGTGCCTCCTATCCTGCACTAATCAAATTCTTAACTTTAATTCTGCACCAAAAAGTATACCTATCACTAAACTCAGTTCAAACCTATGTGCAACTCGTATCCAAATCCTATATATTTGACTAAAAGAAGCCCAGAGCATTTGTCACCAGAGCATATACAGCCATGTATATTGGAGCACCCAGTTTTATTCCCAGCTATTGAATTAAAACATGTACTCTGATAATGATCTTGTATGAATCACTGTTTGTATACATGTAGGTCAAAACTATCTTGCTTTGGGACATAGTTTTTCTGACATCAACCTCCACACATCACTTCGTAGATGCTCTGTGTTCCATGCCAAACCTGACTGAACTGAGACTACGGGCAAAGGATTTCCAGGAGGAGTTCTTTTCTACACTGAATGCAAAGGCGCCAACCTTACAGGTATGTATGTGTGTTTATACTCGATATCCATTCCATCATGGATGAATGGACACATGTAGCAGTGGAGATAGGTTTAAGGAGTTATGATATATATTAACAGTCAATGTTTGTTCAATGTGTGTATTGAATTATATTTAGATTTATATTGTAGTCTTAGCAGACATAGGAAATTATTATAAAGAGGGTTTTTCATGTGAAGTGTATAAAAGGTTTATTTCAGATAAAGGATTTTGATTTTTGTTGTAGACTAACTGAAGGTGTTTAATTAAACACCTTTACGAAAGAGGAGTGCACTAACTGAATTTGTATGGTTTACACTGCACCAAAAATCAGATGTAACCCTAACACTCTTAGCTCAAGTAGTAATTAAATGCCCTACGGCTGTAATTTTCGGTCTTCGTGTTGTCGGACACATGCTCCTTCAACCATTCGAATTCAAATTCTTAACTTTAATTCTGCACCAAAGAGTATACCTATCACTAAACGTAAGCTCAAACCTATGTGCAGCTCGTATCCAAATCCTATATATTTGACTAAATGAAGCCCAGATCATTTGTCACATGAGCATAGCCATAGATATACATGTATATCGGAGCATCCAATTATATTTGCAGTCATTCAATCAAAACATGTTCTCTCTGGTAATGATCTTGTATGAATCACTGTTTGTATACATGTAGGTCAAAACTATCGAGCTTTGGGAAGTAATTTTTCCGACATCAACCTCTACACGTCACTTCGTAGATGCTCTGTGTTCCATGCCAAACCTGACTGAACTGAGACTACGGGGAAAGGATTTCCAGGAGGAGTTCTATTCTTTACTGAGTGCAAAGGCATCAACCTTACAGGTATGTACCGGTATGTGTGTTTGTACTCGATATCCATTCCATCATGAATGAATGGACACATGTAGCAGTGGAGATGGGTTTAAGGAGTTATGATATGTTAACAGTCAATAGTTGTACCATGTGTGTAATGAATTATATTGGAATATATACAATAGTCTTAGCAGACAAAGGAAATTTGTATAAAGAGGGTTTTTCATGTGCAGTGTATAATACAGAATTCATATAGCTCGAGTTGAAAATATGGTGTTCTCTATATAAAAAAAATAAACCAAAGGTTTATTTCAGATAAAGGATTCTGATTTTTGTTGTAGACTAACTGGAGGTGCTTAATTAAACACCTTTACGGAAGGGGAGTGCAGTAACTGAATGTGTATGGTTAACACTGCACCAAAAATCAGATGTAACCCTAACACTCTTAGCTCAAGTAGTAATTTAATGCCGTACGGCTGTAATTGTCGGTCTTCGTGTTGTCGGACACATGCTCCTTCAACCATTCGAATTTAAATTCTTAACTTTAATTCTGCACCAAAGAGTATACCTATCACTAAACGTAAGCTCAAACCTATGTGCAGCTCGTATCCAAATCCTATATATTTGACTAAAAGAAGCCCAGAGCATTTGTCACCAGAGCATATACAGCCATGTATATTGGAGCACCCAGTTTTATTCCCAGCTATTTAATTAAAACATGTACTCTGGTAATGATCTTGTATGAATCACTGTTTGTATACATGTAGGTCAAAACTATCTTGCTTTGGGACATAGTTTTTCCGACATCAACCTCCACATATCACTTCGTAGATGCTCTGTGTTCCATGCCAAACCTGACTGAACTGAGACTACGGGCAAAGGATTTCCAGGAGGAGTTCTTTTCTACACTGAATGCAAAGGCGCCAACCTTACAGGTATGTATGTGTGTTTATACTCGATATCCATTCCATCATGGATGATTGGACACATGTAGCAGTGGAGATAGGTTTAAGGAGTTATGATATATATTAACAGTCAATGTTTGTTCAATGTGTGTATTGAATTATATTTAAATATATATTATAGTCTTAGCAGACATAGGAAATTATTATAAAGAGGGTTTTTCATGTACAGTGTATAATACAGAATTCATATAGCTCGAGTTGAAAATATGGTGTTCTCTATATAAAAATTAAACCAAAGGTTTATTTCAGATAAAGGATTTTGATTTTTGTTGTAGACTAACTGAAGGTGTTTAATTAAACACCTTTACGAAAGAGGAGTGCACTAACTGAATTTGTATGGTTTACACTGCACCAAAAATCAGATGTAACCCTAACACTCTTAGCTCAAGTAGTAATTAAATGCCCTACAGCTGTAATTGTCGGTCCTTTGTTGTTGGACACATGCTCCGTCAACCATTTTAATTCAAATTCTTAACTTTAATTCTGCTCCAAAGAGTATACCTATCACTAAACGTAAGCTCAAACCTATGTGCAGCTCGTAACCAAATCCTATATATTTGACTAAATAAAGCCCAGATCATTTGTCACATGAGCATAGCCATAGATATACATGTATATCTGAGCATCCAATTATATTTGCAGTCATTCAATCAAAACATGTTCTCTCTGGTAATGATCTTGTATGAATCACTGTTTGTATACATGTAGGTCAAAACTATCGAGCTTTGGGAAGTAATTTTTCCGACATCAACCTCTGCACGTCACTTCGTAGATGCTCTGTGTTCCATGCCAAACCTGACTAAACTGAGACTACGGGGAAAGGATTTCCAGGAGGAGTTCTATTCTTCACTGAGTGCAAAGGCGTCAACCTTACAGGTATGTATATGTGTTTGTACTCGATATCCATTCCATCATGAATGAATGGACACATGTAGCAGTGGAGATGGGTTTAAGGAGTTATGATATGTTAACAGTCAATAGTTGTACCATGTGTGTAATGAATTATATTGGAATATATACAATAGTCTTAGCAGACAAAGGAAATTTGTATAAAGAGGGTTTTTCATGTGCAGTGTATAATACAGAATTCATATAGCTCGAGTTGAAAATATGGTGTTCTCTATATAAAAAAAATAAACCAAAGGTTTATTTCAGATAAAGGATTTTGATTTTTGTTGTAGACCAACTATAGGTGTTTAATTAAACACCTTTGCGGAAGGGGAGTGCAGTAACTGAATGTGTATGGTTAACACTGCACCAAAAATCAGATGTAACCCTAACACTCTTAGCTCAAGTAGTAATTAAATGCCCTACGGCTGTAATTGTCGGTCTTCGTGTTGTCGGCCACATGCTCCATCAACCATTTGAATTCAAATTCTTAACTTTAATTCTGCACCAAAGAGTTTACCTATCACTAAACGTAAGCTCAAACCTATGTGCAGCTCGTATCCAAATCCTATATATTTGACTAAATAAAGCCCAGATCATTTGTCACATGAGCATAGCCATAGATATATATGTATATCGGAGCATCCAATTATATTTGCAGTCATTCAATCAAAACATGTTCTCTCTGGTAATGATCTTGTATGAATCACTGTTTGTATACATGTAGGTCAAAACTATCGAGCTTTGGAAAGTAATTTTTCCGACATCAACCTCTACACGTCACTTCGTAGATGCTCTGTGTTCCATGCCAAACCTGACTGAACTGAGACTACGGGGAAAGGATTTCCAGGAGGAGTTTTATTCTTCACTGAGTGCAAAGGCGTCAACCTTACAGGTATGTATGTGTGTTTGTACTCGATATCCATTCCATCATGAATGAATGGACACATGTAGCAGTGGAGATTCGTTTAAGGAGTTATGATATGTTAACAGTCAATTGTTGTACCCTGTGTGTAATGAATTATATTGGAATATATACAATAGTCTTGGCAGACAAAGTAAATTTGTATAAAGAGGGTTTTTCATGTGCAGTGTATAATACAGAATTCATAAAGCTCGAGTTGAAAATATGGTGTTCTCTATATAAAAAAAATAAACCAAAGGTTTCTTTCAGATAAAGGATTTTGATTTTTGTTGTAGACTAACTGGAGGTGTTTAATGAAACACCTTTACGGAAGGGGAGTGCACTAACCGAATTTGTATGGTTTACACTGCACCAAAAATCAGATGTAACCCCAACACTCTTAGCTCAAGTAGTAATTAAATGCCCTACGGCTGTAATTGTCGGTCTTCGTGTTGTCGGACACATGCTCCGTCAACCATTTTAATTCAAATTCTTAACTTTAATTCTGCACCAAAGAGTATACCTATCACTAAACGTAAGCTCAAACCTATGTGCAGCTCGTATCCAAATCCTATATATTTGACTAAATCAAGCCCAGATCATTTGTCACATGAGCATAGCCATAGATATACATGTATATCGGAGCATCCAGTTATATTTGCAGTCATTCAATCAAAACATGTTCTCTCTGGTAATGATCTTGTATGAATCACTGTTTGTATACATATAGGTAAAAAATATCGGGCTTTCGGAAGTAATTTTTCCGACATCAACCTCTACACATCACTTCGTAGATGCTCTGTGTTCCATGCCAAACCCGACTGGACTGGTACTACATGGAAAGGATTTCCAGGAGGAGTTCTATTCTTCACTGAGTGCAAAGGCGTCAACCTTACAGGTATGTATGTGTGTTTGTACTTGATATCCATTCCATCATAAATGAATGGACACATGTAGCAGTGGAGATGGGTTTAAGGAGTTATGATATGTTAACAGTCAATAGTTGTACCATGTGTGTAATGAATTATATTGGAATATATACAATAGTCTTAGCAGACAAAGGAAATTTGTATAAAGAGGGTTTTTCATGTGCAGTGTATAATACAGAATTCATAAAGCTCGAGTTGACAATATGGTGTTCTCTATATAAAAAAAACTAAACCAAAGGTTTATTTCAGATAAAGGATTTTGATTTTTGTTGTAGACTAACTGGAGGTGTTTAATTAAACACCTTTACGAAAGAGGAGTGCAATAACTGAATTTGTATGGTTTACACTGCACCAAAAATCAGATGTAACCCTAACACTCTTAGCTCAAGTAGTAATTAAATGCCCTACAGCTGTAATTGTCGGTCCTCGTGTTGTCGGACACATGCTCCGTCAACCATTTGAATTCAAATTCTTAACTTTAATTCTGCACCAAAGAGTATACCTATCACTAAACGTAAGCTCAAACCTATGTGCAGCTCGTATCCAAATCCTATATATTTGACTAAATAAAGGCCAGATCATTTGTTACAAGAGCATAGCCATAGATATACATGTATATCGGAGCATCCAATTATATTTGCAGTCATTCAATCAAAACATGTTCTCTCTGGTAATGATCTTGTATGAATCACTGTTTGTATACATGTAGGTCAAAACTATCGAGCTTTGGGAAGTAATTTTTTCGACATCAACCTCTACACGTCACTTCGTAGATGCTCTGTGTTTCATGCCAAACCTGACTAAACTGAGACTACGGGGAAAGGATTTCCAGGAGGAGTTTTATTCTTCACTGAGTGCAAAGGCGTCAACCTTACAGGTATGTATGTGTGTTTGTACTCGATATCCATTCCATCATGAATGAATGGACACATGTAGCAGTGGAGGTGGGTTTAAGGAGTTATGATATGTTAACAGTCAATAGTTGTACCATGTGTGTAATGAATTATATTGGAATATATACAATAGTCTTAGCAGACAAAGGAAATTTGTATAAAGAGGGTTTTTCATGTGCAGTGTATAATACAGAATTCATATAGCTCGAGTTGAAAATATGGTGTTCTCTATATAAAAAAAATAAACCAAAGGTTTCTTTCAGATAAAGGATTTTGATTTTTGTTGTAGACTAACTGGAGGTGTTTAATTAAACACCTTTACGGAAGGGGAGTGCACTAACCGAATTTGTATGGTTTACACTGCACCAAAAATCAGATGTAACCCCAACACTCTTAGCTCAAGTAGTAATTAAATGCCCTACGGCTGTAATTGTCGGTCTTCGTGTTGTCGGACACATGCTCCGTCAACCATTTTAATTCAAATTCTTAACTTTAATTCTGCACCAAAGAGTATACCTATCACTAAACGTAAGCTCAAACCTATGTGCAGCTCGTATCCAAATCCTATATATTTGACTAAATCAAGCCCAGATCATTTGTCACATGAGCATAGCCATAGATATACATGTATATCGGAGCATCCAGTTATATTTGCAGTCATTCAATCAAAACATGTTCTCTCTGGTAATGATCTTGTATGAATCACTGTTTGTATACATATAGGTAAAAAATATCGGGCTTTCGGAAGTAATTTTTCCGACATCAACCTCTACACATCACTTCGTAGATGCTCTGTGTTCCATGCCAAACCCGACTGGACTGGTACTACATGGAAAGGATTTCCAGGAGGAGTTCTATTCTTCACTGAGTGCAAAGGCGTCAACCTTACAGGTATGTATGTGTGTTTGTACTTGATATCCATTCCATCATAAATGAATGGACACATGTAGCAGTGGAGATGGGTTTAAGGAGTTATGATATGTTAACAGTCAATAGTTGTACCATGTGTGTAATGAATTATATTGGAATATATACAATAGTCTTAGCAGACAAAGGAAATTTGTATAAAGAGGGTTTTTCATGTGCAGTGTATAATACAGAATTCATAAAGCTCGAGTTGACAATATGGTGTTCTCTATATAAAAAAAAACTAAACCAAAGGTTTATTTCAGATAAAGGATTTTGATTTTTGTTGTAGACTAACTGGAGGTGTTTAATTAAACACCTTTACGAAAGAGGAGTGCAATAACTGAATTTGTATGGTTTACACTGCACCAAAAATCAGATGTAACCCTAACACTCTTAGCTCAAGTAGTAATTAAATGCCCTACAGCTGTAATTGTCGGTCCTCGTGTTGTCGGACACATGCTCCGTCAACCATTTGAATTCAAATTCTTAACTTTAATTCTGCACCAAAGAGTATACCTATCACTAAACGTAAGCTCAAACCTATGTGCAGCTCGTATCCAAATCCTATATATTTGACTAAATAAAGGCCAGATCATTTGTTACAAGAGCATAGCCATAGATATACATGTATATCGGAGCATCCAATTATATTTGCAGTCATTCAATCAAAACATGTTCTCTCTGGTAATGATCTTGTATGAATCACTGTTTGTATACATGTAGGTCAAAACTATCGAGCTTTGGGAAGTAATTTTTTCGACATCAACCTCTACACGTCACTTCGTAGATGCTCTGTGTTTCATGCCAAACCTGACTAAACTGAGACTACGGGGAAAGGATTTCCAGGAGGAGTTTTATTCTTCACTGAGTGCAAAGGCGTCAACCTTACAGGTATGTATGTGTGTTTGTACTCGATATCCATTCCATCATGAATGAATGGACACATGTAGCAGTGGAGGTGGGTTTAAGGAGTTATGATATGTTAACAGTCAATAGTTGTACCATGTGTGTAATGAATTATATTGGAATATATACAATAGTCTTAGCAGACAAAGGAAATTTGTATAAAGAGGGTTTTTCATGTGCAGTGTATAATACAGAATTCATATAGCTCGAGTTGAAAATATGGTGTTCTCTATATAAAAAAAATAAACCAAAGGTTTCTTTCAGATAAAGGATTTTGATTTTTGTTGTAGACTAACTGGAGGTGTTTAATTAAACACCTTTACGGAAGGGGAGTGCAGTAACTGAATGTGTATGGTTAACACTGCACCAAAAATCAGATGTAACCCTAACACTCTTAGCTCAAGTAGTAATTAAATGCCCTACGGCTGTAATTGTCGGTCCTCGTGTTGTCGGACACATGCTCCGTCAACCATTTTAATTCAAATTCTTAACTTTAATTCTGCACCAAAGAGTATACCTATCACTAAGCATGAGCTCAAACCTATGTGCAGCTCGTATCCAAATCCTATATATTTGACTAAATAAAGCCCAGATCATTTGTCACATGTGCATAGCCATAGATATACATGTATATCGGAGCATCCAATTATATTTGCAGTCATTCAATCAAAACATGTTCTCTCTGGTAATGATCTTGTATGAATCACTGTTTGTATACATGTAGGTCAAAACTATCGAGCTTTGGGAAGTAATTTTTCCGACATCAACCTCTACACATCACTTCGTAGATGCTCTGTGTTCCATGCCAAACCTAACTAAACTGAGACTACGGGGAAAGGATTTCCAGGAGGAGTTCTATTCTTCACTGAGTGCAAAGGCGTCAACCTTACAGGTATGTATGTGTGTTTGTACTCGATATCCATTCCATCATGAATGAATGGACACATGTAGCAGTGGAGATGGGGTTAAGGAGTTATGATATGTTAACAGTCAATAGTTGTACCATGTGTGTAATGAATTATATTGGAATATATACAATAGTCTTAGCAGACAAAGGAAATTTGTATAAAGAGGGTTTTTCATATGCAGTGTATAATACAGAATTCATATAGCTCGAGTTGAAAATATGGTGTTCTCTATATAAAAAAACTAAACCAAAGGTTTATTTCAGATAAAGGATTTTGATTTTTGTTGTAGACTAACTGGAGGTGTTTTATTAAACACCTTTACGGAAGGGGAGTGCAGTAACTGAATGTGTATGGTTAACACTGCACCAAAAATCAGATGTAACCCTAGCACTCTTAGCTCAAGTAGTAATTAAATTCCCTACGGCTGTAATTGTCGGTCTTCGTGTTGTCGGACACATGCTCCGTCAACCATTTGAATTCAAATTCTTAACTTTAATTCTGCACCAAAGAGTATACCTATCACTAAACGTAAGCTCAAACCTATGTGCAGCTCGTATCCAAATCCTATATATTTGACTAAATAAAGCCCAGATCATTTGTCACATGAGCATAGCCATAGATATACATGTATATCGGAGCATCCAATTATATTTGCAGTCATTCAATCAAAACATGTTCTCTCTGGTAATGATCTTGTATGAATCACTGTTTGTATACATGTAGGTCAAAACTATCGAGCTTTGGGAAGTAATTTTTCCGACATCAACCTCTACACATCACTTCGTAGATGCTCTGTGTTCCATGCCAAACCTGACTAAACTGAGACTACGGGGAAAGGATTTCCAGGAGGAGTTCTATTCTTCACTGAGTGCAAAGGCGTCAACCTTACAGGTATGTATGTGTGTTTGTACTCGATATCCATTCCATCATGAATGAATGGACACATGTAGCAGTGGAGATGGGTTTAAGGAGTTATGATATGTTAACAGTCAATAGTTGTACCATGTGTGTAATGAATTATATTGGAATATATACAATAGTCTTAGCAGACAAAGGAAATTTGTATAAAGAGGGTTTTTCATGTGCAGTGTATAATACAGAATTCATATAGCTCGAGTTGAAAATATGGTGTTCTCTATATAAAAAAACTAAACCAAAGGTTTATTTCAGATAAAGGATTTTGATTTTTGTTGTAGACTAACTGGAGGTGTTTAATTAAACACCTTTACGGAAGGGGAGTGCAGTAACTGAATGTGTATGGTTAACACTGCACCAAAAATCAGATGTAACCCTAACACTCTTAGCTCAAGTAGTAATTAAATTCCCTACGGCTGTAATTGTCGGTCTTCGTGTTGTCGGACACATGCTCCTTCAACCATTTGAATTCAAATTCTTAACTTTAATTCTGCACCAAAGAGTATACCTATCACTAAACGTAAGCTCAAAACTATGTGCAGCTCGTATCCAAATCCTATATATTTGACTAAAAGAAGCCCAGAGCATTTGTCACCAGAGCATATACAGCCATGTATATTGGAGCACCCAGTTTTATTCCCAGCTATTTAATTAAAACATGTACTCTGGTAATGATCTTGTATGAATCACTGTTTGTATACATGTAGGTCAAAACTATCTTGCTTTGGGACATAGTTTTTCAGACATCAACCTCTACACATGACTTCGTAGATGCTCTGTGTTCCATGCCAAACCTGACTGAACTGAGACTACGGGGAAAGGATTTCCAGGAGGAGTTCTTTTCTACACTGAAAGCAAAGGCGCCAACCTTACAGGTATGTATGTGTGTTTATACTCGATATCCATTCCATCATGGATGAATGGACACATGTAGCAGTGGAGATAGGTTTAAGGAGTAATGATATATATTAACAGTAAAAAATAAAATAAACCAAAGGTTTATTTCATATAAAGGATTTTGATTTTTGTTGTAGACTAACTGGAGGTGTTTAATTAAACACCTTTACGGAAGGGGAGTGCAGTAACTGAATGTGTATGGTTAACACTGCACCAAAAATCAGATGTAACCCTAACACTCTTAGCTCAAGTAGTAATTAAATGCCCTACGGCTGTAATTGTCAGTCTTCGTGTTGTCGGACACATGCTCCGTCAACCATTTGAATTCAAATTCTTAACTTTAATTCTGCACCAAAGAGTATACCTATCACTAAACTCAGCTCAAACCTATGTGCAACTCGTTTTCAAATCCTATATATTTGACTAAATAAAGCCCAGATCATATCACCTGAGCATAGCCCTAGATATACATATCGGAGCATCCAGTTATATTTGCAGTCATTCAATTAAAACATGTTCTCTCTGGTAATGATCTTGTATGAATCACTGTTTGTATACATGTAGGTCAAAACTATCGAGCTTTGGGAAGTAATTTTTCCAACATCAACCTCTACACGTCACTTCGTAGATGCTCTGTGTTCCATGCCAAACCTGACTGAACTTAGACTACGGGGAAAGGATTTCCAGGAGGAGTTCTATTCTTCACTGAGTGCAAAGGCGTCAACCTTACAGGTATGTATGTGTGTTTGTACTCGATATCCATTCCATCATGAATGAATGGACACATGTAGCAGTGGAGATTGGTTTAAAGAGTTATGAAATGTTAACAGTCAATAGTTGTACCATGTGTGTAATGAATTATATTGGAATATATACAATAGTCTTAGCAGACAAAGGAAATTTGTATAAAGAGGGTTTTTCATGTGCAGTGTATAATACAGAATTCATAAAGCTCGAGTTGAAAATATGGTGTTCTCTATATAAAAAAAATAAACCAAAGGTTTATTTCAGATAAAGGATTTTGATTTTTGTTGTAGACTAACTGGAGGTGTTTAATTAAACACCTTTACGGAAGGGGAGTGCAGTAACTGAATGTGTATGGTTAACACTGCACCAACAATCAGATGTAACCCTAACACTCTTAGCTCAAGTAGTAATTAAATGCCCTACGGCTGTAATTGTCGGTCCTCGTGTTGTCGGACACATGCTCCGTCAACCATTTGAATTCAAATTCTTAACTTTAATTCTGCACCAAAGAGTATACCTATCACTAAACGTAAGCTCAAACCTATGTGCAGCTCGTATCCAAATCCTATATATTTGACTAAAAGAAGCCCAGAGCATTTGTCACCAGAGCATATACAGCCATGTATATTGGAGCACCCAGTTTTATTCCCAGCTATTTAATTAAAACATGTACTCTGGTAATGATCTTGTATGAATCACTGTTTGTATACATGTAGGTCAAAACTATCTTGCTTTG
Organism: Strongylocentrotus purpuratus; assembly: GCF_000002235.5. Lineage (NCBI taxonomy): Eukaryota > Metazoa > Echinodermata > Echinoidea > Camarodonta > Strongylocentrotidae > Strongylocentrotus > Strongylocentrotus purpuratus. Next base: position 31,915,406 of record NW_022145594.1, read on the forward strand.
GGACATAGTTTTTCCGACATCAACCTCTACACATGACTTCGTAGATGCTCTGTGTTCCATGCCAAACCTGACTGAACTGAGACTACGGGGAAAGGATTTCCAGGAGGAGTTCTTTTCTACACTGAAAGCAAAGGCGCCAACCTTACAGGTATGTATGTGTGTTTATACTCGATATCCATTCCATCATGGATGAATGGACACATGTAGCAGTGGAGATAGGTTTAAGGAGTAATGATATATATTAACAGTAAAAAATAAAATAAACCAAAGGTTTATTTCATATAAAGGATTTTGATTTTTGTTGTAGACTAACTGGAGGTGTTTAATTAAACACCTTTATTGAAGGGGAGTGCAGTAACTGAATGTGTATGGTTAACACTGCACCAACAATCAGATGTAACCCTAACACTCTTAGCTCAAGTAGTAATTAAATGCCCTACGGCTGTAATTGTCGGTCTTCGTGTTGTCGGACACATGCTCCGTCAACCATTTGAATTCAAATTCTTAACTTTAATTCTGCACCAAAGAGTATACCTATCACTAAACTCAGCTCAAACCTATGTGCAACTCGTTTTCAAATCCTATATATTTGACTAAATAAAGCCCAGATCATATCACCTGAGCATAGCCCTAGATATACATATCGGAGCATCCAGTTATATTTGCAGTCATTCAATTAAAACATGTTCTCTCTGGTAATGATCTTGTATGAATCACTGTTTGTATACATGTAGGTCAAAACTATCGAGCTTTGGGAAGTAATTTTTCCAACATCAACCTCTACACGTCACTTCGTAGATGCTCTGTGTTCCATGCCAAACCTGACTGAACTGAGACTACGGGGAAAGGATTTCCAGGAGGAGTTCTATTCTTCACTGAGTGCAAAGGCGTCAACCTTACAGGTATGTATGTGTGTTTGTACTCGATATCCATTCCATCATGAATGAATGGACACATGTAGCAGTGGAGATTGGTTTAAAGAGTTATGAAATGTTAACAGTCAATAGTTGTACCATGTGTGTAATGAATTATATTGGAATATATACAATAGTCTTAGCAGACAAAGGAAATTTGTATAAAGAGGGTTTTTCATGTGCAGTGTATAATACAGAATTCATAAAGCTCAAGTTGAAAATATGGTGTTCTCTATATAAAAAAAATAAACCAAAGGTTTATTTCAGATAAAGGATTTTGATTTTTGTTGTAGACTAACTGGAGGTGTTTAATTAAACACCTTTACGGAAGGGGAGTGCAGTAACTGAATGTGTATGGTTAACACTGCACCAAAAATCAGATGTAACCCTAACACTCTTAGCTCAAGTAGTAATTAAATGCCCTACGGCTGTAATTGTCGGTCTTCGTGTTGTCGGACACATGCTCCGTCAACCATTTGAATTCAAATTCTTAACTTCAATTCTGCACCAAAGAGTATATCTATCACTAAACTCAGCTCAAACCTATGTGCAACTCGTTTTCAAATCCTATATATTTGACTAAAAGAAGCCCAGAGCATTTGTCACCAGAGCATATACAGCCATGTATATTGGAGCACCCAGTTTTATTCCCAGCTATTTAATTAAAACATGTACTCTGGTAATGATCTTGTATGAATCACTGTTTGTATACATGTAGGTCAAAACTATCTTGCATTGGGACATAGTTTTTCCGACATCAACCTCTACACATCACTTCGTAGATGCTCTGTGTTCCATGCCAAACCTGACTGAACTGAGACTACGGGGAAAGGATTTCCAGGAGGAGTTCTTTTCTACACTGAATGCAAAGGCGCCAACCTTACAGGTATGTATGTGTGTTTATACTCGATATCCATTCCATCATGGATGAATGGACACATGTAGCAGTGGAGATAGGTTTAAGGAGTAATGATATATATTAACAGTCAAAAAAAAAATAAACCCAAGGTTTATTTCAGATAAAGGATTTTGATTTTTGTTGTAGACTAACTGGAGGTGTTTAATTAAACACCTTTACGGAAGGGGAGTGCAGTAACTGAATGTGTATGGTTAACACTGCACCAAAAATCAGATGTAACCCTAACACTCTTAGCTCAAGTAGTAATTAAATGCCCTACGGCTGTAATTGTCGGTCTTCGTGTTGTCGGACACATGCTCCGTCAACCATTTGAATTCAAATTCTTAACTTTAATTCTGCACCAAAGAGTATACCTATCACTAAACGTAAGCTCAAACCTATGTGCAGCTCGTATCCAAATCCTATATGTTTGACTAAATAAAGCCCAGATCATATGTCACCTGAGCATAGCCCTAGATATACATATCGGAGCATCCAGTTATATTTGCAGTCATTCAATTAAAACATGTTCTCTCTGGTAATGATCTTGTATGAATCACTGTTTGTATACATGTAGGTCAAAACTATTGAGCTTTGGGAAGTAATTTTTCCGACATCAACCTCTACACGTCACTTCGTAGATGCTCTGTGTTCCATGCCAAACCTGACTGAACTGAGACTACGGGCAAAGGATTTCCAGGAGGAGTTCTATTCTTCACTGAGTGCAAAGGCGTCAACCTTACAGGTATGTATGTGTGTTTGTACTCGATATTCATTCCATCATGAATGAATGGACACATGTAGCAGTGGAGATTGGTTTAAGGAGTTATTATATGTTAACAGTCAATAGCTGTACCATGTGTGTAATGAATTATATTGGAATATATACAATAGTCTTAGCAGACAAAGGAAATTTGTATAAAGAGGGTTTTTCATGTGCAGTGTATAATACAGAATTCATAAAGCTCGAGTTGAAAATATGGTGTTCTCTATATAAAAAAACTAAACCAAAGGTTTATTTCAGATAAAGGATTTTGATTTTTGTTGTAGACTAACTGGAGGTGTTTAATTAAACACCTTTACGGAAGGGGAGTGCAGTAACTGAATGTGTATGGTTAACACTGCACCAAAAATCAGATGTAACCCTAACACTCTTAGCTCAAGTAGTAATTAAATGCCCTACGGCTGTAATTGTCGGTCTTCGTGTTGTCGGACAAATGCTCCGTCAACCATTTGAATTCAAATTCTTAACTTTAATTCTGCACCAAAGAGTATACCTATCCCTAAACGTAAGCTCAAACCTATGTGCAGCTCGTATCCAAATCCTATATATTTGACTAAATAAAGCCCAGATCATTTGTCACATGAGCATAGCCATAGATATACATGTATATCGGAGCATCCAATTATATTTGCAGTCATTCAATCAAAACATGTTCTCTCTGGTAATGATCTTGTATGAATCACTGTTTGTATACATGTAGGTCAAAACTATCGAGCTTTGGGAAGTAATTTTTCCGACATCAACCTCTACACGTCACTTCGTAGATGCTCTGTGTTCCATGCCAAACTTGACTGAACTGAGACTACGGGGAAAGGAATTCCAGGAGGAGTTCTATTCTTCACTGAGTGCAAAGGCGTCAACCTTACAGGTATGTATGTGTGTTTGTACTCGATATCCATTCCATCATGAATGAATAGACACGTGTAGCAGTGGAGATGGGTTTAAGGAGTTATGATATGTTAACAGTCAATAGTTGTACCATATGTGTAATGAATTATATTGGAATATATAAAATAGTCTTAGCAGACAAAGGAAATTTGTATAAAGAGGGTTTTTTATGTGCAGTGTATAATACAGAATTCATATAGCTCGAGTTGAAAATATGGTGTTCTCTATATAAAAAAAATAAACCAAAGGTTTATTTCAGATAAAGGATTTTGATATTTGTTGTAGACTAACTGGAGGTGTTTAATTAAACACCTTTACGGGAGGGGAGTGCAGTAACTGAATGTGTATGGTTAACACTGCACCAAAAATCAGATGTAACCCTAACACTCTTAGCTCAAGTAGTAATTAAATTCCCTACGGATGTAATTGTCGGTCTTCGTGTTGTCGGACACATGCTCCGTCAACCATTTGAATTCAAATTCTTAACTTTAATTCTGCACCAAAGAGTATACCTATCACTAAACGTAAGCTCAAACCTATGTGCAGCTCGTATCCAAATCCTATATATTTGACTAAATAAAGCCCAGATCATTTGTCACATGAGCATAGCCATAGATATATACATGTATATCGGAGCATCCAATTATATTTGCAGTCATTCAATCAAAACATGTTCTCTCTGGTAATGATCTTGTATGAATCACTGTTTGTATACATGTAGGTCAAAACTATCTTGCTTTGGGACATAGTTTTTCCGACATCAACCTCTACACATCACTTCGTAGATGCTCTGTGTTCCATGCCAAACCTGACTGAACTGAGACTACGGGGAAAGGATTTCCAGGAGGAGTTCTTTTCTACACTGAATGCAAAGGCGCCAACCTTACAGGTATATATGTGTGTTTATACTCGATATCCATTCCATCATGGATGAATGGACACATGTAGCAGTGGAGATAGGTTTAAGGAGTAATGATATATATTAACAGTGAAAAAAAAAATAAACCAAAGGTTCATTTCAGATAAAGGATTTTGATTTTTGTTGTAGACTAACTGGAGGAGTTTAATTAAACACCTTTACGGAAGGGGAGTGCAGTAACTGAATTTTTATGGTTAACACTGCACCAAAAATCAGATGTAACCCTAACACTCTTAGCTCAAGTAGTAATTAAATGCCCTACGGCTGTATTTGTCAGTCTTCGTGTTGTCGGACACATGCTCCGTCAACCATTTGAATTCAAATTCTTAACTTTAATTCTGCACCAAAGAGTATACCTATCACTAAACGTAAGCTCAAACCTATATGCAGCTCGTATCCAAATCCTATATATTTGACTAAAAGAAGCCCAGAGCATTTGTCACCAGAGCATATACAGCCATGTATATTGGAGCACCCAGTTTTATTCCCAGCTATTTAATTAAAACATGTACTCTGGTAATGATCTTGTATGAATCACTGTTTGTATACATGTAGGTCAAAACTATCTTGCTTTGGGACATAGTTTTTCCGACATCAACCTCTACACATCACTTCGTAGATGCTCTGTGTTCCATGCCAAACCTGACTGAACTGAGACTACGGGGAAAGGATTTCCAGGAGGAGTTCTTTTCTACACTGAATGCAAAGGCGCCAACCTTACAGGTATATATGTGTGTTTATACTCGATATCCATTCCATGATGGATGAATGGACACATGTAGCAGTGGAGATAGGTTTAAGGAGTAATGATATATATTAACAGTGAAAAAAAAAATAAACCAAAGGTTCATTTCAGATAAAGGATTTTGATTTTTGTTGTAGACTAACTGGAGGTGTTTAATTAAACACCTTTACGGAAGGGGAGTGCAGTAACTGAATGTGTATGATTAACACTGCACCAAAAATCAGATGTAACCCTAACATTCTTAGCTCAAGTAGTAATTAAATGCCCTACGGCTGTAATTGTCGGTCCTCGTGTTGTCGGACACATGCTCCGTCAACCATTTGAATTCAAATTCTTAACTTTAATTCTGCACCAAAGAGTATACCTATCACTAAACGTAGGCTCAAACCTATGTGCAGCTCGTATCCAAATCCAAATCCTATATATTTGACTAAATAAAGCCCAGATCATATCACCTGAGCATAGCCCTAGATATACATATCGGAGCATCCAGTTATATTTGCAGTCATTCAATTAAAACATGTTCTCTCTGGTAATGATCTTGTATGAATCACTGTTTGTATCCATTTAGGTCAAAACTATCGAGCTTTGGGAAGTAATTTTTCCGACATCAACCTCTACACGTCACTTCGTAGATGCTCTGTGTTCCATGCCAAACCTGACTGAACTGAGACTACGGGCAAAGGATTTCCAGGAGGAGTTCTATTCTTCACTGAGTGCAAAGGCGTCAACCTTACAGGTATGTATGTGTGTTTGTACTCGATATCCATTCCATCATGAATGAATGGACACATGCAGCAGTGGAGATTGGTTTAAGGAGTTATGATATGTTAACAGTCAATAGTTGTACCATGTGTGTAATGAATTATATTGGAATATATACAATAGTCTTAGCAGACAAAGGAAATTTGTATAAAGAGGGTTTTTCATGTGCAGTGTATAATACAGAATTCATATAGCTCGAGTTGAAAATATGATGTTCTCTATATAAAAAAAAATAAACAAAGGTTTATTTCAGATAAAGGATTTTGATTTTTGTTGTAGACTAAACGGAGGTGTTTAATTAAACACCTTTACGGAAGGGGAGTGCAGTAACTGAATGTGTATGGTTAACACTGCACCAAAAATCAGATGTAACCCTAACACTCTTAGCTCAAGTAGTAATTAAATGCCCTACGGCTGTATTTGTCAGTCTTCGTGTTGTCGGACACATGCTCCGTCAACCATTTGAATTCAAATTCTTAACTTTAATTCTGCACCAAAGAGTATACCTATCACTAAACGTAAGCTCAAACCTATGTGCAACTCGTATCCAAATCCTATATATTTGACTAAAAGAAGCCCAGAGCATTTGTCACCAGAGCATATACAGCCATGTATATTGGAGCACCCAGTTTTATTCCCAGCTATTTAATTAAAACATGTACTCTGGTAATGATCTTGTATGAATCACTGTTTGTATACATGTAGGTCAAAACTATCTTGCTTTGGGACATAGTTTTTCCGACATCAACCTCTACACATCACTTCGTAGATGCTCTGTGTTCCATGCCAAACCTGACTGAACTGAGACTACGGGGAAAGGATTTCCAGGAGGAGTTCTTTTCTACACTGAATGCAAAGGCGCCAACCTTACAGGTATATATGTGTGTTTATACTCGATATCCATTCCATCATGGATGAATGGACACATGTAGCAGTGGAGATAGGTTTAAGGAGTAATGATATATATTAACAGTAAAAAAAAAAATAAACCAAAGGTTTATTTCATATAAAGGATTTTGATTTTTGTTGTAGACTAACTGGAGGTGTTTAATTAAACACCTTTACGGAAGGGGAGTGCAGTAACTGAATGTGTATGATTAACACTGCACCAAAAATCAGATGTAACCCTAACACTCTTAGCTCAAGTAGTAATTAAATGCCCTACGGCTGTAATTGTCGGTCCTCGTGTTGTCGGACACATGCTCCGTCAACCATTTGAATTCAAATTCTTAACTTTAATTCTGCACCAAAGAGTATACCTATCACTAAACGTAAGCTCAAACCTATGTGCAGCTCCTTATACTTTTATATTGTTGTTTTGTTGTATTCTGTATTTTTTCTATTATTAAGCTATGTTTGTATTCTTTATTATGTATCATTATCATGACATGTACATGTGTTGTACTCTCATACCCCAGAAGGGGGTCGAATGAGTCAATAAATTCTATTCTATTCTATTCTATTCTATCCAAATCCAAATCCTATATATTTGACTAAATGAAGCCCAGATCATATCACCTGAGCATAGCCCTAGAGCGCGTTTATCTAGGCTTGCCACTAGATATGTACATATCGTACCCCACTATCGAACCCCACTATCATACCCCACTATACGATCGTGATTTGCGGGATGTCGCGTTTATCTACTCTTCACGATTCAAAATAAAGGCCTTGTGTCTGCCCAGCTGTTTTGACCCGGGAAGCAGACAGTTTCTCGGAGGTCAAATTCACACACATGCTTGTACACAACACCTGTGTGGTCCTATTTGTATGTGACGTTCAAAACAGCTTTGCGTTTATCGACCTCTCAGAAACGTGATTCTGGCTGTATGTCACATACAAAACGCACCTTTTTGCGTCTTTTGATATGCCCATATCTAAAGACGTTTGAAAAAGGCTTTGCGTTTATCTACTTCTAAATTTGCCTGAAAGACGTTTGAGAAACCTGATTCTAGCCAAAAATTTCCTAGATAAACGCAACCCTAGATATACATATCGGAGCATCCAGTTATATTTGCAGTCATTCATTTAAAACATGTTCTCTCTGGTAATGATCTTGTATGAATCACTGTTTGTATACATGTAGGTCAAAACTATCGAGCTTTGGGAAGTAATTTTTCCGACATCAACCTCTACACGTCACTTCGTAGATGCTCTGTGTTCCATGCCAAACCTGACTGAACTGAGACTACGGGGAAAGGATTTCCAGGAGGAGTTCTATTCTTCACTGAGTGCAAAGGCGTCAACCTTACAGGTATGTATGTGTGTTTGTACTCGATATCCATTCCATCATGAATGAATGGACACATGTAGCAGTGGAGATTGGTTTAAGGAGTTATGATATGTTAACAGTCAATAGTTGTACCATGTGTGTAATGAATTATATTGGAATATATACAATAGTCTTAGCAGACAAAGGAAATTTGTATAAAGAGGGTTTTTCATGTGCAGTGTATAATACAGAATTCATAAAGCTCGAGTTGAAAATATGGTGTTCTCTATATAAAAAAAATAAACCAAAGGTTTATTTCAGATAAAGGATTTTGATTTTTGTTGTAGACTAACTGGAGGTGTTTAATTAAACACCTTTACGGAAGGGGAGTGCAGTAACTGAATGTGTATGGTTAACACTGCACCAAAAATCAGATGTAACCCTAACACTCTTAGCTCAAGTAGTAATTAAATGCCCTACGGCTGTAATTGTCGGTCTTCGTGTTGTCGGACACATCCTCCGTCAACCATTTGAATTCAAATTCTTAACTTTAATTCTGCACCAAAGAGTATACCTATCACTAAACGTAAGCTCAAACCTATGTGCAGCTCGTGTCCAAATCCTATATATTTGACTAAAAGAAGCCCAGAGCATTTGTCACCAGAGCATATACAGCCATGTATATTGGAGCACCCAGTTTTATTCCCAGCTATTTAATTAAAACATGTACTCTGGTAATGATCTTGTATGAATCACTGTTTGTATACATGTAGGTCAAAACTATCTTGCTTTGGGACATAGTTTTTCCGACATCAACCTCTACACATCACTTCGTAGATGCTCTGTGTTCCATGCCAAACCTGACTGAACTGAGACTACGGGCAAAGGATTTCCAGGAGGAGTTCTTTTCTACACTGAATGCAAAGGCGCCAACCTTACAGGTACATATGTATGTATGTGTGTTTATACTCGGTATCCATTCCATCATGGATGAATGGACACATGTAGCAGTGGAGATAGGTTTAAGGATTAATGATATATATTAACAGTAAAAAAAAAAATAAACCAAAGGTTTATTTCATATAAAGGATTTTGATTTTTGTTGTAGACTAACTGGAGGTGTTTAATTAAACACCTTTACGGAAGGGGAGTGCAGTAACTGAATGTGTATGATTAACACTGCACCAAAAATCAGATGTAACCCTAACACTCTTAGCTCAAGTAGTAATTAAATGCCCTACGGCTGTAATTGTCGGTCCTCGTGTTGTTGGACACATGCTCCGTCAACCATTTGAATTCAAATTCTTAACTTTAATTCTGCACCAAAGAGTATACCTATCACTAAACGTAAGCTCAAACCTATGTGCAGCTCGTTATACTTTTATATTGTTGTTTTGTTGTATTCTGTATTTTTTCTATTATTAAGCTATGTTTGTATTCTTTATTATGTATCATTATCATGACATGTACATGTGTTGTACTCTCATACCCCAGAAGGGGGTCGAATGAGTCAATAAATTCTATTCTATTCTATTCTATTCTATCCAAATCCAAATCCTATATATTTGACTAAATGAAGCCCAGATCATATCACCTGAGCATAGCCCTAGATATACATATCGGAGCATCCAGTTATATTTGCAGTCATTCATTTAAAACATGTTCTCTCTGGTAATGATCTTGTATGAATCACTGTTTGTATACATGTAGGTCAAAACTATCGAGCTTTGGGAAGTAATTTTTCCGACATCAACCTCTACACGTCACTTCGTAGATGCTCTGTGTTCCATGCCAAACCTGACTGAACTGAGACTACGGGGAAAGGATTTCCAGGAGGAGTTCTATTCTTCACTGAGTGCAAAGGCGTCAACCTTACAGGTATGTATGTGTGTTTGTACTCGATATCCATTCCATCATGAATGAATGGACACATGTAGCAGTGGAGATTGGTTTAAGGAGTTATGATATGTTAACAGTCAATAGTTGTACCATGTGTGTAATGAATTATATTGGAATATATACAATAGTCTTAGCAGACAAAGGAAATTTGTATAAAGAGGGTTTTTCATGTGCAGTGTATAATACAGAATTCATAAAGCTCGAGTTGAAAATATGGTGTTCTCTATATAAAAAAACTAAACCAAAGGTTTATTTCAGATAAAGGATTTTGATTTTTGTTGTAGACTAACTGGAGGTGTTTAATTAAACACCTTTACGGAAGGGGAGTGCAGTAACTGAATGTGTATGGTTAACACTGCACCAAAATCAGATGTAACCCTAACACTCTTAGCTCAAGTAGTAATTAAATGCCCTACGGCTGTAATTGTCGGTCCTCGTGTTGTCGGACACATGCTCCGTCAACCATTTGAATTCAAATTCTTAACTTTAATTCTGCACCAAAGAGTATACCTATCACTAAACGTAAGCTCAAACCTATGTGCAGCTCGTTATACTTTTATATTGTTGTTTTGTTGTATTCTGTATTTTTTCTATTATTAAGCTATGTTTGTATTCTTTATTATGTATCATTATCATGACATGTACATGTGTTGTACTCTCATACCCCAGAAGGGGGTCGAATGAGTCAATAAATTCTATTCTATTCTATTCTATTCTATCCAAATCCAAATCCTATATATTTGACTAAATGAAGCCCAGATCATATCACCTGAGCATAGCCCTAGATATACATATCGGAGCATCCAGTTATATTTGCAGTCATTCATTTAAAACATGTTCTCTCTGGTAATGATCTTGTATGAATCACTGTTTGTATACATGTAGGTCAAAACTATCGAGCTTTGGGAAGTAATTTTTCCGACATCAACCTCTACACCTCACTTCGTAGATGCTCTGTGTTCCATGCCAAACCTGACTGAACTGAGACTACGGGGAAAGGATTTCCAGGAGGAGTTCTATTCTTCACTGAGTGCAAAGGCGTCAACCTTACAGGTATGTATGTGTGTTTGTACTCGATATCCATTCCATCATGAATGAATGGACACATGTAGCAGTGGAGATTGGTTTAAGGAGTTATGATATGTTAACAGTCAATAGTTGTACCATGTGTGTAATGAATTATATTGGAATATATACAATAGTCTTAGCAGACAAAGGAAATTTGTATAAAGAGGGTTTTTCATGTGCAGTGTATAATACAGAATTCATAAAGCTCGAGTTGAAAATATGGTGTTCTCTATATAAAAAAAATAAACCAAAGGTTTATTTCAGATAAAGGATTTTGATTTTTGTTGTAGACTAACTGGAGGTGTTTAATTAAACACCTTTACGGAAGGGGAGTGCAGTAACTGAATGTGTATGGTTAACACTGCACCAAAAATCAGATGTAACCCTAACACTCTTAGCTCAAGTAGTAATTAAATGCCCTACGGCTGTAATTGTCGGTCTTCGTGTTGTCGGACACATCCTCCGTCAACCATTTGAATTCAAATTCTTAACTTTAATTCTGCACCAAAGAGTATACCTATCACTAAACGTAAGCTCAAACCTATGTGCAGCTCGTGTCCAAATCCTATATATTTGACTAAAAGAAGCCCAGAGCATTTGTCACCAGAGCATATACAGCCATGTATATTGGAGCACCCAGTTTTATTCCCAGCTATTTAATTAAAACATGTACTCTGGTAATGATCTTGTATGAATCACTGTTTGTATACATGTAGGTCAAAACTATCTTGCTTTGGGACATAGTTTTTCCGACATCAACCTCTACACATCACTTCGTAGATGCTCTGTGTTCCATGCCAAACCTGACTGAACTGAGACTACGGGCAAAGGATTTCCAGGAGGAGTTCTTTTCTACACTGAATGCAAAGGCGCCAACCTTACAGGTATGTATGTGTGTTTATACTCGGTATCCATTCCATCATGGATGAATGGACACATGTAGCAGTGGAGATAGGTTTAAGGAGTAATGATATATATTAACAGTCAAAAAAAAAATAAACCAAAGGTTTATTTCAGATAAAGGATTTTGATTTTTGTTGTAGACTAACTGGAGGTGTTTAATTAAACACCTTTACGGAAGGGGAGTGCAGTAACTGAATGTGTATGGTTAACACTGCACCAAAAATCAGATGTAACCCTAACACTCTTAGCTCAAGTAGTAATTAAATGCCCTACGGCTGTAATTGTCGGTCCTCGTGTTGTCGGACACATGCTCCGTCAACCATTTGAATTCAAATTCTTAACTTTAATTCTGCACCAAAGAGTATACCTATCACTAAACGTAAGCTCAAACCTATGTGCAGCTCGTATCCAAATCCTATATGTTTGACTAAATAAAGCCCAGATCATATGTCACCTGAGCATAGCCCTAGATATACATATCGCGGAGCATCCAGTTATATTTGCAGTCATTCAATTAAAACATGTTCTCTCTGGTAATGATCTTGTATGAATCACTGTTTGTATACATGTAGGTCAAAACTATCGAGCTTTGGGAAGTAATTTTTCCGACATCAACCTCTACACGTCACTTCGTAGATGCTCTGTGTTCCATGCCAAACCTGACTGAACTGAGACTACGGGGAAAGGATTTCCAGGAGGAGTTCTATTCTTCACTGAGTGCAAAGGCGTCAACCTTACAGGTATGTATGTGTGTTTGTACTCGATATCCATTCCATCATGAATGAATGGACACATGTAGCAGTGGAGATTGGTTTAAGGAGTTATGATATGTTAACAGTCAATAGTTGTACCATGTGTGTAATGAATTATATTGGAATATATACAATAGTCTTAGCAGACAAAGGAAATTTGTATAAAGAGGGTTTTTCATGTGCAGTGTATAATACAGAATTCATAAAGCTCGAGTTGAAAATATGGTGTTCTCTATATAAAAAAAATAAACCAAAGGTTTATTTCAGATAAAGGATTTTGATTTTTGTTGTAGACTAACTGGAGGTGTTTAATTAAACACCTTTACGGAAGGGGAGTGCAGTAACTGAATGTGTATGATTAACACTGCACCAAAAATCAGATGTAACCCTAACACTCTTAGCTCAAGTAGTAATTAAATGCCCTACGGCTGTAATTGTCGGTCTTCGTGTTGTCGGACACATCCTCCGTCAACCATTTGAATTCAAATTCTTAACTTTAATTCTGCACCAAAGAGTATACCTATCACTAAACGTAAGCTCAAACCTATGTGCAGCTCGTGTCCAAATCCTATATATTTGACTAAAAGAAGCCCAGAGCATTTGTCACCAGAGCATATACAGCCATGTATATTGGAGCACCCAGTTTTATTCCCAGCTATTTAATTAAAACATGTACTCTGGTAATGATCTTGTATGAATCACTGTTTGTATACATGTAGGTCAAAACTATCTTGCTTTGGGACATAGTTTTTCCGACATCAACCTCTACACATCACTTCGTAGATGCTCTGTGTTCCATGCCAAACCTGACTGAACTGAGACTACGGGCAAAGGATTTCCAGGAGGAGTTCTTTTCTACACTGAATGCAAAGGCGCCAACCTTACAGGTACATATGTATGTATGTGTGTTTATACTCGGTATCCATTCCATCATGGATGAATGGACACATGTAGCAGTGGAGATAGGTTTAAGGATTAATGATATATATTAACAGTAAAAAAAAAAATAAACCAAAGGTTTATTTCATATAAAGGATTTTGATTTTTGTTGTAGACTAACTGGAGGTGTTTAATTAAACACCTTTACGGAAGGGGAGTGCAGTAACTGAATGTGTATGATTAACACTGCACCAAAAATCAGATGTAACCCTAACACTCTTAGCTCAAGTAGTAATTAAATGCCCTACGGCTGTAATTGTCGGTCCTCGTGTTGTTGGACACATGCTCCGTCAACCATTTGAATTCAAATTCTTAACTTTAATTCTGCACCAAAGAGTATACCTATCACTAAACGTAAGCTCAAACCTATGTGCAGCTCGTTATACTTTTATATTGTTGTTTTGTTGTATTCTGTATTTTTTCTATTATTAAGCTATGTTTGTATTCTTTATTATGTATCATTATCATGACATGTACATGTGTTGTACTCTCATACCCCAGAAGGGGGTCGAATGAGTCAATAAATTCTATTCTATTCTATTCTATTCTATCCAAATCCAAATCCTATATATTTGACTAAATGAAGCCCAGATCATATCACCTGAGCATAGCCCTAGATATACATATCGGAGCATCCAGTTATATTTGCAGTCATTCATTTAAAACATGTTCTCTCTGGTAATGATCTTGTATGAATCACTGTTTGTATACATGTAGGTCAAAACTATCGAGCTTTGGGAAGTAATTTTTCCGACATCAACCTCTACACGTCACTTCGTAGATGCTCTGTGTTCCATGCCAAACCTGACTGAACTGAGACTACGGGGAAAGGATTTCCAGGAGGAGTTCTATTCTTCACTGAGTGCAAAGGCGTCAACCTTACAGGTATGTATGTGTGTTTGTACTCGATATCCATTCCATCATGAATGAATGGACACATGTAGCAGTGGAGATTGGTTTAAGGAGTTATGATATGTTAACAGTCAATAGTTGTACCATGTGTGTAATGAATTATATTGGAATATATACAATAGTCTTAGCAGACAAAGGAAATTTGTATAAAGAGGGTTTTTCATGTGCAGTGTATAATACAGAATTCATAAAGCTCGAGTTGAAAATATGGTGTTCTCTATATAAAAAAACTAAACCAAAGGTTTATTTCAGATAAAGGATTTTGATTTTTGTTGTAGACTAACTGGAGGTGTTTAATTAAACACCTTTACGGAAGGGGAGTGCAGTAACTGAATGTGTATGGTTAACACTGCACCAAAAATCAGATGTAACCCTAACACTCTTAGCTCAAGTAGTAATTAAATGCCCTACGGCTGTAATTGTCGGTCCTCGTGTTGTCGGACACATGCTCCGTCAACCATTTGAATTCAAATTCTTAACTTTAATTCTGCACCAAAGAGTATACCTATCACTAAACGTAAGCTCAAACCTATGTGCAGCTCGTTATACTTTTATATTGTTGTTTTGTTGTATTCTGTATTTTTTCTATTATTAAGCTATGTTTGTATTCTTTATTATGTATCATTATCATGACATGTACATGTGTTGTACTCTCATACCCCAGAAGGGGGTCGAATGAGTCAATAAATTCTATTCTATTCTATTCTATTCTATCCAAATCCAAATCCTATATATTTGACTAAATGAAGCCCAGATCATATCACCTGAGCATAGCCCTAGATATACATATCGGAGCATCCAGTTATATTTGCAGTCATTCATTTAAAACATGTTCTCTCTGGTAATGATCTTGTATGAATCACTGTTTGTATACATGTAGGTCAAAACTATCGAGCTTTGGGAAGTAATTTTTCCGACATCAACCTCTACACCTCACTTCGTAGATGCTCTGTGTTCCATGCCAAACCTGACTGAACTGAGACTACGGGGAAAGGATTTCCAGGAGGAGTTCTATTCTTCACTGAGTGCAAAGGCGTCAACCTTACAGGTATGTATGTGTGTTTGTACTCGATATCCATTCCATCATGAATGAATGGACACATGTAGCAGTGGAGATTGGTTTAAGGAGTTATGATATGTTAACAGTCAATAGTTGTACCATGTGTGTAATGAATTATATTGGAATATATACAATAGTCTTAGCAGACAAAGGAAATTTGTATAAAGAGGGTTTTTCATGTGCAGTGTATAATACAGAATTCATAAAGCTCGAGTTGAAAATATGGTGTTCTCTATATAAAAAAAATAAACCAAAGGTTTATTTCAGATAAAGGATTTTGATTTTTGTTGTAGACTAACTGGAGGTGTTTAATTAAACACCTTTACGGAAGGGGAGTGCAGTAACTGAATGTGTATGGTTAACACTGCACCAAAAATCAGATGTAACCCTAACACTCTTAGCTCAAGTAGTAATTAAATGCCCTACGGCTGTAATTGTCGGTCTTCGTGTTGTCGGACACATCCTCCGTCAACCATTTGAATTCAAATTCTTAACTTTAATTCTGCACCAAAGAGTATACCTATCACTAAACGTAAGCTCAAACCTATGTGCAGCTCGTGTCCAAATCCTATATATTTGACTAAAAGAAGCCCAGAGCATTTGTCACCAGAGCATATACAGCCATGTATATTGGAGCACCCAGTTTTATTCCCAGCTATTTAATTAAAACATGTACTCTGGTAATGATCTTGTATGAATCACTGTTTGTATACATGTAGGTCAAAACTATCTTGCTTTGGGACATAGTTTTTCCGACATCAACCTCTACACATCACTTCGTAGATGCTCTGTGTTCCATGCCAAACCTGACTGAACTGAGACTACGGGCAAAGGATTTCCAGGAGGAGTTCTTTTCTACACTGAATGCAAAGGCGCCAACCTTACAGGTATGTATGTGTGTTTATACTCGGTATCCATTCCATCATGGATGAATGGACACATGTAGCAGTGGAGATAGGTTTAAGGAGTAATGATATATATTAACAGTCAAAAAAAAAATAAACCAAAGGTTTATTTCAGATAAAGGATTTTGATTTTTGTTGTAGACTAACTGGAGGTGTTTAATTAAACACCTTTACGGAAGGGGAGTGCAGTAACTGAATGTGTATGGTTAACACTGCACCAAAAATCAGATGTAACCCTAACACTCTTAGCTCAAGTAGTAATTAAATGCCCTACGGCTGTAATTGTCGGTCCTCGTGTTGTCGGACACATGCTCCGTCAACCATTTGAATTCAAATTCTTAACTTTAATTCTGCACCAAAGAGTATACCTATCACTAAACGTAAGCTCAAACCTATGTGCAGCTCGTATCCAAATCCTATATGTTTGACTAAATAAAGCCCAGATCATATGTCACCTGAGCATAGCCCTAGATATACATATCGCGGAGCATCCAGTTATATTTGCAGTCATTCAATTAAAACATGTTCTCTCTGGTAATGATCTTGTATGAATCACTGTTTGTATACATGTAGGTCAAAACTATCGAGCTTTGGGAAGTAATTTTTCCGACATCAACCTCTACACGTCACTTCCTAGATGCTCTGTGTTCCATGCCAAACCTGACTGAACTGAGACTACGGGCAAAGGATTTCCAGGAGGAGTTCTATTCTTCACTGAGTGCAAAGGCGTCAACCTTACAGGTATGTATGTGTGTTTGTACTCGATATTCATTCCATCATGAATGAATGGACACATGCAGCAGTGGAGATTGGTTTAAGGAGTTATGATATGTTAACAGTCAATAGTTGTACCATGTGTGTAATGAATTATATTGGAATATATACAATAGTCTTAGCAGACAAAGGAAATTTGTATAAAGAGGGTTTTTCATGTGCAGTGTATAATACAGAATTCATAAAGCGCGAGTTGAAAATATGGTGTTCTCCATATAAAAAAAATAAACCAAAGGTTTATTTCAGATAAAGGATTTTGATTTTTGTTGTAGACTAACTGGAGGTGTTTAATTAAACACCTTTACGGAAGGGGAGTGCAGTAACTGAATGTGTATGGTTAACACTGCACCAAAAATCAGATGTAACCCTAACACTCTTAGCTCAAGTAGTAATTAAATGCCCTACGGCTGTAATTGTCGGTCTTCGTGTTGTCGGACACATGCTCCGTCAACCATTTGAATTCAAATTCTTAACTTTAATTCTGCACCAAAGAGTATACCTATCACTAAACGTAAGCTCAAACCTATCTGCAGCTCGTATCCAAATCCTATATATTTGACTAAATAAAGCCCAGATCATTTGTCACATGAGCATAGCCATAGATATACGTGTATATCGGAGCATCCAATTATATTTGCAGTCATTCAATCAAAACATGTTCTCTCTGGTAATGATCTTGTATGAATCACTGTTTGTATACATGTAGGTCAAAACTATCGAGCTTTGGGAAGTAATTTTTCCGACATCAACCTCTACACGTCACTTCGTAGATGCTCTGTGTTCCATGCCAAACCTGACTGAACTGAGACTACGGGCAAAGGATTTCCAGGAGGAGTTCTATTCTTCACTGAGTGCAAAGGCGTCAACCTTACAGGTATGTATGTGTGTTTGTACTCGATATTCATTCCATCATGAATGAATGGACACATGCAGCAGTGGAGATTGGTTTAAGGAGTTATGATATGTTAACAGTCAATAGTTGTACCATGTGTGTAATGAATTATATTGGAATATATACAATAGTCTTAGCAGACAAAGGAAATTTGTATAAAGAGGGTTTTTCATGTGCAGTGTATAATACAGAATTTATAAAGCTCGAGTTGAAAATATGGTGTTCTCTATATAAAAAAACTAAACCAAAGGTTTATTTCAGATAAAGGATTTTGATTTTTGTTGTAGACTAACTGGAGGTGTTTAATTAAACACCTTTACGGAAGGGGAGTGCAGTAACTGAATGTGTATGGTTAACACTGCACCAAAAATCAGATGTAACCCTAACACTCTTAGCTCAAGTAGTAATTAAATGCCCTACGGCTGTAATTGTCGGTCTTCGTGTTGTCGGACACATGCTCCGTCAACCATTTGAATTCAAATTCTTAACTTTAATTCTGCACCAAAGAGTATACCTATCACTAAACGTAAGCTCAAACCTATCTGCAGCTCGTATCCAAATCCTATATATTTGACTAAATAAAGCCCAGATCATTTGTCACATGAGCATAGCCATAGATATACGTGTATATCGGAGCATCCAATTATATTTGCAGTCATTCAATCAAAACATGTTCTCTCTGGTAATGATCTTGTATGAATCACTGTTTGTATACATGTAGGTCAAAACTATCGAGCTTTGGGAAGTAATTTTTCCGACATCAACCTCTACACGTCACTTCGTAGATGCTCTGTGTTCCATGCCAAACCTGACTGAACTGAGACTACGGGCAAAGGATTTCCAGGAAGAGTTCTATTCTTCACTGAGTGCAAAGGCGTCAACCTTACAGGTATGTATGTGTGTTTGTACTCGAAATCCATTCCATCATGAATGAATGGACACATGTAGCAGTGGAGATTGGTTTAAGGAGATATGATATGTTAACAGTCAATAGTTGTACCATGTGTGTAATGAATTATATTGGAATATATACAATAGTCTTAGCAGACAAAGGAAATTTGTATAAAGAGGGTTTTTCATGTGCAGTGTATAATACAGAATTCATAAAGCGCGAGTTGAAAATATGGTGTTCTCCATATAAAAAAAATAAACCAAAGGTTTATTTCAGATAAAGGATTTTGATTTTTGTTGTAGACTAACTGGAGGTGTTTAATTAAACACCTTTACGGAAGGGGAGTGCAGTAACTGAATGTGTATGGTTAACACTGCACCAAAAATCAGATGTAACCCTAACACTCTTAGCTCAAGTAGTAATTAAATGCCCTACGGCTGTAATTGTCGGTCTTCGTGTTGTCGGACACATGCTCCGTCAACCATTTGAATTCAAATTCTTAACTTTAATTCTGCACCAAAGAGTATACCTATCACTAAACCCAGCTCAAACCTATGTGCAACTCGTATCCAAATCCTATATATTTGACTAAAAGAAGCCCAGAGCATTTGTCACCAGAGCATATACAGCCATGTATATTGGAGCACCCAGTTTTATTCCCAGCTATTTAATTTAAACATGTACTCTGGTAATGATCTTGTATGAATCACTGTTTGTATACATGTAGGTCAAAACTATCTTGCTTTGGGACATAGTTTTTCCGACATCAACCTCTACACATCACTTCGTAGATGCTCTGTGTTCCATGCCACACCTGACTGAACTGAGACTACGGGGAAAGGATTTCCAGGAGGAGTTATTTTCTACACTGAATGCAAAGGCGCCAACCTTACAGGTATGTATGTGTGTTTATACTCGATATCCATTCCATCATGAATGAATGGACACATGTAGCAGTGGAGATGGGTTTAAGGAGTTATGATATGTTAACAGTCAATAGTTGTACCATGTGTGTAATGAATTATATTGGAATATATACAATAGTCTTAGCAGACAAAGGAAATTTGTATAAAGAGGGTTTTTCATGTGCAGTGTATAATACAGAATTCATATAGCTCGAGTTGAAAATATGGTGTTCTCTATATAAAAAAAATAAACCAAAGGTTTATTTCAGATAAAGGATTTTGATTTTTGTTGTAGACCAACTGGAGGTGTTTAATTAAACACCTTTGCGGAAGGGGAGTGCAGTAACTGAATGTGTATGGTTAACACTGCACCAAAAATCAGATGTAACCCTAACACTCTTAGCTCAAGTAGTAATTAAATGCCCTACGGCTGTAATTGTCGGTCCTCGTGTTGTCGGACACATGCTCCGTCAACCATTTGAATTCAAATTCTTAACTTTAATTCTGCACCAAAGACTATACCTATCACTAAATGTAAGCTCAAACCTATGTGCAGCTCGTATCCAAATCCTATATATTTGACTAAATAAAGCCCAGATCATATGTCACCTGAGCATAGCCCTAGATATACATATCGGAGCATCCAGTTATATTTGCAGTCATTCAATTAAAACATGTTCTCTCTGGTAATGATCTTGTATGAATCACTGTTTGTATACCTGTAGGTCAAAACTATCGGGCTTTCGGAAGTAATTTTTCCGACATCAACCTCTACACATCACTTCGTAGATGCTCTGTGTTCCATGCCAAACCTGACTCAACTGGTACTACGGGGAAAGGATTTCCAGGAGGAGTTCTATTCTTCACTGAATGCAAAGGCGTCAACCTTACAGGTATGTATGTGTGTTTGTACTCGATATCCATTCCATCATGAATGAATGGACACATGTAGCAGTGGAGATGGGTTTAAGGAGTTATGATATGTTAACAGTCAATAGTTGTTCCATGTGTGTAATGAATTATATTGGAATATATACAATAGTCTTAGCAGACAAAGGAAATTTGTATAAAGAGGGTTTTTCATGTGCAGTGTATAATACAGAATTCATATAGCTCGAGTTGAAAATATGGTGTTCTCTATATAAAAAAACTAAACCAAAGGTTTATTTCAGATAAAGGATTTTGATTTTTGTTGTAGACTAATTGGAGGTGTTTAATTAAACACGTTTTGGGAAGGGGAGTGCTCTAACTGAATTTGTATGGTTAACACTGCACCAAAAACTAGATGTAACCCTAACACTCTTAACTCAAGTTTTAATTAAAAGCCCTATGGCTTTAATTGTCGGTCCTCGTGTTGTCAGACATATGCTCCATTAACCATTTGTTGTGCCTCCTATCCTGCACTAATCAAATTCTTAACTTTAATTCTGCACCAAAAAGTATACCTATCACTAAACCTTAGTTCAAACCTATGTGCAACTCGTATCCAAATCCTATATATTTGACTAAAAGAAGCCCAGAGCATTTGTCACCAGAGCATATACAACCATGTATATTGGAGCACCCAGTTTTATTCCCAGCTATTTAATTAAAACATGTACTCTGGTAATGATCTTGTATTAATCACTGTTTGTATACATGTAGGTCAAAACTATCTGGCTTCGTGAAGTAGTTTTTCCGACATCAACCTCTACACATCACTTCGTAGATGCTCTGTGTTCCATGCCAAACCTGACTGAACTGAGACTACGGGGAAAGGATTTCCAGGAGGAGTTCTTTTCTACACTGAATGCAAAGGCGCCAACCTTACAGGTATGTATGTTTGTTTATACTCGATATCCATTCCATCATGAATGAATGGACACATGCAGCAGTGGAGATTGGTTTAAGGAGTTATGATATGTTAACAGTCAATAGTTGTTCCATGTGTGTAATGAATTATATTGGAATATATACAATAGTCTTAGCAGACAAAGGAAATTTGTATAAAGAGGGTTTTTCATGTGCAGTGTATAATACAGAATTCATATAGCTCGAGTTGAAAATATGGTGTTCTCTATATAAAAAAACTAAACCAAAGGTTTATTTCAGATAAAGGATTTTGATTTTTGTTGTAGACTAACTGGAGGTGTTTAATTAAACACGTTTTGGGAAGGGGAGTGCTCTAACTGAATTTGTATGGTTAACACTGCACCAAAAACTAGATGTAACCCTAACACTCTTAACTCAAGTTTTAATTAAAAGCCCTACGGCTTTAATTGTCGGTCCTCGTGTTGTCAGACATATGCTCCATTAACCATTTGTTGTGCCTCCTATCCTGCACTAATCAAATTCTTAACTTTAATTCTGCACCAAAAAGTATACCTATCACTAAACCTTAGTTCAAACCTATGTGCAACTCGTATCCAAATCCTATATATTTGACTAAAAGAAGCCCAGAGCATTTGTCACCAGAGCATATACAGCCATGTATATTGGAGCACCCAGTTGTATTCCCAGCTATTTAATTAAAACATGTACTCTGGTAATGATCTTGTTTATAATCACTGTTTGTATACATGTAGGTCAAAACTATCTGGCTTCGGGAAGTAATTTTTCCGACATCAACCTCTACACATCACTTCGTAGATGCTCTGTGTTCCATGCCAAACTTGACTCAACTGAGACTACAGGGAAAGGATTTCCAGGAGGAGTTCTATTCTACACTGAATACAAAGGCTTCAACATTACAGGTATGTATGTGTGTCTGTTCTCGATACCCATTCCATGATGAATTAATGGACACATGTAGCAGTGGAGATGAGTTTAAGGAGTTATGATATTATAGCAACAGTCAATATTATGTTCAATGTGTGTAATGAATAATATTTAAATATATACAATAGTCTTAGCAGACAAAGGAAATCATTATGAAGAGGGTTTATCATGTGCAGTGTATATTACAGAATTCATATAGCTTGAGTTGAAAATATGATGAATTAAACCAAAGGTTTATTTCGGATAAGGGATTTTGATTTTTGTTGTAGACTAACGGGAGATGTTAAATTAAACACGTTTTTTCGGGAGGGAGTGTACTAACTGAATTCTTAACACTGCACCAAAAACTAGATGTAACCTAACACTCTTAGCTCAAACCTATGTGCAGCTCGTATCCAAATCGTATATATTTGACTAAATGAAGTCCAGAATATCTGTCACCAGAAGCATAGCCATACACATACATGTATATCAGAGCACCCAGTTATATGTGCAGTCTCTCAAATAAAACATGTAGTCTGGTAATGTACTTTCTGAATCACTGTTTGTATACATGTAGGTCCAAACATTCTGACTTCGGGAGGTCAGGTTTCTAACATCAGCCTTTTCACATCACGTAGTAGATGCTTAACAGACCGAACTGATACTAGGGGGAAACCTTTTCAAGGAGGAGTTCCATTCTACACTAATATGCAAAGGCATCAACTTTACAGGTATGTACCGGTATGTGTGTTTGTACACTATGTCCATGCCATCATGATATTTTAGCTTCAGTCAGCATTTTGTTTAATATATATATATGTTGTGTTTTATATGAAAATATATGATTGTCTTAGCAAAGGAACAATATTATAAAGAGTGTCTTTCATGTACAGAAATCCATATAGCTTGAAAAGAAAACATAATGTTTGTCAACTCTAGGTACTGTACAAGCATTGTAAAATTCATTCTCATGAAAGCATAATAATCCATTATCCAGCTTTTGAGAGTAAGGTTATGATAACTGTTGAAAATTATTAAATAAATTGAAGGGAAAAAAATGGTGGCACAGAAATGTTACATATAATCTATCCTTCATAGGCAACACAGAACGCAACCGAAAGCTTTTAAATATAACTTCGTGCATGCAGTTATCATAATGGCCTCTTTAAGCTTAAAGTGCCCATATGGGTAATTATGAAATTGGAACCAATGCTGATATCTTTTTGGTCCATCAACCTTAACCCTTACTGTACTGAAGGGGGTGGGGCCTGGGAGGCACCCCACCCCCTCCACATTTTCGGTGATTGAATTTGAAATGAAAGAAACATTTATTCAATACATTTTCAAGATTCTTAACAAGTCTAGAGACAAGAGTTTTCTGTAAAATGCATAAAATTATCATTTTGCATAATTAATTAGATTATAACAATAACAATTTACATATTAGGAAAAAAATAAATATACCATCTTGTTTCGTACATGAATAACTACAAACATGCAAATGTTCGTGTTCTTCAGAAATTCGACAGCCAAGATCATTTATTTATGTATTTCTTCTAATAGAAGTATCATTTTTAATTCTCCTCAATGAAGTTGTGATGACAGGTATTGGTCAACCTGCTCTGCTCACCTGTCCTTTCTCCTCAACAACTGGAGACTTCGCGCGGGCCTCTTGGGCAAGAGAAGTGGGGCTGAGTCGGCAAATTTAGTTGGAATATGATTCTGAAAGCCTTGCCAGTCCATACAGACTCCCTAAAAGGGGGAGGTAAGAGGGGCAGGAGATGGAGAGGGGGTAGTAATAGGGGCCAGGCTGGAGGAAAAGGGGCTCATGGGTAGTACAGTAGCAGTTTGAAATATCAATCCATAATATGTATATTAATCTGCACTAATTCCAATACAATTCTTTATAGAACAGTTCAAATGTTTATATAACTATTATCTGAATGAATTCTCAATATACATCCTCTCACTGTCAATAGTCTTCTACTTGCAAATATAAAATACAGTAATGTATGTTTACTTGATAAATCACTTCTTGTTTTCTTTTTTTTTAAATGTCAGATTTAACTATACCAATTAACCAGATACTGATCATCTTTCTGCCATAATATATTAAATATAACAGTATTATAATTGCAGCAGAACTACCTGTAAGTGAATCATTTTGTTAACTTGCAAAAATATATACATTTTAGTAAACATAGGTTGACATGAAACTTTTGAACTAAATGAACAGCATGAGTCCTTGCCATATTTGTGTGCTTTCCATTGTATTAAAGTGTGCACATATATTTAATTTTTCAGCTACCTTGTGAACAATCAAAATGTATTACATGTGCAATAATCATCGTTAAATATATCCAATGTAAATATGTACAGAGCAACTTTGATCTCCCGTGTGTTAGGCTATACCGGATGATATACATGTACATTTTTGTCGTTGCTTATGATCTTTTAAATCGATGAGAGGCTATCTTCTCTTGTTGATTTATTTTCATTATTTTTATGTTTGTAAGAATGCCTGAAAATCTCATGACTATCAAGCATCTGATTTACAACCTATTACTGTCTGTACATACAATAAGATATTAAAAATATGCAACTGTATTGTTGTGATATACAGTGCGAGTCAAAAAAAAGTTTACACCTAGAAAATTGCTATTTATTTTAAAAATCATCTATGAAAAATAAATTGACTTACTAAGTCAAGTCTAAGTAAGATTTGTGCGCGTGTGTGTGGGTGTATGTGACTTTGCCCTTTGCAAAAAGCATATGCAATGCATTTCATTTGATACATTCAATTCATTCTCTCACTCCGCTAATCCCAACGTAATACATACTGTAGGCATCACTTTGGCGCAAGTCGATTTTCGCACTCTCACAAACAATGCCTCCTGTTCATCCAAGTGTGAACACATACCACACAAAAATGATACCAAATGATCTGGGATAAAACACTCTTTCATAAGATGTATAATGATTTTCTGTTCATAGATGATTTTAAAAATAATTAGCAATTTTCTAGGTGTAAACTCTTTTTTGACTCATACGGTATGTAACCATGTGTGTATTTTTAAAAAAATATTTTTTGTTGTTGCTGTTATCTAATTTCATTGATGATTGTTATTGATTAGCATTGTTACCACACAGGGCCTCATGGAAGACCACCATAATTGGTGACATGTGCCACCCTGTATAAATATCAGAAATAAATGAATATATATAGAACACATTCATGAATGAGCTATTGAGCAAGCCATCATCAATATGTAAAGAATATAGTCTGTATTATTCTCATATTTGTATGTTTTGCCATATAATTTGTTTTGTACATTTGTCATGTATTTATATGTACATGGAATTAGAAGTCAATTTTTGATTAAATGTACATACACTACATAAGAAGAAGCAGCCATAAGGTCTTTCATTTCACATTTTGAAATTTATTTGTAATCACCATCTCCAAAATAAGAATACTGGAGAAAGATAACAAAACATATAAACACCTTTTCAGTCAAACAGAAGACCAATGAAGATCAATGGAATGATAAAATATATAAAGTTATATGTAGTTTATATACAGTTCACAACTTATTCATTCATACCCTTACCAAGTTTTGTAACTGTTTAAGTATATGAACAAATTGATTTGTCTTGATTTACATTTCTTTATAATGTGAGGTTTTAAGGCTTACATCCAAAAGTATTTTACATATTATGTACATAAGTACTTTGAGATCAAATGACAAATAATAATTGGATTTAAAAGTTGCAGCAAATCACTCTCTTTTTCTCAAAGTTAAACAAAATATGGCACAAAATCTTTATAATAACATCCTCCGATAATGTGGTGATGACCATCAAATAATTTTCCACAATGAAGTGTGCAATGAAATTATAATTGATAAAAATTCAAACTGGAAACAAAAACTGAGAAATAGAAAAGTGAATTCAAATCCAGTATTGACTGGTGGACGGACATAAAGATCCATTTCAATACTCAATATGATATTGTTTCAAGGTGATTAATGATATGTGGATTATAAAGGCATTGAAAGATGAGGAAAGCTAAAGATTTCGATGGTTGTTAAATTCATGATGATATGTACATGTAATTGTTATTTGTTTTACTTGTTGTTTATAGCTTAAATTAAATCATGACACTTTTTATGTTTGATTATTTGGTCAGCCACCTTTCTGGCTGCTACCAGCCTAAGCAATTTCCCTTGTGATTTAAACAATTTTGATTCATGTTTGTAAATTTGATTCTGTGCGTTTCTGTGTGTATATGTTAGTAATTGTAATTGTGTGATACTTTGTATACTGCTTTTTTTTAAAACCCTGTATGTTATTTTTATTACTTGGCAAAATAAATTGAATTGAGAGAAAAGTTTGGTTGAACATGAAAATAAAGTTAGACATACCATTTGAGTACCAAAGAATAAGTAGTCACGTTTTTCTTAACGTACTCTGGACGGAGTTCTGCAAAGTCTTGTGAAGTAAATATTTTATCTTGGAATTATTTTTCTGTTTTTCCTACTACTATTCATGATGAACCTAAACACAACTGCTTGCTATTCGATATCTCCAATTATAGAGAATGTAGTAATTATCTCTTATTCACAAACGGCAACTTCATTCAATTTATATGAATTCATATATGCATATAAATATATACATTAAGCACAATCTATTCAACATATATACACACTAGATATTTCATTACCATTTCATTAATTCAGATGCTTTAGTCATTCAAATTCATGTCAGATTCGTGGAATAATATTGCTTCAATACTTCTCTTATAGTAAACTCCTTCCTTCCAGCCATACTTCCAAACTATACACATTTAGAAGTTGGAAAATACAGAGCACACAGCAAGGCTTGACACTAGCAGGTCCCCTGGACAACTTGGAGGCCAAAAATAAAATCCAGACTTAAAAAATGTCAACATTTTCACATACGGTATGTGCATACTGACTCTCCGAAGTTCATTCTGGACCCCCTTAAATATGTTTAGAGTGGAGCCCTGCCTAAGGTCTATTTTGACGTATAAACCACAGCAATAGAACACAAAGTGAGCATTCATAGATTTTGTGTGAAAGAAGAGTTCAATAAAATTATTTCAGGAAAAAAAAAGCATGATCACACCCAAATACAGGCTTACAATTTGAATAACATTAATAATGATTACAGATTTCATACTATCCCTGTTGAGATTTTATAAGGCGGTCAATGCTTTGAAAATATATAAGAGTTTCACTTCAAGCCAAGTGATTTTATAATGAAAAGAACTTGGTTACGTCGTAACAGATCATAAAAAGATTATGAAGAGTAACACAAACAAAACAACAAAAAACAACACACACTTAGTTATGAAGTTGCATAGCCATTTCATACTTGCAAGTTCATGTACATGCGCTATTGTCATCAACTGCATTTAAGCAATAGACAATCTATTGTTAGACTATGCTTCGCTCAAATCATAGTTACATATCTAAAAATCAGTACGATCCTTTAAAACATACTTCTTCCCTCAGTAACGTATTATACAAATAATACATGTTTGCGAGTGCATTAGTGAATATGCACTGCACGCAGGTTAAGTCACATTAGGATAATGACTGAGACTTGTCGAATTGATTGTCCGTCTCATTGTAACCAAGTTAACCACTGAGGGAAGAAGTATGTTTTAAAGGATCGTTTAAAAGAGGCAAGACAGGTTAATTCTGTGATGGAAAGTAGGATATTATTCGACGTTTTTCCGCCTGAAACTGCTTTTCATTGACCCAACGAAGACTGATACTGGCCTATTATTCCCATAGGCTTAATAATTATAGGAACTACCCAGTTTCTATTGGCAATGGATTAAAAAGAAGGCAGGCTCTGCTCTTTTTTCCTTCAAATTCAAATTAATATTTTATCCGTGTCCGATATAAAAACAACGTTTAACAGGATAGTACATGCAAGTACATAAAGTGTATTGACCACAGTACTGTGCAGTCATTATTTCTTCTCTACCCATTACTCGTATCCATCTAAACGAGCAATTCAGGTTAACTTTGTTACCATAAGTTACTTTTCCCATGGAAGTTGTAAAGGCACATTTCTCTGTTAATGTTTCCAAAGCGAGCCATACTATTTTCTTCTTTCAAGTGTAACTTCACCTATTGAATTTTGATGAATGTTCAATGTTTGTTTTTTTAAATGACATTATGCTCACTTATATTGTGCTGCCTATCTCATACATGATATATATATATATATATATATATACCTTTATCGTTTTATGGAAGTTTTGAAAATATTTTATTTTATATAGCAACCGTGTGCCAAATCTAACTAAATGTAAATAAAGATATTGTGTAGATAAACAATAAACTGATATGTTTTATGCAAGAAAAACACATAGAGTAATTGTTGTATTTTTGTGTGGTTGCAGTGCTGATATAGATATTTGTAAATGTTGATGTTGCTTACATCTGGATAATTTTTTACAACGAGTTTATTGTTCGAATGAAACATGGTGTAAATGAACCAATTTTTCATTGCCATAGTGGATTGGGTCCCTTTTAGCATGAAACGAATTTGGATTTAACAGAATCCTTCACATGTGGATTTGAAAAATAAATAGAGTGCCTTTGATTCATTGGCAGTGAGTCAGATCCACATATTCATCTTTAAAAGAAAAATCAATTTCGCGGTCAAAAGTGGATTAAGCAACTTTAATATGTAGTTAAGCTCTTCAAATACTGGATGAAATTCATGAGGTCTTATCAAGTACTTGGCTTTGTGACCGATGGCTTTTAGACTTCTCCGAGGCACTTGGTAATGAGGATTTTAATGAATACCTTCCTCAAAGGCGATGGCCAATGCACTTGATTTCAAAGTTCGAACTCGGGTCCTCACAGTTTCCAAAACACTGCTCTACCACTGAGATGACATCATCCATCCCCATTGAAGAATATATATCATTCATTGCCAAAGGACCAACGGACAAACTAAAGAATGACGGATCCTTGCTTATCTTAACATCGGCGAGGTGGTCGGGGCCAGGAAAGAGGTGGAGGGGGTTACAAATGTTGAAAAAACACGAAAGCCCGCCATCCAGTAGCTGTGAAGCATAGCTTACATACCAATTACCTCGTTTGCTCCGATCATTTATAGTTTTGGGATACTACATGAGTTCATAAAGCAATAGGTATGTATGTAAAACAAAGTTTACACCTGGAAAATTGCTAATTAATGTTAAAAATCATCCATGAACAGTAAATTATCTCATGGAAGAGTGTTGTATCCCAAATCATTTGGTATCATTTTTGTGTGGTAGGTGTTCACACTTGGATTAACAGGAGACATTGTTTATGCAGCGGTCACAAAGGTCCGTACGAACGATTATCTCGTACGAATCTCCCTGTTTTTCCATTGTCTTCCCGAATTTCCATTTTCTGAAAATCGTTCGTACGGCGTTCGCAGCAGTTCGTAATGGCATTTGTGACCGAGGCTTAAAGAGAGTGCGAATATCGACTTGCGCCAGTAATCAACGTGATCGATGTTTGAATAAAACAATTGGGATTTGGGTATTAATTCGGTCTTTGCATATCCAAATAGCGCGCGCGTGTGTGGTGTGTGACTTTGCTTATGCAAAAAGCATATGCAATGCATTTCATTTGACATTCAAATAATTGTCTCACTTTAATACTTTTGCGCTAGTTGATTTTTGCACTCTCGCAAACAACGCCTCCTGTTCATCATAGCATAAACACATGCCACACAAAAATGATACCAAACGATTTGGGATATAACACTCTTTTTAAACATGTACCTTTAGTTCATAGCTGTCATAATGAAAACTGTTGGACAATTGTTCTTGAAAATTGCGTGCGCAAACGTGTACTGACATTTAATTGTTGCATCAATTCGACCATATGTTACCATTGACGTTATAAATTGGGGCGAGTCGCACTTGAAAGCAGAGAATGTCTGCTATTTTGTGGAGGAGAAATTATTTCCGGGACCTTTTAACCCCGCTGCCATTTGTTCTTGAATGTTGTTACGCATTCATTTCCTGAGACAAAAGTCAATGGCAGATGCCCCAATTTTGTGTTGATACATGTGCACGGTCATGCTCAAACTGCTATAACTTCTGAATGCGCCAACGTATTAAATTGGGGCGAGCAGATCCGACTTCAAGTCTTAAGCTAGAAACTGATGTAAAAATCATTGTCATTGGTCGAATAACCTCTCCGGTTAGTGAGCACATTTTTTTTCTGGGCCCTCGAAAATTTAAAAAATCGCACCCCCCCCCCCACCCTTGAGCGCCAGGGGTTCGGGGCCATCTCCAAAAAAAGGTAAAATTAACGTGTTTTCACACTTTTTTTCTCGCAGGGGGGGGGGGGGGGGCCCCCACCCCCTGGATCCGCCACTGTGTTAGCCTGTAAACATGTGCAATGTATGAATGCAACATATACATGAACCTGTGTGCTAGATGAGGGGAGTGATCGTGCATGTAATAGTGACTATACACCAAACACCCTTAATTAGTGTAATGAAGCAGTCCAGTCACTGTTCGCTGAACCGCTGCACAGTGGGCCAGGGAGGAACCAAAGTGTGCCAAAACTAATTTCTGGGGATTTATTTTCTATAAATCCATAGGAAATGTTTGGATGTCCAGGGATTTACGCTTAAATGGTATTACCAACATTTTCTCTGATATCTAAGCTTTAAGTTGATACCAGATTTGGCTGCCCGATTGTGCCCGTTATTATGTTAGAGCCGTTTTCCTTGCAACATTGCCCCGAAAAATGTGTTTATTTTGGTCCGCGGTGTCAAAACAAGTGTCACGCGCCCCCAAGCGACGTGATTTATGACCGCGAATCCTTCATGATTCAGCCGCGGACTAAAAACAAACATATTTTTCGGGACAATGTGGCAAGGGGAATCGGCTCTAACATGACAACGGGCAAGATCGGGCAGCCAAATTTGGTATCAACTTAAAGCTTAGACATCAGACAAAATGGTGGTATTAAAATATAAGCGGAACTCTGCGGAAATCTAAACGTTTCCTCTGGATTTATAAAAAACATGGATAATTAGTCCATTTTTCAGTGAATTAACCTTTAATACAATACGAAGATTGTGTTTCTATACATATTGACCAATTCATGCAACGAAATGAACTATCAGGAATAATTATGTGAGAGCAATTTCATATCAATTACTTAAGAACTTCATGTTAAATTGAAAGATTGATAAAATAAGTCACTTTTGCACTAAAACTGTGAATGTGTAGGATCTAGCTGTTTGAAGGAGTAAATTTGTACCCTAGTTGTGCTTACCGGAATTAAACATTTCACTGAGGTATTCCTCAATGTATTACAGTTCAACTGGTCAAGAAGAGAATTGAAAGAAAAAAAAATCACCAAAAATGAGTTTTGGCGCACTTTGGTTCCTCCCTGGCCCACCGTACGTTGCCATGGTTACGCGGACGAGCGTTGAATCGGCTGTGCGTAAACGAAAACAGTACAAATGTGTACTGATTATGCCTAATAATAATCGATGGACGTGGGGAGGAAAAGCGCCTGCACATGCAGTGTAGCAAATTCTAGCAAAAAGAAATACCATACATGGAAAGCTTAGGTTTGGGCGGACATTTTTTAGATTAACATCATTGCGGGAATCGGCCGGAATCCTAATAAACATGCTACTTTTATATAAAAATTGCAATTTATTCCTTTTTTGTGAAATTTAATGCTCATTTTTCCCAAAATGAAGCTTCAATAAATTTGGTCATTGTATTTTCTGATTGATTTAGCAATAGGCAAGAAATGAACGCAGTATCAAGTTGATTACTTTTCCCTTCATAAATTCTCAACACCTATTGTAAAGTTGCCTCTTTTATCATTTTTGGAGCAACATATAGATTTTCCCATGTTCGCAGGGGTATATGACACTTTTAAAACTCGCTAAATATTAAAATATGGGTGGAAAAATATTCTTTAGAATGTTTTCTTCCCCAAGCGAATGAAAAAAATATAAAAATTCACATTCGCCGATTTTGAATTTTGGCACACTTTGAGGCGATTCTGGCCCACTGTGCGCTGTAGCGTGATAAAGTAAACAAACCGTTCACGTGAAGCAAACGGACGCGTATGTGCTTGGGAGTGATTTTTTGTCCAAGTCTGGCAAAAAAAGTTTTTTATAATAATTTTCAAATAAATGCCAATTTTCTGAGTGTATTTTTTTACTCACACGGTATTATAACTTAAATCTAAAAGTGTGGTAGGAGTAATTGTTCAAAACAGGAAGTATATTTCCACACAAAAAATATCACACTTTCATATTTCGAAACTAAATCATCGCCAAAACACTTGAAATCATCATGACCAATCATCTCACACAGTTTATCAACCACTCATACATCCTTCATTGTTTTCTGTTTTCTATACATGCTTTTTCTATGAAAAATGAAACAAACTATATAGTGAAAGTGGAAGAGAAACTAGAGTACAGTTAAATTACAGGACCCTGATTCAGGATCGCGAAAACATATTTTAACATATTCCTGCTCATGACATCATTATATACACAGATTCTCCTCTTAGAGTCATAAACTTTCATTTCTTACACGGTCATTTAATCACGTTTTCTAACATCATATTCGTCAGCATTTCTGTACGAAAACACGAATGCTATAATTAATGCTAACACCATGTGATATTGGTGATAAGGCTAGCACAGTTAAAAGCATCGCTTCCATGAAAATGGGTTTCATTCAATTAGTCTACATTAGTCGCATTCGTTACTTCATGACGTAATTTGACGAGGGGTTATTTTCTTGAGTCACAAAATCGTCAGTTAGCGATGTCGGATCGGTCTTTGTAACATTCGCGATGACGGTTTCGCATCGTACGTAGATCGTCCATCGAATAGTTTGGTTGTTTCAGATCGCAGGTACGGATAGGAATGAAACGTGATATATTGGTGGTGTACGTAGTATAGTTCAATTGCCCAATGATATGCAGTATTGTTGAGGAGTCTCCTTCTCCACCGCAAAGGAAAACAATGTTCCCAAAACGTTCAGCATTTTGACTTTCGAGTACACCATCCTGAATCGTATGTTAATTGTTTTACAGGAGGAAAAAACACGTGTTATTGCGACGTCGCCTCGTGTGCGATACAACATTTTGGCCCCCATAATTGTCTCTTCAAAAGTGAATTCGGGGTCGATCGACGTAAACACTAAATTTGTTGGTTAACGTAAAGTCACAAGTTATATTCATCTGAGGAGCATAATAGTCACACATCACCTGATTTCCTGCTATAATAATTGTGCTTGATCCCCAACGTTCGCCTGCAGTCATAGGCAAGACATTTGTAATTTTCCGCGCCCTCCGTCAAGGATTGTGGAACAGGTGGGAGGTATTACCTCAATGGTTAAATTCATGATTAGAATTATTTGATGAAAGACTACAAAATTTAAGTTTTCTGTTGTATACGCAAAAACCTCAGATACTTGTATTCTTTCATCAATATTCGTCATACACATTTATTTTATTAAATGACATCCTCTTACACATTATTAAATAATTTGAGTGAAACTGAAAGTTTGCTCCCAACCAGGCACGTACGTGTGTGTGTTTTTGAGGACCCCCACCCCCGCTTTTTTTTGTATTAATAAAAAAAGAAATGTGGTAATGGGTGACCCCCAAAAGCTGACCTTACCTCCCCCCCCCCCCCGCTTTTTCAGTGGCTGGCTGAGTCGTTGCAAAATTTTTGAGACACAAACAAAATATATATATGTCCTTGTACCCCCCCCCCCCCGCTTATTCAGCGGCTGGCTGAGTCGTTGCGAAATTTTCGGCGTGATTTTCATATTTTAACCCCCCCCCCCCCTTGAAAAAATCCTGCGTACGCGCGTGCTCTCAACACTTGTTCGCACGTAATAGCTAGGGCGCTGCACTACGGGATGTAAACGTAGTAAATAAATCCCAATGTCGCAGACTCGCAGTCTTTGCGTCGTATGTTTAGCTAATTTCTCACTATTGACGTAGAATCTTGATTTTCATCATTAAGCTACATGCCCAGGCTGTAGACAGAAATGACACTTTCGCGAAACAGGAAACCACCATTCACTCCGATCCGCACGTACAGCACAGTAGTGCTTCATTGCGTCACGCATTTGTTTCCTTCTTCTCACCACCCAATAGACTCTACACACAAGCTTGTGCATGCAAACGAGTGGTTTCCAAAACGATGATATAGCCACAGAAATTGCCATTTGGTAAGTATAGGGATATCTTTCTTATAACTAACATTTGTCAACTTTTTATTAGGCCATTTGCTCTTATTTGTGTTGACCCATCTTTCTCGAGCGTAAATCGTAATTTGTTTTTGTGTATTATATTTTATCTTTACCCGAGAATCTGGACGTTATATGGCTTGGCAGAATGCTGTTGAGTGTAATATGCTTTCATTTCCAACTCCAGTAATTATACTTCTCATATCTTTTAATTGTTTGGTGTCTTTGCTTTACTTTGTTTTTGTTTTTCTACTGACGATGCTCTTTTTATTGAGAATGAAAATAAAGACTAAATTGAGTGTATAGAGTCAATCAGTTGAGCCAGCCTTAGTCTTGGTGGAACAACCGTCGATATATTAGAGACTAACCATTTTAAAAGTTGTAATCTCTGTAATCACTATACGGGCACATCAATTGGCTGAATCGGTAATGTTATTGCTTCTT
This sequence comes from Strongylocentrotus purpuratus, assembly GCF_000002235.5. NCBI lineage: Eukaryota > Metazoa > Echinodermata > Echinoidea > Camarodonta > Strongylocentrotidae > Strongylocentrotus > Strongylocentrotus purpuratus. The sequence continues at coordinate 31,950,916 of NW_022145594.1, forward strand.
CTTCTTCTCCTTCTCCCTTGAAGAAGAAGCCCCCGACTTTGCCATTTGTTTCAAAACACAAAATGACTAAAATGTCAATTTTTCCAAATGCGTAACGTACGCAGGAGGGTCTTTTCTTTTTTAGAGTACCTATGATGGTGTGCTATCCATATTTTATTGTGAGTAGTGTCCCAATGGAGAATTAGTAGGGGATTCTTTGTGTGTACCCAACAAACGAAAGAGTTATGAACTACTACGTCACAATCCGCTGACCAACATATTGCTCCGGTTGTCTCATTTTCGCTCGCTGGACGTATATAGCAGACGACAATCGGCGGATTAGACGACACTTGGTAGTGAATTTGCATGTGAGATTGCTTTGCTAAATATAAAATACAAGAACCTTTTCCATATCTTTAAACTGTCATTGATATCTGATAATTAAACAGATATTACAATAAACCTACCAAACTACATAATACAATGAAATACTTGACTTAAAGTAGGGGAGTTTGATGTGTTGCACAATTGCACCCCTCTGTAAATAATCGAATAGTCCATGGCGATCATGAATATTCATATTTTTGCTTACCTCGGCAAAATGTTTGCTTATCTTTAATGGAAAAATTACGGTGGGGAGGGGGGGGGGGTGGCTGAAATGGACATAATGAACCGATCAGAACTGATATATTATAATTCATGCTTCTTATCATTCGTGTGCTTGACCTAAAACCGTACAATCGCTTGGCAAACTGAGTCCAAAGTTTCACATGTGTAATATAGGAAATGGCGAGCTTGCAACCTATTTTGATCAAATTACGGTGGGTGAACTTTCAAAAGTCAATGAGACATGAGGGTTCCAATGAAAGAGCTAGTGATAACGTACGTCGGGGTGGATGTGCTTTTCGTTTAAACAAAAAATGAATTTGTTAACGATTTTTTTGGGGTAATATTCCATAGGTTAACATGTTAGGCTGCTGAGATTCACATGGATATAATGTTCTCTTATTTCAGACATTTATAACTCTCTTGTTATTACCCGCCCAATGCCTCCGCCCACCGAAGGCGATACCAGAGGCATAAGCCGAAATCACAAAGGAGGTTTACATCTAACCTATGGGTTAAACCTGGTTTAGCCAATGATTTAACCAATCGGTTATCATTAACAATTCACAAAGGAGGTTTAGATTACCGAAGAAGATATCTTAAAAACGGTAATAAGTATCGTCTTGCAACGAGAGATAATTACAATTGTTACCATGACACCTGCTGCTCATTACAATTTCTTACGTGTCTCAGTCTTGTCGCTGATTTTGATTAAAAAGTAATCATGCATATTGCACATGTCATGAAAATGTCATTGACGTTGTCATTAATCATGTCATTAATGAAATATAAAGTGTACAATATCCATACAGAAAGAAAGGAAAAAATATATAGATTCTGACGAAATCAATTACTGCTCTGCTACGCTACTATGACCTATTTTCAAATGACTGGTTCAGATGTAACATGCTATCGTTGAATATATATTTCAAACAAAAGTATGTATCATTCCATTCTAAAAGGGAAAGAAAATCCATCAAACACTGACCTGATAAGAATTGGAAATACTGTTATTGATGACAGAACTGAGTCATTAATTTTCTTGGGCGTTCCTATCCATGAGTCACTTGACTGGAAGTATCACATTGCCAATAAGTCTGTTAAGCTTTGTAGAAGTATAGGTGTTTATCCAATCTCAGATATTTTATACCCACCAATCTATATAATTGATAAACTATATATTTTATGAATACGTGCAATACAACTGATAAAAAAGAGTTTTCTTCGTAATCCCAGTCTACCACTTTTTGTGAAATTTAAATTTCTCCAAGAGTTTGAACTTGTAAAACGTAATATATCAGTTTTCATGTTAAAGTATCACAAAGGGATTTCCCCAGTATTTTTTGATATGTTTAGAACTAATTCCTCATTCCATATGTATCACATTCGTACACGGGATAATCTGTGTGTTCCCATTACTCGTTCAACACTATTAAGAACCCTCGTTCTACAGGAGTATACGAATGGAATTCAATTTGTAATAACCTTAAATCCAGCTCCACACATTCTCGTAGTAAACCCTTTTTTCTCTTTCTCATTCTTTCTTCTTCCCTTTGTCCTCTTTCTGATTCTGAACTCTCCCTATTTTGTACTGATCTTGTATCGTGTATTTGTGTGTGATTGTGTGCATATACATATGTGATACCTGCTGATAAATAGTTAATGGTCGGTCCTATTTCTTCTTAATGTACGTATATATACCTAGCATTGTTTTTATTGATTTCGTTATTCAAATAATATTATGTTTACCTTGATAAGGGGCCTCGTGTATACAAGCACAAGTTGCTTCTTAGAGATCCTGGCCTATTATTTATTCTGTATAATATATTATATTTGGAATATTTTTTATGATGCCAAATAAATTGAATTATTCTAGAGGAATACAACCAATATTAATTTGTTGTAACTACGTAGACTTCGTCAGAGGCATTATTCCTTACTCTTTCTCTCTCTCTATCTCTCGCTCTCTGATCCTCTATCTATCTCCCCCTCTCTTACTCTCTCTTTCTCCTTCTCTCCTCCCCTTTTCTCCAATCTCTCTCTCTTTATTTCTCTCTGCCTCTCTCCCCTCATTCTCTCTGACTCTCTCTCTCTTTAAACAAAAAGGATATATTTACCTTTGTATTAGTTCTCTGGCACTTTTGTAGACGCTTTTGATCCCTAGATCATCTGAGGCGACGTCTGCTCTAGAATGAGGAAGGAAAGAACATGAGAGTTCAAAATAACAGGACATAACACCCACCTCGTATCCGACCAAGGCCTACTTTGTGAAAATATGGGGAAGTCCCCAAACCTGATCTCGCAAACAAAATAAATCTTGGCTGCAGGCCTACTTGTACTAGGCAGATGTCCTGATAGTGTGCATACACAAAGCCATGCCAGTCGTTGTGCGTAACAGTGTCTGCACAGCGAGACTAGGCTGGGGCCTGTTTAGTTCCATATCTTACTCACATAATTAATACATCATTACTCGAGTATAAGTTTCCAAATCAATGGAAGAGGTCAAAAGTCATTCCCATTCATAAATCTGGCAACAATAATTCCCCAAATATGTGTCAAGATGTACTTAATGGCCAAATGAGTTATGAAATCATATATCCGACTCATACTCTATCCAAATATGAACAAATAATGGGAATTCTCTAGGCATCCCATAGAGCTATAATGGACTTCTTATAGGCATGTGTTTGCTAATATATGCTATGTATTACACAGATTGCGCGTACGGAGGGTTATCTTGAACGGACGCTTATACCGTTATTAATAGTGATAAAGAGATAGATATGCCTTATTGTTTGAAAAAATATGAGGAATATTCTGTCAAAAATTATAGGGGAGGAATTATTTTGCAACGCGTAAATATGCGTGTTTTGCGCAATTTTTAATGAAATGCTTAACATGGCCTGAAACGTATGCAAACAAAATTTAGGACGAATTTGAGCAATTTAAAATTTAACGCGCGCATGTTTGCGCGCATTTATCGACCTGAAATTGACCGTAAAGATATTGATCTTAATCATGATAAATATGAATGAGAAATCACTTTCCGTTATGAAGATATGATCATAAGTTGATTTTCCCAAAATGGCGCCTGGATGACGTCCCGATGACCTTGCGTCTTTAAAAAGTCACGCAGTTCTAAGTTAGACTAAGATCTATCATCGTGGCAAGTTTCATGCTAATGGCTTTATTCAGTCTTGAGATATCCTGCGAACAAATTCGCGGAAGAATAATAAAAATAAGTGGAAAGAAAATCTTGACGAAATCAATAGTTGAAAGGTATACTTCGTACGTATCACCTAAAAAAGAGAAAAAAGTTTGATTCTGACTAATTCAATTAAGGCTCTGCTACGCTACGCGGTAGATCACCTAAAAATAAGCTTCAAAAGACGTGAATGTAGACCCAGCGAATTATTGGACCGCATTTTATTAATTCAGTTAAACCCGACCCTGGGTCTCATAAAAGGAAAACTTAGAGCGCAGACTACCTTCTAATTATTTTGAACAAAAGCAGAAACTCATCGTCGGTTTTAAATGTTCAAATGTTCGGTGAACACGGGCCATAGCGTGCTCCAGATGTTCGCAAAAGGTCTGGGGGACGTTAAAACCTTCCAAGGGAAGTCCCCCCTGATATAAAGTGGGTGTTTATAGAAGCAGAGAAATAAGAGAAACAGGTCAATGACAGTTTGAGCAAATTCCGATTAATATTAGAAAGTCTATCTCTAATTTATATATTTACGCGTGTATATAACCCATTCATACACTTTTGAAATTTGGGTGTCAAGCTTTTAACACAGGCGCGGATTCAGGCGGGGGGGGGGGGGGGGGGGGGGGGGGGGGGGGGGAGGGGGGCCAGCCGGTCCATGCCCCCACCCTTTAGTGGCTAATAGAGATAAAGAAAGAAAGAAAAAAAAAGAGAAGGTTAGAGCATTCGTACTGCGCTGCCCATCATCCAGTGGCGTAGGCGTAGGCACCCTACCTTTCAGCCGGAACGCTAATATATTTTTTCCAAGGATAGTTCCGCACCCCAGTATGAACTAATTTGCATACAATCAGAAGATTCTAGCTAGCTAGCTAGATCTGTGCATGGTACATGGTAACCGTTAGGGTTAGTGACAGGGTTATAATGATCATGCAAACCTTTCATTTACCCATTGTTAGCTCAATCGGTAAGGACAGCGTAATACGACGATAGAGTTGTGGGTTCGAATCTCAGTATTTATTCAGATTTGTGTTTTGCCTTTATAAATAGTGAGGCAAAACAATTAATAATCAAAGTGGATTTGTTTGTGTCCTCTTTCCAAGCTGCTAATGACGTAAAACGTATCAGCAAATTAGATCTGAAACTCACGTGGGAAAAATGACGCCATTGCCATCATAATAGCTGAGCGTTGCTGTACCGAAAGTTGTGCAAAAGTAAAAGTCCGTTCATTCCACAGAATTGGAGGGGGGGGGGGGGAGACAATGAATGCACAATGATGATGCTCTGTGGTTTATTTATTTCTATGTATGTTATTTATTTTTATTTTTTTATTGAGAATGAAAATTAAGACTGAATTGAGTGTATAGAGTCAATCAGTGGAGCCAGACGTAGTTTCGGTGGAACAACCGTCGATATATCAGAGACTAAAACTTTTACAATATACGTATGAGCACATCAAATTTGCTGAATCAGTAATGCACTGTGACAAAGTGTCAGAAAACATAGCCTTTTGTCTTTTATTTTTATAGTACCTATGACGGTGTGCTATCCATATTTAATTGTGAGTAGTGTCCCAATGGAGAATTAGTAGGGGAATTATTTTTGATACCCAACAAACGGAAGGTTATCAACAGACTACGTCACAATCCGCTGACCAATTTGCTAATTTGAGATTCACATTGAGCGATCTCTTATTTTAGACATTGAAAACTGTCTTATCATTTGACTGATTTTGTTTTAACTTTCACCAGTCTCCTTTTATTCATATGCCTTCACCCACCGAAGGTGGTGCCTGTGGCATTTGGCCGAATTCACAAAGGAGGTTTAAATCTAACCCATGGGTTAAATCCGGTTTAGACCACGGGTTAACCCATTTGTTATCATTTTGCAATTTAGAAAGGCGGTTTAGATTAGAATCGTCTTGCGGGAGATAATTACAATGGTTACCATGGCTGCTTATTACAAGCTCTTACAAGTCTCAGTGTTTTTGCTGATTTGGACGCCATGGCCGCGATTAGGTGAGTAGGCTTACCTTTACCCACAGTTTAACTATTGAGACAAACATTACGAATCAGGCATTGTCTTTGGTATTGACTATTGCAGGGAGGAATGCACAGACTGTGTTGTGTAAACTGATTCTTCATACCCCTTGTAAATTTGATGTTTTTATGTGGTTTTCGCATCTCAACAATGAAAAGTAAAGGATTTTAATTAGGTCCTTTGTTGAATACTTTTAGATGTAAGCCTTAATATGTCACATTCTAAAGAAAAATAAAAATGGGAACAAATCAATTATTCACATACAAGTAATCAAAAATACACAAAACTTGTTGATTAGGTTATGAATAATTTAGCTTGAATTGTAAATGCAGGAAGTCCATATGTACTCACATTGAATTGACTTGAAGTGGTATAAAATGTCTGTTAACAAGTAAAGGAGTTAAGTTTTTCTTTAAATGGACATGGTTCATTAGTGAAAGTATCCTGTTGGGCAAGTCTGACACTACATGTACTATAATAATTGAAAATAATTGGACATGTAGGCTACATGTACATTAAAAACATGCTACCTCAAATTTTTTTTGAGAGTATGGGGTCTAAAGTTGTGGACTTGTGTCATAATGTTAAATTACCTCCATAGTTCTAGGTAACCAGATTGGTTAACTTTGTTATATTAACATTAGACAATTCTAAAAATTCCTCAATATGTAATATGTAACATACATGTTTTACCATGAAAAGTGTGTAGTTTATTTTGTGGGTCAAATACTAAACAATAACTTCTCCCTTCTTTCTCTTTCTACTCAACAGTTGCAGATGCCTGGTCACTCACGATATCAGCGCCCGACAATTTATCCGCGAAAGAAGGAGAAACAGTAACACTAGTGTGCACATATCAGCCAGAGACAGATGAGATAACCTTTGCCTCACTCTCTTGGCAAATGGGAGATACTGTGTTAGCGTCCGTCAATTGCCCCAGCGCTTGTAGCAGAACAAACACAAATAGGGACCGGTATTCGCTGGACGTTGACTTTACATCGAGTGGTAATTTAACCATCACGGGTGTCTCATTGACCGATGATAATGTTTATACGTGTAGGGTCTCTACTTTCTATGGAAATGCTGAGAGCTCTTCCAGCCTCGTAGTAATTGGTGAGTGTTTCATTTGTTTTGTATATATCTATTCCTTTAATTTAAACAGGGTAACTCTCTCAGTATAAAAACTCTTTCCTGAGAGGTCCTGTACAGATTATAGGTTACAGATACTAAATAAATAAACAAAGTATGAATACAAACACAATTGTTAAAAACTTTGCAGTCGTAATACAAAATATTAAAATGTAATGATTCTTTGTGCATTATGGATTAAATGGGGAGTGTTTTATGAAATCATCATGAGTGCAAGTTTGCCCAAATTACATTTGTCACGGCCCAGGGGTTTTCTGTGCCTGAATATAAACTCTAGAAGGAAAGCTAAATCAGACTGTCCGTTTAACAGAGAACTGAAGACAAGAAAATAATAAAAGTACAAAGCTAAACAAAGTTTATTTACTGTAACACAATAACAACTGATGTCATCGCGTTAAACTGCAAGTAAAAATGGTAAATATGGTTGAGGCAAAATCAATGAATCATTGGAGAAATCACAGCAACACGTACACACTATAACATTGTCATAACCATTTGAGTTCTCAATGCAGTGCTGCGATTTATAGCAGAGTAAACATAAGACTTCAAGTGTTGCCGGTTTCAACAATTTACTGTTCATTAATTCCGGAAAATTGGGGCCCAATGCGATGCTCCACTCGCGACTGGCCAGTCGATATTTCGTTTGGTTGGGTGGAGGGGTGGGGGGGGGGATGGGGGGTAAGGTCAGCTTTTTGGGTCATTCATTACCACAATCCTTTTTTTTTTATTATTATTTTTATTAAAGGGGGGGGGGGGGTTCCTCCAAACCACACACACAAAAAAAAGTTAAAGGGAGGGGGGGGGGGGGGGGGGGTTCAACCCCCAAAACCAGACATTACTGATTCAACTAACATTAATAGCCCATAGGTACATGTATAGTAATTCATAACTTTATCATTGTTTTGTCCGATTTCATTCAATTTTTCACTAGTCTACTTCTCTGAATTTCTGATTTCCTCTAGAGTAGTTAGCTAACAAGTTTGTATTTATCTTTAGTGCTCATTGTAACCTCAGTGGACTCAAAACCGCTACATGTACAATTGAAATGACTTTAAATGAAACGACCTTTTCTTGCTCTTAGTTCCACCTGTAAGCCTGAAACTATCAGACACTATGACACCGGGAGGCCACGAGCAGGGTGACATCGTCCCCGTCCTATCGGGCGAGTCTTACACCGTCATCTGCGCGACCCAACCTGGCGCCAACCCCCCTGCGGACCTGGAGTGGACCTCGACCACCGCCCAGATCATCCAGGGGGACAAAGAAGACGAGGAAGTGACCGGTAGTAAGCTGACCGCGTCCAGCAAGGAGGTGACGTTCACGCCGTCCATGGCTGACCATCTTACGTCGGTCACTTGCGAAGCGACACATCCAGCTCTGGAATCATCTCTTACCAAGTTTATTCAGCTTGATGTACAAGGTACACAGATTTTAAAAGTTTTTTTTTCAGTTCAGATAGTAGTATACCATTCCGGTAGTGAATGAAAACAAACACCAATTCAAACCAGAGTTAAAGCTTATCTGCCATAGTTTATAGGAGGGATTAGACCGCCCTGCAAGGTCACTGGACAGGTGGTTATCTCATCAACTCAGCTCTCAGTTAACATAAGAAAAAGAGGATCATGGGGGACCAATGGTCACCGATTAGGAATTGTTTGTTATATAGAGGGCGCAAGTAGTGCAGTGGGCCTTTAAGGCCTGTTCAGATATGGCCCGGTAAAGTCGCCCGGATGTTGTACATGGAATTGAATGGCAACTGCGCACAACAAAAGACCTGCGTGTCTTGGTAGGGAGCTCTGTGTTATAGTTTACCGAAATGTGAAGCGTACGTAAACTTGATGTCATGAAAAAACCGTCGCATCAACTGCCGCATCATATCTGAACGAGCCTTTACCCAGAATAATGCAATGAAATATCTGACAAACGATTTGGGTGATTGTATCAAAAGAGCTTTCAATGTACAGGTTGAGCAACATACACAAAATAATAATTGATCTTGTTGTCCAACCTTGTGTCAACCAATGGAACTTGTAGTTTCAGTAAATCTGATTTCCAGCAAGTTTTTTTATTTTTTAAAATTTTGCTTAACCAAGAATCAAGAATTTCTTTTATCCAGTTCTTGAATGTAACTCCTTTACCACAACTCAAATCAGCTTATGTATTTGGTTGCCTATTAATAATTAGGTTCCAAAGACGGAATTGAAATTGTGAAGGGAAAATACTTCATTTGTGTACTTTACCTAGTTTAAATTGTACATTACTGTTAGATAGCACTTTAAATTATAAATGTTATACATGTATATGGATAGCATCCTGATCATTATCATTCATAATATCCTCCTTTCACCCAGTTCCTCCACGGAATGTGAACATCGCTTTACAATCCGCAACCCTCTATGACGGCGGGACCCTGACGCTACAGGAAGGAACCCCAAGCACCATCACATGTGAAAGCCTCGGAACAAGACCAGCCTCTGCAATCACATGGTACCTCGATGGCGTCCAAGTATCATCTGGGGTCGGCAGACCAGAATTTTCCCCCAATGTGGACGACAGTCGTTTACAGGATGCGTCCAGCAGCATCGTCATCCAACCTACCAAGGCGCAGCACGAGCAGGTTCTACGTTGCCAGGCAACCACGTTCGGCATCAGCCATGATACCAGTATCCGACTGTCTGTTGATGGTAGGAGGATTTTTATTTTTTAAGAGACTTTTTTTTTTATAAATGGGAGGGAAAGAAAGCATTCCTGTACACAATGCAAAACGAGCAAGGAGAATCTCAAGAGGCCTACCAATTGGATTGGCCTGTTATGGAATCTCCTTATTGTATGTATCACCCGCTATGAACAATTATCCGTTGATACCTGAAGTGGCTTTGGCTATTTAAAATTTAAAAAAAAAATGAAATATACCCATCCCCACGAAGCTGGAGCTACAAAATTAGCTGGCTCAATCAAAGGCGCATAATTATTATATGCAGGTCACAAGAAACAAATGAATCGTGCGATGTCTTTTGCAATTTCGGGTGGAAGATAAAAACTCAATAAGTCTGAAAATATTTCGCGATGTTTAATTCTGTTCAATATGCAGCCTGACAGAGCCTGCAAAAGGGATGAGGCAGGGTCTGAAATCACGCAATAGCTTGACAACTGCTACATTTCGTTTTGTATTTTGGACATTTAAAAGCGTTTTTTGTGAGTACTGTAACGAAACCGGAGCTCTGTCAAATACTCCCCAGCAGCTTATCTTGTCAGGATGCCTTCTGCTGGTATGTTTGCCTAGTCCGGTACCAATTTCGCCGTGGATCCGTTTTGGCAGAGATATACTGCCCCGTTGACCTTGCACCACCTCTCGACCACCGTCCAGTCGACACTACCAGACCGTTTACAGGTCTGTACTTCACCACCGTCTTCTACCAACCGTTGTACCGTCGTGTACCACCAGCCGACTAAACCAGTCCGCTTCTGCACCTTTCAAACGTCTATACTAGTCTGCTTGTGCATGCAACTCCAATTGGCCGCACCAGTTTGCTTCATGCACGCACCTTCAAACAACCAGACCGTCTGTCTTTGTACAGTCAGCTTACTCGACCATGCCACTGGCTCTGCTACGCAGTAAGTCCCTACCAGCCGTCTACACCAGACCACCGAAAGAGCAATCCCTGGTATCGTCTAATGCTAGAACGCAAAAGACCCAACAAACACAGCCTAGATTCTAACCATGATCGTCACCTAAGATCAGAAATCAATCTTAGGCTTCCTCATGGAAAGACATGCAAACGATCATCTCAATCATTTCGTTGCACGCAATACTTTATTGGGCAAATATCCAAACATAGCCTAATTGCCTTACAGTGTAAGTGTGCCAAGTGGGCGACGGCAATTATGTAGACTATGACAGGAAGCTCGTTTACACGGATGACACTTGATTTATATACACATTTCTTAAATATTTGTTATTCTCGTTAGGTTTCCAAGAATTACATAAACATTGATATAACTTCACTTTCCAATATCAGATTGAAACAAACCATATATCAAATGAAAGCACTAGTTTTAATCTATAAAACTAAACAGAAGAAAAGAAGTAATTATTCATGGTAGAAAAGTAATTAGACTAAAACTGTCGAAAACATGCACGATCAAACATTCTTGAAATTGACACGTGACTATAGCATCGTTTATTTAACTTGAATTACGCCATCTACGCCGAAATAGCTATCTACGAAATGAAACCAATTTCGTGACACAACTCCCTTATTTTCCTTAGCTCGGTCCCCGAGCGATATCTAACAACAATTTACAAACTGCATATAACACATTTACAGAAAATAACGTCCATGGGCATCTAGGTATCCTTCCCACCGGAACCAGCGGTTCTAAGTTCAAGCAGTACTGACTGAATTCTTTAACGAGACCTATCAGTGTCAGTTTGAGTTTCAGCATTCTTACTAGCAATTTCAGTCCACTCACTAGCCCATGCAGTCTCCGACGCCATTTTCCTAGATGAATATCGCAAGTCAAGTGGTGAAGGGGACCTTTCGTCGTTATCCAACTCTTCTTCTGGTTCGGGCGTAGATTGTCGGCTATGTCGAGGGGAAGCTTCCGTTCCATCATGCTGTGGAGACTCCGGGGTCTTTTGACATGACGATTTCGTCAGGTCTCTTTGGGGCGATTTGGATTTTCGTCGCGATGAGCGGTAACGACGTGGTGACCTCCCTCGAGGTCGGTCCAATCTTGGATCATCACGTGGCGGCGACCGCCAGTCCATTCTTACATGACGCCACGATGCATCAGCTTTTTCAGAGGTCCCTGTTATTGGCGGGGAAGTGGGTTTGCATCTTGGCGAAGAAACAGGTGTTAAGCTGTGTTTTCTCACGGGAACCACAGCTACATCGTGGGCTCCCTGATGCCGCTCCATCTCCGTCTTCCTACCCGTGCGATAATCGCATTGGTCGCAACGATACTTCAGGATATGCACTTCCCGCTTGTGTCTTTGCAAAGAGTCTTTCTTCTCATAACTTTTGGTACAAGAGTCACATTGAAAGAAGTGGGTAGTCGTACGTCGGGCATCAACGTCCTTGTCTCCCTGCTTGTCGGGTGGCATGTTTCTGCTTGCACTGGTTTCAATGGGCATCGTCTGATTGCACATTTCTGTGCTCACTTCTTCCAGCGCTGAGAATGAGGCAATGGCAGTGCCTGCCTTTATGATCCCCTGTTCCCTTGTTGGATTGAACACCCTGACAGGCAACACATCTCCATCTGCCTTCACGACAGATCTGGCAACGGTGGGTCCCTTTTTCCGTAATTCGGTTGGGTTCACAGGAGATTCTACCAGTCCTTCACAAAGTGCTACCTTTTTACCTGTTACTCTGTCTGCTAGCACAATTTCGTGTCCTGGAGGAATTGAGTATTCCTTCCCCGCTACTATCCTTCTGCAGAATGATTCTCCTCCACTATCTAGGCATGGAATTATGCCCCACTCGGTCCTCAATTCCATCTTCTGGCAGTCAAGTACGGCATTAATTTGAACTAGGAAATCTAGCCCGAGAATGCCTTCGTTCTTGAGGCTGGCCACAGTAACCATTGTAGTGACAAGTGAATCTCCGATCTGCACTTCCAGCCTTGATTTACCTCTGGTCCTCAACGGGGTTCCATCTGCTTGTAGTATCACGCTGGTCACTGGTAATAACTCAGGTCTTCTATTATCCTCTATCCGGTCAAACACCTTATCTGAAATCAAAGTGTTGGTGGCTCCGGTGTCGATCAGTAATTTCAAGGACTGTCCATTGATTTTCCCTTCCAGGAAAAGTCCTTTCCTGTTAGGATCCTGAGACGAACCAACTCTGGTCTGCTCCTCTTCATCTGTCATCCCATTTGCAGTTGCCCACTGCAAGTTTGTATTTGCTTTCTCTGCTGCTGCTGGTGCTGTTCCTCCCTTAACTTTCCTAGGATAAGGACATTGGTTCCTCCAGTGTCCCAATTCATTACAGTTGAAACACCGGTTATCTTCCCGTTCCGAGACTTTAGTTGGCTTGGTTTGTTCCGGTCTCCTATCTGGTACATCTGGTTTAATCGTATTCCTCCCATTTCTCATGTCTAAGGCATCTAATACCTTCTTTACTATCTCATCGATAGTAGGATTCCTTGGTTGCTGTTCTCGGATGGCTGAAACCTCACACTCTTCCAGTGCTCGACTGTACGTGGTTGAACGCTTCACTTCGTTTCTCTGACCCTCCATCCTCAGGAAGGCCTCTGTATTTAAAGCTGCTTCCATGGCATCATCAAGCGTGCGAGGTTGAGCACGGAACAATCCTTCTCTTATTTCTGGTGTTACTACGGCATCCAGAAAATGCCCACGGGCTAGTCGGTCTTGTCCTTTTTCATCGAACTCGGGGTAGGACAATGCACACAGCTCCCGTATCGTTTGTCCTAATTCCTGGAGACTTTCCTTTGGTTGCCGACGACGCTGTCGCAACTCTGCTAGGTATACCTCAGCTTTACCTCCAAGACCAAACCGGTTCATGAGTCTGTATACCAACTCGTCGTATGTCAAATCCACTCCAGGCTGTTGGGTTAACAACTTCACAGCAGATCCTCTCAAACTTGCAGCAAGAAACTGCACTGCTTCTACTTTGGTCCATCTGTTTACTCCAGCACATGCCTCAAAATGGTGCAAGTAATCCTCGACAGGACTGCGACCGTCAAATCTGTCTGGTACCATATGGGGTCGTCTGCCGATTAATGCATCATTTGCCCTCCCCACATCATGCATAGATGGAGAGAAAAGCGGTGGTGTAATATGAACTCCAGTTCCTGCACTGGGCAGCCGTCTACTTTGTTCTCGGGGGGTTGAACTAAATCTAACGCCCGCTGTGCCGCTGGCATCTGTGAATCTGCAGTTGGTCCTGATGCAGTTTGTCTACTCAGAGTTGGGGGAAATGCTTCCTGGCGGCCTGGTTCTGGGTCTGCAACTGGTGCTTGACTCATCGAAGCACGTAGTTGCTCCATCATTTGATCTACTTCTGTCATACTCCTTTCTAAGTGCTTCATCATTTCCCCTGGCGTTGGTCGATTCTGCCTATTTCTTCCTTGTGCCATTGTCACGGGATCCCACTTCTGACACCACATGTAACGAAACCGGAGCTCTGTCAAATACTCCCCAGCAGCTTATCTTGTCAGGATGCCTTCTGCTGGTATGTTTGCCTAGTCCGGTACCAATTTCGCCGTGGATCCGTTTTGGCAGAGATATACTGCCCCGTTGACCTTGCACCACCTCTCGACCACCGTCCAGTCGACACTACCAGACCGTTTACAGGTCTGTACTTCACCACCGTCTTCTACCAACCGTTGTACCGTCGTGTACCACCAGCCGACTAAACCAGTCCGCTTCTGCACCTTTCAAACGTCTATACTAGTCTGCTTGTGCATGCAACTCCAATTGGCCGCACCAGTTTGCTTCATGCACGCACCTTCAAACAACCAGACCGTCTGTCTTTGTACAGTCAGCTTACTCGACCATGCCACTGGCTCTGCTACGCAGTAAGTCCCTACCAGCCGTCTACACCAGACCACCGAAAGAGCAATCCCTGGTATCGTCTAATGCTAGAACGCAAAAGACCCAACAAACACAGCCTAGATTCTAACCATGATCGTCACCTAAGATCAGAAATCAATCTTAGGCTTCCTCATGGAAAGACATGCAAACGATCATCTCAATCATTTCGTTGCACGCAATACTTTATTGGGCAAATATCCAAACATAGCCTAATTGCCTTACAGTGTAAGTGTGCCAAGTGGGCGACGGCAATTATGTAGACTATGACAGGAAGCTCGTTTACACGGATGACACTTGATTTATATACACATTTCTTAAATATTTGTTATTCTCGTTAGGTTTCCAAGAATTACATAAACATTGATATAACTTCACTTTCCAATATCAGATTGAAACAAACCATATATCAAATGAAAGCACTAGTTTTAATCTATAAAACTAAACAGAAGAAAAGAAGTAATTATTCATGGTAGAAAAGTAATTAGACTAAAACTGTCGAAAACATGCACGATCAAACATTCTTGAAATTGACACGTGACTATAGCATCGTTTATTTAACTTGAATTACGCCATCTACGCCGAAATAGCTATCTACGAAATGAAACCAATTTCGTGACACAACTCCCTTATTTTCCTTAGCTCGGTCCCCGAGCGATATCTAACAACAATTTACAAACTGCATATAACACATTTACAGAAAATAACGTCCATGGGCATCTAGGTATCCTTCCCACCGGAACCAGCGGTTCTAAGTTCAAGCAGTACTGACTGAATTCTTTAACGAGACCTATCAGTGTCAGTTTGAGTTTCAGCATTCTTACTAGCAATTTCAGTCCACTCACTAGCCCATGCAGTCTCCGACGCCATTTTCCTAGATGAATATCGCAAGTCAAGTGGTGAAGGGGACCTTTCGTCGTTATCCAACTCTTCTTCTGGTTCGGGCGTAGATTGTCGGCTATGTCGAGGGGAAGCTTCCGTTCCATCATGCTGTGGAGACTCCGGGGTCTTTTGACATGACGATTTCGTCAGGTCTCTTTGGGGCGATTTGGATTTTCGTCGCGATGAGCGGTAACGACGTGGTGACCTCCCTCGAGGTCGGTCCAATCTTGGATCATCACGTGGCGGCGACCGCCAGTCCATTCTTACATGACGCCACGATGCATCAGCTTTTTCAGAGGTCCCTGTTATTGGCGGGGAAGTGGGTTTGCATCTTGGCGAAGAAACAGGTGTTAAGCTGTGTTTTCTCACGGGAACCACAGCTACATCGTGGGCTCCCTGATGCCGCTCCATCTCCGTCTTCCTACCCGTGCGATAATCGCATTGGTCGCAACGATACTTCAGGATATGCACTTCCCGCTTGTGTCTTTGCAAAGAGTCTTTCTTCTCATAACTTTTGGTACAAGAGTCACATTGAAAGAAGTGGGTAGTCGTACGTCGGGCATCAACGTCCTTGTCTCCCTGCTTGTCGGGTGGCATGTTTCTGCTTGCACTGGTTTCAATGGGCATCGTCTGATTGCACATTTCTGTGCTCACTTCTTCCAGCGCTGAGAATGAGGCAATGGCAGTGCCTGCCTTTATGATCCCCTGTTCCCTTGTTGGATTGAACACCCTGACAGGCAACACATCTCCATCTGCCTTCACGACAGATCTGGCAACGGTGGGTCCCTTTTTCCGTAATTCGGTTGGGTTCACAGGAGATTCTACCAGTCCTTCACAAAGTGCTACCTTTTTACCTGTTACTCTGTCTGCTAGCACAATTTCGTGTCCTGGAGGAATTGAGTATTCCTTCCCCGCTACTATCCTTCTGCAGAATGATTCTCCTCCACTATCTAGGCATGGAATTATGCCCCACTCGGTCCTCAATTCCATCTTCTGGCAGTCAAGTACGGCATTAATTTGAACTAGGAAATCTAGCCCGAGAATGCCTTCGTTCTTGAGGCTGGCCACAGTAACCATTGTAGTGACAAGTGAATCTCCGATCTGCACTTCCAGCCTTGATTTACCTCTGGTCCTCAACGGGGTTCCATCTGCTTGTAGTATCACGCTGGTCACTGGTAATAACTCAGGTCTTCTATTATCCTCTATCCGGTCAAACACCTTATCTGAAATCAAAGTGTTGGTGGCTCCGGTGTCGATCAGTAATTTCAAGGACTGTCCATTGATTTTCCCTTCCAGGAAAAGTCCTTTCCTGTTAGGATCCTGAGACGAACCAACTCTGGTCTGCTCCTCTTCATCTGTCATCCCATTTGCAGTTGCCCACTGCAAGTTTGTATTTGCTTTCTCTGCTGCTGCTGGTGCTGTTCCTCCCTTAACTTTCCTAGGATAAGGACATTGGTTCCTCCAGTGTCCCAATTCATTACAGTTGAAACACCGGTTATCTTCCCGTTCCGAGACTTTAGTTGGCTTGGTTTGTTCCGGTCTCCTATCTGGTACATCTGGTTTAATCGTATTCCTCCCATTTCTCATGTCTAAGGCATCTAATACCTTCTTTACTATCTCATCGATAGTAGGATTCCTTGGTTGCTGTTCTCGGATGGCTGAAACCTCACACTCTTCCAGTGCTCGACTGTACGTGGTTGAACGCTTCACTTCGTTTCTCTGACCCTCCATCCTCAGGAAGGCCTCTGTATTTAAAGCTGCTTCCATGGCATCATCAAGCGTGCGAGGTTGAGCACGGAACAATCCTTCTCTTATTTCTGGTGTTACTACGGCATCCAGAAAATGCCCACGGGCTAGTCGGTCTTGTCCTTTTTCATCGAACTCGGGGTAGGACAATGCACACAGCTCCCGTATCGTTTGTCCTAATTCCTGGAGACTTTCCTTTGGTTGCCGACGACGCTGTCGCAACTCTGCTAGGTATACCTCAGCTTTACCTCCAAGACCAAACCGGTTCATGAGTCTGTATACCAACTCGTCGTATGTCAAATCCACTCCAGGCTGTTGGGTTAACAACTTCACAGCAGATCCTCTCAAACTTGCAGCAAGAAACTGCACTGCTTCTACTTTGGTCCATCTGTTTACTCCAGCACATGCCTCAAAATGGTGCAAGTAATCCTCGACAGGACTGCGACCGTCAAATCTGTCTGGTACCATATGGGGTCGTCTGCCGATTAATGCATCATTTGCCCTCCCCACATCATGCATAGATGGAGAGAAAAGCGGTGGTGTAATATGAACTCCAGTTCCTGCACTGGGCAGCCGTCTACTTTGTTCTCGGGGGGTTGAACTAAATCTAACATATGAACAAATTTGACCCACATTCGGCCAAAAGATCAATGAGGCATTTTGTGTACCTCCCACACAGACGACGAACGTTCGAGTGCACTAGAGCGTAACACCAAGGTACCGGACTCGTCGATTTTTATGAAATAGGGGTTTATCGTAGAAAACTGGTGAGAGTGTGAATGTCAACACCGCTATGTGAGCGTGACTTGTTAACTCTCTCTCTCTCTCTCTGTCTTTCTCTCATCTCTTCCCTCTTCTTCTCCCGAAAAAAAAGAAAACAAATCAAGAAATTATATAATTATGTTAGTCTAGTAGATGCAGATGCACATCACAATGCAGTCCATTGTCATCCCTCCGTCTAAGATGGGCGGGATCACCCTGCAATATGAATACGCGATTCCTTCACTAGCAGATCGACCATGAATATTTAGATCTGCTCATAAAGCGAGTGCAGAGTGCCATTAATTTTCTAAATTTCAGGAAAACTAAAGAATTCAGTGTCTCGTGAGAGATATAATCTAATCCCCACACACCTTTTCTATAAAAGATCGTCCATAATATCTAAATTCCCTTTAGTAAATTGCTGAAATCAACATAAAATGTGTCTTTTCCATCGCCGCAGAGCCGAGTCAAATTTGGTGGTCGAAATACGCACGGCTGCGAGCACGGTGTGTAAGCCTCATTGTCCGCTGTATAAAAACTTCGCTTACGCACAATGCATAAATTACGGAGGTCGATGCGTACATTTCAGAAAGCTTCTTTTTATTGGATTGAAATTGGCCCTAATTTCTCGACAACCAATCAAATTATGTGTTACATCAGACGATAGGGGATTACATATCCTTTGTTTTGGCGCCCGAGCTGGCCCAATAACAAGTCGCAGTTACGAGCATTAGCTCCTTGAAGTACACAACCCCAGTCAAAAAGGCGAATTTTCACGTGACCTCCATAGAGAATTCACAAAGTAAATGAGTGTTGTCCCCTTTTGAAGACGAAAAGGCCCTAATTTCCAGTGAACAAATCACTTCGAAATTGGTTTCAATGGAAAGAACAGTAATTAAATATGTGATTTCCACCCGAGCTGATGTGAAATCAAAGTTTCTTTTCATTGTAGGAACATTTCTTTGCACACTTAGCGCATTTTCAAAGAAGATTTCACGTGTTGTAGACCGCGGAGCGAGTCCGCGTTTAGCAGATGCCCGAAATTTGTTCATATGCCCGCTGTGCCGCTGGCATCTGTGAATCTGCAGTTGGTCCTGATGCAGTTTGTCTACTCAGAGTTGGGGGAAATGCTTCCTGGCGGCCTGGTTCTGGGTCTGCAACTGGTGCTTGACTCATCGAAGCACGTAGTTGCTCCATCATTTGATCTACTTCTGTCATACTCCTTTCTAAGTGCTTCATCATTTCCCCTGGCGTTGGTCGATTCTGCCTATTTCTTCCTTGTGCCATTGTCACGGGATCCCACTTCTGACACCACATGTAACGAAACCGGAGCTCTGTCAAATACTCCCCAGCAGCTTATCTTGTCAGGATGCCTTCTGCTGGTATGTTTGCCTAGTCCGGTACCAATTTCGCCGTGGATCCGTTTTGGCAGAGATATACTGCCCCGTTGACCTTGCACCACCTCTCGACCACCGTCCAGTCGACACTACCAGACCGTTTACAGGTCTGTACTTCACCACCGTCTTCTACCAACCGTTGTACCGTCGTGTACCACCAGCCGACTAAACCAGTCCGCTTCTGCACCTTTCAAACGTCTATACTAGTCTGCTTGTGCATGCAACTCCAATTGGCCGCACCAGTTTGCTTCATGCACGCACCTTCAAACAACCAGACCGTCTGTCTTTGTACAGTCAGCTTACTCGACCATGCCACTGGCTCTGCTACGCAGTAAGTCCCTACCAGCCGTCTACACCAGACCACCGAAAGAGCAATCCCTGGTATCGTCTAATGCTAGAACGCAAAAGACCCAACAAACACAGCCTAGATTCTAACCATGATCGTCACCTAAGATCAGAAATCAATCTTAGGCTTCCTCATGGAAAGACATGCAAACGATCATCTCAATCATTTCGTTGCACGCAATACTTTATTGGGCAAATATCCAAACATAGCCTAATTGCCTTACAGTGTAAGTGTGCCAAGTGGGCGACGGCAATTATGTAGACTATGACAGGAAGCTCGTTTACACGGATGACACTTGATTTATATACACATTTCTTAAATATTTGTTATTCTCGTTAGGTTTCCAAGAATTACATAAACATTGATATAACTTCACTTTCCAATATCAGATTGAAACAAACCATATATCAAATGAAAGCACTAGTTTTAATCTATAAAACTAAACAGAAGAAAAGAAGTAATTATTCATGGTAGAAAAGTAATTAGACTAAAACTGTCGAAAACATGCACGATCAAACATTCTTGAAATTGACACGTGACTATAGCATCGTTTATTTAACTTGAATTACGCCATCTACGCCGAAATAGCTATCTACGAAATGAAACCAATTTCGTGACAGTACGTTTGCCATCTGTCCAAAAAGCATTTCCTTCTCATCTGGCAGCAATATTGTAAAATGTTTGGTATGGACTGTAGTTTTCGATTGGTGGTGACAGGAAGGGCCAGGCGCGTACACAGGGGGGGGGGGGGTGTTTGGGGGGTTAAACCCTTTGGTAATTTTGTGTGTGTAATCCCCCCCCCTAAATTTCTCTAAAACCCCCCCTTTTGGATTTTTTTTTTTTTTTTTAATTAAAAAAAAAAAAAAAATCCCATGGTTGACCTAAAAAAGCTGACCTTACCCCCCCCCCAACGGAGCAAAATGTCAAATTTTCAAATTTCGAGACCAAAAAAAAAAAAAAATGTGTCCTCCTACCCCCCCCCCCCCCCCCCCCCCCCCCCCCCTTGAAAAAATCCTGCGTACGCGCCTGGGAAGGGCAAATTAAATAATTCATGTTTTGATCCAACCAGGAAATACACAGCATAAATTGTAGTTATATGTATGAAATAAGTATTTGTATATGTCTTGTAGTTTAATCTAGTTAATTTTTCCTAAATTCATATTGAGCATAATTAGTGGTACTCTCAAGTCCCTTTTTTCATTTTACCCCTTTCATTGCTACAGAAGGTTGTAATGCCAACATCTTGTATTTTATGTACTGCTTTAGGACAAAAAAAAGTTAGGCCTTCTTTAATGGTATGGAAAATGTTTTCTTGACTTAGAGAATTTAAGTAACTTAGACACCAACCAAAATATGGATTAAAATGAACTATAACAATGGCAAGGGCATTTTTGAAAACTCTTCAAATTTTTTTTATGTGATACGAACTTGAAAACTTGGTAGTAGTGCTAAAGGTTTAAGATTGTTATTCAAGTTTTATCCTAGTTATTTTCGTTAATGCTGTCAACCTTCATTCTGTTTCTTCTCATCTCTTCATTCTCGTCTCTCCTTTATTTTATTATTCATTTTCCTCTCCTTTATTATTTTTTATTCATTTACCTCTCCCATTTTCTCTTTCTCTCATCTTGTACCTCAAGTTTATTCACTATGATTTTGCCTATGAAAAATTGATTAAGTTAATGTCATTTTCATTGAAATATCCGTCTCGCAGTTGTTAGGCAGAATCGTACAATATTATTTTTTAAAATATAAAAACATAATGCAAACAAGAATACGTAACAAGGCTCTAAAAATAAAATATA
Organism: Strongylocentrotus purpuratus; assembly: GCF_000002235.5. Classification (NCBI taxonomy): domain Eukaryota; kingdom Metazoa; phylum Echinodermata; class Echinoidea; order Camarodonta; family Strongylocentrotidae; genus Strongylocentrotus; species Strongylocentrotus purpuratus. The sequence goes on from NW_022145594.1 coordinate 31,972,382, forward strand.
AAATAACATTTAAAAAAAAAAAACTTCTCTATGACCAGGTCCGCCTGACCAGCCCGTAATCGCCGGTATCCCTGACAACATCAACGAAAACCAGCAGACCACCGTCTCGTGTCAGGCTGACAATGGCCACCCTTCCCCCTCGTTCCAATGGTTCATCGGCAGCCGGAACTTGAGCGCCGACGCAACGCTGCAGGTGCGTGCCGACGCCAAGAACCGTATCGACGCCACAAGCCAGCTGCGGTATCTACCAATAAGAGAGGATAACGGTCTAGCTCTGCAGTGCAATGTCATCCATGATCAGCTTTCGCAACCCATGAGAGTGATGAGCGATACCCTGGTAGTCAATTGTGAGTTGATGAGGGCATTTCGGAAGTGTATTGCTATCTCTGATGGTGGTGGTGGTGGTGATGGTGGTGGTGGTAGTGGTGGTGGTGGTGGTAGTGGTGGTGGTGATGATGGTGATGACAACTGTGTTGATGGTGGTGATGATGGTGGTGGTAGTAGTGGTTTTGATGATAATGGTGATGGTGGTGATACTGGTGGTGAAGATGATGGTGAAAGTGGTGGTGGTGGTGGTGGTGGTAGTGGTTGTGGTGATGATGGTGATGACAACTGTGTTGGTGGTGGGGATGATGGTGGTGGTAGTAGTGGTTTTGATGATAATGGTGATGGTTGATAGTGGTGGTGATGATGATGGTGAAAGTGGTGGTGGTGGTGGTGGTGGTAGTGGTGGTGGTGATGATGGCGTTGACAATTGTGGTGGTGGTGGTGGTGGTGGTAGTGGTTTTGATGATAATGGTGATGGTGGTGATAGTGGTGGTGGTGGTGGTGGTGGGGATGGTGGTGGTGGTGGTGGTGGTGTTAGTTTAGATGATAATGGTGATGGTGGGGATAGTGGTGGTGGTGATGATGGTGATGACAACGGTGCTGGTTGTAGTGGTGGTGGTGGTGGTGGTGGTTTTGATGATAATGGTGATGGTGCGGATAGTGGTGGTGGTGATGATGGTGGTGACAACAGTGCTGGTGGTGGTGATGATGGTGATAGTGGCGATCATTGTGATGATTTATACTGTAGATGCAAAATATGAAGAAGTGTTTGGAAGATTTTAATATTTATCTACAAGATGTCAAACAAGACATTTGATGATAAACAATTAATTTCAAAAGTAAATTTAACCTTGTAAACTATAAGATATGTATACCCTTTCAACAGCACATTAAAACAACGTTCACAGGAACCTATGGAATTGATTTAGTGTACTGCGATTCAATAGTCCTTGCTCCATTTCTCATTTTACATGTAACTCAAACTTCTCTTATCTACCCAGATTGTCCAACAACAGTTGAGGTGACGATCTGCCCTGAGGTCGAAGAGGGGTCATCTGAGGTCATGGTGTGTCGATCAGGGTCCAGCAATCCAGCGTCCAATCTTGTATGGATTAAAGGTACATATATGCTGTAAAAACCTGTATATAACGACCATGGAGGTATCGCGGGATAAGGGTTAATTCACCTGGCTCTCAATCTAAAGGTTGAGGGTTTGAATCTTTGTCTGGCACTCACATCTTTTTGCAAGACCCTAATCCACATTTGCCACTCTCTACCCGGGTGTAGATTGGTACCTGGCAATCGCTGGAGAAAATAATAATTTCAGGGCCCTCAGGAAGAACAGCATTGGAGCTGATGAGGCTCCCCTGAAAAAAAAAATTGTTATTATCATTACTCCTCAGGGGAGACAAAAAGTGGTGTGTAAGACAAGGCTTTAGATCGGAGAATGGCTGCTTTCCAAATGCATTTGGAAAGCAATCCTTTTCAGGCGACATTTCTACCATGATATTTATGCAAACTGACAAAACATTGAGAGAGCTCACGAATAACTTGTTATTTTCACCAAAATCCCACCTTCTCTTTAAATATTGCTATTAACAATAGATATTGCTAGTTTCGAAACCGAGATCGCACTTTAGATAAAGTTACATGAAAGGGAAACTGCTAAGTAGACTACTCAAAGCCTGGCGAACCGACTTAAGCTACTGTGCAAAACGAACAACCATAATGAGGTAATAACATATGTCACATTAATAGAAACCCCTACTGCACTTGAAAGCATTGTTTTAGATTATTTAAATAGATGAAAATGTCTTCATTACACTGTACACGAGTGGCAATTATGCTAATTACATCAACATTCAGTCAAGATCATTCACATCCATATCAAGAATTCTATTTAAAGTAGATATTCATTGATATAAACAAATAACTTTATTTTCATTATTGCAAAGTTGAAACTTTGATTCGACAAGGTTATCAAAATTTAATGCTTGGAAACATTCGAAATAGTGATTATTATAAATTACAAAGCGCTTGAATACAGTCCCGGCATAGCACCTGAAGAGCTCTCCGAACGCTACTGAGAATTTTGAGAGATCACAGTATGGACATGATTTTCACAAGCAGACGATGTCCCGTGACATCTCACACATTTTCAGTGCCTGTGTTTTCATCTTCTTTTGAGTTCTTTCTCTTACTTCACTACCGTCAGGCAAAATGTATAATCTATTGCCTCACTCTAAACCCCGCGCATGGTTTTATTTTGATGACAAATGCAGCGATACAAAAATAAAGGAATCTGTCGCTTGTAAATGAAATAAGACGCCATTGTATATTCAGCTGCACACACCGCGGTATGTTTGGCGTTTCAAGAGGGAACAAATGCCGTCCTTAATACAATTCCGGGTTTTTTTCAATTTGAAAGTCTTGTTTCTTTAATGGTTAATTAACCCCTATCCTGTGTATTTACAAGCAAAAGATTTCAGTTATCAGAATCGGGTCATATTCCCTTTTGAATGGTTTGAAATGCCATTACATTTATATACACTAAACTCATTATAATTTGACAAATAATAGCTTTGCACTTATGTTCATTCTTCATGGGATGTCGGATGCTTGGGCAGTATTGGTCCAAATAGTGACGTCATTAAAACATCGTTATTTTTTCCGGCGAATCTCTCGTATATCCCAGCTGCTATGGATGTGGTTGTATTTGTATTTTTATAAATCACCCGATATGTAGTTGACCTAAAACTTGTACGATGGCCATATGTTAGCTTACCAGTTTCTAGTAATATATTAGTTGACATATTTGTGAATTTCTTTGAATTTCACCTTTAAAGAAAGACAGTGACCTTATAGTGAGAAAGGAAAATGAATATCATCCTCGTGAAATATGTGAATTGAAATTTGTTAACACTTTTAAACATAAATACACAAAATATTTGGTGGACCTATATTGATGCTTGCTAAAGATTTCAATGGTTGTTAAATTCATTATATTTTACATGTAATTGTTTTTTGTTTGACTTGTTATTATAGCTTAAATTAAATCATAAGACTTTTTATATTTGATTATTTGGTCAGCCGCATATAAAAACCACCTTCTGTCTGGCTGCTACCCGCCTAAGGAATGTCCCTTGTATTTTTAACAATATTTATTCACTCCTGACGACGGATAGTCAACGTGTTCGAAACGTCGAGCCATTCCCGCTACTCATCCTCTCCAAGCGCTATAGTTCTCCTTCGAACTATATGCTAATACAGATAACCAACAGTCCTTTTCAGGACTAACAAACCCTCAAGAAAGATTACCGAGAATCCTTTTCAGGACTCCTAAATCCTCCCTCTCTCTCACATGGTGCACCCACAAGCCTACTGTAGATATTTATTCATGTTTGTAAAATGATACCTGTGTATTTCTGTGTTTATCTATTTAATTGTAATTGTGTGAAACTCCTTTTTGTTTTAACCCTGTATGTTTTTTATTGCTGGCAAAATATATTGAATTCAATTGAATAAAATATGAAGATGACAGTGATCAAATCTTGTATCGATGCATTAAACTGCTTTTAAAAAATATATTTGGCAGATTCAGGCAGAGAAATGGTATCCTTTTGAGTTTTACATGAGAAAGGTATCCCTCCTCATTGCGAAAAGCTTGCTCCAAATAGAGCATGGAATACGCTTTGATCAGAACAAGGTAATACAGTCCATGCAATGAAATGAAAGTAAGGATTCCCATTCCCCATCATACTGGTGTGTCCCCGGGCCGCGTCTTATAAGAGTTACGATTGATCCAAAGCATTGCGAGTCCTCCAATCAATCGCAAGTTTGCAATCTCCTATCTCTAATATGTACATAGTTTTGATTGATATCAATTGCAAATAAGTTGCGATTAGTATCAACTCTTTACAGGGCTTGAATTAATCCAAGGCCACCAAGGATGCCCCTTTGATTGGCCTCAATGCCCTTCTCATTGGCCTTGGAGATTTTTGTGCCCTTTCCAATTCTTCCTATTTGTGCTGTAATATAGGAATGTGCCCTACAGAAAAGTGGCCTTGCCTTAAAATTATTGAAATGTAAGGCCTGCTTTATATGACGGGTCCCTGATGTCTTCATGTACTTTTATTGTGCCTGAACACATACTCTCTTTAATAACCTCTCTGCACAGTCGCTCATTTCCTACACGAGCGATTTTGCACAAAACAACAGGCACCAATTGAGGGAAAGATTGTTTTGTGCAACACAATGGCTTTGCAAAATTATCAATTTCTGATCCTGAATAGCTCCATGACATCCCTTTTTTGTTTACGTTAAAGCCTGTCTGCACTACTTGTAGCTACTTGCGCCCTCTATATAGCCAACAATGCCTAAGCGGTGACCGTTGATCCCCCATGATCCCCTTTTTCTTAATTGTTAATTGAGAGCTGATTTGATGAGATAACCACCTGCCAGTGACCAACAGGGAGGTCTAATCCCTCCTGGCCAAATTAGTGCAGACAGGCTTTAACATTGATATAGATTAATCTTGCACTTGAAACATTGTGTATAATTTTGAAACATTTGATATACCTATCCCATGATACAGGAAAATTATTTATGTGGCATATAAAGAGTATCTTTATTTCTGTCTAGGTATCACTACCATCACCGAGCCAAATGCCTTACAGACTCACTTCGAAGAGAGCACTGAACCCCTTGGAACACGGACCACGTTGAGTTACATGAGAAACTTCAACAAAGAAGACTATACAAAGAGCTTCAAATGTTGCACTACTCTCAGCCCATCCTGTGACTCTACTGTCTGCTCTGAACCTTGCGTCCCAAATGTCAAATGTGAGTATAGAAATAATCTTTGACCTCAGAGGGAGCAGATAAAAACAAAAATGAATACTGTAAACGCAGAAATATTTGCGGTACATTAGTTTTTGCGGATTTCGCGCAAATATCAGCAAGCACAAATTTTAGAACACGCAAAAATATAAGCATGATTTTTTATGTGTGTTTTGAATGAGCTGAACTGCGTGCGATGCGAATTATGTTTTGGAGCCGCTCAGCTCAAAAAAGTTAATCACGCAAAAATAACAGCGTTTACAGTAACATATTTCAGTAATGGTGTGAGATGAATTCGATTTAAAAAAATTAATCCACTGACTATAGAATTCTTTTTTATTCCCATACAGGAGTCAATCATTTCCAGTAGGCAATATTATACAAATAGTGAATGGCCATGAGTGCAATGGAACAAGATTTTGCACGAGGTGAAAGATAAGAGATGCTCTATTCAACGAGGCGCAGCCGAGTTGAATGGACAGTCTCATCTTTCACTGAATGCTATTAATATTGTTCCAATGCACGAATAAAGGCCATTCACTATTTGTTTTATACAACACCTCGGACGTCAACGAGATTAAAACAATTTTTTTTTTAAAGAACAGTTTTCTTAGACCTAAATCTCTGCGATTTTGTTTTCTTATCATGAAATTGCCGAAAGTGAGTGAGCGCGCACTATTATTAAGCAGGCAGCAAACCACGCGAGCACCATGCGCGTACCATGCTTTGTGTTTATTGTTACGCGGAGTGCAATTTTAATTGATCCATTGGTACCATTGCACTGTGACTTCAGTTACCTCACCATATACTTTGTACATCGTTAGTGGAATGGTGCGAAAGGATCAAACGGAATTGCACGGCTGGAGAAAGATGCCGTTCAACAGTACTTATAGCGCATGTCATGTGATCAAGAATTGACCAATGAGGTTGCAATAATCTTAGTAGGCGTTGAATAGCGTTTGTTATGTACTAAATCATCATTGATGCATGAAACCTCCTGTTTCAGCAATTTGGACTTGATGTTGTTTAAAAGATTCTCATTATATCTTCTTTTCTCAATTTTTGTTATGGAATAGGCATTTTTGGGATCAAGAGATGTATACAAGTATACTCTCCATAACATGCTAGGGAAGCTAGAATAAACTTCCATTACATATAGAAAAATGTATGTGTATAGAATATCGTGATCATTTTAGACCACTTTTCGGATCTTTATTTTATTTTAGGATATTTATTATGTAATTGAATAATCTGTCCTAGCTTCGATAGTGTTTGATATTGGTATGTTATAAATAAATGATAATAATATGGTTATTTATATAGCATCGGTATCCGTCAGGCTCTGACGATCATGGCGCTTTACACATATCACCTTGGTCGTAGCCGAGCTGCCAAAGTAACTAGCGCTCAAGCATATCAGGTACCCATTTACACCTGGGTAAATAAACTATAAAGCATGGCAGATAGGTATTGACATGTCTTTTCTAATGATTTGAACAAAATGATTTAAAACAAAATGGATTCTAAGTCTGTGTTGTTGTGTAATTCATCTCAGACGCACCAGAAATGCCCACCATCTCTAGAAACATGCCCAACCGCCAAGTCACCGAGGGCACCGCCGACCTGGAATTCACCTGCCGGGCTGACGGCAACCCCAGACCCGCCCTGACCTGGGTGAAGGCCGAAAACGAAGGGTTGATGCTTGACCAGCTGACCAAGGAGGATGGCTCCCAGCTGCTGAGATTCAGGGAGGTCCGAAGGCATCATGGAGGGGTATATAAGTGCATCGCGAATAATAACATTTTGCCGAGGAGCAGCAGAGATGACCAACTCATCGTGTATTGTGAGTGGATAGTGTTTCTTATCGTTGATGAAAGGAAGACATGCCAATCCTTCAGACACCTCAAGAACGCACTCCTGTTGTCATTTGTTCTTTTAGATCATTTCATTTTAAAACAGAACCTATGCAGCATTACTCTGTCGTAAATTGTTAATGACAGACATGTTTGTATAAGAAATTGATGAGTATTCCCGGACTTAAGATTTTGAAATTGGTGATTGTTTGAAACATGCTTTGATTTAGAGCTGTTCCCTGATGCAAAGTTAATGAGAATGTAAATATAGTTTCATTGAAACTACACTCATAATTTCAATGAAATTTTGGTGTGAATGGTTCAGATATGGGTTACTATAAGTATTTCACAATTTTCATAGAAACTTACTATCCAGGATGGTTTGAAAAATGAGAGTGCCGACATCAGAGACTTTTTGATCCATGCAATTGATGATTCCTGACATACCTTTACAGAAAAAAATTCTTGTGAACTTCTACCCTGGAAAATCACTTGGTGCTCTTTCTTTTCAGTTCCGCCTACGATTCAAAACAAGGCCAACAATCGGGCGACGGCCAACGAGGGCAAGAACGCCTCTCTCTCCTGCATCGTTAAGGGCAACCCCAGCCCGCAGGTCACCTGGGAACGGCTCGGCAACCTCTCGCTTTCGAACAGGACCTTGGAGGTTAATACCGTGGTCAACAGCGATTATGAGAGCGTGGTGACGAGTACGTTGAACATCCTGAATGAACAGCCTGACATTGATCACGGGAACTACAAGTGCACGGCGGAGAGCTCCGCGGGAAGAGACGAAGCTGTCATCACCCTTATTAGCGGAACATGTAAGTTTGATCGGTCACTTTGATGACACTTACGCGGTACAATAGCGAAATGTACTGCAATTGTGGATCTACATCTAAGACTTTTTAATGCACGTCCAAAAAGTTGATTCCTAACAACTTTTCCGTAGAGTCTAGAGTGTGTTTACATACATATGGGCCCGAATTCACAAAGGAGGTTTGTCGACAAACCTAGTTTAAAACCTCTTTTTGTGTGAGATGAATAAGATAACAACAATTAACCCACTGACTATATATTGAATTCAATCATTTCCAGTTGGCGATAGGTTTCGTTATGTATTAAATCATCAATGATGCATGAAACCTCCTATCAGACTTGTGATGTTTAAAAAGATTTTCACACTATCTTCTTTTCTCAATTTTCATTACAGAACAGGTATATTGTGATGGAAACATGTATAAAAGTATACTCTCCATAACATGCTAGATGTTTATTATGTTATTGAATAATCCGTCCTAGCTTCGATATTGTTTGATATTGGTATGTAATAAATACATAATAATAATATGGTTATTTATATAGCATCGGTATCCGTCAGGCTCTGACGCTCATGGCGCTTTACACATATTACCCTGGTCGTATATAGCCAAGCTACCAAAGTAACTAGCGCTCAAGCATATCAGGTGCCCATTTACACCTGTGTAAATAAACAATAAAGCTTGGCAGATAGGTATCTTTCAATATTAAACAAAATACAATTTGACGGCCTATACTGTTTTATAAAAGAAATGGACACTAAGTCTGTGTTTTATGTAATTCATCTCAGATGCACCAAAAATGCCCACGATCTCTAGGAACATGCCCGGCCGCCAAGTCACTGAGGGCACAGCTGACCTGGAATTCAGCTGCCGGGCTGACGGCAACCCCAGACCATCTCTGACCTGGGTGATGGCCAACAATGAAGGGTTAACGCTTGACCAGCTGACCAAGGAAGATGGCTCCCAGCTGCTGAGATTCAGGGAGGTCCGAAGGCATCATGGAGGGGTATACAGGTGCATCGCTAACAATAACATTCCGCCAAGGAGCAGCAATGATGACCAACTCATCGTGCGTTGTGAGTGACGAGCTTTTCTCATAGTTAATGAAAACATTTCAGACACGTACCTCAAGAAGGCACTCCAGTTGTCAATTGTTCGTTGTAGATCATTTCATTTTAAAACAGAACATTTGCAGCTAACATCACTCTGTAGTGAGTTGTTAATGACTGCCATCTTCGCACAAGAAATTGATGTGTATTCCCAAATCTAATTTCTTTGAAATTTGGTGTTTCTTTTGAAACATGCTTTAATGTAGAGCCGTCCTCTGATGCAAAATAGATAGGAATCTGATTGTATTTTCAATAAAACTACAGTACTAAATTACAGTGGGAATGGTTAGGAATCAGTCAATATGGGTTACTGTAAAGGAGTATTTTACAATTCTCACAGAAACTATCCGTGATGGTGTCAAAGAAAATATGACAGTGCCGACATCAGAGAAGTTTTTATCCATGCAGATGATTCCTGACGTACCTTTACAAACAAAAATATTGTTGTAACATTCTACCTCACAAAATAATTTGGTGCTCTTTCTGTTCAGTTCCGCCTACTATAGAAAACAAGGCCAACAACCGGACGACGGCCAACGAGGGCAAGGCCGCCTCTCTATCCTGCATCATTAAGGGCAACCCCAGCCCACAGGTCAACTGGGAACGGCTCGGCAACCACTCCGTAGCGCTTTGGAACAGGACGTTGGTCGTAAATACCGAGGTGAACAGCGATTATCAGAGCATGGTGACGAGTACGTTGAACATCGTGGACGTACATCCGGACATTGATCACGGGAACTACAAGTGCACGGCGGAAAGCACCGCGGGAAGAGATGAAACTGTCATTAACCTTAGTGGAACATGTAAGTTTGATCAGTCCAGTCCAGTTTGTAATTTATTTGAATTGTATTCAATTCCATATCATAAATTCATATAATGAAATGATTACCTGTGCATTAGGGCATATGGGCAGTGTTTCATGAAACCAAGTACAAGTTCGCCCACATGACATTGAAACGTGTATTGAATTAAACATGCGTTTCAATAGGATGTCTGCACACCTGTACTTATGACGGCTTTGTTAGAATGCTACCCAGGTAACCCTGAGCAGGGTGGCATTGCTCTCGTCCTAGTGACAACCAGCTGTGCCATTAAGTCAAAGAATAGGTGTATAAATGTTTATCCTGAGAACATGCCGTTGTCAATTTTCTTGAAATAAAAAACGGATATATGTAAATGCCAAATTTATCCAGTTGAAGAAAATCTGACTCTTACAAACAAGCTAACAATCGAAAATATGTGGACGCTGTACGTGTAGGCCTACGTGTGGTCATTGTATGAAAGCAGACAAATATCATAAAAAAACGACGAAAGTTTGAAATAAATTGAGTCAATAATAAGAAAGTTGAACGAATGTTTGAAATAATGAATCACTAAGTATATGCGAGTCCCAAATTGGCAGTTTGGTCAGTAGATTGTGAAGTAGTTGCCTTTAACTCTAATTCTGTTTGTCGTGTACAAAAATATCATTAATGTCTTTTCCGCCTAAACACCTTCTCCTTCGGGGCTGTACTCACAATATATTTAATATGGTAGCACATCGTTATAGGTCCTCTCATACGGAGAAAAGACCCTCGGAGTCATACATTTTTTAAGAAACTTGTTTTTCTCGAAATTTTAGTCATTCTGTGTGTTGGAACAAATGGGAGAGTTGTCCTGTAAACCGCAGCAGGAAGTGAACAGCAATTGCGATACATGCCATATAATTAGCGGATGTCAATTGACATTATTTCAGGTGCGTTAGAAATAGTTGTATGTAAGAGCAGAAGGGGGTGTTAAAGTGTTTGTTAAAATATATAATTAGGAAAAGGACAAGAAGACATGAAGAAAGAGAACATGAAGTGCTAGCGAAATAATAGATTTTTGAGGAGAGAAGACGAACTAGTATAAGAAACCGAGTAGACTAAACAACGTCTACAGCCTTTCTTTCTTTTAACACGTAAGTTCATCTGTTTCTGACTTCTTCCATCTTGGATAGTAATGTATTACCCTTTTCTGCTGATGGAAAACATTACAAGTCCAATACAGTTGATTGCAATTTATTTGAATAGAATTCAAATAAATATTCTAAATTTGCTGAAGTCCACAATCAAGCACACTCCCACACACATACTCTCATTCATGCAATCGCACGCACCCCCTACACACGCACAGCACACGCACAACACACGTACCCACACCTCTATGTCATACACACAGACTGAGTGAACTATTTGGCTGCTTATTTTATTACCAGAGATCCTTTGCAGTTCTTATAGAGAAGGATGCTGTGTTCTATAGAAATGAAAAATAATTTTGACCTTTCTCGTTCTTTTCATGCTGATTTGGAAGAAGATCACTGGAAAAATAATTCTCTTGCCCCCATATTCATTATGTAAATATAAATAGCTGAACAAATTTGTATACTACTATTATCATTATAGTCTTTATTGATATCATTTCGATGATTCCACGCCCCACGGTTTGCTTCAGTATTACATACATTTCGGAAACAATTTGTTTTCTTCTTAATAATTGCTAAACCAAATCAAAGCAATCTGAAAAATATAAGACAGAAATAACCGTCTGGTATGGGGAATTTTTAAATACAATTACGTTGTTAACCTGTATAGAGGCGGTCAGTGGAGCCAGATATAGTATCAGCGGGACAACCGTCGATATCAGAGACTGAATCTTTCTGTCTAGAAAAATATAGGCCTAACTCAATCACAAAGGACTTTTACAAAATCAGCCCAGTCCATCATTTTTTTAAATATGCAAGCATTTAAAGTATACAATTACGTAATCTGAGCATGATTTCATTGGGATAGACCCTATACGATAGCGTACAGAAATTGCCCTTGAACTAACATAATTTTAACTTATGTTTTTGAAGTGTTTTTATCACTGATTAAAGATAAAGGTGAGTTCTGGTAACGCGATTGCATTGTGAAAGAAAAGGTGTGGAATGCATCAGAAAAAGTTGATCATGTAGCATGTAAGTATTGGTGTGTACTGCAAGGTTCTGGAGTCATCAAATTCATAACAAATTTGGCTCGGTCTTGGTAAAGTAACAAGCACACTACACAGAAATATGTATATGGGACAACACAAATGGTGTCAGGGCTAGTACTACTTGATTTCCTCATCTTTCTATGCTCATTACTCAGCCAGTATACATTTTCTTCCAAAATTGTTTGGCACATGACATTTATTTGTAATCTTAAACATTCAGTGTAACTTTCGTTAGATTCTGTGAGAATTGATTTTCTTTTTTTAACCAGAACTCAAGCTTATCTTTAAGCGGCCCTACGTTGTCATTGGTTTCGAGTAAATTGTGAAGCGCTTCGTAACTTTTAGGAGCAAAATGCTTTGCGATCGTGTTTTTTCAGCAATCTCTTTTTTAAAATCAACGCTTGAAAGCAGAATAAAAACTTCATTATTTAGGATGACACTCCGAACAACTTAATAAACATATATAGGCTACACAACGTTGTACAGACTTAGGACTACACTTTTACATATCGATATACTTTTGTTAACCTTTTACTTGACACCAGTGCCAATCAGTAAGTTTGCTCGTTAGCTATATTAGTTGAATAAGTAATTTCTGGACCCCGTCTTACAAGGTGTTGCAATTGATCCGAATCAATCGCAAGTTTGAAGTCCCATTATCTTTTATTTACAAAGTTGCGATTGATCACAGCTTTTTATAAGACTGGGCTCTGGTCTTCACTAGCTTCGTGACAACCGAATTAACACCTGTATACATAAGTTTTGTACATTTAGATAATCAAGAAGCCTATGTTACAACTGTCCTATACAAAATTGGCACCGGGATGTCGTCGTTGAGTGCCATGTAAACTTAACTATTTACGCTACGATATTATCCTATATAAAGAAACTCGATTTCCAAAATCGAGTTTAAAATCACGTGATTTTGCCCATACAATTCACATTATGTTTTTGATTGAATTTTGCTATTATTCCCAACGATGGCATTTCATCCATAAATCCATATTGTACTTACATATAAAGGAACATTCCAAAACAATGTGTTGACCATGTAGGCCTATAATTGACTGACAAAGGCCATCTCTTTTGAAACACATAAAGGCCTGCCCGAAAAACCAAGTAACGTGTCCGTTTTGGAATCATCAATAACTTCCACTTCATTTTCCGTCGCGTGGCAAATCAACTCGTCTGATGGAAGACCTGAAACATATACGGTGACGTATTGTGAAGTCGATATCCCCGAGGAATGCACAAAGATCTGTGAAGTTAGTCCAACTCGGCTGACAATCGGGGGTCTTCGACCGTCTACGGTTTACCGAGTCACCGTGAAAAGCCAGAATGACTTCGGGTTCAGCGAAGACAGCGAGTTCATCGACATATTTACACAAAGTAAGTATGATTGGGGTTGTGTGTCCGGACACCTTTAAGATAAAGATTTCCCTTTTGCCTTTGGATTTAACGAAAAATATTAACCATATATATTTCATGCATATATCATGAATATTCGTCAATTATAATATATTTATATTTTTATATATACAATATAGCCAACTTTTCTCACAAGTCATGCACAAAGTGTATGGAATAGTATATACTCAATGCAATATGTAAGTCGAATATCCTAATGTGAAGCGACTAACGAATATTTGGAAAAGCACCATGAAAGAATAGGCCTACACTAGATCTGTCAACATTAAATTATAAATATAAATTTGATTTAAAAAATCATATCATGATTGCCTGAAATGTATTACAAACCTCAACTTTCGACTCATGATTTATCTATTTGCCTATGAATGATTAAGGGGAAGTTTTGCATCTATATATCTATTACGGAAAAATTAAGCTAATTAAAAACTAATAATCACAAAATATTGTGCGCTGATACACTGACTATGTTAACGTTTTCTGTACACTATTATTTTTTAGGTATCCCAAGTTCCAACAATGAAGTGATCGCAGTAGGCCTATATTTACCAATTAGTGTCAGCGTCGTTGTGAACATTGTCCTCATTGCCATCATTGTCTACTTGAAGATGAAGAAAAAACGTAAGATGAAATAACCTTTATAATTTTCTTATTATTCTGTAATTCTTATATTTTCATAAATGTTGTCTGCAGGTCTGATCCCTCAGTCACACTGCCGAACCGATTCCAGACCGACTGGTTCTTAGCCATTCAGTGTAATGTAATGATTTGATCGGGCTGGTGTCGGTCTCGTTGGTGTGACTGAGGTCAAATGTTATAGCGCTCTGCACGAGTAGGGCCTACTGATAAGTTGACAAACATATTACACTGTATAGTTGCCGTGTTATTCCCCTTATAATAGGGACTTTACGATTTGCGTGGACGTGTGACTTGCTTTTAAGGCACTGGCAGTCACATGTGACGTCCATTTAAGGCACTGGCAATGCCTTAAAAGGATGTCACACGTTTCAGTACACGTTCTCGTCGTGCAAATCCAAAAGTCCCTAATGTAAGGGAAGAGACAGCGAGAGAGAAATGAGGAAGGAGGGAGGGAGAGAGAGGGAAGTAGGAAGGACGGAAAAAAGGTCACTGATTGTAGCAAATCTACAAATGATGCACCAACAGCACATATCGAAATTCATATCGAAACTGGATTTAATAATTACAAGCTTGATTTAAAAAATTGATTATGATTAAATTTATTTTGAAAGTTATTTGGATGAAGCCCCCAGTCGAGCCAATTGATTAATGATATTATCTTGTTTACCTGCAGAACGTTCGAGAATCTTGAAATCTAGTTACTTCACAAAGCAACCCTTGCCGAAAACTCAACCTCCAACACAAACTACCGTAAAAGAAATTGCCGTCGACTCTAATAAAGTACATGTGAGTTTACGAACTAAGTAATAACATATTTCTATTTACAGATGAAATAAATATAAGTATCCTGCATGGATGTGAGTGATTGTGTGCTGAATATGTGGGTGTGTATGTATTTATTGACGGGTGAATGGATATAAATGTGCAGTGGTTAGTGAATAGTGCACACCACCATTGAATTCCTGTAATAGCTTCTAGGTTAATGGGAACCTGTATCAGCCTACGTATGCATCAAGCACATTTTCTTAATCTTCTTTTGGGTGGAGTGGGGTAGGGCTTAAACGTTAAGGCGAAACCTTGATAATACAATTGGTTTTGAAAGAATTTAAAAACATGTTTAACCATAACGAGTATACTCTGCAGCCTGATCTAAAACAAATCATTTTGAAAATCTTTCCTTAAAGTTCTAGGTGTAAGCTCAGTGAGCATATTACCATTGTAATCCCTACGGAGACGGGGTTCCCCGTGTGTTAAAAACCTATCATTAAAGCAGGTGACACTGTGTAATGTAAGAACTTCTTTGGATGAGCCAGTGACCTTACGTGATTGTAACAAAAATATGACACCATTATAGGTATCATCATCATAATCATAATCGTCATCATCATCATCATCATCATCATTATCATCATCATCATCATCATCATAATCGTCATCATCACTATCCCATGCACCCTTCTGAAATGTATCAGCCTAACATTTAAGATGGTGGTGTGATGTAAGCAATCAAAATCTATGCAATAAACCCTTGTTTGTTTGTTTGTTTTTATTTCCGTATAAAAGCATCACAACATACAAATACATACATAAATGAGATATACGGCGGATAGCCCATTTCAGGTGTATTAACAAAATACGCCTGTTCTTCCATGGGGTCCGGATAAAAAAGCTATTACACACGAATCAGATATTTCATACAATCATGGGGAAATTAGAATTATATATCTTGTCGATCTTGTCGATCTGTTTCTCTTTCTCTCTTTCTATAACACAGGACAGCGGTGATCATGTGTACCAAGACCTGAATGCGCCATCACGGCTGGTCGAACAGGGATGCGATCAGGTAGACGACCAGGCAGACTTCATCCTTGATCATTCTTACGAAGACTTTCCTGCAACGAAAGAAAGAGAAGAACACCGGGTCATTTACTCAAACGAATGTGTAAGGGTTCTGAAATAATAGTGGTAACCACGGTCGACCTTCTCGCCTTCTCGGTCTTGCATCTGCGCATTGGTTAGTTAAACAAGTCACCTTCTCGCTGCACGCTCAAACGTCCATAGTGGTGGGCCTGTCTTGCATTGTCGACCTGCGTGCAATTTCCCACCATCACATTATTGTACTTATGTAAATAGACGACTATACACTATGCGACATTTAGATATAAACCTAAATCTAAGTTAGATGTTGAAATGTTGGAAAGAAATACAGTATATTCATCGAGTGTTTGAAAACTTCCATGATCATTGTTATGTTACAAGCAGTGGTGGGTCTTAGATTGCCAGGATGGTTGGGGGAGGAGGGGCAAACTGCGAAAGTGCACTTTCCCACGAGGACAGTCATTGCATTCATTAACCAGTGACGAAGCAAGCATTTGTCCCTGGAATATGATTCTGAAAGCCTTGCCAGTCAATACAGACTCACTGACTAGAGGGGGGGGGGGGGTGAGAGGGGCAGGCATTTGAAAGGGGTAGTAATAGGGACCAGGCCAAAGGAAAAGGGGCTCGTGGGTAGTAGCACTTTGAATGCTCATAACAATGCATAACATGTATATAAATTTGCACTAATTCCAGTACAATTCTTTATAGAACAGTTCAAATGTGTATATAATAACAGTACTATAATTGCAATAGTACTACCTATAAGTGAATTATTTGTATTACCTGCAAAATTAATACATTTCTTAAACATAGGTTGACAGGAAACTTTTGAAATAAATGAACTGCATCAGTCCTCGCCACTTTTTTGGTGCTTTCCTTTGTATTGAAGCGTGCACATATATTCCATTATTTAGCTATCTTGCGAACAATCTAAGTGTATTACTTGTATTACTTGAAAAGCAATCCGATGTAAATCTGTACATAGCAAATTTGGTATCCCGTCAGGCTTTATCAGATGACATAAATTTACATTTTTGTCGTTGCTTATGATCTTTTATATTATTATTTGTTTTGTGTAAGAATGCCTGAAAATATCATGACTATTAAGCATCTGATTACAAACTATTACTGTCTGTACATACAATGAGATATTAACAATGTGCAACTGTATTTCTTGAATACTCCGCTTTTTATGAGGATACCAATTGTTGTGATATATGTAAACATGTGTGTATTTTTTCTTATATTTTGTTTTGTTGCTGTTATCTAATTTCATTGATGATTGTTATTGAATAGCATTGTTACCACACAGGGCCTCATGGAGGACCATCCTAACTGGTAAAATGTGCCACCCTGTATAGATATAATAAATAAATGAATACATAAATATAGAACACATTCATGAATGAGCTATTGAGCAAGCCATCATCAATATGTAAAGAATCCAGTCTGTATTATTCTCATATTTGTATGTTTGTTATATCATTTGTATGTCTTTTAATTCCCCCATAGATGACGATCTGCTCGATTTACCCTCTCTCTCTAATAACATAACATTACCAAAGTCCCCAGGTACCTATGATGATTATATTGCTGACAGCATCAATTCCTCTTCTGAAGAACTTCGATTTGATTTTGATCAGCAGGACCCAGCACAAAGCTCTTTCAGCAAATATATAATAGTTTCACAATTTGATGATATAGTTAAGAACTTTAAACGCGGTACATTCTCTCTACTTCATATTAATATAAGGAGCTTAAACAAACACTTTCATGATCTACAGTTACTTTTGAATAATCCCTCCCCCAAACCTCTATCTGTTATAGGTTTGACAGAGACTTGGCTGTCTCAGGATTCCAATATACTATTTTCTATTGATAACTATAATTTTATTTGCAAAAACAAGCAAGGAAGAACAGGTGGAGGTGTCGCTCTATACATACTTAAACGTTTTTGTTACTCTGTTCACGAAAATATCTCAATTAGTAATGACATCATTGAATCTCTTTTTTTAGAAATTAAAGTGCCAGGTGGTAATAATGTAATAGTATGTGTTGTTAACCGACCTCCGAGTTCTAATGGAAACAATTTTATAACACATTTGTCTGACTTGCTTCGAAATACAACATTTAATTATAAGGACTGTTTTTTGATTGGGGAATTCAACATAAATATACTAAAATGTGCCACTAATAATATCGCCCATGAGCTCATTGAAACTTTCTTATCTGCCTCCTTCTTGCCGCTTGTTTCCAAACCCACACGCGTAGCAAATCTGTCTGCCACTTTAATAGAACATATTTTCTCCAACATTACTCCTCATCCTGATTCAGAAATCATTCTTTCGGATGCAACCGATCACTACCCCATTATGACATACTACAATGTATCCCAGTCACTTAATAATCATGGTCCCCGCCCTCTACGACGTAAAGTTAACAATGCGAATTTAACAAGTTTAAGTGCTAGTCTTGAAAATGTGGATTGGTCATGTGTGTCTAATACAGAAGGATGATGTAGACTCTTCGTACGATACGTTTTTTTTCACATTTTAAACACCCAGCTAGATATGTTTCTTCCCAAACAAAGAGACAATAATAGAAATTTCAAAAAGTCCCCGAGACTTCCATGGATATCTAAGTCTCTACTCCGGTCTATACATCGGAAGGTATAGACTAAACTTAACATAAATAAACATCCTATAAAAAATACTTTGACTAAAATCATACGTTTAGAAAGAAAAAAATACTTTATACACCAACTTGAACTACATAAACATGATATGAAAAACACTTGGAAAGTCCTCAAACAAGCAAAGAATGTGGCGAACAATAAAGATGTTATAACGGAAATCAAACTTAATGATGACATTGTACAGGAGCCTGTCAACATTGCTAATATATTTAATACCCCTTTTTCCTCCATTGGGGATAATCTTGCCAAAAATATACCTCCTTCCAAAAAACATTTTACAGATTTTCTTGGTCCAGCTAACCAGAGTTCTATATTTTTTACTCCGACATATACACATGAAATTATAGACATCGTTTCAAACCTAGACAACAAGAAAAGTTCCGGCCACGATGACATCAATAATGTTATCCTTAAAGCCATTATTCAATTTATAGTACATCCCCTGGTTCATATATTTAATTTGTTTTTACTACATGGGAAAATTCCAAACTTTATGAAGATCGCAAAAGTCATTCCTTTATTTTAAAAAGGTGACAAACTTGATGTAAACAAACTATCGACCTATCTCCTTGTTATCTTCTTTCTCTAAGATCTTGGGGAAAATCATATACATTAGAACAGTTGCCTTCCTAAAAAATCCTAATGTTTTCTCCAATTTTCAATTTGGTTTTATGGATAAACATAGTACCATTCATGCTTTATTATCTTTTGTGGAGAAAGTAGCTCATGCTATTGACAAATCTTCTCACATGGTTGGTATTTTCCTCGACTTCTCCAAGGCCTTTGACACAATAAACCACGATATATTACTTTATAAACTTTCCCATTACGGTGTACGTGGAAAGGCTTTGGAGTGGTTCAGGAACTATCTTTCTAACAGAAAGCAATATGTCTTTTTAAACGATTGTTCATCGGATTTATGTAATGTTAGCTGTGGCGTTCCACAGGGGAGCCTCCAAGGTCCACTTTTATTTATTCTGTATGTAAATGACTGAGCAAAAGATTGGTCGGCTCGATCTTCACATTTCAACCCCCCCCCTATTGGAAAACCCTGGATCCGCCCCTGCACCCCCGTCCAAACCAAATCTGAGAGAGAGGGAGGGGGGGGGGGCGATGGGTATTATCACAAATGGTTGATGAAATATTGACCAGTTCAACATAATATAACGATGAGCCAGTTTTGGGCATGTAATTTACTACTACGTGCATTCAATTTAGTGTAATATTAAGAGGGATTCTACAAAAGAGTGGGAAACATTATTTTTTTAAAATTGAATAATTGGAATTATTTTTAATCACTGTTACACAATAAAATCTCTACATGCAGTTTGGTTAACTTTTGTTTATCTGACAAAATAATGTTGCCTGTGAATCATGTATTTGATCATCATATCGCTAATTCTATAATTTTGTATACATGAATATCCCGTGCTACACCCTTCTTTCGATATGTATATGTATACATATTCTAAATAATTGGAAACATTGATAGAGTTTTACAACATCAAAACTAGTGATTTGGAGGTGATGTCTTCTATAGTACTGCGGAAATGCATTTTCCCTGAATTAAAACCAAAAAAACAATTATTTTGAAATGCATTTACACAAACTTGAATGAAAAGACTTTTCCAATGAAATTGTTCTTTTGTATGATGTATATATCCCAGTTATGTGTTTGTGCTCTTATCTCTCTCTCTCTCTCTCTCTCTCGCTCTCCCTCTCTCACCCATGTTTTCCTCTCCCCATTCTCTCTCTCTCTCTCTCTCTCACTCTCTCATCTCTCTCCCTCAACTGTTCTCCTCCTTTCTCCTTTACCAGCCCCTTTATATCCCCCCCCTCTTTGTTGTAGCCCTAATAAGGTACGATAAGTTGAATACCAGTCACCAATGGATCCAAAGTCCAAAGACACTTCCTATAAAGATACACTTTGCTGATAAAATCACACAATATTAAACACGGATACCATCCCCTACAAGAACAATAACACTTGAAATTCACCCAACCTAAGATCAGCATACACAATTCCACAATACTCAGACACGAGTCCACCACAAAATAAACAAAATGTTTGAAATTGTCTTATCTTAGGCATATCTTGGTATGTGCATTTATATATTTTGAACATGCCACGAAAAGTGTGATATTTGTACAAACTTTGATGAGTTGAAAAAGAAAAAGTAACCGGGTGTCATTTGAGTTTGAATTTGAATGCACTTATTTCAAACATGCTTGCTCATTCACGAATTTGAATGACCACCGAGGTACCGTAGCCGGCATTAAATGAATTTGATGCTCTTTGCACGAAATGTACGCATTTAAATGAACCGATTAAACAACTGATTGCACGGGTAGTGAATTTGAAAGCTAATTCAACGCTGCAAGTGCGACTTGCGCGAATTCAAATGTTCGGAATATGAGCTTGAATGAAAAAAGTGTGGATTGGCCGCAAAAACCTATATTGAACAGAGACCATATGTGTCTATCTTCCTGAAGTGAAAAGTTGGCAGGAATGAGTAGAATTGTGATAATGTGTATCAAGACAATTACCCCGTGGACAATAACCCCCCCCCCCCCCCGAGGAAAATTACCTCCCACTCCTAAAAATTACCCCTAGGATAACTACCCCCAAAGAACAACCAAGGACAATCAACCCGAGGACAATTACCCCCTATCCTTAAAAAATACACCCTAGGACAGTTACCTCCCCCAAGGAAAACTACACCGAGGACAATATTTATTTACCACCCCCTGTTCATTAAAGGGGTGGTTTACCCTGATAATAAGTTGGTTTTAATAAAAGTAGAATTCTTACGGGGGGGGGGGGGGTTGTAATTGGCCGGTAGGTGATTTCCCATTTTCAATCCATGATTGGAGTGTGCTTCGGAACTCCCCCAAGTCCGCAATCCGGAGACTCCAGCCCACACGGACAAGCAGACGGACAAGCAGACCACCTATGTCCACTCCCCGATGACTCAAGCCCACACGGTCATGTACATTTCCCCCACATCCGCACCCCGGTAACTTAAAGGTAAAAACTAGTTCTGGTCATGCCATTGCATTGGGAAAGAAACGTTGTGGAATCGATCAGAACAGGTTGATCACGTAGCATATAAGTATTGGTGTGTACTGCAAGGTTCTGGAATCATCAAAATTATAAGAAATTTGGCCCAGTCATGGTAAAGTTACAATCACTGCACTGCACGCAGAAAGATGTACATGGGACTACGCGACATGTGCGCGACACGTGCGTTATATCTATCAGGTCCAAATAGATATAATAATTAACCAAATACACACTGTATAGTAGGAGATTTCCCGTAGTAGTCAAAACATATTCTTTCACATGATTGGTAATAAGAGCTTCCATTTCATTTTTTAGGAGGGGGGCGTTTCCAAAACTGGTCTTTACCTTTAAGCTCACGCACGCCAGCTATTCTCCACTCCTGACGACGGATAGTCAACTGTTTGAAACGTCGAGCCACTCCCGCCACCCATCCTCTCCAAGCGCTATAGTTCTCCTTAGAACTATAAGCTAAGAAATATAACCAACAGTCTTTTTCAAGACTACACCAACAGTCCTTTCCAGGACTACACACCCTCAAGAAAGATAACCGAGAGTTCTTTTCAGGACTCCTCAATCCTCCCTCTCTCTCACATGGTGCACCGGCAAGCCTAATGTATATTTACATCACCATGCAGGCCGATACTTACAAGCAGCATGAAAGCATATTTATATTCTATCTATACTTATCTCTCTCTCTCGCAGATATACACTCACGCTTATACATGCACACATGTTCCCTCCACACATCTGAAAGGTTAATTACACTGTGCTCTGCCCCCGCCCCCGCCCCCGCCCCCGCCTCCGTGTCCCCGATTCGCAGCCTATGTGCACGATGTTATATCAAGAGAAACTACATGTGATATTTACAGGCCTGACCTTTTATTGCTATGTCACAATGAAGGGTAAGGGCATCAATTCAATAATTTATATGAATATGAATTTATATGAATATGGAAGGAAAAATGTACACTGTAATTTAGAAATCAGAAGGGCATTCTGACACTTTCATATAAAATACCGATTTCCTTCATATTCACTGGTTATTAAAGCACTTCTAGGCCTACTGTAAAAGTAACGAAGTTCATATTAAGCTTGCAACAGTTTGTTAATTGGGATAAGCATGCACTAAATCGTACAAATGTTTACCATACTGCATATACAACTGAAGCAACCCCACGCTAATAGACCTACCCATTTTCTGGATTTCTGTATGAAGGGAAGATGTACACTGTAGTTGAGAAATCAGAAGGGCATTTTGACAATTGCATAATAAACTGTTTATTGGATCGCTGGTCGTCGAATAAAGCCTAGAGGAAATAACTATATGCCTACTGCCAAAGATACAAAGTTCGAGTATAGCGTGATTAGTACTACCAATATCGATATGTTATTTCTTATTACATTTAATGTATTAGTTATTGATAAACTTACAGTGGAAGTCACAGTTCTATTAATTATTGAAATGAAAGACTATTTTAAGGGTGTAGGCTCTCTGATAAGGCGAAATGATAAGAACTTAAACAATGGAGACTTGACATAATTCAAATTAATGCCGTTTCTTCTATTTGGAAAAGATATTTTCTTAATATAGAGATTTTCAAGCAATGTAAACTTGCATTATCAATTGTACACAATTGATATCACTTGGTTGAACCTTACAGAAATGCAAGCAGCAGCGGTCCCTCCCCCGAAACATATGCATTCTTTGAAATTTAATATTTATGTTACCACACAGGCAAACAAGCTCCCGATCTCCGTTTGCAAAATGGTGTTAGATTAATTGAGATGCCTTAAGTCGATTTCTAAATTCAAGAGAGAGAAAGTCAACTATTCCCCAGAGAGAGAGAGAGAGAGAGAGATATCCCTCATTCCCTTGGAGTCACTGACCCTCTATGGGACACTCTATATAATTTGTATTTTACACGGTCAAGACTCCATTGTTTATAGATCTTGCCAAAGGAGTCTGAAGACCCATAATACAACGTTTGCAGGCTTGTTAAATTATGCGAGAGATCGGAGCGACCGGGGAAGAACATTTTCAATTAAGGACAATAATCTCATGTATTCTCCAAACCTACAGTTAAACTTGTATGTAAAAATGATTGCTTGTTCGTGAGAAGAAAAAGGGGTTTGTATTGTTAGTGGCTGTAAAAGCCTTCTTACGGACAGCCTATTTCGCTTGTGTGGACCATGGATTATGCCATATTAATTTTCTTATAATTTGCGTTTGATTACCTTACAGCACAGGTCATTAATCCTTAAAATGGTTGGGAAGTAAGTTCCAAAACTTGCTTTACATGTTTAGGCTTTACCATATTAGGCTAAATGAAAAGAACTTAAACAATGGATCTTTAAAATAGTTGATTTATACATTTTCGTATTGACAAACAAAATATTTGTAAATAACATTTTCCGGCAATTGAGACCTACATTATGAAATGTACACAAGTAATATCCCTTGATCGAGCTCAACAGAAATAGGGCCAGTAATGGCCCTTCAAGCCCAATCCCCCACTTTTGTTTTTCCTCTTAATAACCAAATCTAAGCGAGGCACATGTAGACATTCGATTGTAAGATCCCCCACAGCCAAAGGTAGAAAATATATCAAGGATATAAATTATCGTCTCTTCAGTCATTTGTAGCAAATAGAAAATGGGGTATTTGTCAAAGAGCTTCCTTATGACTGGGCAATGTCACATGACTTCATCTCGTATAGTATTGTATGATATCTCTATTGTTCAATATTCTGCATGAAAGTATAAGGAAGAATAATTTGTCTTTACCATATAGAAATGAAAGCATATTCATATTTATCTCTCTCATGCAAATATACACTCACACATATACATGCGAACATATTCCCACCCATACATCCGAAAGGTTAGTTGCATTCTGCTGCGCCCCCTGGATTCGCTGCCAATGTGCACAATGTTATATCGAGAGAAACTACATGTGACATTTACAGGCTTGACCTCGAAGAGCCTCACTGATATAAAGGGATACTTTATATTGATCATACGAATAACCATTGCATACAGGACATTGTTATGGGTTTCTACCTGCTCTTATGTAAACAAAAAAGAAAATGAGGGGTTTCTGAAAAGAAGTATACAAATCTAAATAGACAAGATTTATTTGTATTGCCCTGTCAAAATGAAGCATAAGACCACCAATTTGATAATGTATATGACTTCATTCAAATTATTATTTTCGATCTTTGTAGATATGAACAAACTGTGATATGGAAGGAAAATTGTACACTGTAATTAAGAAATCAGAAGGGCATTCTGACACGTTCATATAAAAAAAACGATTTCCTTCATATTGACTGGTCATTAAAGCACTTCTAGGCACACTAACTAGGCCTACTGTAAAAGGAACAAAGTTCATATTAAGCTTGCAACTATTTTTTCATCGGGATAAGCATGCAATAAATCAACTCTTTTTCTCACCCTGTAAAAAAAAATCGTACAGATGTTTATTATACTACATATACAGCTGAAGCAACCCCACGCTAATAGACCTACCCATTTTCTGGATTTCTGTATGAAGGGAAGATGTACACTGTAGTTGAGAAATCAGAAGGGCATTTTGACAATTGCATAATTCACGGTTTATTGGGTCGCTGGTCGTCGAATCAACCTTCGAGGCAATAACTATAGGCCTACTGCCAAAGATACAAAGTTCGCGTATAGCGTGATCAGTAGTACCAATATCAATAGATTATTTCACATTACATTTAATGTATTAGTTATTGATAAACTTACAGTGGAAGTCATCAGTTCTATTAATTATTGAAATAAAAGATTATTTTAAGGGTGTAGGCTGTCTGATAAGGTGAAATGATAAGAACTTAAACAATGGATACTTGACATAATTCAAATAAATGACGTTTGATTTTTGTTTGTTTTACTATTGACAAAAGATATTTTTGTAAACGTAAACATTTATCAAGCGTTGTAGACTTGTATTCTCAATTCTACACACGTGATATTTCTTGAGTGAATGTAACAAAAATGCAAGGAGTAGAGGCCCCTAAATCTCACCCCTCCACAATTAATTCCTTGATCATAAATGATGTTAAGCGAGACACATGTAGAAAATGAATACAAGAACCATAAAGCATCCCCGCCTCCGAAAATATGCATTCTTTGAAATTTAATATTTATGTTACCACACAGGCAAATCTTGCTCCCGATCTCTGTTTTCAAAATGATGATGGGTAAATTTAGATGCCTTATGTCGATTTCTAAATTCAAGAGAGAGAAAGTCGACTATTCCCCAGAGAGAGACATCCCTGATTCCCTCGGAGTCACTGACCCTCTATGGGACACTCTATATAATTAATATTTTATACGGTCAAGCCTCCATTGTTTATAGATCTTGCCATAGGAGTCTGAAGACCCATAATACAACGTTTGCAGGCTTGTTAAATTATGCGAGAGAGCGGAGCGACCGGGGAAGAACATTTTCAATTAAGGACAATAATCTCATATATTCTCCAAACCTACAGTTGAACTTGTATGTAAAAATGATTCCTTGTTCGTGAGAAGAATAAGGGGTTTGTATTGTTAGTGGCTGTAAAAGCCTCCTTACGGACAGCCTATTTCGCTTGTGTGGATCATGGATTATGCCATATTAATTTTCATATAATTTGCGTTTGATTACCTTACAGCACAGGTCATTAATCCTAAAAATGATTGGAAAGTAAGTTTCAAAGCTTGCTTTACATGTTTAGGCTTTACCATTTTAGGCTAATTGATGAGAACCTAAACAATGGATCCTTAAAATAATTGATTTATACATTTTCGTACTGACAAACAAAATATTTGTAAATAACATTATCCGGCAATTGAGACCTACATTATGAAATGTAAACGAGTAATATCCCTTGATCGAGCTAAACAGAAATAGGGCCAGTAATGGCCCTTCAAGCCCCCTCCCCCATTTTTGTTTTTCCTCTTAATAACCAAATCTAAGCAAGGCACATGTAGACAATCGATTGTAAGATCCCCCACAGCCAAAGGTAGAAAATATATCAAGGATATATATTATCGTCTCTTCGGTCATTTGTAGCAAATAGAAAATGGGGTATTTATTAAAGAGCTTCCTTATGACTGAGAAATGTCACATGACTTCATCTCGTATAGTATTGCATGATATCTCTATTGTTCAATATTCCGCATGAAAGTATAAGGAAGAATGATTTGTCTTTCGATATAGAAATGAAAGCATATTCATATTTATCTCTCTCATGCAAATATACACTCACACATATACCTGCGAACATATTCTCACCCATACATCCGAAAGGTTAGTTGCATTCTGCTGCGCCCCCTGGATTCACTGTCCATGTGCACAATGTTATATCAAGAGAAACTATATGTGATATTTACAGGCCTGACCTCGAAGAGCTTCACAGACATAAAGGGATACATTTTACATAATTCATTTACTAGTTATCAAAATAATATGACCATCTGGTTTTATATTGATAATATGAATAAACATTGCATACATACATTGTTATGAGGTTCTACCTGCTCTTATGTAAACAAAAAAGGAAATGAGCGGTTTCTGAAAAGAAGTATATAGATCTAAATAGACAAGATTTATTATGTATTGCCCAGTCAAAATGAAGGCTAAGGGCATCAATTTGATGATTTATATGAATGCATTCAAATTAATATTTGAGGTCTTTGTAGATTTAAACAGGCTGTGATATGGAAGGAAAATTGTACACTGTAATTATGAAATCAGAAGGGTTGTCTGACACTTGCATATTAAAAAAACGATTTCCTTCAGATTCACTGGTCGTTAAAGATACTATGTTCCTTTTGCAGACAACCTCAAATTCTGTAAAACTTTGCAGGAATTATGAATATGTCATGTATGTCTTATCTGTGAAATTTAAACGTCAGCAGTGTCCTAATATTCAAATTATGCAAGGAAACCCGTTTACTTGCTAGACTTCACTGTCAGACACTATTGAGTGACTGACAGGCTTTTTTCTTCTTTGGGAATAACATACATAATATGAGCTGTAAAGGATTTGTCTACATCCATAACCCACTTCTTGTAATGGCCAAAATTAAACAGATTAAATCCTTGCGCAGCATAAAACGTACGACCATGCGGTACAATGGTCTGAAAATCAAGACTATTACCTATTGGCTCTATACACTATGAACATGACGGACAAAGAAAGCGGACAAAATATACAGTTCCTCAGGTAGACAAAGGAACATCCCTTCACTGCTATTATGTAAAAAGGTGAATATGCATGTGACACCTGTTCTACACAATTTTACATAATAGCAGTGAAGGGATGTTCCTTTGTCTAGGCTGAGGAGCTGTATATTTTGTCCGCTTTCTTTGTCAGTCATGTTCATAGTGATAGCCCCTAAGTCGATTTGACGACTAATAGTCGTCATTTTCCCACTTATTATCTTTCAAATACCATTGGAATTTAACCTTTTCATTTTGTTGGCCTGCAAAAGGGAGTACCTTTAAAGCACGTTAGACACAATAAATGGCTTACTGCAAAAGGTACGAAGTTCGAGTATAGCCTGATCAGTACTACCAATGTCAATAGATTATTTCATATTACATTTATACTTTTTTGTAGTTGATACCTTTACAGTGGAATTCATCAGTTCTATTAATAATTGAAATGAAAGAATATTTTACGAGTGGAGGCTCTGTGATAAGGCAAAATGATAAAAACCTAACCAATGCAAACTTGACACAATTCAAATAAATGACCTTTGATTTTTGTTTCTATTGACAAAGGATATATTTTTGATATAGAGATTTTCAAGCAATGTAGACTTGCATTCTAAATTCTACACAAGTGATATAACTTGATTGAATCTGAAAATAATGCAAGCAGTAGAGGCCCCTAAATCACACCCCTCCACATTTTATTTCTTGATCATAAATGATGTTAAGCAAAACACATGTAGAAAATAAATTCAAGAACCATAAAGCATCCCCCTCCCACAAAAATATCCATTCTTTACATTTAATATTTTTATTACAACACAGGAAAATCTAGCTCCCGATCTCCGTTTTCTAAATGGTGTTAGGTTTAATAATTTAGGTGCCTTATGGCGATTTCTTAATTCAAGAGGGGGTCAGGCCATTGTGATGTGTGCTTAAGGGGGGGGGGGGAGGTAATGACATTGTGTTTGTGGAGGGGATGCATGAGTATAGCCTACACTTTCTGTTTGGGGTTAGTTAAGGACATTGAGTGTGTGTGGGGGGGGGGGGGGTGAGAACATTGTGAGTTGGGGGCGGGGTTGGACATTTTCTTTTTTTTAAAGAGGGGCCGGGGGGTTTAGGGCATTGTATGTGTGTATGCGTGTTTGTGTGTGTGTGTGGTGGGGGGGGGGGGTAGTGTGTGTATAGAAATGTTACTATAGATTGAATGATCGACTCGATGAAACACTCGATATTCTCTTCAAATCCTCACATTTTCAAATGCACATCCAGGTTTAATGAAATTGTAGTTCAGAGGCATCAGAGCGAATGGTTTCTGACAGTGTCCCGAGATCATGGATGATGTATAAATAATTCGATTTTTTTTTTCATGGTTGGAAGTTGGCAAGCATAATGGGTGGCATTGAAGTTAGTCCGCTTTCGAGAATACCACCCTATATATGAATTAGCTGTAATTCGCAAAAGTTTCTGGTTGTACAGCGTACGAAAGAGAAGAAAAAAATTCACTTGTTGATTCTGAATAAACAAAACAGACCCAAAACTAAAAAAACTAAACAAAGACAGTTTTGTAACTAGATCTCTTAGTCTTTGTTTACATTGTGCAACTGATGAGGTAAATAAGCGCGCGCCTGCACGTTACAGGGCGCAGCATTACGGGGTGTAAACAATCCCAGGACCAATGTCGCAGTCATTGCGTTGTATTTTCAGCTCATTTCTCACTATTAACGATGCCTAGGAATCTTGATTCTCATCAACCAAGCTGCCCAAGCTGCACAGAAATGACAATTTCGTGAAACAGGAAACCACTGTATTCGCTACGATCCGCGATCCGCACAGTACCGCTCCATTGCGCCACACGCATATACATTTGTTCCTTCCGTCCGCCGCCCCATAGAGGCTACACACAAGCTTATGCGTGCGGTCGATTGAGTAGTTTCCAAAACGAATTACTATACCTGGTAAGTATGGGGATATCTTTCTTAAAACTAACATTTGTCAACCTTCTATAAGGCTATCTGTTCGGCTTAACTTTAGAATACCCCACCAATAGGGTTAATGTACATAAACATAAAAAACCTAGGGTTAGGGTTTAGGGTTAGGCTTAGGATTATGCTTATTGTTACTTATAAAGCTTAATTAAGTCTCGAGATTTAGATTCATTGGTGAAATTTTTGGTACCCTACAAACATTTTATCAATTGTAGTGGTGGGGTAGGCCTATTCTCTTTATTTCTGACCCATCATTCTCGTAAATCATACTTTTGGGGTATTTTATTTTACCTTTACCCGATCAAGAATCTGCATGGACCTTGGAGTTGGAAGAATGATGTTGAGTGTATAGACTATATTATAGAGCAGGCTTCCAAGATTCCAAAAAGAATCCAACTCCAGAAGTCCAGCATCTTGAATCTTTTAAAAGTTTGGTGTTTGCTTGCTTTGTTTTGTTTTCTACTGATGACGCTCTGTTGCTTATATGTATGTTAGCTTATATTATTTTAATTAGGAATGAAAACAAATATACTGAACTGAGTGCATAGTCTATATATATAGAGTAGTATAGAGTCAATCAGTGGATCCAGACGTAACAACTGTCGATATAAGAGACTGATATTTTCGGTCTACCCTAGCTACCCTAGGCCTAGCTGTAGACCAACAACTTTAAACTTGATGATTAAATGTATCACCAAAGGAAGACAATCTGATTAGATTTTGCAGTAACTAGGACAAAGGTCACAGAGGTCAAATTATGAAACTCCAGGTATTCATCTCGTTAACGCGATATCTCAAGAACCAGTATAGGTCGACATATATAAGGCTCAAACCTGGTGATAATATATAACCATAGGAGAAATGCTGATTAGTTTTCGGGTTCAAAGGTCAAAGGTCACAAAGGTAAATTTCTGAAATTACAGGTTTAGTCTTGCTGCTGCGATATCTAAAGAACTACATGAGATAGGCGTTTTTGTTTTCATTATGATATGTCACGAATAATTCCACTCACTTTGTATGCTGAATTTAGGGCGGAGGCATGATTAAGGAGACGCAGTCAAATTTGTCTTCTGTTCAATATAAGAGGAGTAGCTATTAGGGTTGGGTTTTACTTTTAATTGCTAGGGGTCAGTTAAAGACAATGGCCCACAATCTGTTTTTGCCCTATAAAGACAAAACAAACAAAAAACGAATTTCTGGAGGAGCACCCCCCCCCACCCCGCCCCACCGTGAGGTGGTGCAATGTGTTATGTTGAAGTTGAAATCTATAAATTTGTACCATTTACAGCAACTGATATCACCATGCTCTCTATGTTAAATCTCATGACAGTTTATTTCTTTGTATGTACACCTTTACACAATTAGAATATTCCCAATAATATGACATTCAACTAGCTTTAATTCATAAACCCTTAACAAATATATTTTGTCTCTCTGCGGCAGAGATGCATGCATGGGTACATCCTCCCTTCCTGTATGAAGCTAGATCTTCAAAATGAATTTCAGCCCCTTTTATCTTTGAATAAAGGTCAGTATTAAATCACGCGAGCAAGTCAAGAGGCAAATATTTTGAAAAGGAAAATATATTGAAAAATCAAACTAGTTCATGTACACTGTACATGTATGTCACTGATATAAGTAATCCGCGTATAGTAAACAGAATTCCACTGTTTTTTTTATTCAATTACAGGATGTCTTGCTGGGGTCATCATTCATGTACTTTTCCAGCGGACTGAGTTTCTGTCGAATGAGAAGTATATCTTGCACCATGGATGGATTCTGCCTTCTCTATCTGCTCATGATTCTCCTGATGAGATCTGGTGATGTTGAAACCAACCCTGGACCAGACAGGTCAGTTTATATGTATTTAAGGTTTTTTTCTTTTCTTTATTGCAACAACAATTGATAAGATGTAGAGATAATAAAAGTACCTTTCTTATTATTAAAGCATATAACATCATACATGCATGCCAATTTTTCTTCCGTATTCAAGTGCACTGCTTAATGAGGTATAAGCCTTGTGTATGTAATGCTTAAATATATACATTTAAATAAATCTTATCAGTTCATGTAGCTGAATAAAATCCGATAGGTATATATGCGCATGAAGCTGTATTGCTGACAGTGCTCTACTGTAGAAGCTAGTGTACATATTTGTAGATTTCATGGAGTAGTTTATTCTTGAATGCTCATTAGGAAGTGCACCAAACTTTAGAAAAGCATTGTTGACACGATGGCAGTTATGTTCCGCGTAAAGGTCGGCTTATGCCTCAGTCACACCTTTTTTGATATTTGGCAAGAAGTCAATTCTTAATATCAAGAAATACCATTGGATTACAACAGAAAATCATTTCTTCATATCAAGAATTCATTTCTTGATATCTAGAAATAGGAACAAATGGTAAAACTGCTTGCCAATAATACGCAGCAATACGCAAGTCGAATACGCAAAGGTGTGACTGAGGCATTAGCTACGCCAATTGATTTACTCCTGGATTCTTCCAGGAGTAACGCGCTACCCTAGAAGGTAGTGTAAGTTGACCGTGTGGATGCTCTCACTTGGCACTCGGAGTATATGTGACCTTTCACAAGGGTTGTGTGACCTAACATTATAAACTTCCGGGGTCAAACCTACAGTGTTCACCACATTATGCAAGCTTTTTTTAATGCCTTTAGAGGAATTTTCATGGTTTAGGAATATGTTTGTTTACAATCAAAAATGAAATTTAGATTTTGCGCTGTTCAGAGTGCGAGCGCCAGCACTTCTGGAATTTACGCTGCGCTGAGTAAGACTGGGTCGATGGAAGGTTTCGTTGACTTAATCGTGGCAAGTTGGTCCAAGTAAGAGTATATTGACAACTAATGGTGTAAGTCAAATATTTATGGAATATTTATTGTTGCACGGACAAACTTGCGCCGACTAGAAAGCTACGTCTTAACATGGTTATATGATGCAAATGTTTTTGTTACTCATGCTCTAAAATGTCTGGATTAAGATGCCAGAAGAAAGGATAAAAGTGTGCCTTGTGCCTTGTGTAGTGGCACGGGGCAGATGGACTAGGGATAGGGACTATAGAGATGTGATGTATCTGTAGGGAGTTGACAAGACTGCCAATAGATAGTAGTCTACTTGACCGCCTGTTCTATCATATGTCATATATTCATTGCCTGGATTTAAATAGCTCAGAATGACTTTGAACTGAATATACTTGAGCCTGCGTCCTTATTTTCTGGATTAAGTAAATTACAGTAGGGGTTACAACACAATAAGAGATACTAAAGACATACTTCAGGAAACATCACCCCAAATAATAAGTGTAGTTATTCATAAAAATGAGATGTATTTTTGCCCTTTGATGTAAAATATTCCTTACGAAAGAGTACAGGAAATATATAAATAAAGATATTCTTGGCATGATGTAATGCCTTTAGCATGACATGGGCGCAGCCATTTTCTTGAAAATGTGAGGTAACAGGTGAAGTTGTACATGTATCATGTACCAAGCTTGAGTTGCGAAGAGTTTTTAATTCAATAACAAAAGCTTTACCTGTCAATGAGGGAAATCAAAGCTGGGAAGGTAAACATTAAATTTGGTGAAAAGTACATAACAGGCTGGGGGAACAATTGTAACAATTGTTTTTAAAAACACATGTACTAAAGTATAGTAGTTGACAAATCTATTTCATTTATGCGAAACCTTCACCCCAGAAGAGCAAAACTTATTTATGCGATTTGCGTTCTGGCAAGTGTAGTACAAAGGATAATAGCAAGTAAATGAAATACTTCATCACCACACATACCTGGGAAGGAAGCATCCATAAATTTGAATACATTTTCTTGATAAACGACTTTGCATAGTATGTCACTTTATCAAGAAAATGGCGCTGCCCATGTCGTGCTGAGAAACTGTTCATTATCTAGGTATATGTCTCTATTATACAAATTGGTTGAGAATTTTGTAGATTAATGTGCAAGAATACAATAAATCTCTCAGAATGACTTAAGTTATTTCTTAATTGGGTGCGATGCTTGATTAATTTGTTTATTTTATTACAGGATTGTCAGTGAGGAGGAATTTATAAAGCTGTCCAAGCTTATTGAACCTAGCTACTACAAAGAGGTGGGAATTAACCTGAACATCCCCAATGCAGAGCTTGGGCAAATCACTGTGCAACATATGCTAAATACCAGTGATGCATTGATGACAGTGTTCACGAGATGGAGAGACAAACAGCCTCCAGGCACAGACATCAGGGCTCTTCTTGCAGAGGGATTACAAAAAAGTGACTTAGGATCCCTCTCTGGCGAACTTCTCACTGGCAGTCTAGTCCCGAATAGGACAGGTGAGAATGAAAAGGAAATCATATCGGCTGCTCGCAAGAGGGCCCTTACTGCCATTGATATTAAATGTATTGCTCTTGCAGGCAACCAACACACACTGTTTTGCCATTTTCTCATTTGTTACAAATAGGGTTACTTAGCAGGACATCCCAGTATTAAAACAGACAGCCCACAAGGCCGACAATATCAGCCAAACAAACTTTCTGAATAGTTCTCAGAACACCCACAAGACTGACATGTCGGTCTTGTGGGCTGTCAGTCCATGAGTCATTGGTCTGGTGGGTCTGCTGACAACTTTTCAGAAGTTTGTCTGATATTGTCGGCCTTGTGGTCTGTGTAAGGGAAATAATGAAATTAGTTTTATATGAAGCTGTACAAGGATTTTCATTCACATTTCATGTTGGGAACCACCGCATTTCAAGCCCAGCCACTTTCTGACTTTTTTCCTCTTCAAGTCTAGCTCATCTTGTGACACCAAGCTTATGAAAATTATTCGTACCATTACAGAGTCTTTATTGTGACCCTATGTCAGCCCCAGCCTGGAGAAACTTTCCTTTTGTTGTACATAAAAAAAGGAAAACTACATTTTTCTCAGTTCTCTCTATATCAAGTGGAATCGTTCTTTGAGCTGTAATTCATAAGGTTCAGCGTTATTGTCCATACTGTCAGCAAAATCTGTGATATTTACGTTTATAATTATGTATGTACATTCTTACTGAAAGTCAAACTCTATTGAGTTATTTTTTAGTTGGAAAAGAAAAGAAACATAGACATGTCATGCATCAACAATAGTATGCATGTATGATGTTTAGAAATTAAACTGCAAAGAAGAAAAAATGAAAGTGTAAATTTGAAAAATAATAAATACATCAGAAATTGTTCATATGATCATGTGTGGGTGTGGAATGAATATCCTCAAATGAAACATGTTGATGTTTAGAAAAAAATTCTGTTGATCTAAATCATTAATTGTCACACTTATGCTATTTGATTTAAAGGTGCTCCTGTTCCAATGCTAGGATCACAGACTCCACCACTTTCTCCTGACCAGATCAAGAGATGTGCAGATGAATTCAAATTCAAGTACCGGACAAGTCTCTGTAAGATCAGATCTGATGCCCTCAACCCCGATTCCATTGTGCCATTCAAGGACATGTACACAAACCTTCTCCTAAAAGAGGAATATAGAGAACGCAAGCGACCTCTTGAGTACAGGGATCTCTTTGATCTCAAAGTCAATGGAGAGTTCCCCAAGCGGATCATGATTCAGGGAGAGGCTGGGGCTGGAAAGACAACATTCTGTTCTAAGATTGCCTGGGACTGGATAAATGACAGTCCTGTTCTTCCAAAGTTTGTGTGGGTACTTGTTGTCCCTCTTTGTGAAGCCAAGCAATACACGATTGGTGAGATTGCCAAGTCATATCTCTCCAAGGACAACCCAGCAACAGCCAGCCAGATCACTGAGTACATCCGGTCAAATCCAACTCATGTTTTCATTGCGTTTGATGGATTAGATGAGTTTGATGGAAAGGTTGTACAGGAAGGGGAAGCTCGTTCAAAGTCAGAATGTCACCAGCCAAAGTCTGCTGATCAAACCAAGGCAAGATCAGAGAGAGGTGACATTGCACTTATAGACATTCTTCGTTCAGATGAACTTGGCACTTGCCCGGTATTGGTGACAAGTCGCCCAAGGAAGGTCACAGAGTTTAGATGGGATTATAGTCTAAGGAAACTCTACACTTTCATGTATGTGGAAGGTTTTAGCAAGGAGAATGTGGAGGTTTACATTCACAAGTACTTTGAAGACAATGTGGCCACAGCAGATCAGCTTATCCAATTAACCAAAGAAAGTGACATCATATCTGAGTATATGGCCCCACATCCTATCTACATAGCTATGCTCTGTCTTATGTGGAGAGAACTTGGTGACGAAAAACAAGAAAAGTTAAAGTCATTTCGAACTTTTTCTCAAATATTTGATGAAAGATTTAAATTCCTGAGGGTGCATTATGCTCAGAAAAAAATCAAAGATTTAGGCAGCCCATCATTCAAAGAATATCTCGCTCAAATTGAGAAGCTGTTGAAACCAGTTGCAAACGTTGCTTTCATTGGGCTACAAGAAAACACTGATGTTTTTAAAGAAGATGATTTTGAACAGTGTTCAGAATCCATGGAAACAGCTTGCAGAGTAGGGGTGTTAGAGAAAAGAAAGTCATTTATAAATGATAAGAGCAGTATTGATCTGCAGTCTCAAATCTTCTTTCCTCACAAACTCTTTCAGGAGTACATGGCTGGAGTCCATCTTGCTTCCTTGTATGAATCAGATCACAATGAATTCAACAGGCTAATTGAGCAAGTAGTGCTACCTAGGAAGGAAGAGTTTAGATATCTCCTGTACTTCATTGTATCATGGGACAAAACCATTGCAAACCATGTCATGAAATGCATGGTACAGGGTAACACCACAACCCAAGAGGAGATGGATTTTTTGGTTGATGTATCCTTCGAGAGTCAGGACCTAGATACCGTAGCATTATTGAGGGGTCGAGTGTCATCTCTGAAAATAAACTTCAGGACAGCACATACCATAGCAGCTTATGTATTCACCGGACTATATGTAGATGTGGTAAGTTTGATATCTTACAACATATATATACGTGTTATAACTTAAAGGGGAAGGTGGGAAATAGAAGCAGAGAAATGAGAGAAACAGAACAGTGAAAGTGTGAGCAAAAACAGATTAGCAATAAGAAAGTTATCAATTTTGGAAGGCGCAATTAATCAAACACAAATTGGTAATTCTGTGACATATATTAAGAGCTCCCCTCCTTTTTGCCCTGTACTAAAAAACTTTTAGAATCTATATTTTCCCTTTACAAAATATTTAATCATGCATTTACCCTAAATGTAATTATTGCAAATATGTTTTTATACAACACCTATATGAAACAAATCTGTTTCGTTAATAAATTGAAAGTTCATGAAATTTTCTGTATATAGCAAATATGAGAGGAGCTCGCATGGTACGTCACAGTGTTGCCAATTTGTGTTTCACCGATTACAACTTTTTAAATCCATAACTTTCCTATATTAAATTGGATGTTGCTCAAATTATCCTCTAATATTTTTCTCATTTTTCTGCTTTTATTGAAACCAACTTAAAGATACTATGTCCCTTGTGCAGCCAACACCAAATTTTGTAGAACTTTCCAGGAATTATGAATATGTCATGTATGTCTTATTTGTGAAATTTAAACGTTAGCAGTGTCCTAATATTCAAATTATGCAAGGAAATCTGTTTACTTGCTAGACTTCACTGTCATACGCTAATGACTGACTGGCTTTTCTTCTTCCTTGGTAATAACATACATAAAAAAATGAGCTGTAAAGGGTACATGAGCATTTGTCTCCATCATTAACCCACTTCTTGAAATGGCCAAAATTAAACTGATTGAATCTTTGCGCAGCATGAAACGTACAACTATTCGGTACAATGGTCTGAAAAATCAGACTAGTACTTACTGGCTCTATACCTCTTAGTCGATTCGACAACTAATATTCGTTATTTTCCCACTTAAAGACATTTTCAAGCCCCCCCCCCCCCTCCTTTTTTAGGGAAATTCTAAATTAGTTTTATCTTTCAAATGGTGTTGGAATTTAACCTTTAACCCCTCCAATTGCCAATCCACAGGCGTCTATAGACTTGCATATTTTAAGAATGGGTCTATAATATTTTTTGTTGTTTAACTCTCTCTTTTACATCCATGACCTTATACCTGATAACCTGTGATAAATTCATGTCCACTTTTAAAAAACATGTATAAAATCAATGACAAATCATTTCTGTAAATAAAAGTGGCAGGGATATAAAGACCACTACCCGTTTACAAAATCAAATGAAAATACTGGTAGTATTTAGGAGACAAAAGAGAGAGAGGAGAGAAGGAAACACGAACAACACATTTGTACATTATATATGGTTACTCATTGTAATATGTGACCTTATACATTGAGTCTATGCCAAATGCGATACACACATACACACAGTTAATGTACACTGTGGTGTGTTCCTCTGATATACCCAATATAACCAGGCTGGCTGGATTGAAACCTAACTCTGATCTATCTCTATGTGTCATCATTTCAGTACTAATCATACAGCTTAAACAAGCTCACATTTTACTCTTGTCTTCAAGGGGATGTCTTTTGTCCAATAGGTGACCATGATGACATTTTGAAGTGGATAAATAGTAAATATGATCATTGACTGCCTGTTTGTTTGTTTGTTTTTTTTTTTTTTTGGGGGGGAGGAAGGGGGCGGTCATACAAAACATATTGCCCTCATCTCCAGTCCAGACATTGTTATATTACTTTGGCAAAATCATTTCATATACCCATCACTGTTATAGGCATACTGTTATATAAATATAAACAGTACTATTTGACTTGTACTAATAAGTTTTATTGGTCAGAAAATAAGCCATCTTCATGAAATGGCATAATGAACAGCAGTTTTGCTGCAGCCAGTCTTCTGGTTAATTTTATGCTCAGACAGAGTAAGCTTTGATGGAGGGTCAATTTGGGGGCCCTATGGAAATGGCAATCTTTTACCATGCTGCATTACTGACTTATTGTTATACAAGACCTTTGCAAGAAAAAATCGCAGCACTATGTTAGTCTGTTCATATGGACCACTGTAAAATACACATTCTGTACTCATTCAATGAGACAACCTTCATGCAGGCCCATTGACAGCAGCATAACATTCCAGGTGGTCTTAAACTTTAGCAATGGACTCTGTCTGATTTCCTCATATTATCATTTTTTGTTTGTTTATTTTGTTTTTGTTTTAAGATCGATCTTCAAGTGCATGATTACATGCTTGGACCAACTATATCACATGATCTAGCGAAGATCATATGCTCTGCTCCCTCTCTAGAGAAAGTTTCACTCTCCAGAACAGACTTGGACAGTGACTTCTATGTAGTTCTTGCTAAAGAAGGAAACACATCCAAGGTGAGTGATAATACATATTGTAATAATGATAATAGTATTAATAATACTAATATTAATACTTATATTGATACTAATACTAATACTAATTATAATACTACTACTACTACTACTTCTACTACTACTACTACTACTTCTACTACACCACCACCAATACTACTACTACTACTACTACTACTACTAATAATAATAATGATAACAATAGTGATTGTGGGTTCTTATATAGCGCACATATTCATCATGCCGTGACGTTCTCGATGCTTCAACATTCAAGTGTACCGATCGCCTAAAAAAATGATGTGTACAGCTAGAATGTATAAAATCAACATCAAAAACCTTTTTGAGTAAATAAAGTGACAAGGAACTCCTAACATACAGATTATTTGTTGATGATTGGTAATTTATGTCAAAGGCCTACTCTACAGTGTACACGTTTTACATTGTAACCTCCGTGTTATGATTCATGTGCCCCCCTAATAATCTGCCAGTGTTTTAGTGATTCACTGTTTGCACAGATCGAGACTCTGCCTTCATGGTGGTGATCGAGTGTCCCTTACCAGCCTCATCACATGATGAGAGTAAACAAAAGTTGTGTAAAGATGACCATGCATGTAGATCTATAAGCAGTGGTAAATTAATGGAGTTGAAAATCCATTTGACAAATGAACTTATATCCTTTGTTGTTGTTGTTGTTTTTATTTTCGTATAATAAAATCAGATACAAATACATAAAAAATAATTATACGGCTGGTAGCCCATATTCAGCTGCAACTATAATTGTTGCTGCTGGTCTTCCATGGGGCCAGTTTACAATATGCAAAATATACATTATATTAAAAATTAACAAAATAAATAATTACGAAGTATCAGTCGAAAACATAATTACTTAAAGGAAAAAACAACAACAAACAAACAAAAAAATCAAACATCATATAAACATACATAAAGAGGTAAAACAACAAGGTGATTATAGTCTGTTTAAGTAGTCTTAAAGGTGGCAAAAGTGGGTAGTTGACGCAAATCAGGGGATAATTTATTATATTGAAAAGAAGCTCTGTACACAAAAGTTCTTTTACAATAATTTGTTCTTGGCTTAGGTAAAGAGAGGTAATGTGCATTACGGAGGGAGTATGGAGAGGGTTTAAACTCAAACATGTCTTTCAAATATTCAGGGGTCATGTTATGTAATGTTTTGTAAGTTAGGAGTAATAAATGGATTTGTTGCCTTTC
The DNA here is from genome assembly GCF_000002235.5 of Strongylocentrotus purpuratus. Lineage (NCBI taxonomy): Eukaryota > Metazoa > Echinodermata > Echinoidea > Camarodonta > Strongylocentrotidae > Strongylocentrotus > Strongylocentrotus purpuratus. The sequence goes on from NW_022145594.1 coordinate 32,012,822, forward strand.
ACGTATCATTTGCCAACCAAGACAGCTATGAATTTGACTGGTAGAAGTATGCGAATAAGGGTTAACTTTTAGTATGATTCTACCGGCCCTATTTTGAATTTTTTGAAGTTGTATTAAACTGCTACTGCAGGCAGATTTCCATACTACATCCCCGTAATCAAAGCGAGGTAATATGATGGAATTATAGATTAATTTCAATTCAGACATATTCACAAATTGTCTTAGTCTACATAAATAACTAACCATTTTACTTAGTTTGTTACACGTCTGTTTAATGTGAACATCCCATTTTAATTTTTCATCCACATGTACACCGAGATATTTAAAGCTCCTTACTTGGGACAACTGTTGTTCTTTGATTTCGATATTCAAAAGCGGTTGTTTTTTTAAGCATGTTATGTGTTCATAGTAACATGCATACAGTTTTGTCGTAATTGATCTTTAAGTTGTTTTTATTCATCCACGCATCAAGGCTATTAATTTCTTTATTTAAAACATTTTCCACCACTTTGATTTTTATGTGAATAATAAATGACCGTATCATCTGCATAAAGATGGACCTTGCAGGTGTTGAAATCAGAATTGATGTCATTTATAAAAATAATGAACAACAGGGGCCCCAGTAAAGAACCTTGCGGCACACCTTTCGTAGTTAATCTTTCATCAGAAAGGACATTATTTACCGACGTTCTTATTCTTCTGTTTGATAAATAGTGTTTGAACCACTGTAATTCTACACCAATTACACCCATAGATGCAAGTTTAGATACAAGGATTAGGTGACCAACCATATCAAATGCATTTTGCAAGTCTACAAAAATTGTTCCAATGTAATTACCTTTATCGATAGAGTAAAACCAATCATCTGTGACTGCGGCTAGTGCTGTCACGGTGGAGTGTTTTGGACGAAAACCTGACTGATTTTGGGACAGCAAGGAATGACACTTTAAATAATCAAGCAATTGTCGCTGAACGACTCTTTCCATAACTTTAGAGGCGCAAGGCAACAGTGAGATCGGCCTATAATTATTGAAATCAAGTTTATCTCCTTTTTTGTGTATCGGTATTACTTTTGCGACTTTCCATTTGTCAGGCACAAGCCCTTCCGATAAAGATTTGTTGATTAAAAAGGTAAAAGTTTCAATCATTTCAGATATTGACTCTTTAAGAATATACATAGAAATTTCGTCTAACCCGACCGACTTCTTTGTTTTCATTGACATTACTTATTTCAAGACATAAGATTGACATACATTAACAAATTTAAATTTTCTGTCAGAAACCTTTTCACCATGGGAATAAAGCCGGTTATTAGCCCTTGTGTTATTTGTGCATACATTTGTCGCTATATCTGCAAAGTAGTTATTAAACTCATTCGCTATTACACTTGAATTTTCTTTCGGAAAAGTGCTGTTAGAAGAATTACAATTTCCTATTAAACTTTTGAGTGTTGTCCGAGATTCATTTCTATTGGTGACTTCAGATAGTTTATCACATATGTATTTACGTTTGGATTTTCTTATCTCAGTGGTAACTTTATTTTTCATGCGTTTATAGAGTTTCCATAAGTTTCCATAATATCCTTCATGTTAGATGTGTTTAAGACTTTCTTCATAAATGTTTTGGATGGATGCAATTACTCTGATGAATTTGCAGTGAAGAACTGCATGAGGGCTGTAATGGTAAAAGTCTTTTATTTTTCGACGAGCTTTAATAATAATTTGTCTGTCTTTACTATCTTGCATTAAAGGGATCCGGTAACTTTGTCTCAGATTCTGAAACGAAATTATAGATTTAGCTCATGATGCAATGATAATTATAAACCTTTAGGTCAGTCAGGAACCCCATGACTTTTACAAGCCGATCGCCTGTCTGATTATCAAGATATTTATGACTGGAATTACCAATTTTGAAAACCGTTCGCCTGACGGTTTTCATAACACTACAGTCTATTGAGGAGTATGGTAAAACCGGTCACTCAAAGATTTTTACTTTTTTGAGGCACTTCAATATTACACCATATCACAGACACTGATAAACGTAGGGCTGTGTATCTCAGATTTAATATTGTTAAACGTTCCCTTTAACTGAATTCTTAGTTTAACCATACACTAAAAAATATACCTAACACAAAATCTAAGCTGTAGCCTCATCATGACAAATCCTATACAACGACTTTATTTTCATACATGACTATAAATAAAGCCCAAAGCAATTGTCAACAAGACCATAGATATACACATACATGCATATCAGAGTACCCGGTTTTATTTGCAGTCATTCAATTAGAACATGCAGTCTGGTAATTAATATACTTGTTTGAATCACTGTTTGTTTACATGTAGGTCAAAACTCTCGAGCTTGCACCAGCTAAGTGTCTAACATCGGCGTCCTCACATCACCTAGTAAATGCTCTGTGTTCCATGCCAGACCTGACTGAACTGACATTATATGGAAAAGCTTTCCAGGAGGAGTTCTATTCTACACTGAATGCAAAGGCGTCAAGCTTAAAGGTATGTGTGTTTGTACTCTACATCCATGCCATGATGAATATATGGACACATGTTTTGGAGATGAGTTAAATTATGAGTTAGGATATTTCAGCAACAGTCAATATTTTTTCAAAATGTGTAATGTTTCATATGAAAATACAAAATAGTTTTAACAGACAAGGGAAACTATTATAAAAAGGGACTATCATGTGCAGTGTATGAAACAAAATAAAAATAGCTTGAATTGAGAATATGATGTTCTGCAAAAAGACTTTACTTTTATTTAAAGGTATATTTGAGAAAAGGTATTTTAGTTTTTGATGGATATTAACTGGATGTGTTTTAGTAAGAATTTTTAGGGAAGGGGAGTGTTTTGTCGCTACTCATGCGTTGATAAAATTCACTATAAACAGTTAAATGAAGTGCTCTATTAAATGTCTAGTAGCTACAAACATTTCGTCCCTAATGGATATATTTTTCAGTTCAGAATTCATAATGTTGGAATTGTGTCATCATGGGTGTGAAAGCAGTATCAAAGTATACTTAAGAGTCAATACTCACTAAACATAGATGGAGATCTTGATCACAGTGTACTTCATTTACGCACAGCTACATGTGCACACTGTACATATTCATGTCTAATGCATACTTTTAGTCTTGAATGTAAGCATTTATAGTCCAGGCATAATTTGATATGACCTCCAACTAATTGCAACAGAAAATGTCTCCACTGTTTTGTCCTCTTGGAGGTGTCCTCTATAACATATCAAAACTCTTAAGGAATCCTGGTGGGGGAAAGTGACATCGCGGCCATTTTTGGGTATGAATTACTGTTTGTATACATGTAGGTCCAAACTGTCACGCTTATGGACATTAGGTGTCCAACATCAGCCTCTTCACATCACCTAGAAGATGCTTTGTGTTCCATGCCAAACCTGACTAAACTGGTACTACATGGAAAGGATTTCCAGGAGGAGTTCTATTCTTCACTGAATGCAAAGGCGTCAACCTTACAGGTATGTTTGTGTGTTTGTTCCCTATAGCCATGCCATGATGGACTCATGTACACATGTAGCAGTTAAAATGAGTTTAAGCAATTTCAATATTTTAGCAATGGTCAATATCTTTTAATGTGGGTAATGATTTATACTTTTAGTTCTGAATGTATTATATATCATTAATAGGCAATGTCAACAATCATGTGTTTAAATATTCAACAGTGCAATAGTTATTAATTCTCCAAATACAAATACAGCTTTATTTATTAAATTCAATCATATGAATAATATGCATCCTAAAATGATGGGCATCAACCATGGTTCATGTATAGGTGTTTGATGTCCAGTGGATAAGTCTTTGGACAATGAACCATGAAGTATGGGGTTCAAATCCCTGTCGTACGTAGCACCAATGTTGTTTGGCTAAACATCAATCTATATTTGCCACACTCAACTTAGTTGTAGTATAAAGTGGGTACCTGGTAGGATATTTTCCTGAATACAACATTATATAGTATGTAGTAAGTAAATGTCCTACGTCTGTAATTGTCAGTCCTTGTGTTGGTGGACACATGCTCCATCAACATTTGTTCTGTGCTAACAAGCCTGCACTCACCGAATTCATGATTTTTATCCTGCACCAAAAAGTATACCTCTCACTAAACCTATGGTCAAACCTATTTGCAGCACTTATCCAAATCCTATATATTTGACTAAATAAAGCCAAGATCATTTGTCATCGGAGCACCTAGTTATATTTGAAGTCATTCAATTGAAACATGTTCTTTGGTAATGTACTTGTATGAATCACTGCTTGTATACATGTAGGTCCAAACTGTCACGCTTATGGACATTAGGTGTCCAACATCAGCCTCTTTACATCACCTCTTAGATGCTTTGTGTGCCATGCCAAACCTTACTAAACTGGTACTAAGTGGAAAGGATTTCCAGGAGGAGTTCTATTCTACACTGAATGCAAAGGCATCAGCCTTACAGGTATGTATGTGTGTTTGTTCCCTATAGCCATGCCATGAAGAACTCATGTACACATGTAGCAGTCGAGATAAGTTTAAGCAGTTTCAATATTTTAACAATGGTCAATATCTTTCAATGTGGTTAATGTTTTATATGAAAATATATAATAGTCTTCGCAAACAAAAGAAATTTGTATACATTTAGGCGAGGCGTCAAAAATATCGATACCAGCAGGCTGCCGCCTCACGTATTGGCGCATCGAGGCTGCAATTACGGCCGAAGCCTGGCTGGGGCAATTATTTTTCACTTATTAGCCCAGCCGGCTTGCGCCAGGCTGGGATCTGAGGCTCGGTTTCCATTCGAAAGGCGGCAGCCGGCGCATGCTTTTGTTCGGAAACCATTATGATGACATCATGAGTTAATTGAGGGTCCTACCGCCAGCGGTAGCCGGCTGAGCTAATTTAAAAAATGCAGCCAGGACGCACAAGTGCAGTTAGCTGCCGCTGGCTGGTATATTTATTTTTGACGCCTCGCCTTATGTGTACTGCATACTTTTAGTTCTGAATGTATTATATATCATGTCAACAATCATGTGTCTAAATATTCAACAGTGCAATAGTTATTAATTCTCCAAATACAAATACAGCTTTATTTATTAAAATCAATCATATGAATAATATGCATCCTAAAATGATGGGCGTCCAGTGGATGAGTCTCTGGACAATGAACCACGAAGTATAGGGTTCAAATCCCTGCCGTACGTAGCACCAACGTTGTTTGGCTAGACATCAATCTATATTTGCCACACTCAACTCAGTTGTAGTACAAAGTGGGTACCTGTTAGGATATTTTCCTGAATACAACATATAGTATGTAGTAAGTAAATGTCCTACGTCTGTAATTGTCAGTCCTTGTGTTGGTGGACACATACTCCATCAACGTCCTCTCTGTGCTAACAAGCCTGCACTCACCGAATTCATAACTTTTATCTTGCACCAAAAGGTAGACCTATCACTAAACCTATGGTCAAACCTATTTGCAGCCCTTATCCAAATCCTATATATTTGACTAAATAAAGCCCAGATCATTTGTCATCGGAGCACCTAGTTATATTTGAAGTCATTCAATTGAAACATGTTCTTTGGTAATGTTCTTGTATGAATCACTGTTTGTATACATATAGGTCCGAACTGTCACGCTTATGGACATTAGGTGTCCAACATCAGCCTCTTTACAATACCTAGTAAATGCTTTGTGTTCCATGCCAAACCTGACTGACCTGCAACTACATGGAAAGGATTTCCAGGAGGAGTTCTATTCTTCATTGAATGCAAAGGCGTCAACCTTACAGGTATGTAGGTGTGTTTGGACTCAGTATCCATGCTATGATGCATTCATGTAGCAGTGGAGATGAGTTTAAGGAGTTAAGATATTTTAGCAACAGCCAATATTTATTCAATGTGTGTAAGGATTTATATGAAAATCCATGATAGTCTAATTATTAGCCACAAGAAATTATTATAAAAATGGTCTTTCATATGCAGTTTATGATACAGAATTCATATAGGTTAAATTGGAATATGTTCTGCACACAATTTGTTGAGATGTTTGCTTCAGAAATGGGATTATGGTCTTTGATGGAGACTAACAGGATGTGTTAAAGTAAGAATGTTTGGGGGAAGCAGAGTATTGTGTTGCCACTCATGCAGTATAGCATTCAGTAATAACAGATAACTGATGTGCTCTAAAGACTAGTGTCTACAAATAATATGCTTGTAATTTTGTATATTTTTAAGTTCGAAGCAATTTATAAGGTTGGAATTGGGTCATCACGGGTCTGAAAGCAGTATCAAAGTTTACTTCAGAGTTAATACTTACTTAAGGATGGAGATCTTGATTACAGTGTACTTATGTTAAGCACAGCTATTGGCACACAATCTATGTATACATTCATGTATAATGCATACCTTTAATCATGGATGTGTTATATAGCATTTAGGTAATGTCAACAATGTGTCCAAATATTTGACAAAGTGATAGATCTTCTTTCTGTTTTTAATTCTCCAAACACAAATACACTTCTATTTATTGAAATCAATCATATCAATAATATACATCCTAAAATGATGGGCATCAACCATGGCTCATATAAAGGTGTTTGTGGTTCAGGGGATAAGTCTCTGGACAGTGAACCATGAGGTATGGGGTTCAAATACCTGCCGTACGTAGCACCAGGCGCGGATCCAGGGGGGAGCCGAGCGTGCCTTGCCCCCCCCCCCCCCCCCGCAAAAAAAAAAAAAAAAAAAGGAGAGAGAGAGAAGGAAAAGAAGGGAAAGAGGAGAGAAAGGGAAAAAAGAAGAGGAAGAAGAAAAGAAAAGAGGGAAGTAGGAGATCGGGGGGGGGGGGAGGACTTGCCTCCCCCTTCCCCCCCCCCCCCCAATAAAAAAATAAAAGAGAAGGAAGGAAAGGGAAAGAAAAAAAATAAAGAGGAGATAAAGGGAAGGACAAAATAGGAAGAAGAAAAGAAAAGAAGGGGGATATCAGTTGCAATTTTCCCGCCAACAAGTTGTGGATCGAGGGGGGGGGAAAGACCGTAGCCTCCCCCCTCCCGTCCCCGCTAAAAAGAGAGAAGGAAGGAAAAGGAAAAGAGGAGAGCTAAAAGGGAACAAAAAGAGGAAGAAAAAAAGAAAAGGGAGAAAAGAAGCGGAGATCAGTTGCGGTTAATCCCGCCAACAATGTGTGGAGCGGGTTGGGGACCAAAATGACCGTGCCCCTCCCCCCAGCAAACCTAAAAGAGAGATAAGGAAGGGAAGGGAAAGTGAAAGAGGAGAGAAAGGGAAAGGGGAAAAAAAGAGAATGAAGAAAGGTAAGGGATATCAGTTGCAATTTTCCCGCCAACAAGGTGTAGATCGGAGGGGGGGGGGGGGCACTGGCATACTGATAGGGGAGGGGGGGTTGGAGAAATAGAATTTAAACGTGGTTTATTTATAATTCCATAACGGTGGTTAACAGATAATGCTGAAATGAGATAATTTTCCTCACTTCATGGGTTTGTTGGAAAATGACAAATTCCTAAATTTACAGCCAGGCAAGAAAATGCTTCTTGAGATGCCTACACAGGGCGCAGGGAACGGCGGTGATCGGGATCCTCGAGCCCCTCCCCCACACTTTCTTTGAAAAAGTATATTAAAAAGAAATAGAAAGAAAGAGAGCGAGAAAGAAAAAATAGTTAACTGCCAGTGTCACATTATAATGGGGTATCAAAATATGCTCATCTGACCATGATTAAAATTAATGCCTAAAATCCTAAGGGCTCTGCCCCCTGGATTCCACCTAGGGCCCTAAGGCGGGCCCTTAGATGCTCATATGACGGTCATTTAATGCCTAAAACCCCTGATTTCTGGGGGCTCTGCCCCCTGGACCCCACGCCAAATAGTGTCCTGCTAGTGTCACAAATAATAAGGTATCAAAAATGCTCATCTGACCGTAATTAAACGCCTAAAACCCCTGAGCTTCTGGGGGATCTGCCCCCTGGACCCAACCAAGAGCCCTTAGGCGGGCCCCTCGATACTCATCTGACCGTAATTGAGTGCCTAAAACCCTTGAGATTCCGGGGCTCCGCCCCCTGAACCCCAAGCCAATTAGTGACCTGCCATTGTAACAATTAGGTATCAAAAATGCTCATCTGACCGTAATTAAACGCCTAAGACCCCTGAGCTTCCGGGGCGGACAACATAGGTTCATCTGACAGCAGGCGCGTAACCAGGGGGCGGTGGGGTGGTCCCCCCAATAAACGCCGGCCAAAAAAGAGAGGAGTGTAAAGGTAGAGAACGTAGGAAGAAAAGGGAATAGACAAAGAACATATTTGAAATTCAGACAAGGATTGAGAGTCGAGAACGGTACAACGAATCGTCTTTTTTCTCTAATGAATTAATGAAACGACAAAGCTTCCGCGCTACGCGCGCGCGGGGGAGGGCAGGGGGAACTTAATTCAGACGAGGATAATTTTCGGGAACGATACAACGAATCGTCTTCTTTCTATAATAATTTAATGAAACGTAAAAGCTGTATTCAGACGAAGATTATTTTCGAAAACGGTACAACGAATCGTCTTCTTTCTCTAATGATTTAATGAAACGTACAAGCTTCCGCGCTTTGCGCGGGAGTAAGGAGGGGGAAAACTGAATTTAGATGAGGATTAAGAGTCGAGAACGGTACAACGAATCGTCTTCTTTCTCTAATGATTAAATGAAACGTAAAAGCTTCTGAGCTTTGCGCTGGAGAGGGGGATGAATTAAGACGAGGATTAAGAGTAAAAAACTGTACAACGAATCGTCTTCTTTTTCTAATAATTTAATGAAACGTAAAAGCTTCCGCGCTTCGCGCGAGAGGGGAAAAACTATTTTCAGACGAGTAGGCACGTACGGAAGGGGGGGGGGGGAGGGGGTTAGGGGGTTGACCCTACCCCCTTCGGTTTTTTAAGTGCGTATTTTTGAGCAAGCAACCCCCCCCCCCTTTTCTGTGATTTTTTTTTTTTTTTTTTTAATATAAAAAAAGTGGGCCCCCCCCCCCTAAGAAATCCTGGATCCGCGCCTGCGTAGCACTAAAGTTGTTTGGCTAGATATCCATCTACATTTGCCACACTCGATCTATGTGTAGTGAGTTGGTACCTGGTAGGATATTTTCCTTGAATTCAACACTATGTAGTTGTCGTTTCTTGTATTTGTGAACACATGCTCCATCAACATTTCTGTCCGTGTTTACTAGCCTGTACTAACTAAATTTGTAACTTTTATCCTGCACTAAAAAGTATACCTTTCACTAAACCTAAGTCAAACCTATTTGCGGCCCTTATCCAAATCCCATATATTTGACTTTAAAAAGCCCTGATCATATGTCACCTGAGTATAGCCCTACAGATACATATATATCAGAGCACCTACTTAAATTTGAAGTCATTTAATTAAAACAGGTAGTCTGGTAATGTACTTGTATGAATTACTGCTTGTATACATGTAGGTCCAAACTGTCCTGCTCAGTGACATTAGGTGTCCATCATCAGCCTCTTCACATCACCTAGTAGATGCTTTGTGTTCCATGCAAAACCTGACTCAACTGATACTACGTGGAAATGATTTCCAGGAGGAGTTCTATTTTACACTGAATGCAAAGGCTTCAATCGTAAAGGTATGTATATGTGTTTGTACTCAATATCCATGCCATGATGCATTTTGTACACATGTAGCAGTGGAGATGAGTTTAAGTAGTGATGATATTTTAGCAACAGTCAATATTATTTCAATGTGTGTAATGATTTATATCAAAATTCATAAAAAAGTCTTAGTAGACAAAGGAAATTATTCTGTAAAGGGTCTTTCATGTGCATTGTATGATACAAAATTCATATAGCTCGAACTGAAAATATAATGTTCTGCAAGACAAAATGTTAAGGTGTTTGTCTCAGAAATGGGATTTTGGTTTTTGATGGACACTAACAGGATGTGTTTAAGTAAGAATGTTTGGGGGAAGTAGAGTGTTGTTTTGCTACGTATGGGGTAGTAGAATTTAGTATCAACAGATAACTGAAGTGCTCTAAAGACTAGTGTCTACAAATAATATGTTTAAAAAAAAAACACCTTTTAAAGTTTATAGGAATACATAATGTCGGAATTAGGTCATCTTGTGTCTTAAAGTAGTATCAAAGTATGCTTCAGAGTTAATACTCACTTTAAAACAATGATAGAGATCTTGATCACAGTGTTCTTATTTTAAGCACAGCTACATGTACACACTCTACATATACATTCCTGTATGATGCATAGTGTTAGTAATGAACGAATTACAAAGCATTCAGGCAATGTCGAAAATCTGTCCAAATAACCGATATAGTGATATTTCCTTCTTGTATTTCTCTAAATCTGCAAACACAAATACAGCTCTATTTAGCTCTGGTAGGATATTTTCCTTAAATGCATTACTATGTATTATGTAGTAATTAAATGTGTTACGGCTGTAATTGTAGGTCTTCGTGTTGTGGGACACATGCTCAATCAACATTTGTTATGTGCTAACTAGTTACTAGCCTGCACTAACCAAAATTGTAGCTTTTATCCTGCCCCAAAAAATATACCTATCACTAAACCTATGGTCAAACCTATTTGCGGCCCTTATCCAAATCCGATATATTTGACTTAAAAAAGCCCTGATCATTTGTCACCTGAGTATAGCCCTACAAATACATATATATCAGAGCACCTTCTTAAATTTAAAGTCATTTAATTAAAACAGGTAGTCTGGTAATGTACTTGTATGAATCACTGCTTGTATACATGTAGGTCCAAACTGTCACGCTTATGGACATTAGGTGTCCAACACCAGCCTCTTCACATCACCTAGTGGATGCTTTGTGTTCCATGCCAAACCTGATTGAACTGAAACTACGTGGAAAAGATTTCCAGGAGGAGTTCTATTCTACACTGAATGCAAAGGCTTCAACCATAAAGGTATGTAGGTGTTTTTGTACTCAATATCCATGCCATTGCGCTTTTTGTACACATGTAGCGGTGGAGATGAGTTTAAGGAATGATGATATTTTAGCAACAGTCAATATTATTTCAATGTGTGTAATGATTTATATGAAAATTCATCAAATGGTCTTAGTAGACAAAGGAATTTATTCTGAAAAGGGTCTTTCATGTGCAGTGTATGATACGAAATTCATATAGCTCAATTTAAAAATATAATGTTCTGCAAAACAAAATGTTAAGGTGTTTGTCTCAGAAATGGGATTTTGTTTTTTGGATGAACACCAGCAGGATGTGTTTAAGTAAGAATGTTTGGGGGAAATAGAGTGTTGTTTTGCTACGTATGGGGTAGAAGAATTTAGTTTTAACAGATAACTGAAGTGCTCTAAAGACAAGTGTCTACAAATAATATGTTAAAAAAAAAAAAAACTTTTAAAGTTTATAGGAATACATAATGTCGGAATTAGGTCATTTTGTGTCTGAAAGTAGTATCAAAGTATACTTCAGAGTGAATACTCACTTTAAAACAATGATAGAGATCTTGATCACAGTGTTCTTATTTTAAGCACAGCTACATGTACACACTCTACATTTACATTCCTGTATGATGCATAGTGTTAGTAATGAACGTATTATATAGCATCTAGGAAATGTCGAAAAATCTGTCCAAATAACCGATATAATGATAGTTCCTTCTTGTATTTCTTCAAATCTGCAAATAAAAATACAGCTCTTTTTATTTAAATCAATGATATAAATAATAAACATCCTAAAATTATGAGTATCAACCATGGTTCATGTAGAAGTGTTTATGGTCTAGTGGATAAGTCTCTGGACAGTGAACCATGAGGTAAGGGGTTCAAATCCCTGCCGTACGTAGCACCAATGCTGTTTGGCTAGACATCAATCTACATTTGCCACACTCGACTTAGGTGTAGTAAGTGGGTACCTGGTAGGATATTTTCCTTGAATGCATTACTATGTATTATGTAGTAATTAAATGTCCTACGGCTGTAATTGTAGGTCTTCGTGTTGTGGGACACATGCTCAATCAACATTTGTTATGTGCTAACTAGTTACTAGCATGCACTAACCAAAATTGTAGCTTTTATCCTGCACCAAAAAGTATACCTATCACTTAACCTATGGTCAAACCTATTTGCGGCCCTTATCCAAATCCGATATATTTGACTTTAAAAAGCCCTGATTATTTGTCACCTGAGTATAGCCCTACAAATACATATATATCAGAGCACCTACTTAAATTTGAAGTCATTTAATTAAAACAGGTAGTCTGGTAATGTACTTGGATGAATCACTGCTTGTATACATGTAGATCCAAACTGCCACGCTTATCGACATTAGGTGTCCAAAATCAGCCTCTTCACATCACCTAGTGGATGCTTTGTGTTCCATGCCAAACCTGACTGAACTGATAATACGTGGAAATGATTTCCAGGAGGAGTTCTATTCTACACTGAATGCAAAGGCTTTAACCATGAAGGTATGTAGGTGTGTTTGTACTCAATGTCCATGCCATAATGCTTTTTGTACACATGTAGCGGTGGAGATGAGTTTAAGGATTGATGATATTTTAGCAACAGTCAATATTATTTCAATGTGTGTAATGATTTATATGAAAATTCATGAAATAGTTTAGTAGACAAAGGAATTTATTCTGAAAAGGGTCTTTCATGTGCAGTGTATGATACAAAATTCATATAGCTCGATTTAAAAAAAATAATGTTCTGCAAAACAAAATGATAAGGTGTTCGTCTCAGAAATGGGATTTTGTGTTTTGATGGACACTAACAGGATGTGTTTATTAAGTAAGAATGTTTGGGGGAAGTAGAGTGTTGTTTTGCTACGTATGGGGTAGTAGAATTTAGTATTAACAGATAACTGAAGGGCTCTAAAGACTAGTGTCTACAAATAATATGTTTAAAAAAAAAAAAACTTTTAATGTTTATGAGAATACATAATGTCGGAATTAGGTCATGATGTGTCTGAAAGTAGTATCAAAGTATACTTCAGAGTTAATACTCACTATAAAATAATGATAGAGATCTTGATCACAGTGTTCTTATTTTAAGCACAGCTATATGTACAAACTCTACATATACTTTCCTTTATGATGCATATTGTTAGTAATGAACGTATTATATAGCATTCAGGCAATGTCGAAAATCTGTCCAAATAACCGATTTACTGATATTTCCTTCTTTTATTTCTTTAAATTTCCAAACACAAATACAGCTCTATTTTTTTTAAATCAATCATATAAATAATAAACATCCTAACGTTATGAGTATCAGCCATGGTTCATGTAGAGGTGTTTATGGTCTAGTGGATAAGTCTCTGGACAGTGAACCATGAGGTAAGGGGTTCAATTCCCTGCCGTACGTAGCACTAATGTTGTTTGGCTAGACAGCAATCTACATTTGCCACACTCGACCTACGTGTAGTAAGTGGGTACCTGATAGGATATTTTCCTTGAATGCAACACTATGTATTATGTAGTAATTAAATGTCCTACGGCTGTAATTGTAGGTCTTCGTAATGTGGGACACATGCTTCCTCAAAATAAAATTATGTACTTACTAGTTACTAGCCTGCACTAACCAAAAATGTAGCTTTTATCCTGCACCAAAAAGTATACCTATCACTAAACCTATGGTCAAACCTATTTGCGGCCCTTATCCAAATCCGATATATTTGACTTAAAAAAGCCCTGATCATTTGTCACCTGAGTATAGCCCTACAGATACATATATATCAGAGCACCTACTTAAATTTGAAGTCATTTAATTAAAACAGGTACTCTTGTAATGTATCTGTATGAATCACTACCTGTATACATGTAGGTCCAAACTGTCATGCTTATGGACTTTAGGTGTCCAACATCAGCCTCTTCACATCACCTAGTGAATGCTTTGTGTTCCATGCCAAATCTGACTCAACTTATGCTACGTGGAAATGATTTCCAGGAGGAGTTCTATTCTACACTGAATGCAAAGGATTCAACCGTAAAGGTATGTAGGTGTATTTGTACTCAATATCCATGCCATGATGCATTTTGTACACATGTAGCAGTGGAGATGAGTTTAAGGAGTGATGATATTTCGGCTAGATACCATCTACATTTGCGACACTCGACCTAGGTGTACTGAATTTTTACCTGGTAGGGTATTTTCTTTGAATGCAACACTATGTAGTATGTAGTAATTAAATGTCCAACGGCTGTAACTGTCGGTCCTTGTGTTTGTTAACACATGCTCCATCAACATTTCTTCCTGTGTTTACTAGCCTGTACTAACTCAATTTGTAACTTTTATCTTACACTAAAAAGTATACCTATCTCTTAACCTAAGTCAAACCTATTTGCGGCCCTTATTCAAATCCGATATATTTGACTAAAAAAGGCCCTGATCATTTGTCACCTGAGTATAGCCCTACAGATAAATATATATCAGACCACCTACTTAAATTTGAAGTCATTTATTTAAAACATGTACTCTGATAATGTACTTGTATGAATCACTTTTTGTATACATGTAGGTCCAAATTGTCACGCTTGTGGACATTAGGTGTCCAACATCAGCCTCTTCACATCACCTAGTAGAAGCTTTGTGTTCCATGCCAAACCTGACTCAACTGATACTACGTGGAAATGATTTCCAGGAGGAGTTCTATTCTACACTGAATGCAAAGGCTTCAACCGTAAAGGTATGTAGGTGTGTTTGTACTCAATATCCATGCCATGATGCATGTTGTACCATGTAGCAGTGGAGATGAGTTTAAGGAGTGATGATATTTTAGCAACAGTCAATATTATTTCAATGTGTGTAATGATTTATATGAAAATTCGTAAAATTGTCTTAGTAGTCAAAAGAAATTATTCTGAAAAGGGTCTTTCATGTGCAGTGTATGATACAAAATCCATATAGCTTTGATTGAAAATATTATGTTCTGCAAAACAAAATGTCAAGGTGTTTGTCTCAGAAATGGGATTTTGGTTTTTGATGGACACTAACAGGATGTGTTTAAGTAAGAATGTTTGGGGGAAGAAGAGTCTTGTTTTGCTACGTATGGGGTAGTAGAATTTAGTATTTACAGATAACCGAAGTGCTCTAAAGACTAGTGTCTACAAATAATATGTTTTAAAAAAAAAAAACTTTTAAAGTTTAAAAACAGGTAATTAAAACAGGTACTCTGGTAATGTACTTTTATGAATCACTGCTGGTACACATGTAGGTCCAAACTGTCAAGCTTATGGACATTAGGTGTCCAACATCGGCCTCTTCACATTACCTAGTGGATGCTTTGTGTTCCATGCCAAACCTGACTGAACTGATAATACGTGGAAATGATTTACAGGAGGAGTTCTATTCTACACTGAATGCAAAGGCTTCAACCGTAAAGGTATGTAGGTGTGTTTGTACTCAATGTCCATGCCATTATGCTTTTTGTACACATGTAGCAGTGGAGATGAGTTTAAGGAGTGATGATATTTTAGCAACAGTCAATATTATGTCAATGTGTGTAAGGGGAGCCTTCCAAAGTTGCGACTGTGCCCGGACGCGTCGGGGCGCGATGAATAGAACAGTCGCGTCTCAAGAGACGCATTGAGGCGCAAAGGGGCGCGAAGGGGCGCAATAGTCACCCTCATCTGATTCTTGCATATGAAAAGAAACTGCCTATTGTTCGTATAAACCCGCTCTATTCTTCTTGCGCCCTTTTGCGCCCTACCAGGCGATGGAAGATTATCTTTCGCGTCATTGTTCTCGCTCGGGATGCGCGGTACAGCTTAAACTTGATATATAGCAAGTATTTGTCGGCCAAAGCCTGTCTTCCCCTCCTCCGGTTCTCGTTCTGATAAACATTCCATTGTTTGTAAAAACTTGATGTATTCTTCTCGCGTCGCGATCTATTCTTCTCGCGCCGTTTTGCGTCGTAACGGGCGGGGTATTATCTTTCCAATCATTGTGGAAGCTTTGCGATGTACATTGCTACAGCACAGCATGAACTTGTCTGGTGGGAGCGTCTTTGTTTCGGGGGGCAATCAACACACATTTTATTTTTGTTGGGTTTAATACGCCTCCTTTTAATTTTTGTGACGACTGTATGAAATGTGAAATAAAGATGACTATGTACGATTAATGGCTGTTTAATTGCGAGCTTGATTGTCCCCAACAACAAAAAAATAAAAGGCGAATGATGTGAATAAATACATGTATGCGGTTATAGTCGGCAAATTGATTACTGTTTAGGACGCTTGTTATGTTTGTAATTTGAATGATTATCAACATATTTGTATAATTCCCACATCGCGATATTATTCTAGCGTCCTAATAATGGACAAAGGAATTATCTTTCTCTCCCGTCATTCATATTCACGCTACGCGTTGCCACAGCCTGAGCTTGGAAGAATATATATTTTGTCAGTAAAATCCTCTTTTTTTCTTCTTCTCCACCCTTGACTTGGTTCTAATAAATTGAAGGTTTCCTTAATAGGGATAAGGAGGATAACATCAAACAACAGATCTACTCAAGATGACGCTCTTTTCATTTCACCTCGCTGTTTGATAAAGTAGAGTTCTGGAGCGAATACAAAAGAAAAGTTCGCTCTAAAGGAAAAAACATAAAATACTGTGGCAGGATATCACGCCAGAGATTTGCCTTCGAAAATTGCCCGTCCATAATGCGTTTTAAATCATAATAATTCCATAGCTCTTTTTAAAAGTGGAATGAATAGAAAAAAGAGTCTAGGAACTATATCGAGATTATAAAACATGTGTGTCATGAAGATGTAAACAAAAAGCGTAGCTTGATGGCGATAAAGTTGAGCAGCAAATGGAAATGCCATACAAAACATTAAGCAGTTCATGGTGATAATTTATCATTCGACTTCTACTTTGCGCTATATGTACTAAATGATCGCAAAACGGGCAGGGACACAAATACAAACATCGATTTCTGCTCTAACATTCGAATCATTTATTCGTAGATTTGTATAATTAAGTGGCGAAAGTGAAATTTTGAAATCATACTGCACAGATACAAAAACATACCAAACATGTTTTGATTCTTAATCAAAAAAAAAAAAAAAAAAAAAAAAAAAAAAAAAAACGCAAATTTTAAAAGATCTTTTTAAAAGGAGGGAGGCGCTTTAGCCCAGTGGTAGAGCAGAGCAGCTCGTAACCGGGAGCTCCCTGGTTAGAAACCAAGTCGATATGCTAGTGCCCTTTGGTAAGGCATAACTCAACATTACATTTCGTTCGGAGAGGTCTTAAAGCCGCCGGTCCCCTGTTTGCCTAATTCAGAGCATATGCTTCATGTAGCAGTCAGGTAAAAAAAAAAAAAAAAAAAGCAAACGGTACAGGAAGCTACCTTTTATGGATAGGCCTAAATTGAGGTTTTACTTAACTAGGAAGAAGAAGGATAACATCAAACAAAAGATCTACTCATGATGACGCTTTTTTCATTTCACCTAGCTTTAAGATAAAGTAGAGTTCTATGGAACGAATACAAAAGAAAAGTTCGAATGCTGTGGCAGGATTTCACGCGGCTGAGCAAGGCTATTGTTTGATCGCTATAATTGTCCGACTTGCTATAGATTCTTGTTTAGGTACACTATTAAGGCTGCGTATTATGTGTGTATGTGTGTGTGTGTGTGAGGGAGGGGGGCGGCGAAGTGAACGGCCGGACGTAAATGGCAGAGGCCCATCAGGAGGGCTCCGCTCGCTAGTTATAAGGACCGCTATTCATTGGACAACTATTCATGTAGACCGCTATTTGTAATTTTAGAACATGGTCATTATGCATAAGGGTCATGAATTCGTAATACGATATCCCCCTCCCCAAAACTAAATAAATAAATAGAAAACTAATGATGCAATAACAAATAATGCCCGGTAATTGGTGATAGCCGCCTATGAGCGGAACAATGGGCGCACCAACTATTAGCTGCTCAAAGAGCTGTCTTTTGTCATTGCGTTGCAATAACAATGTCCTTGTAAAAGTTACATGTACTATAATATCCGTATGCTATATAACACCCAATGTGAACATGACGTGTTCAGACCTTATAACTAAATACAGTGTACCAATGCAGTGCACGTTAAAACAAAAGACTTTACTAGCGCTAGCTAACAAATATGAAACGTCAAAACCTCACGAGCAATTGATGACAACAAATTGTTACGTCAAATGCCACCACCAATACAGTTTCTTCGCGAAGAAATATTCAATCAAATTTCATGTTTGGAACATATATAGGCGATTTCGAATGGTTCGAGGTGAAAATAACGAATATCGTGTCCGATAAACACTCCTTCTTTCTTCAAGGTCCCATACGATTCAAACATAATTTACAATGTTTATTTGCAAGTAATAATCTCTCTGGGAGTATATCGATTTCCCCGATAATGCAGATATGCGTTTTTTTTCGTAAAATTAGTTTTATAATTTTGCAGGGAGACAGTGTTCCTTATGATTCGAGCAGAATTTTGGTGAGTGCATTTCGAAAAAGAGCGTCTTCCATTTACCGAAACGTTTTGATAATGCAGGCTCCCGACAATACGATTATCATTTCTGTAATATCTTTAATTTGCAGATGTTTGTTCGTTTCGTATGACATATTTATAAACGCCCTATAATCTTATTTCAAGCAGAATCTTACAATGTCTTTGATTATAAGTATCATTTTGAAATCACGGTGTTTAAATACAATAGCTGATTTTGCGAAGATTTAGAGAACCTACGTTTCTATTCTTTAAATCGATCTTGCATGAAAAAGAACAGATTGATGATATAGATATATGACCTATTTTGATCGGATGACAGAACAAAATAATGCAATATGAAACAATAATGTGCCAAAACATATAGAAAGAATACAATTATACATATCGTTTCTGTTTTGTTCGTGAACAAATTAATATAATTGAAGTATTGAACACATTGATGAACAGAAATGAACAATCATGCCAACGTCAATGCCTAAAACACTTCGATGTTGGGAGGGAAATTAATAATCAGAATAAGAATCTAAATCAATGTCATGTACGTAAAATAATAATGAAACAAATCAGTAGCCAAAGTGAAAATTTTAGAGTCAAATCTTTCAAGACGAGAGCGGACACACACGCGGGGATTACATGAATAACTAATGCGTTGGAACGGGCGCGAAAGCTTTTCAAAGTTAAGCTCCCATTCACAAATTCACAATTCACAAAGAGCGCTTCGCCGTTAAGCGCACCGCCCCCCCCCCCCACTGAGTGTTATGTAGGGTACGCATATGCATGTTCCCTCCTTTTGAAAACAGCCCCCTAAGTCCGGTGTGTAAATTCAATATGGGCCGGACTTTTGTGTACTAGACGAGCCGGACTTTGGTGCGTGAAAAGTACCCCTTTATAACAGTAAGTCTCCAAACAATAGCCAGATTTGAAATTCATATTGTGAGCATGTGCTTAAATAGTTATATTGGGATTCCCTGGTTATATTGAAGACGTGGGCTAATATTGTGTACATGTGTGCCCAGTATTTCTCCCTGATTGTTCGACCAATATTATTGTCCAGCTGACTTTTCTATAGGCTTTTCTACCCTCGGCGCTGAAAGGCAGTGGCGGATCCATGGGGGGGGGGGGTATTTTTTTTACCTTTTCTGGGGTTTGCCCCCCCCCCCCCTGGCGCTCAAGGGGGGGGGGGGTGCAAATTTTAAAATTTTCGAGGGCCAACAAAAAAAATGTGCTCACTACCCCCCCCCCCCCCCCCCCCCACCCACTGAGCGACTTTTCGGCCGGCGCGATTTTCAAATTTTCGGGAGCAAAAAAAAAAAAAAAAATTGTGCTCACTACCCCCTCCCCCCCCTCCCTTCCCTCCCCCTCCCCCCCCCCCCAACTAAGCGACTTTTCGGCCGGCGCGATTTTCACATTTTCAAGAGCAAAACAAAAAATTGGGCGCCCTCCCCTAAGAAATCCTGGATCCGCGCCTGCTAAAGGGATTGCGGAAAATGTAAACACTATTTGTGTTTCGTGATGACCCAGTAGAAGAAGAATAAGGCCTAGCCCCCCCCCCGCCCCTAAAGAAAAAATGGCCCAAAACAACGCAATCATTATAAATTCCGTCTACTACTTGATACCAACACGCGCATGATGGATCATTATTTAGACAGCTAGTGAGACAGTTCTGTTACGAGAAGCAATTGAACGAATTGCCATGGCTTGTATTATTTGTTTTAGAACGCACTGCGCTCTTTCGATACCACGTGGCCCCAATTAAGCACAATATATACGTATTTCAGTTCTTCTCAACAATGACCTAGATCTAAAACTGGCCGCGGCTGTAACCCCCCCCCCCTTCTTCGTAAAGAATTATTCGTTAAAATTCTTTGGAACAGAATGATAAACTAATTTCTTCTTGAGATATGTTCGAGGTGAAATTTCAAACATTATTTCCTGGTAACGCTCTTCTTTTTTGATGCATGTTCTATTCTTACGATTTAGGCATAATTTACTATGTTGATTTGCAATTGATAATCTCCCTGGGAGTTTTGCGATATCCCCGATGATACGGGTACAGTGTATTTAATTTTGTTCGTTACATTAATGTTTTGCAAAGAAAGAACATTCTGAAAATGAGCGTCTTCCTTCTAACGAAACATATTGATGATGTTCCCGACAATACGGATATCATATGCATAAACAAAAATCGTAATACAGATAAAACGCTTTTTAAATCAAATTCAAGGAGAAACTACGACATTCTTGATTAAGTATCATTTTCAACATCGAGGATTTAAAAATACGTTATCTAATTTTAAGAAGATTCAAAGGATCTATGTATTGAAATAACAGACTGATGATATAATTATATGATTTATAATGATCATACGACAGAACTGTTTACAAGATGCAACGAAAATTAAAGAAAACAAAACATGCGATAACATCGGTAGAGGAAATATACACAATTTTAATGTAATATGAATCAAATAAAGTGTCAAAACATGCACGAGGAAAACAATGTCAGAGAGAGTGGGGTAAGTATAAAATAAAGTTGTTTTTGTCGTGAACAAATCAATTTGTATTAAAATTAATATACTGAACACAATCATGAACAGAACAGGAGGAGATGAAATAATGAACAATCATGCCAACGTTAACGCCTACAGAACTCCGATGTTGAGAGGAAAATAAACAATCAGAACAAACATTGTAACCAATGTCATGTACGTAAAATAATATTAAAACAAATCAGTAGCCAAAGTAATGCTTTTCAGAGTCAA
The DNA here is from genome assembly GCF_000002235.5 of Strongylocentrotus purpuratus. Lineage (NCBI taxonomy): Eukaryota > Metazoa > Echinodermata > Echinoidea > Camarodonta > Strongylocentrotidae > Strongylocentrotus > Strongylocentrotus purpuratus. Next base: position 32,034,099 of record NW_022145594.1, read on the forward strand.
ATCTCGCAAGACGAGAGCGACACACAAGCAGGCACTATACATGAATAACTAATGCGCCGGACCGGGCGCGAAAGGGCGCGAAAGCTATTCAAAGTTTAAGCTCCCATTCACAAGTGTCAAGTGCTTCACCGGGGCGCGGTAATTTCGTAACAATGAGACTCCAAACAATAGCCAGATTTTAATGAGCTGGGAACCATCTGAAGTCCTCTCGTATCCGACGCAAAAAGGCGCAAATGGGCGCAATAAGGCGCCTCCTTTGTTCTCATATCCTGCTCTGCGCCCCGACGCGTCGCGGCACAGTCGCAACTTTGGAAGGCTCCCCTAATGGTTTATATGAAAATTCATCAAATGGTCTTAGTAGACAAAGGAATTTATTCTGAAAAGGGTCTTTCATTTGCAGTGTATGATACAAAATTCATATAGCTCGATTTAAAAATATAATGTTCTGCAAAACAAAATGATAAGGTGTTTGTCTCAGAAATGGGATTTTGTTTTTTGGATGGACACCAGCAGGATGTGTTTAAGAAAGAATGTTTGGGGGAAATAGAGTGTTGTTTTGCTATGTATGGGGTAGTAGAATTTAGTATTAACAGATAACTGAAGTGCTTTAAAGACAAGTGTCTACAAATAATATGTTTAAAAAAAAAAAAACTTTTAAAGTTTTAGGAATACATAATGTCGGAATTAGGTCATGATGTGTCTGAAAGTAGTATCAAAGTATACTTCAGAGTTAATACTTACTAGAAAAAAATGAAAGAGATCTTGATCACAGTGTTTTTATTTTAAGCACAGCTATATGTACAAACTCTACATATACTTTCCTTTATGACGCATAGTGTTAGTAATGAACGTATTATATAGCATTTAGGCAATGTCAAAAATCTGTCCAAATAACCGATATAGTGATAGTTCCTTCTTTTATTTCTTCAAATTTCCAAACACAAATACAGCTCTATTTATTTATATCAATCATATAAATAATAAACATCCTAAAATTATTAGTATCAGCCATGGTTCATGTAGAGGTGTTTATGGTCCAGTGGATAAGTCTCTGGACAGTGAACCATGAGGTAAGGGGTTCAATTCCCTGCCGTACGTAGCACTAATGTTGTTTGGCTAGACAGCAATCTACATTTGCCACACTCGACCTAAGTGTAGTAAGTGGGTACCTGATAGGATATTTTCCTTGAATGCAACACTATGTATTATGTAGTAATTAAATGTCCTACGGCTGTAATTGTAGGTCTTCGTGTTGTGGGACACATGCTCCGTCAAAATAAAATTATGTGCTTACTAGTTACTAGCCTGCACTAACCAAAATTGTAGCTTTTATCCTGCACCAAAAAGTATACCTATCACTAAACCTATGGTCAAACCTATTTGCGGCCCTTATCCAAATCCGATATATTTGACTTAAAAAAGCCCTGATCATTTGTCACCTGAGTATAGCCCTACAGATACATATATATCAGAGCACCTACTTAAATTTGAAGTCATTTAATTAAAACAGGTACTCTTGTAATGTATCTGTATGAATCACTACCTGTATACATGTAGGTCCAAACTGTCATGCTTATGGACTTTAGGTGTCCAACATCAGCCTCTTCACATCACCTAGTGGATGCTTTGTGTTCCATGCCAAATCTGACTCAACTTATGCTACGTGGAAATGATTTCCAGGAGGAGTTCTATTCTACACTGAATGCAAAGGATTCAACCGTAAAGGTATGTAGGTGTATTTGTACTCAATATCCATGCCATGATGCATTTTGTACACATGTAGCAGTGGAGATGAGTTTAAGGAGTGATGATATTTCGGCTAGATACCATCTACATTTGCGACACTCGACCTAGGTGTACTGAATTTTTACCTGGTAGGGTATTTTCTTTGAATGCAACACTATGTAGTATGTAGTAATTAAATGTCCTACGGCTGTAACTGTCGGTCCTTGTGTTTGTTAACACATGCTCCATCAACATTTCTTCCTGTGTTTACTAGCCTGTACTAACTCAATTTGTAACTTTTATCTTACACTAAAAAGTATACCTATCTCTTAACCTAAGTCAAACCTATTTGCGGCCCTTATTCAAATCCGATATATTTGACTAAAAAAGGCCCTGATCATTTGTCACCTGAGTATAGCCCTACAGATAAATATATATCAGACCACCTACTTAAATTTGAAGTCATTTATTTAAAACATGTACTCTGATAATGTACTTGTATGAATCACTTTTTGTATACATGTAGGTCCAAATTGTCACGCTTGTGGACATTAGGTGTCCAACATCAGCCTCTTCACATCACCTAGTAGAAGCTTTGTGTTCCATGCCAAACCTGACTCAACTGATACTACGTGGAAATGATTTCCAGGAGGAGTTCTATTCTACACTGAATGCAAAGGCTTCAACCGTAAAGGTATGTAGGTGTGTTTGTACTCAATATCCATGCCATGATGCATGTTGTACCATGTAGCAGTGGAGATGAGTTTAAGGAGTGATGATATTTTAGCAACAGTCAATATTATTTCAATGTGTGTAATGATTTATATGAAAATTCGTAAAATTGTCTTAGTAGTCAAAAGAAATTATTCTGAAAAGGGTCTTTCATGTGCAGTGTATGATACAAAATCCATATAGCTTTAATTGAAAATATTATGTTCTGCAAAACAAAATGTCAAGGTGTTTGTCTCAGAAATGGGATTTTGGTTTTTGATGGACACTAACAGGATGTGTTTAAGTAAGAATGTTTGGGGGAAGAAGAGTCTTGTTTTGCTACGTATGGGGTAGTAGAATTTAGTATTTACAGATAACCGAAGTGCTCTAAAGACTAGTGTCTACAAATAATATGTTTAAAAAAAAAAAACTTTTAAAGTTTAAAAACAGGTAATTGAAAACAGGTACTCTGGTAATGTACTTTTATGAATCACTGCTGGTACACATGTAGGTCCAAACTGTCAAGCTTATGGACATTAGGTGTCCAACATCGGCCTCTTCACATTACCTAGTGGATGCTTTGTGTTCCATGCCAAACCTGACTGAACTGATAATACGTGGAAATGATTTACAGGAGGAGTTCTATTCTACACTGAATGCAAAGGCTTCAACCGTAAAGGTATGTAGGTGTGTTTGTACTCAATGTCCATGCCATTATGCTTTTTGTACACATGTAGCAGTGGAGATGAGTTTAAGGAGTGATGATATTTTAGCAACAGTCAATATTATGTCAATGTGTGTAATGGTTTATATGAAAATTCATCAAATGGTCTTAGTAGACAAAGGAATTTATTCTGAAAAGGGTATTTCATTTGCAGTGTATGATACAAAATTCATATAGCTCGATTTAAAAATATAATGTTCTGCAAAACAAAATGATAAGGTGTTTGTCTCAGAAATGGGATTTTGTTTTTTGGATGGACACCAGCAGGATGTGTTTAAGAAAGAATGTTTGGGGGAAATAGAGTGTTGTTTTGCTATGTATGGGGTAGTAGAATTTAGTATTAACAGATAACTGAAGTGCTTTAAAGACAAGTGTCTACAAATAATATGTTTTAAAAAAAAAAACCTTTTAAAGTTTTAGGAATACATAATGTCGGAATTAGGTCATGATGTGTCTGAAAGTAGTATCAAAGTATACTTCAGAGTTAATACTTACTAGAAAAAAATGAAAGAGATCTTGATCACAGTGTTTTTATTTTAAGCACAGCTATATGTACAAACTCTACATATACTTTCCTTTATGATGCATAGTGTTAGTAATGAACGTATTATATAGCATTTAGGCAATGTCAAAAATCTGTCCAAATAACCGATATAGTGATAGTTCCTTCTTTTATTTCTTCAAATTTCCAAACACAAATACAGCTCTATTTATTTATATCAATCATATAAATAATAAACATCCTAAAATTATTAGTATCAGCCATGGTTCATGTAGAGGTGTTTATGGTCCAGTGGATAAGTCTCTGGACAGTGAACCATGAGGTAAGGGGTTCAATTCCCTGCCGTACGTAGCACTAATGTTGTTTGGCTAGACAGCAATCTACATTTGCCACACTCGACCTAAGTGTAGTAAGTGGGTACCTGATAGGATATTTTCCTTGAATGCAACACTATGTATTATGTAGTAATTAAATGTCCTACGGCTGTAATTGTAGGTCTTCGTGTTGTGGGACACATGCTCCGTCAAAATAAAATTATGTGCTTACTAGTTACTAGCCTGCACTAACCAAAATTGTAGCTTTTATCCTGCACCAAAAAGTATACCTATCACTAAACCTATGGTCAAACCTATTTGCGGCCCTTATCCAAATCCGATATATTTGACTTAAAAAAGCCCTGATCATTTGTCACCTGAGTATAGCCCTACAAATACATATATATCAGAGCACCTACTTAAATTTGAATTCATTTAATTAAAACAGGTACTCTGGTAATGTATCTGTATGAATCACTGCCTGTATACATGTAGGTCCAAACTGTCATGCTTATGGACTTTAGGTGTCCAACATCAGCCTCTTCACATCACCTAGTGGATGCTTTGTGTTCCATGCCAAACCTGACTCAACTTATGTTACGTGGAAATGATTTCCAGGAGGAGTTCTATTCTACACTGAATGCAAAGGCTTCAACCGTAAAGGTATGTAGGTGTATTTGTACTCAATATCCATGCCATGATGTATTTTGTACACATGTAGCAGTGGAGATGAGTTTAAGGAGTGATGATATTTCGGCTAGATACCATCAACATTTGCGACACTCGACCTAGGTGTAGTGAATTTTTACCTGGTAGGGTATTTTCTTTGAATTCAACACTATGTAGTATGTAGTAATTAAATGTCCTACGGCTGTAACTGTCGGTCCTTGTGTTTGTAAACACATGCTCCATCAACATTTCTTCCTGTGTTTACTAGCCTGTACTAACTCAATTTGTAACTTTTATCTTACACTAAAAAGTATACCTATCTCTTAACCTAAGTCAAAGCTATTTGCGGCCCTTATTCAAATCCGATATATTTTACTTTAAAAAGCCCTGATCATTTGTCACCAGAGTATAGCCCTACAGATAGATATATATCAGAGCACCTACTTAAATTTGAAGTCATTTATTTAAAACATGTACTCTGATAATGTACTTGTATGAATCACTTTTTGTATACATGTAGGTCCAAATTGTCACGCTTGTGGACATTAGGTGTCCAACATCAGCTTCTACACATCACCTAGTAGATGCTTTGTATTCCATGCCAAACCTGACTCGACTGATACTAAGTGGAAATGATTTCCAGGAGGAGTTCTATTCTACACTGAATGCAAAGGCTTCAACCGTAAAGGTATGTAGGTGTGTTTGTACTCAATGTCCATGCCATAATGCTTTTTGTACACATGTAGCAGTGGAGATGAGTTTAGGGAGTGATGATATTTTAGCAACAGTCAATATTATTTCAATGCGTGTAATGATTTATATGAAAATTCATCAAATGGTCTTAGTAGACAAAGGTATTTATTCTGAAAAGGGTCTATATGTGTAGTGTATGATACAAAATTCATATAGCTCAATTTAAAAATATAATGTTCTGCAAAACAAAATGTTAAGGTGTTTGTCTCAGAAATGGGATTTTGGTTTTTGATGGACACTAACAGGATGTGTTTAAGTAAGAATGTTTGGGGGAAATAGAGTGTTGTTTGGCTACGTATGGGGTAGTAGAATTCAGTATTAACAGATAACTGAAGTGCTCTAAAGACAAGTGTCTACAAATAATATGTTTAAAAAAAAAAAACCTTTTAAAGTTTTAGGAATACATAATGTCGGAATTATGTCATGATGTGTCTGAAAGTAGTATCAAAGTATACTTCAGAGTTAATACTCACTAGAAAACATTGAAAGAGATCTTGACCACAGTGTTTTTATTTTAAGCACAGTTACATGTAAACACTCTACATATACTTTCCTGTATGATGCATAGTCTTGTAATGAACGTATCATGTAGCATCTAGGAAATATCGAAAAATCTGTCCAAATAACCGATATAGTGATAGTTCCTTCTTTTATTTCCTTCAAATTTCCAAACACAAATACAGCTCTATTTATTTAAATCAATCATATAAATAATAAACATCCTACAATTTTGAGTATCTACCATGGTTTATGTAGAGGTGTTTATGGTCCAGTGGATAAGTCTCTGGACAGTGAACCATGAGGTAAGGGGTTCAAATCCCTGCCGTACGTAGCACCAATGCTGTTTGGCAAGACATCAATCTATGTTTGCCACCCTCGACTTAGGTGTAATAAGTTGGTACCTGGTAGGATATTTTCCTTGAATGCAGCATTATGTATTATGAAGTAATTAAATCTCCGACGGCTGTAATTGTAAGTCATTGTGTTGTGGGACACATGCTCTGTCAACATTTTTTCATGTGCTTACTAGTTTAGCCTGCACTAACCAAAATTGTAGCTTTCATTCTGCACCAAAAAGTATACCTATCACTAAACTTATGGTCAAACCTATTAGCGGCCCTTATCCTAATCCGATATATTTGACTTAAAAAAGCCCTGATCATTTGTCACCTGAGTATAGCCCTACAAATACATATATATCAGAGCACCTACTCAAATTTGAAGTCATTTAATTAAAACAGGTACTCTGGTAATGTATCTGTATGAATCACTGCTTGTATACATGTAGGTCCAAACTGTCACGCTTATGGACTTTAGGTGTCCAACATCAGCCTCTTCGCATCACCTAGTAGATGCTTTGTGTTCCATGCCAAACCTGACTCAACTGAAACTACGTGGAAATGATTTCCAGGAGGAGTTCTATTCTACACTGAATGCAAAGGCTTCAACCGTAAAGGTATGTAGGTGTGTTTGTACTCAATATCTATGCCATTATGGATTGTGTACGCATGTAGCAGTGGAGATGAGTTTAAGGAGTTATGATATTTTAGCAAAAGTCAATATGATTTCAATGTGTGTAATGATTTATTTGAAATTCATAAAATAGTCTTAGTAGTCAAAAGAAATTATTATAAAAAGGGTATTTCATATGCAGTTTATTATACAGAATTCATATAGCTCGAATTGAAAATATAATGTTCTGCAAAACAAAATGTTAAGGTGTTAGCCTCAGAAATGGGATTTTGTTTTTTTGATGGACACCAGCAGGATGTGTTTAAGTAAGAATGTTTGGGGGAAGTAGAGTGTTGTTTTGCTACGTATAGGGTAGTAGAATTTAGTATTAACACATAACTGAAGTGCTCTAAAGACTAGTGTCTACAAATAATATGTTTAAACAAAAAAAACCTTTTAAATAATGTCGGAATACATAATGTCGGAATTAGGTCATGATGTGTCTGAAAGTAGTATCAAAGTATACTTCAGAGTTAATACTTACTATAAAACAGTGATAGAGATCTTGAACACAGTGTTCTTATTTTAAGCGCAGCTACATGTACACACTCTACATATAATTTCCTGTATAATGCATAATGTTAGTAATGAACATATTATATAGCATTTAGGCAATGGCGAAAATCTGTCCAAATAACTGATATAGTGATAGTTCCTTCTTGTATTTCTTCAAATCTGCAAACACAAATACAGCTCTATATATTTAAATCAATCATATAAATAATAAACATCCTAAAATTATGAGTATCAACCATGGTTCATGTAGATGTCTTTATGGTCCAGTGGATAAGTCTCTGGACAGTGAACTATGAAGTATGGGGTTCAAATCCCTGTCGTACGTAGCACCAATGATGTTTGGCTAGACATCAATCTATATTTGCCACACTTGACTTACGTGTAGTAAGTGGGTACCTGGTAGGATATTTTTCTTGAATGCAGCACTATGTAGTATGTAGTAATTAAATGTCCTATGTCTGTAATTGTAGGTCTTTGTGTTGTGGGACACATGCTCTGTCAACATTTTTTGAATTAAAAAAGCCCTGATCATTTGTCACCTGAGTATAGCCCTACAGATACATATATATCAGAGCACCTACTTAAATTTGAAGTCATTAAATTGAAACAGGTACTCTGGTAATGTACTTGTATGAATCACTGCTTGTATACATGTAGGTCCAAACTGTCATGCTTATGGACATTAGGTGTCCAACATCAGCCTCTTCACGTCAACTAGCAGATGCTTTGTGTTCCATGCCAAACCTGACTCAACTGATACTACGTGGAAATGATTTCCAGGAGGAGTTCTATTCTACACTGAATGCAAAGGCTTCAACCGTAAAGGTATGTAGGCGTGTTTGTACTCAATATCTATGCCATGATGCATTTTGTACACATGTAGCAGTGGAGATGAGTTTAAGGAGTGATGATATTTTAGCAACAGTCAATATTATTTCAATGTGTGTAATGATTTATATGAAAACTCATAAAATAGTCTTAGTAGACAAAGGAAATTTATCTGAAAAGGGTCTTTAATGTGCAGTGTATGATACAAATTTCATATAGCTCGAATTGAAAATATAATGTTCTGCAAAACAAAATGTTAAGATGTTTGTCTCAGAAATTGGATTTTGGTTTTTGATGGACACTAACAGGATGTGTTTAAGTAAGAATGTTTGGGGGAAGTAGAGTGTTGTTTTGCTACGTATGGGGTAGTAGAATTTAGTATTAACGCATAACTGAAGTGCTCTAAAGACTAGTGTCTACAAATAATATGTTTAAAAAAAAAAACTTTTAATGTTTATGAGAATACATAATGTCGGAATTAGGTCATGATGTGTCTGAAAGTAGTATCAAAGTATACTTCAGAGTTAATACTCACTTTAAAACAATGATAGAGATCTTGATCACAGTGTTCTTATTTTAAGCACAGCTACATGTACACACTCTACATATACATTCCTGTATGATGCATAGTGTTAGTAATGAACGTATTATATAGCGTTTAGGAAATGTCGAAAATCTGTCCAAATAACCGATAAAGTGATATTTCCTTCTTTTATTTCTTCAATTCTCCAAACACAAGTACAGCTCTATATATTTAAATCAATCATATAAATAATAAACATCCTAAAATTATGAGTATCAACCATGGTTCATGTAGATGTCTTCATGGTCCAGTGGATAAGTCTCTGGACAGTGAACTATGAAGTATGGGGTTCAAATCCCTGCCATACGTAGCACCAATGCTGTTTGGATAGACATCAATCTACATTTGCCACACTCGACTTAGGTGTAGTCTTCTTCTTCTTCGCTATAAGTAAAGGCCCCCATCGGGTGTATTCTAGTACTGATGTAGGTGCTGTGCAGGTGTATATATAGTGACTAAATAAAAGGCCTGCAAAGAACTATGTGTAGCTAAAAAAAGACATCCGTTGCTTAACGGAGCTGGATCTTGAGTACCTCTCTCTTCTCGAGAGGTACAGGTTACGGCGGCCTGGGGTAGTGAGTTCCAGAGCCTGGTGGCATTAGGAAAACAAGTCTTTTGCAGGACTTGTGTCCGGGCATATGGCACTTGGAGTTTTTTGGTCGCGGCCTCTTTGCGAAGCAGGTAGTGATGGAGTCAGGGCTGCCAGGGGGATGGAAATCAGTGAATTCTTAATGCAGAACATCATCGCTACCTTCGCCTGGGCTTGCCTTTCTTCCAGAGATGGCCATTGTAGTTAGTCGAGCATGGCTGTGACACTGCTTGTTCTGTGATGGTCATTGCAAACAAAGCGTGCGTATCTCCTGTGGATCATCTCTAATTACCTGATGTTGGCTTGGGTGAAGGGATCCCAGATGATGCTTCCGTATTCCATAACTGGTCTAAGCAAGATAAGGTAGCAAGAGCACTTTGACTTTACATGGGCATGATCTGATGTTTCTCTGGAGGAAGGCTCGGGTGGAATTAGCCTTTTTTTGTCACTTGGTCGATGTGGTAATTCCAACTAAGCTTCTTGTGTAGATGGATTCCAAGATATTTTGCTGTGTCTGCAGTCTTGAGAGTGTGTCCATGAATGATATATGACTTGATGATAGGCTTGCGTTTGTTGGAAACATGGAGGACCTGGCATTTCTTTGGGTTGAACTCCATAAGCCAGTCGGCTTCCCATCGCTCCAGTGAGTTGATGTCTTCCTGGAGTTGCGCACTGTCAGCTTCTGATCCAATGTTGCGGTAGACTAGGCAGTCATCTGCAAAGAGTCTAACAGTGGTGTCACATGACAGGTACTCTGGCAGGTCATTGATAAAAAGCAGAAATAACATTGGGCCGACAACGCTACCTTGCCGAACTCCAGATGTCACTTGGCACTTGGTAGAGACAGGTCCTTCAAGGACTACTTGCTGTGTACGATCATGAAGAAAGTAAGCTTACCATCCATGTGTGGAGTTTCGTATGCCATAAGAGTCCAGCTTATGAAGAAGCCTTCCATGTGGTACCTTGCCAAAGGCTTTGGCAAAATCTAGGAGGATGACATCAAGCTGTTCCCTGTTGTCTATACCCTTGGCAAGATCTTGGATGGCAAGAGTAAGTTGTGAGACACAAGATCGATTTTTTCGGAATCCGTGTTGTGCATCGGTGAGTATGTCATGATCCTTGACATGATCCATGATGCTACTGTGAACTATGTGCTCCAGGACTTTACATGCTACTGATGTTAGTGAGATTGGCCTGTAGTTTTCTGGTTTGCACCGTTCACCCTTCTTGAAGACAGGAGCAACATTTGCGTTCTTCCAATCATCTGGGACCTCTCCTTGATCAAGGGATGCTTGAAAAAGGACTGTCAGCACAGGTGTGAGCTCAGGGGCTAAACTCCTCAAGACCCTTGAAGGAAGTTCATCAGGTCCAGTTGCTTTGTGGATCTGTAGCTCTGACAGGATCTTTAACACACCAGCTGGATGGATAGTAATAGCTTCCATAGATGGATAGGGAGATCTGCCCATGTCCTTGACGTTGGTCATGTCTTCATTTCTGGTGAAAATAGATGAGAACTGACTGTTCAAGATGTTTGAATTGGACACACTATCTGAATATGTAAGGCCATCAGTAGATTTCAGTGAGGCTACACCAGACGAGTCACATCGTTTGCTGTTGATGAAGCTCCAGAAACGTTTTGGGTTGGTAGTTGAATCTGAGCTGACGATATCTTCAACATATTTGTGATATGCATTTCTACAGGCTTTCCTTGTCTGCTTCTTTACGTTCAAGTATTTTTCATAGTCCTCAGAACTGTTACTGGTCTTAGCTCTATCGAAGCTACGTTTCTTCCTGTGGGTCAGCTGCTTCAGCGAACGAGTGATCTAAGGCTCGTTGAACCATGTTGAGGTCATCTTAGATGGTACATGCTTTTCTATCATATGTGAGACAGTGGTTGTGATGTTGTCCCACATGACTTGCACTGGACTTGACCTGTCAAATTGTTCTGTAAAGGCTTGTTGAAAGGCAAGGCAGTCTTCTCTAAAATCCTTCATGTTGGCATGTTTCCACAGAAGGATTTTCCTCTTCACTGATCTGTTCCTACTTGATACAACAGAGGATTCTATTAGTACAATATCATGGTCACTTATACCTGGAAGCGCAGCACACTTGCTAAGAAGAGTAGGTCTGTTCGACAGGAAGAGATCAAGACAGTTGGTAAGTCTTATAGGGAAGGAGACCATCTGTTGTAGGTCGCAGTTTTGAAGCATCTCCAGAAACCGTTGTTTGATTGACATAGGATACTGGTTACCTGATGACGACTGCGTTTCCCAATCAATGTCCGGTAGGTTCAGGTCACCACCCAACCAGATGACAGCATTGCGGTCATGACTGTGTAGGCTTTCTACAGACTGACAGAGATCCTCCATGTACTTTGGGGTGCTAGAAGGAGGTCTGTACAAGGCACCTACAATAAGGAAGTTCTTCTTGGGGAGGCTTATTTTGATGAAGATTGCTTCCACATTAGCATCAGGAGTGCTGGGTAGTCGCTCAAAAATGATTTCCTTTTTGAGCGCTATGAGGACACCACCGTAGCCATCAGAGCGGTCGTTACGTATTAATTCATAGCTTGGAGGGAACAATTTAGCGATGTGGATGTTGCTATTGAGCCAAGTCTCTGTGCCCAGGATGATATCAGGATCAGAAGAATCTATCGGGTTATGTATTTCTTCCCGTTTATTTCTTGCACTCTGGAAGTTTACAGTTAGAATCTTATCTTCCTTTTCACAGCTGAGTGACCTCTTCTTGTAGGTTGGCGAGATGGAGATGAAGACGCCAGTGGTGGTCTAGGGCTGGGTGGCACTGTCATATTGTCATCAGAAAAGTGGGAGTACAGACAGGAACAGGCATTGCTGGTGTCGGCCACAAAAGAGTTGAAGAGGCTAGTAGAGAACTGTGGCATTCCACAGGAAGCACATTGCCTTGGTACATTTGAGTAAGCTAGAGCCTCATAGACTGGCGTAGACATGTGCATGCATTCCACATGGTACCACTGGTCACAGTCATCACAGGCCAAACCTCGTTGCTTCCATGTGACTGGGCGAGCGCAAATCTGACATGGATACTTGCTGGCAGGGCCTGGATTGAGTTCAATGTCGGATGCATTTGTTAAGAGCAGTAGGGTGAGGTACATTACAGATAGAGCCTTACACTGGCAAGTGGTACTAAACATGTGGACTTGACCCTTCCTTTGCACTCTTAGATGGTGGAGAGAGTTAGTTAATACCTCTCGGTCTGACGATGTTCTGTTGGTAAAACCTGCTTGTGCTTGCCTGGGAAAACACTTGCTAGATGTATACTTGAGCAGATGCTAGTGCTAGCACTTAGGATGAAGGCTCCTATATTCCCAACATATGAGTTGGAGATGCTTCCTGGTCTGTAACTCCAATCAGGATACAGTAGTGGGACAGTGAAGACAGGGAGCTTACTTGAGCAAGTGAGAGTTGGTCAAGAAGAACAAGTCAGAATCCAGCTTAATCCTGACATTCTCAATCAAAAATCAATCTACAGCGACAAAAATGCTAGATGTACAACATGAGAATAATGATGATTTGGATTTTGACAGAAAAACGCGTAAAAAACGGTGTTCTTTGGAGAGCCTTAAACAGAGACACTACACACACACAGGCGGCGGAGCGACTTCCAAAGTCGGGGAGGGGGGGGGGCACCAACAAAAAAGGGCACTTTCTGGGGAAAAAGGGTACCTACAAAGGGAAATCTCAAAGCGAAAATAAAGAATTTTAGACATTGGTATATACCCCTAAAATTTGATTACATTATCAGGGATGATTTCAATATCTGTTTCTCTTTATACATCGTATAAAATATTGCTTTTTAAAGCATCATACCTTGCAATTGGGTGTGATGGTCGAAAAAATCATTTGCGAGCGACGAAAAATATAAGATTTGTGAGGTCACAGTGCGAAAACTACATCTTATAAAGAGGAAAAAAACAATCCTCATCGGGTTATAAATAAGCACATTTTCATAACAGCAAACTGAAAAGACCTTTGATAATTTAAATAATTCGTCGCCGTTTTCACGAACCGGCACAAGCCACCGAAATCCCTTCAAAATGTAGTTTTTATTTTTTTTGCATTTTTAGCATAAGTTATCAACAATCTTTCATCTCACCAAATTTCAGCATCCAAAACGCTTTAGTTTTTGAGATATCCATGGTTACACAAATGACAAAAACGACACACGACCCAAAAAGCACGATTCATATTTTCACGAACCGGCACGCGCCGTTATAAGTCAATGGGCTGTGCCGGTTCGTGAAAATATCTTTGCGCTTACAAGACCTAGACGACGCGACACAGGCGGTTGTGCCGGTTCGTGAAAATAAAATACGCGCTAAGACAGCGCGAGCGCTTTTGTCTTGCGCGTAAAGTTACATAGGAAAAACGACACAGTGGCTTGTGCCGGTTCGTGAAAATATTTTTGCTACGTAAACAGCAAAATAATATTTTCACGAACCGGCACGAGAGTCCAAAGCTTCGTAATATTAATAGTAATTGTCATTATGCTTAACAAATGGAATGTATAGAAAATACAGAATATTTTCCTTTCATTGATATGTATTTTGTGATATAAAATTTGACATAAGGCATGTTTCTGGCGAATTCAAAACGGGCTAAACGTAAAACGCGTTTTTCTCAGAATGTACTTATTTCGTTGCGCGTTGGGCTGTGCCGGTTCGTGAAAACGGCGACGAATTATAACATCTATAAATGTGAGCGAGCGTAGCGAGCGAGCTTTGGGAGATATTGCTCTTAGTCGCTTGAAATTAGGGGCACGTTTAATGATGAGAGGAAAGGGGGACACTTATCGAAGGGATAAGACACATATTAGAAAATAAAAGGAGCACGTGTCAAAGTACAAAGGGTTATTGTCAGAGGTGAAAATGGGGCACTCATCAGGGATAAAAAGGCACTTATGTGAATGGAAATTGGGCATTTGTCGACGGAAAAGAGGCAACCATCAGATTTTGATAGGGGCATTTATGAAAAAGGGATAGGTTCCTCATAAGAAAGGAAAAGGGGCACGTATCATTGTTAAAAAAGGTTAATTATCAGAGGTGAAAAGGGGCACTTATCGCACCTGAAAAGGGGCAAACACCATATATGAAAGAGGCACTTATGAGAATCAAAAAAGGGCACTAATAATAAAGGGAAATGTGCATTTGTTGAAAGAAAAGGAGCACCGGTCAGATTTTGATAGGGGCATTTATTGGAGGTAAAAGGGGGCTTTTATGAAAAGCGGAATTTTGAAGGAAAAAGAGCATTTATTAGGAAGGAAAAGGGGCACGTGTCAAAATAAAAGGGGGTGTTATTAGAGATGAAAAGAGCACTTATCAGGAGGAAAAGGGGGCACTTGTCAAAATAAAACGATTGTCTCTCAGAATTGAATAGGACTATTGAAAAAGGACTATTTTCATAGGTGAAAAGGGGCATTTATGAAAAAGCGAAGGGCTCTTTGTTAAATGGGGGCACTTATCATAAGAAAAAGGGGCACTTATTAGAAAGGATAAGGGGCACATGTGAAGATATAAGGTGTTCTTATCCGAGTTAAAAAGAGGTAGTTATTAAAAGGGAAAGGTGCACTTCTTACAAAGGAAAAGGGGCAATTGTCAAAGTAAATGTGGCTATTGTCAAAGTAAAAGGGGCACCTCTTAGATTTGAATAGGGCAATTATCAGAGGTGAAGGAGGCGCTTAACAAAAGTGAAAAGGGGCGCTTCTCGTATCCGAAAAGAGGCACTTACTAGAGATTAAAAAGGGCACTTATGAGAATGGAAAATAGACACTTATTGCAAAGGAAACTGGGAACTTGTTTGGGAAAAGAGGTACGTGTCAAAATAAAAGGGGCACATATCAGAGGTGGAAAAGAGAGGGGACACTTTTAAAAATTAACAGGGGCACATATCAAAGTAAAAGGGGCACTTTTTATGTAAAAAGGGGCGCTTCTTGCAAAGTTAAAGGGGCACTTTTTGGGTACTTGAAAAAGTGGGGGGCACTATGCCCCCCCCCCCTGCCCCCCGGGTCCGCCGCCTCTGCACACACACACACACACACACACAGTAAGTGGGTACCTGGTAGGATATTTTCCTTAAATGCAACACGATGTATTATGAAGTAATTAAATGTCCTACGGCTGTAATTGTAGGTCTTCGTGTTGTGGGACACATGCTTTGTCAACATTTTGTATGTGCTTACTAGTTACTAGCCTGCACTAACCAAATTTGTAGATTTTATCCTGCACCAAAAAGTATACCTATCACTAAACCTATGGTCAAACCTATTTGCAGCCATCATCCTAATCCGATACATTTGACTTTAAAAAGCCCTGATCATTTGTCACCTGAGTATAGCCCTACAGATACATATATATCAGAGCACCTACTCAAATTTGAAGTAATTTAATTAAAACAGGTACTCTAGTAATGTACTTGTATGAATCACTGCTTGTATACATGTAGGTCCAAACTGTCCAGCTCATTGACATTAGGTGTCCAACATCAGCCTCTTTACATCACCTAGTAGATGCTTTGTGTTCCATGCCAAACCTGACTCAACTGATACTACGTGGAAATGATTTCCAGGAAGAGTTCTATTCTACACTGAATGCAAAGGCTTCAACCGTAAAGGTATGTAGGTGTGTTTGTACTCAATATCCATGCCATGATACATTTTGTACACATGTAAAAGTGGATATGAGTTTTAGGAGTTATGATATTTTAGCAACAGTCAAGATTATTTCAATGTGTGTAATGATTTATATGAAAAATCATAAAATAGTCTTAGACAAAGGACATGATTATGAAAAGGGTCTTTCATGTGCAGTGTATGATACAAAATTCATATAGCTCGATTTAAAAATATAATGTTCTGCAAAACAAGATGTTAAGGCGTTTGTCTCAGAAATTGGATTCGGTTTTTGATGGACACTAACAGGATGTGTTTAAGTAAGAATGTTTGGGGAAAGTAGAGTGTTGTTTTGATAGTAGGGGTAGTAGAATTTAGTATTAACAGATAACTGAAGTGCTCTAAAGACTAGTGTCTACAAATAATATGTTTTAAAAAAAAAACCTTTTAAAGTTTATAGGAATACATAATGTCGGAATTAGGTCATGATCTGTCTGAAAGTAGTATCAAAGTATACTTCAGAGTTAATACTTACTATAAAACAGTGATAGAGATCTTGAACACAGTGTTTTTTATTTTAAGCACAGCTACATGTACACACTCTACATATACATTCCTGTATGGTGCATAGTGTTAGTAATAGCAGTTAGGCAATGTCGAAAATCTGTCCAAATAACCGATATAGTGATAGTTCCTTCTTTTATATCTTCAAATCTCGGAACACAAATGCAGCTCTATTTATTTAAATCAATCATATAAATAATAAACATCCTAAAATTATGAGTATCAACCATGGTTCATGTAGAGGTGTTTGTGTTCCAGTGGATAAGTCTCTGGACAGTGAACCATGAGGTATGGGGTTCAAATCCCTGCCGTACGTAGCACCAATGTTGTTTGGCTAGATATCCATCTACATTTGCCACAATCGACCTAGGTGTAGTGAGTTGGTACCTGGTAGGATATTTTCCTTGAATGCAACACGATGTAGTATGTAGTACTTAAATGTCCCTCCGCTGTAATTTCGGAGATTTTGCCGCAACCGCTTGGAATTTTGAATTGTTGTTTCATAAAAAAAAAAATCCTCAAGTCTAATGCACATTTTGATACCATTTTCGTTGAAATCGGAAATATACCGGTCAGGTGTTACATAACAATTAGTATGTGCATGTCTTCAAAAAGTGCTATAATTGCATATTTATTCATGTACAAGCAGAAATGTGAATACAGGTTTAGATGTTTTTCTTCCTACATGTATATTGGAGCACCTATTTATATTTGAAGTCATTTAATTTAATAATGTTCTCTGGTAAAGTACTTTTTTTGAATCACTGTTTGCATATATGTAGGTCCAAGCTGTCCAGCTTGTACATGTTAAGTGTCCAACATCAGCCTTTTCACATCAACTAGCAGATGCTCTGTGTTCCATGCCAAACCTGACTCACCTGAAATTACATGGACACGATTTCCAGGAGGAGTTCTACTCTACACTGAATGCAGAGGCGTCAACCTTACAGGTATGTATGTATGTTTGTTCTCGATACCCATTCCATGATGAATTAATGGACACATGTAGCAGAGGAGATGAGTTTAAGGAGTTATGATATTCTAGCAACAGTCTATATCTTTTCAATGTGTGTAATGATTTATATGAAAATTCATAATAGTCTTAGCAGAAAAGGTAAAATTATTATAAAGAGGGATTTCATGTGAAGTGTATATTACAGAATTCATATAGCTTGAGTTGAAAATATGATGTTATCTAAAAAAGAATTAAACCAAAAGTTGATTTCAGATAAAGGATTTTTTTTAAAGACTAACTGGAGGTGTTTAATCAAACGTGTTTTCAGAAGGGGGGGGGGTGCAATAATTGAATTCTTATGGTTAACACTGCACCAAAAACAAGATGTTACCCTTACACTCTTTAACTCATATATTCTCAGTAATATAAATAATATAAATTATAATATTCAGGAACTTTTTTTTAATACAAGACCGCCATGGGCTTTTCCTTTCTTCTCCTTTTTCATTTGAAACTATTGTATTAACTGAACAATTCTTTTTATGTATATATACTTGTTTGTTTATTTGCGTTTGTTGTGTTTTTTTTTATGAAAATGAAATGAATAAACGAACTTGAACTTGAACTTGAACTCTTAGCTTAAACCTATGTGCAGCTCGTATCCAAATCCTATATATTTGACTAAATAAAACCCAGATCATATTTTACCTGAGCATAGCCATAGATATACATGTATATCAACACCCAGTTATATTTGCAGTCATTCAATTAAATCATGTTCTCCCTGGCTGGTAATGCTCTTGTATGAATCACTGTTTGTATACATGTAGGTAAAAACTCTCTGGCTTTCGGAGGTCAGTTTTCCGACATCAGCCTCTACACACCACATTGTAGATGCTCTGTGTTCCATGCCAAATCTGACTCTACTGAAATTACATGGAAAGGATTTCCAGGAGGAGTTCTATTCTACACTGAGTGCAAAGGCGTCAACCTTACAGGTTTGTATGTGTGTTTTTTCTCTATACCCATTTCATGATGAATTAATGGACACATGTAGCAGTGGAGATGAGTTTAAGGAGTTATGATATTCTAGCAACAGTCCATATCTTTTCAATGTGTGAAGTGATTTATATGAAAATTCATAATAGTCTTAGCAGAAAAAAGAAATTTTTATAAAGAGGGATTTCATGTGAAGTGTATATTACAGAATTCATATAGCTTGAGTTGGAAATATGATGTTCTCTAAAAAAGAATTAAACCAAAAGTTTATTTTAGATAAAGGATTTTTATTAAAGACTAACTGGAGGTTTTTAATCAAACGTGTTTTTAGAAGGGGGTGCACTAACTTAATTCTTTTGGTTAACACTGCACCAAAAACTAGATGTAACCCTAACACTCTTTAGCTCATATATGCTCACTAATATAAATTATAATATTCAGGAACTTTTTTTTTATACAAGGCCGCCATGGGCTTTTCCTTTCTTACCCTATTTCATTTGAAACTATTGTATTAACTGAACAATTATTTTTATGTATATATACTTGTTTGTTTATTTGTGTTCGCTGTGTTTTTATGAAAATGAAATGAATAAACGAACTTGAACTTGAACTTGAACTTGAACTCTTAGCTCAAACCTATGTGCAGCTCGTATCCAAATCCTATATATTTGACTTAATGAAGCCCAGATCATTTGTCACCTGAGCATAGCCATATATATATATGTATATCGGAGCACCCATTCATATTTGCAGTCATTCAATTAAATCATGTTCTCCCTGGCTGGTAATGCTCTTGTATGAATCACTGTTTGTATACATGTAGGTCAAAACTCTCTGGCTTTCGGAGGTCAATTTTCCGACATCAGCCTCTACACACCACGTTGTAGATGCTCTCTGTTCCATGCCAAACCTGACTGAACTGTGGCTACATGGAAAGGATTTCCAGGAGGAGTTCTATTCTACACTGAATGCAAAGGCGTCAACCTTACAGGTATGTACGTGTGTTTGTACTCGATATCCATTCCATCATGAATGAATGGACACATGTAGCAGAGGAGATGGGTTTAAGGAGTTATGATATTTTAACAGTCAATATTTGTTCAATTTGTGTAATGAATTATTTTTAGATATATACAATAGTCTTAGCAGAGAAAGGAAATTATTATAAAGAGGGTTTTTTCATGTACAAAATTCAAATAGTTCGAGTTCAAAATATGGTGTTCTCTCTAAAAAAAAAAGGATTTTGATTTTTGTTGTAGACTAACTGGAGGTGTTTAATTAGACACGTTTTGGGAAGGGGAGTGCACTAACTGACTTTGTATGGTTAACACTGCACCAAAAACTAGATGTAACCCTAACACTCTAAGCTCAAGTAGTAATTAAATGCCCTACGGCTGTAATTGTCGGTCCTCATGTTGTCGGACGCATGATCCGTCAACCATTTGAAATCAAATTCTTCAGTTTAATTCTGCACCAAAAATTATACCTATCACTAAATCTAAGCTCAAACCTATGTGCAGCTCGTATCCAAATCCTATATATTTGACTAAAAGAAGCCCAGAGCATTTGTCACCAGAGCATATACAGCCATGTATATTGGAGCACCCAGTTTCATTCCCAGCTATTTAATTAAAACATGTACTCTGGTAATGTACTTTCTGAATCACTGTTTGTATACATGTAGGTCCATTCATACTGACTTCGGGAGGTTATGTGTCTGACATCAGCCTTTTCACATCACCTAGTAGATGCTTAACTGACTGAACTGATACTATGGGGAAACCTTTTCAAGGAGGAGTTCCATTCTACACTAAATTCTATTCTACACTAATATGCAAAGGCATCAACCTTACAGGTATGTACCGGTATGTGTGTTTGTACACTATGTCCATGCCATCATGAGTTTAACGATTCATGATATATTAACTTCAGTCAGCATTTTGTTTAATATATATATATATATATATTGTGTTTTATATGAAAATATATGATTGTCTTAGCAAAGGAACAATATTATAAAGAGGGTCTTTCATGTACAGAAATCCATATAGCTTGAAAAGAAAACATTATGTTTGTCAACTCTAGAAACTGTACAAGCATTGTCAAATTCGTTCTCATATAAGCATAATAATCCATTATCCAGCTTTTGAGAGTAAGGTTATGATAACTGTTGAAAATTATTAAATAAATTGAAGGGAAAAAAATGGTGGCACAGAAATGTTACATATAATCTATCCTTCATAGGCAACACAGAACGCAACCGAAAGCTTTTAAATGTAACTTCGTGCATGCAGTTATCATAATGGCCTCTTTAAGCTTAAAGTGCCCATATGGATAATTATGAAATTGGAACCAATGCTGGTCTATAATGCATCGGCCGATATCTTCTTGGTCCATCAACCTTAACCCTTACTGTACTGAAGGGGGTGGGGGCCTGGGAGGCACCCCACTCCCTCCCTCCACATTTTCTGTGATTGAATTTGAAATAAAGGAAACGTTTATTCAATACATTTTCAAGATTCTTTACAAGTCTAGAGACAAGAGTTTTCTGTAAAATGCATAAAATTAGCATTTTGCCTAATTAATTAGGTTATATTAATCTGCATATTAGGAAAAAAATAAATATACCATCTTGTTCCTTACATGAATAACTACAAACATTCAAATGTTCGTGTTCTTCAGACATTCGACAGCCAAGATCATTTATTTATGTATTTCTTCTAATAGAAGTGTCATTTGTAGTCCTCCTCAATGAAGTTGTGATGAAGGTATTGGTCAACCTGCTCTAGCTGCTCGCCTGCCCTTTTTCCTCAACAACTGGAAACTTCGCGCGGGCCACTTGGGCAAGAGAGGTGAGGCTAAGTCGCCAAATTTAGTTGGAATATGATTCTGAAAGTTGTGCTAGTCCATATAGACTCCCTAAAGGGGAG
This sequence comes from Strongylocentrotus purpuratus, assembly GCF_000002235.5. NCBI lineage: Eukaryota > Metazoa > Echinodermata > Echinoidea > Camarodonta > Strongylocentrotidae > Strongylocentrotus > Strongylocentrotus purpuratus. Next base: position 32,055,618 of record NW_022145594.1, read on the forward strand.
GTAAGAGAGGCAGGGGCTGGGGAGGGGGTAATACCGGAGGAAAAGGGGCTCATGGGAAGTACAGGAGCAATTTGAAATATCAATCCATAATATGTATATAAATCTGCACTAATTCCAATACAATTCTTTATAGAACAGTTCAAATGTTTATATAACTATTATCTGAATGAATTCTCAATATACATCCTCTCACTGTCAATAGTCTTCTACTTGCAAATATAAAATACAGTAATGTATGGTTACTTGATAAATCACTTCTTGTTTTCTTTTTTTTTTAATGTTGATTTAACTAAACCAATTAACCGGATACTGATCATCTTTCTGCCATAATATATTGAATATAACAGTATTATAATTGCAGCAGAACTACCTGTAAGTGATTTATTTTGTTAACATGCCAAATGTATACATTTTAGTAAACATTGGTTGACATGAAACTTTTGAAATAAATGAACTGCATCAGTCCTTGCCAATTGTTGGTGCTTTCCTTTGTATTAAATTAAAGCGTGCACATATTCAAATATCCAGCTACCTTGCGGACAATCAAAGTGTATTACTTGTATTACTTGAAAAGCAATAATTATCTTTATATCCAATGTAAATATGTAAATAGCAACCTTGGTATCCCGTCTGTCTATATCAGATGATATACATGTACATTTTTTTTGTCGTGATCTTATGATCTTTTAAATGGATAAGAGGCTATCTTCTCTTGTTAATTTATTATTACTATTTGTTTTGGTAAGAATGCCTGAAAATCTCATGACTATCAAGCAACTGATTACAAACTATTACTGTCTGTGCATACATGTGCAACTGTATTTCTTGAATCCTCCGCTTTTTTGAGGATACCAATTAATGTATATATGTAAACATGTGTGTATATTTATTTCTCTATTTCGTTGCTGTTATCTAATTGCATTGATGATTGTTATTGAATAGCGTTTTTACAACACATGTCCTAATTGAAGACCCCCCATAATTGGTGATATGTGCCACCCTGTATAAATATCAGAAATAAATGAATGAATATATATAGAACACATTCATGAATGAATATATATAGAACACATTCATGAATGAGCTATTGAGCAAGCCATCATCAATATGTGATGAATCAAGTCTCATATTCATAAATTATTCTCATATATATATGTTTTGTCATATAATTTGTTTTGTACATTTGTCCTGTGTTTATCTGTACATGGAATTAGATGTCAATTCTTTATTAAATTTACATACACTAAATAAGAAGAATCAGTCATAAGGTCTTTCATTTCACATTTTGAAATTTATTTGTAATCACCATCTCCAAAATAAGAATACTGGAGAAAGATAACAAAAAAATAAACACCTTTTCAGTCAAACAGAAGACATAAAGATCAATGGAATGATAAAATATATAAAGTTATATGTAGTTTATATACAGTTAACAACTTATTCATTCATACCCTTACCAAGTTTTGTAACTGTTTAAGTATATGAGCAAATTGATTTGTCCTGATTTACTTTATAATGTGAGGTTTTAAGGCTTACATCCAAAAGTATTTCACATATTATTCCCCTATTCAACTTGTTCATCTTGAGTTCCGAAAAACACACAAACGTTAAATTCATAAGGGGGGGGGGGGTATGAATAATTTCGTTAACAGTATATACACAATGTACAATATTTTTGCTTGCATATTCAAATTTGGAAATGTTGAGAAAGACAAAGTAGGATTATGTAGCTACTGCTACTGAATATTTCTGATCAAAAGTTATGTACATACATGAATGAATCCAATTTACATACATTATGTACATAAGTACTTTGAGATCAAATGACAAATAAATGGTTGGACTTAAAAGTTGCAGAAAATCACTCTCTTTTTCTCAAAGTTAAACAAAAAATGGCACAAAATCTTTATAATAACATCCTCCAATAATGTGGTGATGACAATCAAATAATTTTCACAATAAAAAGTGCAATGAAATTATATTTAATAAAATTTCAAACTGAAAACAAAAACTGAGAAATAGAAAAGTGAATTCAAATCCAGTATTGACTGGTGGACAGACATAAAGATCCATTTCAATACTATATAATATATTATATAATAATATATTATTTCAAGGTGATTGTTAATATTTGGATTATGAAGGGAATGAAGGATAGAGATAGCTAAAGATTTCAATGGTTGCTAAATTTATTATGATATGTACATGTAATTGTTCTTTGTTTTACTTGTTATTATAGCTTAAATTAAATCATGACACTTTTTATGTTCGATTATTTGGCCAGCCGCCTTTCTGGCCGTTACCAGCCTAAGCAATTTCCCTTGTGATTTAAACAATTTTTATTCATGTTTGTAAATTTGATTCTGTGTGTTTCTGTGTATATGTGTTAGTAATTGTAATTGTGTGATACTTTGTTTACTGCTTTTGTTTTGTTTTACCCTGTTATGTTTTTTGTATTACTTGGCAAAATAAATTGAATTGAGAGTAAAGTTTGGTTGAACATGAAAATAAAGGTAGACATACCATTTGAGTACCAAAGAACAAGTAGTCGCGTTTTTCTTAACGTACTCTGGACGGAGTTTTTGCAAAGTCTTGTAAAGAACATATTTTATCTTGGAATTATTATTCTGTTTTTCCTACTACTATTCATGATGAACCTAAACACAACTGCTTGCTATTCGATATCTCCAATTATAGAGAATGTAGTAATTATCTCTTATTCACAAACATCAACTCAAATTCAATTTATATAAATTCATATATACATATAAATATATACATTTAGCACAATCTATTCAACATATATACACACTAGATATTTCATTACCATTTCATTAATTCAGATGCTTTAGTCATTCAAATTCATGTCAGATTCGTGGAATAATATTGCTTCAATACTTCTCTTAAAGTAAACTCCTTCCTTCCAGCCATACTTCCAAACTATACACATATAGAAGTTGGAAAATACAGGGCACACAGCAAGGCTTGACACTAGCAGGTCCCCTAGACAACCTGGAGGCCAAAAATAAAATCCAGACTTAAAAAATGTCAACATTTTCACATAGGGTATGTGCATACTGACTCTCCGAAGTTCATTCTGGACCCCCTTAAATATGTTTAGAGTGGAGCCCTGCCTAAGGTCTATTTTGACGTATGAACCACAGCAATAGAACACAAAGTGAGCATTCATAGATTTCGTGTGAAAGAAGAGTTTAATAAAATTATTTCAGGAAAATACAAAGCATGATCACACCCAAATACAGGCTTACAATTTGAATAACATTAATAATGATTACAGATTTCATACTATCCCTGTTGAGATTTTATATGGCGGTCAATGCTTTGAAAATATATAAGAGTTTCACTTCAAGCCAAGTGATTTTATAATGAAAAGAACTTGGGTACGTCGTAACAGATCATAAAAAGATTATGAAGAGTAACAAAAACAAAACAACAAAAAACAACACACACTTAGTTATGAAGTTGCATAATAGTTGATGTACTTGTGCTATTGTGATCAACTGCATTTAAAGGTAATACAAAGTTTTGGGAAATTTTGAAAATTAGGTGGATAGTGAATCTTTACAATTTTGATATTTTTGGATGCCCCTGTGGATGTATTATAAGCATTAAAAAAATTAACCTCTAAAACACTTCTGTTTTCGAGAAAAATTGAATTTAAAAATGTACCGGTGCTCCTGGTAAATTTTGATAAATTTCAAATAGCGCCTACGGCCGTACAATGGTAGCTGCGACCATGAAAAGCTCAGAATATGTAGTTGTGGTATATAATTTCCAAACGGGAATAGCTTATCCGTCGATTTTAGTCAAGAAACATTGTTTCATAGCTAAATTGATATCTTGACCTTGAGAGGGAGCTATACAACATAAAGAGTTTATTATTTACAATATCATAACTTTAGACTCGATTTCAACCGGGATAACGATCAATGAATAATGTAGGAACGCATATGCTTCCAATATATTAATTTGAATCAAATTCATGACCCCGTACCAAAACTTTGTAATACCTTTAAGCAATAGACAATCTATTGTTAGACTTTGCTTCGCTCAAATCATAGTTACATTTTAAAAAATCAGTACGATCCTTTAAACACTTCTTCCCTCAGTAACGTATTATACAAATAACACATGTTTGCGAGTGCATACGTGAATATGCACTGAATGCAGGTTAATTATTCACAGTAGGATAATGACTGAGACTTGTCGAGTTCATTGTCCGTCTCATTGTAACCAAGTTAACCACTGAGGGAAGAAGTATGTTTTAAAGGATCGTTTAAAAGAGGCAAGACAGGTTAATTCTCTGATGGAAAGCGGGACATTGTTTTACGTTTTTCGCTTGAAACTGCTTCTCATTGACCCAACGAAGACTGATACTGGCCTATTATTCCCATAGGCTTAATAATTATAGGAACTGCCCAGTTTCTATTGGCAATTGATTAAACAGTAGGGAAAGGCTCGACTCTTTTTTTTTCTTTTAATTTAGATTAATTTTTAATCCGTGTCTGATATAAGAATAAACTTTAACAGAATAGTACATGCAAGTACCAGTAGTGTATGGACCACAGTAATATACAGTCATTATTTACCCTCTCCCCATAACTATTTCATTATCCATCTAAACGAGCAATTCATGTTCACTGTGTTTGTTACCAAAAGTTACTTTTACTATGGACATTTTAAAGGCACATTTCACTGTTGATGTTTCCAAAGCAAGCCATAATATTTTTTTTTCTCTCAAGTGTAACTGTAACTTGTGAATTTTGATGAATTGTCAATGTTTTATGTAATGAAACAATGTTCACTTATATTCTGCTGCCTATCTTATACATGATGTATATAATACCTATATAGTTTCATGGAAGTTTTTAATATTTGTTATTTTGTATAGCAAACTGTGTGCCACATCTACATGTAACTAAATGTTAATATAGATATTGTGTAGATGAACAATAAACTGTTGTGATATGTTATATGCAAGAATGAATATAGAGTCATCGTTGTATTCTTTTTGTGGTTGCAGTGTTGATAGAAAAATGTTAAATTGTTGATGTTGCATACATTCTGAACATTTTTTACAAGTCTATTGTTTAAGTTTAACGTGGTTTAAGTGAACAAATTCTTCAGATTTGGTCCTTTTTAGAATGAGACAATTTTGGATTTAATCCAGAAGATCACTTCGCGATGTGGTCTTCTGGACCGGTTCGCTTCCTAGATTGCTCCAGACCATTCAAGCGTGCAGTGTGAACATAAACCGTGCCGGGAAAATGATTTTCAAACGGAAATGAATGTGTTTTGACGGGAAAGTAATGAAAGAGAGAAAGAGAATACAGCAGGGGCGTACGCAGGGGGGGGGGGGTTTAACCCCCCCCCTTTGGTATTTTCATGTGTTTAAACCCCCCTAAAAAAACGTAAACCCCCCCCCCTTTGGTTTTTTTTTTTAATTATTAAAAAAAAAAAAAAAAAAAAATTATACCCACGGCTAACCTAAAAAAGGTGACCTTACCCCCCCCCCCCCCCCCAACGAAGAAAATGTCAAATTTTGACATTTCGAGACCAAAAAAAAAAAAAATGTCCCGCTAGGGGAAATAGATCATTTGCAGTTAATCCCGCCAACAACGTGTGGAGAAGGGTGGGGGCCGAAATGACCTTGCCTCCCCCTCCCCCCCCCTCATCAAGCCTTATAAGACGCGTTGAACCCCAAAACCTGGTGCATGTTGGAATTGATAGGTGGAACATTCCTACTCTAATGAACACAAATTCAAGATCTTTGATACCTAAACTCGACGAGTTGTCTGTGTTTTTACATGAACATGGAATTGACATAGCTTGCATCACAGAAACTTGGTGTCAGTCGTCTATCCCAGACTGTTCAATGACCATTAACAACTATCACCCCCCTTTTCGTTACAACAGGGATCATACAATCGGGGGCGGCGTAGCTTGCTATGTACATTCATCTATTCCTGTATCGGTGTTATATGAACTAAGAGAGAACGATACTGAATCTGTTTGGGTTAAGCTCCAACCACGTCGCTTACCCAGGCAGTTCAACCCAATCATAGTTGGATCTTTGTACTTACCCCACAATAATAAGCATGAACATGACAAAATGTTACAGCATATTTACAGATCCTTAGACTCCGTACTATGTCGTTATCCCGGGGCTGGAATCATCCTGATGGGCGATTTTAACCATATGCCTGACAATCGTCTAAAAAGGAACTACCAACTCAAACAAATTGTTAAGCTGCCAACACGTCTGAACGCCAAACTTGATCTCGTGTACACTAATATGGCTGCCTACTACAAAAAACCAAGAATCGAAGCCGCACTTGGCCTTTCAGATCATCAGGTAGTGCTGTGCCCCCCTGAGCCTTCCTTCTCAGCTCCTTGTCCAAGAAAATTGAAAAAAGAAATGAGAATCTACAGTCATAATAAGAAAGCTCTCTTTGCGAATGAAATCGTAGGAGTGAATTAGTTACCACTTTATAGAACTCCATCTTGTCAGGACAAATATGAAATATTTGAATGCATAATCCATTCACTTATTGAGAAGCATTTTCCTTTTAAAACTGTTACTACACTTGAATCCGAAAAACCGTGGGTAACCGATCATTTCCGTGAAGTGATACGACAGCGTCAACGTGCCTTCCAGACCAATAAACCAAGTTACCCTGCTCTGAGAAATAAGGTCAATCGTCTAAGGAAGACCCTCCGCAAGCGTTATTATAGACACTTTGTAGATGAGCTTGATGATCGACAACACCATAACTGGTGGAGAGAAGTGAAGTCCTTGACAGGTCAGCAATCCAACTATGACCCTCTATGTAATCTTATGGATAATGCTGCAGAAGGTGATGCGACTAAACTGGCGGATATAATCAACACTTTCTTCGTATCTGTTTCATCTGATCTCCCCCCACTCGACCTCCCTGACACGGACACAGATTGTATTCCCCCCCGATGAATATATTATACGTGTGAATGATGTCGAGAAACAACTTAGGTCCATTGATACAAAGAAATCCCCTGGACCAGACCAAATTCCTTCTTGGATTCTTAAGGATTTTTCCCACATATTAGCAGGACCTGTTTGTTCAATAATGAATGCATCTTTCACCCAATCATATGTGCCACCAATTTGGAAATCGGCCAATGTTATCCCTATTCCTAAAGTGAATCCCCCTACATTAATAGAAAATCACCTAAGACCAATATCCCTGACCCCTGTTTTAGCTAAGCTTTTTGAAGGATTCATTCACAAATGGTTGTGGAAAGAATATCTACCACACGTTGATGAAAGTCAATATGGTAGTGTACCTGGTTCATCCACTACCTTGGCTCTACTTGATCTCTTACACCATTGGTATGATGAAACTGACTCTAAGAAACAGGCAGTAAGAATACTTTTAGTAGATTTCAAAAAGGCATTTGACCGTATTAATCACAATGTGTTAATCAATAAGCTTGTCAGGCTCGGTGTCCATGATAAAATTGTCAGCTGGATAAGATCGTTTTTATGTCAGAGACAACAGAGGGTTAAACTTGGTCAATCCACCTCCGAGTGGAAGTACGTTCAAGGCGGTGTTCCGCAAGGGACCAAACTAGGTCCCCTTTTGTTTACCATCATGCTATCCGATCTAAAGCTTGAATTCCCCATGGTTAAGTATGTTGATGATACCACTGTGTATGATATATGTAAGGTAGAATCCCAGTGTTCCTTACAACGTGCATTAGACGAATTACTTACATGGACAAAGGCCAATGATATGCAGATCAACCAACAGAAAACAAATGAAATGGTAATAAATTTTACTAAAGATGCGATTGTTCATCCACTTACCATTGATGGCAAACCCGTAGACTGTGTCCAAGAAATAAAGTTGCTAGGATTATGGATCAATGATAAATTGAATTGGAATACTCATGTGGAAAAGGTTTATGCAAGGGCTGTAAGTCGTTTGTTTCTCTTGGTCCAATTACGTAGAGCCGGTCTTCTTCAAGACGATTTGTGCAGGTACTACAAAGCTTGCATAAGGTCCGTTTTGGAATATGCATGTCAAGTCTTTCACGGGGGCCTAACCAAAGAGCAATCTAATTTATTGGAATCAATACAAAAACGTGCCCTGAGAATAATCACCCCCAACCTGTCTTATACTGATGCTTTAAATGTACTGAACATTGATCCCCTAGCTGATCGTAGAAATAATATGTGCTTGCAATTATTCAACCAAATACAGAAACCTGAACACAAACTAAATGACCTTCTCCCACCAAAACGAGAGACAAGATATAACCTTAGGAAAAGTAAACAAGTGAGTCTGCCCAGGTGTAAAACAAACCGATTTAAGAATAGTTTTATCCCTTGGTGTGCGTATAATTTACAATAAGCAGGTAATTAGTGCAATATACATTTCTTTTTTTTTCTTTTCAGTTTATACCCATACGTTGACTTTTTTTATAATTATATTATATATTTTTATATTTGGATGTATAGTTTACTTGATTGATCATTGCAGTTTTTTCACTTCTTCACTTTCTTTCTTTTTCCCTCTCTTGCTCCCTGTTCTTGTCTATTCAAGTTTATGTTGTTTCCCCCTTTTTCTTGTAATGATTTATTTGTAATATGATATACCTGAATGATTTGTAATGTTTTTTGTATTAATGATCTACATGTATTTCTATTCATAATTTATCAATTTCATTGTACTGAATTTAATAATGTTCATAATTATGTTGAAACTGTATGTATTATTATCAATCCAACCTTTGGTTGCTATGAATGAATAAAAAAATAAAAAAATAAAAAATAAAAAGCCTAAAAGAGAGAGAAGGAAGGGAAGGAAAGGGAAAGAGGAGAGAAAGGGAAAGAAAAAAAGAGAAAGAAGAAAGGTAGGGGAGATCAGTTGCGATTTTTCCGCCAACAAAGGATAGATCGGGGGGGGGGGGGGCGGGGCACTGGCGTATTGATCGGGGAGGTGAATCGGGGGAAATACAATTTAAACGTGGTTTATTTCTAATTCCATAACGGTGGTGTACACATAATGCTGAAATGACATAATTTTCCGAAATTTTTCCTCATTCTTCAGTAAATTATACTTTCTTATGCGTTTGTAAATTAACAGCCAGGCAAGAAATATGCTTCTTGAGATGCCTATATGTCAGGGCCCGCGGAACGGCGGGGATCAGGAGCCTCCAGCTCCCCCCCCCCCATTTTTGTTTGGAAAAGCATTTTAAAGAGAAATAGAAAGAAAGAGAGCAAGAAAGAAAGAATAGTTAACTGCCAGTGTCACAACAAAATAAGGTATCAAAAAATGCTCATCTGACCGTAATTAAACGCCTAAAACCCCTGAGCCTCCGGGGGCTCAGCCCCCGGGACCCAACCAAGGGCCCTTGGGCAGCCCCCTTGATACTCATCTGACCGCAATTTAGTGCCTAAAACCCTTGATCTTCTGGGGGCTCCGCCCTCTGAACCTCACGCCAATCAGTGTCCTGCTAGTGTCACAAATAAAGTATAAAAATATGTTCATCTGACCGTAATCAAATGCCTAAACCCCTGAGCTTCCGGGGGCTCTGCCCCCTGGACCCCACTGGATGCTAATCTGACGGGAATGTAATGTCTAAAACTCCTGAGCTTCTGGGGGCTCCGCCCGCTGGACCTCACGCCAATCAGTGTCCTGCCAGTGTCACAAATAAGGTATAAAAATATGTTCATCTGACCGTAATCAAATGCCTGAAACCCCTGAGATTCAGGGGTTTCCGCACCCTCGACCCCACTAGGGGCCCTGAGGCGGGCCCCTGAATGCTTATCCGACCGTAATTTGCCTTCAACCCATGAGTTTCCGGGGGCGGACAAGGTATCAAAAGATGTTCATCTGACCGCAGGCGCGTAGCCAGGGGGGCAGTGGGGGCGGCCCCCCCCAAAAAAAAAAAAAAAAAAAACGCCGGCCAAAAAAAGAGAGGAGAGAAAAGGAAGAGGACGTAGGAAGAAAAAGGAGCAGACAAAAAACATTTTTTTGAAATTCAAACAAGGATTTCACTAATGATTTCATGAAACGTAAAAGCTTCCGCGCTTCGCGCGGGAGGGGGGAGGGGAAAACTGAATTCAGACGAGGATTAAGAGTCGAGAACGGTACAACGAATCGTCTTCTTTCTCTAATGATTTAATGAAACGTAAAAGCTTCCGAGCTTTGCGCGGGAGGGAGGGGGGGGGGGGGGTTGAACCCCCCCCTTCGGTTTTTTTTATGTGTGTATTTTGGAGCAAACCCCCCCCCCCCCCCAAAAAAAAAAAAAAAAAAAAAAAAAAAATCGAGACCAAAAAACAAAACAAAGTGTCCTCTTACCCCATCCCCCCCCCCCCCCGCTTATTCAGCGGCTGGCTGAGTCGTTGCGATTTTTTTTAGGACCAAAAAAAATAAAAAGTGCCCCCCCCCCCTAAGAAATCCTGGATCCGCGCCTGGTGTCTCTCTTATCACTCTCTCTACTCTTTCTCCCTTTTCCTTGAATTTTGATTTTCCCTCCTTATTTCTCTCTATATTGCCTTTTCATTTCCCGTTGCCTTCTCTCTCTATCTATTGATCTATCTCCCTTTTCATGTCTCTCCAGTTTTTCTTTTATCTCAGTGGGGTGAATTAAATCTCAGTGTTTCTAAATAAATAATTGTAATGTTATCCTTGAATTTTCAAACCACGTGATTGCTGCAATTTTTTGTAACATGTTGCTAGTGTATATGGCTATTGTGATTTTAATATTTTTATACTTAATCATTTTGAAATGTATTCCCTACATCATATCTATCATGATTGTACAATAATCTGCAATTCGGCCCTCTGGCCATGAATACTTTCTTATATCAATAAATCGTTCAGTAAGTAAATAAATAAAATAATGAATTCCCCCTTAGAATAATATTTTTAAAAAGCTGTTTAATTGGATGGATTTTTAGGAAAAATTTAACCTTCTATTTTTATCTTCTTGGTCTTGGAAGATAGCGCCAAAGCTGTTTATGTGATGTTGAATAAAACAATTGGGATTTGGGTATGATTTCGGTCTTTACAGATCCAAACAACATCCCTAAAAAAAGAAATCATGCCCCACATATCAAATATCGAATATCAAATATCAACGAACATTTGTGCGTGTGTGTGGTGACTTTGCTTCTGCAAAAAGCATAAGCAATGCATTTCATTTGATACATTCAATTCATTCTCTCACCCCTAATCCCAACATATCACGTAATGTAGGCATCACTAGGCAGTAGGCACAGTCGATTTTTGCACTCTCGCAAAGAATGCTTCCTGTTTAAGCATGAAGACATACCACACAAAACTGATACCAAATGATTTGGGATAAAATACTCTTTCATAAGATGTATAATAATTTACTGTACGCATAGATGATTTTTAAAATAACTTGCAATTTTCTAGGTATGAACTTTTTTTTGACTCACACAGTATAACTACCGGTATATGAAATTCAACTTTTAAAAATATAATATGCAAGAACATTATAACGCATGTCAGTTGATAAATGAAAAGGTCGACTTCAAAAATAAATTCATGCGCATGTTCAACTGGGCTAATTTTGCTTGCCCTGAAGAGAGAGAGGACTAGCAATATGGCGAGTGTGCACTCGAGCGTTTATCCCCAGCGCGTTCGACGGCCACACGTCGAGATCTGCATTGTGAATGGGGATGAGCGTTCTCTACGTATCTTTCAGTTCAGTGCATTTGAACAATTGGCACGCAATACAATTTTAGGGGATTCCCCATGAGGTAATTGAGCGCCCCCGCACGTATAGGGCGCGGCATTAAGGGGTGTACCGTGTTAACAATCCCAATGTCGCAGTCATTACGTCGTATTGTCAGCTAATTTTTCACTATTGAAGTAGAATCTAATTGATTTGCATCATCCAAGCTGTATAGTCAGAAATGACACTTTCGTGAAACAGGTAGGCCTACTATTCGCTCCGATCTGCTTCGTTTCCTTCTTTTAAAGTTCTAATTCCCTACCTGGCCACTACCCGCAATAGACTCTACACACAAGCTTGTGCATGCGGAAGTGGTATTCAAAACCACGATATAGCCACAGAAATTACCATTTGGTAAGTACATCTACGTATGGAGACATCTTTATTAATCTTATTACTAACATTTGTCGGCTTATGCCGAAAGGGTGGGTAGCGTCGTGTCGCGGCGCGTTGACTTGAACGCTACCATTCGTTCAAAGCCCCCCCGGTTTGGCCGAAAGGGTGCGTTGACTAGTCTTCCACATCAGTCGTTTATAATAGAATTTAAGGAATAGAAATTTAAGTCGTTTAAATTCAAATAATCAAAATAGAAACATATTTAAAATTAAATTAAACTTGTTTTTACGTAGTCTTGCAGATCAGGCGTTTATATGAATTAAATCAATAAATAACAAGAAACACAATCAAATAATTTACTATGATATCTAAAATGTATAATAAAGGTGTTTACCTAGCCTTGCATATCAGTCGTTTATTTGAAAAATAATATCCATTTCTTTTTATATATGGAATTCAGAAAGCCCCCTCCCCCCCCCCCTCGCCCGCTTATCCCGAAAGGGTGCATTAAGGTGGTAGGCCTACTCCGTTATTTATTTATTTATATGTTATTTCATTTGTAAAGACTGTTAAGCATGACTAGTTTACATCATAAAATAATTCTATACATAGAAAGAAATGGATATTATTTTTATTTGGCCTTTTAAAAATACTTATTGAATTCATTTATTGATGTAATTCTTATAAACGCTTGATCTGCAAGACTACGTAAAAACTAGTTTTATTTAATTTTTAATCTTTTTCTATCTTGATTATTTGAATTTAAACGACTTAAATTGCTATTCCGTAAATTCTATTATAAATGACTGATGTGGAAGACTAGTCAACGCACCCTTTCGGCCAAAGAGGGGGGGGGGGGGGGGGGCTTTGGACGAATAGTCGCGTTTGACGCGATACGACAATCCCAACGCACCCTTTTGGCCAAACCAGGGGGGGGGGGCTTTGAACGAACGGTCGCATTCAAGTTAACGCGACGCGACGCTGCCCACCCTTTCGGCATTAGCCACATTTGTCAATCTTTTATAACTATGCTATTTACTCGTCTTTGTTGACCTATCATTCTTGTAACCGTACTTTGTTTTGCGTATTAAATTGTTTACCTTTACCCGCGAATCGGGACCTACCGGTTGCTAATATAAGCAAGTTCATAGTTGCAGTCTGAGCATGAGCAGATAAAGGTCATTGCAGACCAAATTGTGAAATTCACAGAGACAAAATACTGGATACGTGCTCATGAAAGTTATGTTATCATGATTCTTTATGCACAAGCAGTGCACCATGATACACAGGTGGAAGTATTCTTTGAAAAGGGGAAACAAAGGTTATTTATGTAGCACCTCCATCACTGTAGGAGGGATTAATTCAAAATTACAAAGTGGGATCTCTTCATGTTTTGAAGATCTGTGGATACTCAGGTCATTTGGGACATGTGCTAACCGTGACCTGGTCTACTGGAGTTGAAAGAATGCAGATTGGTGAAAGAGGAGAAATTGAACAAAGCATATATCGTCGGCCTAATTATGCCTTTGGCCTCTCTAAAAATCAAAAGTTTGTGGTCATTTTTTTGTTTTCAATAAATATGTTGAAGGCGAGACAAAGTGTTGGTATAGGGTCATGAATTTGGTTCAAATGAACATATTGGAAGCATATGCGATTCCTACTATATTTAGTGATCGTTGTCGCAGTTGAAATGGAATTGTAAATAAAAAAACTCTTTATGTATATAGCTCCCTCTCAAGGTCAGGATATTAATTTACCTAGTAAACATTGTTTCTTGACTAAATTCGACGGATCGGCTATTCCCGTTTGGAAATCATATATCACAGCTACGTATTCTGAGATTTTCATGGTCGCAGCTACCATTGTATAGTCGTAGGAGGTATAAGAAATTTATCAAAATTTACCGGGAGCACCGGTACATTTTGATAATCAATTTTTCTAAAAAGCAGAAGTGTGCTTGTGCTTATAATATAACACATCCACAGGGGCATCCAAATATATCAACATTGTAAAAAATCACTATCCAGCCAATTCTCTAAATTTCCTAAAACTTTGTATTACCTTTTGGTTATTAACTTAAGTTTTACATGAAATGTGTTACATTTGTTTTAAAATATTCTCAAGTTTTCATGCTTGTGCAAAACACATGTTAGGGGCTTTTGGGCATATGGCTTGAATGCAGCGTATTTATGCCAGAATGGCCGTAACCTACACGGCATTGTGCCAAAAGGGCCCTGCTGTTATCGTCTTGATCGCCCTTGTGGCATAAACACATTTTCTTGTTTCGCGACACCTTTGGTTTGCCAGAAAGCCCCTGCTACGGCTACTGGGTCACGACAACTGATAAAATTGATTAATTAAATTGTTAGAAAAAGTATTTTTGATATCTGAATATTTGTATTAATATAATGCAGCTTTCGGTGAAGTAATTTTTTAGAGATTGTACATTTAGGACACCTTTTTAGTTGTTTATTTTCATAACAGTCCCATACGTTGACATCTGTGTATTTCATGAGTTTAGTCGCATTTCATGCATCCACATCTAACTTAGATCTCACTCAGAATTCATGAGCTAAATTCATGATATATACTTTCAGTGATTATCATAAGTATATTGTGTCTATTGTTTAATTCATAAACCCTTTATTTTATATATTTTGTCTCTCTGCATGGGTACATCCCCCCCCCCCCCCCTGCTTCCTGTAAGCTAGATCTGCAAAATGCATTTCAGCCCCTGTTATATTTGAATAAAGGTCAGTAGTTAATCACACTAGTCAAGTCAGGAAGCAGATATTTTGATGAGGATAATATATTGAAAAATTAAAAAATGTTATGTACACTGTACATGCATGTCACTAATATGAGTAATTCGAATACGGTAGTAAGCAGAATTCTCCTATTTTTTTCTTCTTCTCAATAACAGGATGTCTTGTACTTTTCCAGCAGACTGAGTTTCTGTCGAATGAGAAGGACGTCTAGCACCATGGATGGATTTTGCCTTCTCTATCTGCTGATGATTCTCCTGATGAGATCTGGTGATGTTGAAACCAACCCTGGACCAGACAGGTCAGTCTATATTTGAAGCATATATGCAACAGCAATTTATAAGCAGTAGGGATAATACAGTACCTGTTCCATTATTAAAGCATACATTACTTACATGCATGCCATTTTTCTTCTGTATTCATGTACACTGCTTAATGAGGTATAAGCCTTGTGTGTGTATGCTTCAATATGCCTTCAATAAGCGAGTTCGTAATTAGGATTTGCGCATGTGCAGATAAAGGTCATTTGTTCCCAAATTGTAAAACCATTGAGATGAATACTCGTATCGTGCTCATGAAAGTTATGTAATTAGTATTCATTTAGGTACCAACAGTACATTTATCTGATACACAGGTGGAAGTATTCTTCTCAAGAGGGCAAACAAAAGGTATTCATGAAGCACCTCTGTTTTGTTATGCTGTGTCTTCTGTTCCTACTGTAACTTATAACTACATTACAGAATCACAACAACCTATATCGGAGGCTTACAATCTTGAGTTACTTTGGGTTCAGCCATTTAATCTGGATCCATCTTGTGCACTACACTGTGCCTCGCCACAGATGGCGCTATTCCATAACAACCTCCATCACTTCGACAGTGTTTATTTTAAAATGCACAAGTGGGACGTATCCATAGTGTAAAAGATCTGTTGATATTTGGGGGTCATGCGTTCCGAAGCTATTTACGAACTGGCTTATTATAATACATCTTATCAGTACATGTAGCTTAATTAAATCAGGTAGGTATGCGCATGAAACTACAGGTACTGACAGTGCTCATCTCTAGGAGCTAGTGTATATATTTATAGGCTGGAGTAGTTTATTCTTCCGTGTACTTTAGTTGTACAATCTGTTTCGCCCAAAGGATCATCAAGAACTGAACTAAACTTACAAAGTATGGAGATAGGAGCTCAAATGAATGTACAATAGGGGTTAAAACACAATAAGAGATACTTATAGCCCCTCTAAAGTGTTGGGAACCCTAAAAATTTGATGGCAAAATTTCACTTAAATTGTATCATAATGTGAAAAGGAATGTCATTCAAGACACATTTCTGCAAATGTGTTGATGTCGAATATTGATAAAAGAATACAAAAGTTAGGTTTTCTGCGTACATCAGAAAACCCAAATCATGTAGTATTCTTGTTATCAGTATTTGTCTTCTTACACTTTTTTTGGGGAAAATATTTTTAGTAGTGTCGTCCCTGTTTTCACGAAGTGACGGTAGTGAGCAAAATCGCATATATTTTCACTTTTGATTTTTTTGCATTTTTGGACATCATTCACTAACATCTTGAACCTCACAAAATTTCAGGCCATAATAATATCTAATTATGTCACTATGACGATGACGTAAACAAGAAAATACCGAGCAAAAGGATTTTCTGTTTTCACGAAGTGACGGCCAAGTACGCGCTTAACAGCCGTCAATTCGTGAAAACATCGTTTGCTCTTTTCCTGCTTTTAATATTTTCACGAAGTGACGGTAGTGAAAATTTCGCAGTTTGGAACAGTCACAGACCATGAAAAGGTGAGTTTTTAAATATTTTTGTTAGGTAAATTAATATGGTACACTCTTTTGATTCATTCTGATTCTTTGTAAGCCATAAATATGTCCATGAGCACAGAAATGTGTGAAAAATACACCGCCGTTCCACATATCGCCCCATATACTTATTTTCATGTAAGTAAATAAAGGAGTGAAGTATCATGTGATCCAAAACTAAAAAGATCAACTTATGTCTTAACAAATATAGACTAGACTAAATAACTTAAGTGGAGAGTCTTTCTTATTTAGCTCCACACCAAATATTAATGCTAGATCTATAAGGTTCTTTTTATATCTGCTTAAGTATAAATTTGAACAAAGTTTTACAGAAAGTGAAGAGTACAGTTTTACTTTAATTTTTTCAGTAATTTACTATTTACCTAATTATAAATTTGATTTAGAGTCTAGAACTCTAGTTACTCTAGGTCATCATTTTATAATTATCAGTTTATGTCAACCACTACTCGTCAATCTAGAATCTAGAGGTGAGTAGATCAGGATCTAGACCAGACTGAGACTAGTGAGACTGAGAGTGAGACCTTCAAGTTGTAAGGCGCGCGTACGCGTGCCTGGGGTTTAAGAAACTTAAGGGCTCCAAGCCCAAGGCCAACATCAACATGGCCAAGGGCAAAGGGAGTTATGAAAATTATCATCATGCCGAGCTGAGATGACCTGGGATGTAGCTCCTCCTGGCCTGGTTAACTGTTAGGGAATTCAATGATTTGCCTTACAAGCAAAGAAGGACATGAATGAACGTTTAATTAAAAATTGGAAATTAGATACAGTCCTGCCCTGAAATTGAATAAATGGCACCATCCGAAAAAGGAATACTTTTGTTTTGAGACTGAAGTAATCATGAGTAGTCTACCTTTTGGGGAACAATGTCTACATGTTTAGCTTAGTTTCTCTCATTATTGTACTCTGTGTCTGTTATATTCAAAGGCAGCACTTTAGTACCCTTGGTCCCTCACCCTATACAAATTTTTTTTTTAAACAATTGTTCTTGATACCAGCAAATGTTGCCCAACTCCACTTTGTATTTTAAAGAATTTTCCAAGCAAGCACCATACCAGATGATGTACATGTCTCACTACCAGTACCTACACTTCAGTGGTAATGACATTATGATGATGTTTTTGCTTTCACTTAGTTTCAGATGCAGTAGATACAATTTTCACTTGTATGAAGGAAGCACTGGGAAAGTACATCTACTTTTCAAGAATGCCACAGGCCAGAAACAAATCCAGGTGAGAATAGTTTCATGATCTGTTCAACTAAATCACACTTTAGCAGCAAAGTACTAAGCACACTCACTGCGTATGTGCATTGGGGTGGTTGTGTTTGGTAGGGACAATTGGAAAATTCTATTTTGGGGTAATAGGGGCAATTGAAAACTTCTGTTTGGGGTCAATTATCCCTAGTAATTAATTTGATGTACAAAAGATAATATTGGATTCATTTCCTTACCTCTGCTTGCAAATAAATGAAAGAAAATAACTTGTAATTATTTCTTTCATTCTACAAAATTAGATTGGATACGGGGACCGACATGCTGGTAAGATGGGTCCTTGATAATTCACTGAACACAGAGCTGGGATTGTGACTTGGCATAGTGACCTAAGAGTGGGAGCGGTATGGAATCGTTGAAGCAATTCACCGAACACGTACAGTCAGAGCTGCATGTGTGACTTGGCATGGTGACCCTTAAAGTCTCCTGACGGCTCCGATTGCGATTCTGATGATGACCCATTGTCTATGCTTCTGAGCGAGTCAAAAGGTATCTTCTCTCCTTCTTGATTGTTTCCCAATAGTTAAAATTTTAGATATTCTTAATTGCTTTTAATGCTTAGGTCCCTTAGTTAAGGGAATGAGTGGTCCTATCGAGGTCAGCATCTAATTTTTTTTTAAATCCTTAACAAAAATTGCCAATACTAAGGTGATACCAAATAAAGTATTTAATTCATTAAGAGCCTCTCTAAAAGTTGGTACCAAAACTACACAAAATAATTTCGCCCAATCATAATGCACTGTAAAGTTTCCCATTCATAATTGAAATTCTGATAATGGTTTTCTATTGATTGTTCTTTCTCTTATTTCCTTTTGCTTTCACGCAGTCTAGATAAAGGATCTTCGCTGCTTCAACCACTATTGCTTGGATGACATACGTGTGAAGAAACTTGAAGAACTGTTGTTGAAGAGCATGCTTGAGAAACTAGAATCAATTACATGATCGTTTTGACAATGCTTCAATGTTTCAATACCTCAATCTCTCTTTTATACTGTTTTATTTTAAACATTTTAAATATCATAAACAAAGCAAACACCACTCATAATTGTAATCGTGTGTTGTAATCGCAATGAAATGGATTGATTATAAAATCAATGAATTGATTAAAGGCAAACTGGTAACATTGTCCATGATTTCTGAAACAATGAACTGAATAGTCGTACAGGTGTCAGTTTTCTGTTACAGTATTGCAATGAACTCCTGCACACATAAATCTTTATTATTCAAATGTATAGCTCAGAACAGCTATTTATCGGGTATACCTACCTCGATCAGTAATGCATATTAGAGTTTTCGATTCCAGTTCCATGAATCCTCATATCGTATCTTTGTATTGAAGAATTTGTTTATCTATTTTCTTTAAATGTTTGTATTCACAGGGGTTGATGCCTTCATTAGAACATGAATATAAGTTACATTTCCACAATTGATTTTTCTTTCAAAACACAATGTTACTAGTTCACATTTAATGTTTATATTTTTACTTCTATAGTCATTCTCATCATAATTGTATTTGGTACTTCAAACTATCTTATAATCATACAATATAATGTTGCTGTTTTGAATTTTATCTGTTTGATGAGAAATGAAATTGTTTAGTCAAATTGATATTTCCATGTTTATCATGCATTGTTCAGCTGATAATTGTTTAGTCAGAGATTACGTGTTTGGTAAACTTTGTAGCGTTTGAGACTGTGTACTAAATTTTATTGAAATACCCTAGAAAGAGATTGTGTAAACTGACTTGCTTCTGAAACTCTACTCACAAGATATTAATGAAAAACAGTAATGAACAAAAAAGTAATGATCATGATTATATTAGTCATATTTCCCATTGCCTCGTTTTGTTACGATCAACATGTAAACCTTTCAGCCAGAACAGGATAACCATGGCGTGCAAGAAAGAGACTATACCACACAGTACTGTTTTGAATACCTCTTTTGTCTTCAGGTAAAAAAAATCTGTGCAGATGAACCTTTAAAAAAAAAGAGTTTATTTAGTAACCAGTATATTTCAGCATGCTAATGATGTAAAATTTCTTATTCATTTTTTTTTGGAATGGTATTTTGAATATAGATTTATTTCTTTGTTGACTTCATCATACATGTAGTACATGTATGTCAAGCATTTTGTATGTCACATGTGGCATTTATTTGCTATGATTGCTGAATAAACATGATAACCAGGACATGTATGAAGAATAAGTTAAAGACATTTTTAGCATATTTAGTACTGTATAATGTGCTAAATAACCTTTGTATTCCGTGGCTGTATACCTGATGAGTCTTTTCCACAAATCCCTAAATGTACATTTCAAAATGCAATATAGTATTGATGATAATTGATGATGATATGTTTGGTATGAATTATTTAATATTTTTTATTTATTCTCCATTTGCCACTTGCTGTTCTGGTTCCAAATGTTTGAATTAAAACTGCTCAGTCGAAATTCATTTTCTGTGTTTATATTGCAGAGTTAAGTAGTTAACTACAGATTATGGTCAATGATCAATACTGAATCTTTTTCCTTCATTCAAAAATATTTCTTAACATATTTGCTTTATTTCCTATGTGAAAAAATATATTTAGCTAGGCCCCTCTCTAAAATTTTAGACATTCCTCATAGTAATAGAGTAGCAAAAGCCCTAGTATCACCCGCATGAATTTCAACAAGAAATGGCAGAATTTGTGTGATATTAAGAGGAGATGGAGGGGGTAAAGAGAGAGAGAGAGAGAGAGGGGGAGACTACTTGAACGTGTTCTTAAGTGGAAAGTATATAGTAACTTTAGTGCAATCTTTAGTTCCTACTACATACAATATACCTGATAATTAAACCTCAAAGAATATTAAATACATATCCATTTTAGCTTAAGATTAAAGAGAATAGCTTATTAATCATTTTAAAAGCACTTTGTGCCAATATCCATCTGTGCTATTGATAGTTAATTTATTGTGAGCCGTAGCTTCGTGAACAAAAACTGACATCATACATCTAACATCATAATTATACAAAGAAGAAAAGGTGCTCTTATTTTATCCATACATCTATTAAACAAGTAATTTTACCGTATTTCAGTGTCTATCTCATGAAATTGCTTCACACAATAAAAATCCCATATGTTTTATACGCGCTCGGCTACGAGCCGTCACTTCGTGAAAACAAAATACAAGCGTTCTATGTGATTTGTGTTTTCACGAAATGACGGTTAAGTTAAAAGTTCATACAGAGACATTCAGTTTATTCTTATCAATAAAAAAAAAAACAGCTACCAAACGAGGAAAATGTACTCTATCTCTCAGTTCGCATTATTTTATCTGTACATCAATTAAACAAAACATAATGCCGTTTTTAGTGTCCATTTCGAGAATTCCATCCACAAGGGAAAAGTCCCATACGTTTTACGCGCGCGGCTACGTACCGTCACTTCGTGAAAACAAAATCAAAGCGTTCTATGCAATTTGTGTTTTCACGAAATGACGGATGTGTTAACAGTCCACACAGAGAAATAAAAAAGCAGCTACAGAAAGAGGAAAATGTACTCTTTCTCACAGTTCGAATTATTTTATCTGTACATCAATTAAACAAAACATAATGCCGTTTTTAGTGTCCATTTCGAGAATTCCATCCACAAGGGAAAAGTCCCATACGTTTTACGCGCGCGGCTACGTACCGTCACTTCGTGAAAACAAAATCAAAGCGTTCTATGCAATTTGTGTTTTCACGAAATGACGGATGTGTTAACAGTCCACACAGAGAAATAAAAAAGCAGCTACAGAAAGAGGAAAATGTACTCTTTCTCACAGTTCGAATTATTTTATCTGTACATCAATTAAACAAAACGTTTTGCCGTATTTAGTGTCCATTTCGAGAATTCCATCCACGAGAGAAAAATCCCATATGTTTTACGCGCGCGGCTACGTACCGTCACTTCGTGAAAACAAAATCACAGCGCGTCCTTGAATTTCGTGTTTTCACGAAGTGACGGTAATGTTTACAGCTCATTTCCTCAAAAAATATAAGAAATTATGGAAATATTTAAAGATAGAACTAAACATTGAGATATTTTCAATCCCAGGATATAAAATTTATTTGCCTTTGATAAATTAAAGAGGTTGAGATTATGGCTCGAACATTTGAAAGCGATTTATTCAAAACTAACTTTCTTTTAGTTGCGCGCTCTACCGTCACTTCGTGAAAACAGGGACGGTGTGTCTAAAATGACATCCTATTTCACATTATTTAGGTGAAATTTTGCCTTCAAATTTGTGGCGAATTTGGGGCTCCCAACACTTTAGAGGGGCTTTAAGAGATACTTATGAAAGAGATGCTTGATAAAATCTTGTTTTTAATTACAGGATTGTCAGTGAGAAGGAATTCTTAAAGCTGTCCAAGCAAATTGAACCTAGCTACTTCAAAGAGGTGGGCATTAACCTGGACATCTCCATCGCAGAGCTTGGTCAAATCGAGAAAGATAGCCAAAATACCGGTGATGCATTGATGACAGTGTTCATGAGATGGAGAGACAAACAGCCTCTAGGCACAGACATCAGGGCTTTTCTTGCAGCGGAATTAGAAAGAAGTGGCTTAGGGTCCCTCTCTGGCGAACTTCTTGCTGGCAGCCTATTCCCAAGCAGGACAGGTGAGAATGAGAAGGAAATTATGTCGGCTTCCCGCAAGAAGGCCCTTACTGCCATTGAAAATGTATTGCTCTTGCAGGCAACCAACAAACACTGTCATTTGTGTTACCAATAGGGTTACTTACAGCAGGGCATCCCAGTAAACAGACAGCCCACAAGTCGGTCTGGTGAACCCTCAAAATAGTTGTCAGAAATGTCATGTTTGGAACCACCGCATTTTAAGCCCAGCCATCGCTGACTTTTTTAATACATGTTGGTCTTACCATTACAGAGTCTTTTAACCATTCTGACCTTATGTCAGCCCCAACATGCAGAATTTTATACTTTTTGTGTACAAAACTAAAGGAAAACTATATTTCTCTCTGTTCTTTCTATATTAAGTTGAATGGTTCTTTAAGCTGTAATTCATAAGGTTTAGCGTTATTGTCCATACTGTTACCAATAGTAATTTGTGATATTTGTGTTGCATATGGATTCATAAATAGACATGAATGTACTTAAAATACTAAAAGACAAATTCTATTGAGATATTTTTGAGTTGGAAAAACAAAACAAAACATACATGTAGACATGCCATGCATCAACAATAGTATGCACGTATGATGTATATACATTAAACTGCAAAGACAATAATTATCTGTTCTCTTTTAATCTTGGTCCAGGGGGGTGTTTCATCAACTAAAATCGATTTCGATTTTAAAAATCAATTTTAAGGCCGAATCAGTTTTAGCTTAAAACCGATACATGTGAGCTGTTTCATCAAATCGATTTTAAGCTAAAATAGATTTTTAGGTGTCTGCAATCAAGGCTAGTCAATTTGGGGTAAATCGATCACAAAATGGCCTTGCTTAACTACAGTGAGAGTCCTTGAAAAGTGAGTAAAATCTGTTTTTCTTTGAAAATATCAATTCTGTTGATAACAAATCTGTTATTTTGGAAGAAGAAAAGTGTTCCTTTCATTAGTATGCAATTTCAATTTTGTGTAACTGAACGAAATCTTAAATAAAATCAAATTTTATCACTCTCTAAGTCTAAGTGGACGAATTGCACCGGTTCAACCATTTCAGTCCCATTCATATAAATTCATGCAGGTTCAATAGTAATTTCCTAACGACATTTATTATTCGGTTAGGACAGACAGGTACAAACTAATTACTCTAGTTTATTCTTGCAGTAGTATTGTGGTTTTACTAGTTATGTTACTAGTTGTAGATTTGGACTTAGAATCAAGATCTAGGCCTAGATCTAGGCCTGGCCCTAGATAGTCTATAGGCCCTAGGCCTATCCCTTATTTATTTTATTTTTAGATCTAGAGTCTAGCATTGTCTTGTTTTTGTTGATAAGGTCTAGACCTATAAAAAAGTTAGAGTTCTAGATCTAGAGACTAGGGGTCTAGTCTAGTCTAGGTCTAGATTTTCTAGACTCTAGATCTAGACTAGTCTAGTCTATAGATCTAGAGCTAGGTCTAGATTTAGGCCTAGGGTCTACTTATAAATGATATATCTAGACTCTAGGTCTAGATCTGCCTATAGGGCTAGGCCTAGGGCCTAATTATTAAAAATCTATAGGATTATTGTTTTGAAGGTAAAATTTTATGAAAAAAAATTAGACTCTAGATCTAGATCTAGAGGTCCTAGAGCGTTACTGTCAGACCCAGGTCTAGATCTACTCTAGGTCTAGATCTAGATGTAGATTTAGTCTAGAGTCTAGGTCTAGATCTACATAATACTTGATAGATCTAGATCTAGGGTAGATGTAGACCTGTAAGTGAGGTGGGGGGGGGGGGGGGGGGGGGGTAAAGAGCGCATTTCTTTTTGTTTTAGGTCCCGAATATTTAAAGATCGCGCTGGCCGCAAATTCGCTAAGTGGGGGGGGGGGGGGGCGGAAGGTAACACTTATTTTTTTTTATTTGGCGGGGGGGGGGGGGGGCACGTCCCTGTTGGTCAGTACATTTTGGAAAATTTTGCTGTGCCCCCCCCCCCCTTGATCCGTCCCTGGTAATAGGGTCCCTAACACAGTCCAACTCCAAGCTCTAGACTAGTCTATACTATAATTAATTATTATTTTTTTTAATTTCAGAGTCGGACTAAAAGATGGAGTGGACCACAAGTCGTATCCACCAAATAGACCTTGGCTTTAGTCCAAGACTCAAAAGTTTTCTTCTGCCGTGTCTCTACAGTCTTGGACTTCTCATTCTTCCTTGGCCTCAGGCTCAAGGAAAGGGTTTGGATATGCAGAATGTACTCAAGCTCAATGTCTAGGTGTACAGCTATAGATCGTACTGTGCTAAGCGGCCTTGTGGAGTGATCTTCTTACTAGTAAAATTTGCACACCAATAATAAAACAAAGGTAAGTTTGTGGTTCTTCTAGACCTATGTATAAATAGATTACCTATTTGTTGTTGAGTGTGTAAATCTTGATTTTCATTAAATTTTCTACGCACAATCGCAAACTGATAAAACCATGTGAGGGGGAAGTCAACTATGACATGTCTAAATCATAGATAAATTACTTCATCAGCCAGATCTGATTAATATTGTACAAATAATAGGGCAGCAATTAATGAATAAAGAGGTGATTGAACAAACTGTAATGAGTATTATGAAAGCTGCTCTGTTTGTTTTATACCTCTTTGCCTTCTACTCACGACAGGGGAATGTTCATTGAATCTGTGTACAACAGTGTTTGGTTCAAGAGCAGGGTATCCGCGATCAAGATTAGACTCCATAGTCAATCTTCCAAATGTCTAAAACTTACAATTTGGTTGGTAACAATGTCTTGGACTGAATACATGTAAATTACTGTTGTAATTACTGATAAAAATGTACTTATATTCTTTTGAACACATTTGAGATGTGCTCTCTTCATAACAAATATATGTATCTCTGTTTTAAATCCTAGGTTGCAAAATAAAGAGCTATGGCATCTGCATGTACTGCTAGTTCATGACAAATGAACATTTATTGTCCATCTCTTCAAATTGAAAAGGTAAGCAGTATCAATTACCAAAATTGATCTATCATTTTTCATAATCCTTGTAAGAAGTCTAATACCCATCTTACCCATTCTGTTAGATAAAACATACACAAATGGTAATGAAAGGATTTTTTTTTTATCCAAAGCAAACAATTTTTATCATCTGTAACTATTTTTTATTCTCCTACTTTATTTATTTAGCAATTAAAGTATTTGAAATAATCATAAATACAAAAGTTGAAGATTGATTGAAAAGTTGTACTAGTATTTAGTTATTGATTCATTTATTACATAACTTTCAATTCCTATTCTAGACTGCAGAGCCTGAATTACCTGCAACGTTATGCCTCTTATGAAACATCAGCCAGCCTACAGATAGAAGCTCCCTTTTCCAGCTTTAAGCAAGAGGAACCACAATGAGATACAGATCTTGGTATCATGGACTGGTCACTTTTTACAACCAACACTACTTGTAAATTAAGATTTACAAATTAATTCCTATAAGCTATCAAAAATGCTCTAGTCAAGGTACTAAAATTTTGCCATCGAGTTTGAGGTTTTGGGTTTGATAAAATGTTAACATAAAATATTTCAAAGGAAGTAAACGTTTTAATGATACTTCCAAGATTTCCTACATTTTAAACTGAATTTTAGAATTTTGCAGAAGAAAAGAGAAGAAATAAAAAGCTATTATTCTGTCGTGGAGGTTATTGTTACCAAACTCCATTACATAGATAATTTTGTTCATGGCAATAAATCTTAAAATATCAAATTGGAATTTCTTAATTAGCAATTCATCTGAGCAGCAGTTTGATGACCTATTTGGAACTCTTCCTAGAGGCACTTCTTGCATGACTATGTATCGATAATTACCTGTTGGTGCTTAAAGTGCTATTGTAGCAATTGCACAACAACAAATACAAAATAAACAACAGAACATTGTGATTGATTTTTCCTGCAGGAAATATATTAACACTGACTTATGTTGTCCTTAGAATTTTTTGTCAAAGCTGATAGAAAAGAATTGATTAATTTCATATAGACAAACTATTGCATCAAGAAACCACATTCTCACCGACTGCGTGACCTTACATGACAATGTACATGTATATCATCCTTAGATTAACAACCGTATGAGTAACAGAAATATTTGTGACAAGTATTACTCTTTCAATCTCCATAAAAGTAACTCGAATAGAGAGTGGCAGATATCAGCTGCAGTAGTTTTAACAACTGGCTGATACTTTCATAGGAGCACTTTTATTTGTGTCATTTAGAATATTGTAATTGTATCCCTTGAATGTGTTTGCTATGCTCATCATTTACAAAATGTAGATTTCATTCATTAAAGCATAAACATATTGATTATACTTTAAAATCTGTGTTAATTTTATTTTGTATGTATTTTTTGTCTTTTAGGAAGATAAAAGGGGGGGGGGGATGAATGGATGAAATTGTATGCTAGCACATGGTGATAATAATTACATGATGATAAAGGGCAATGATGTGATTCAAGAATGGTGTGTTTGTATGCTGGTGAGTTATTGTTATAAGTTGGTGTTTATTTATTCATTTTTGTTCTTTATTTATTGTTTTTTTGGGGAAGGGGGGGGGGGGGTGTTCATGAAGAAACAAAATTATGGCAAGCAAAGCGTTGTGATGGGAGTGTCGTTTTATGTTAATGAGAGACAGAGAGAGAATATGAACGAAATAAGGACACATAATTGTAAGCGCATATAAAAAAAAATATAGAAAAAGGGGCACATAACAAAATGGAAAAGGGTCACTTCTAAGAAGAAAACATAAAAAGTTATTAGAAATAACAAAAGGAACTTTAAAACAAAGTGAAACGGGACAAACTTCATGAAGGAAAAGTGCACTTGTAATAAACAAAAAGGGATGTTAATCAGATGTAAAAGGGGCACTTAAACCCTATCTAGCATGGGTTATTTTGAAACTGCATAGCCTGGGGGGTCCGGGCCCTCTTCCCTGGAGAAAAAAACGTGTAAGAACACGTTAACTACCTTTTTTTTTTAGATGGACCCCCTCCCTTGGCGCTCAATTTGATTTTTCAAATTTTCGAGGGCCCCCCCCCCCCCCCCCACTGAGCGAATTATCGGCCGGCTGTTTCGCTGCTAAATATTGTCTCACGAATTGGGCCCCCTCCCGTGCCGCCGGCTGGATAAGGCCCCCCCCCCCAGGCTAGATAGGGTTAAGGGGAAAATGGGCCGCCCATGTATTTTTGAAGAAAAAAATGGGCCAATGTGCTCCCCCCCTCCCTCCAGAGTGCCACATTTGGTATTGATAATGCCTAACTATGATGATTTAAAAAAAAAATTGGTTATGAACAAAGATTTGTTCCCCCAAGAACATAATTCTTCATTTTCAGATGTATGTTCAAATTGAAGCTAGCCGACACTTGCGCCTTTGAAACCAATGAATGCTGAACATAGCATATCAATAATGCAATAAATAAGAATAAAATTGATTTAAAATTGATATGGATCACACACTAACTTAAAATCGATTTTAAGGCCAAAATCGATTTTATTTATTTAGTGAAACTGCTGCTAAAATTGAAATCAATTTTAGGCCCTTAAAATCGATCAAATCGATTTTAGATCGATTTTAGGGCTTTAGTGAAAAACCCCCTGGTCAGTCGTAAAAAGGAGTCTGTATTATAAGCCACCATAGGCCATGTACTATAGCTGCTCCTGACACACCCTCTAACAGCAGAAATAATACAAATTGAAAATGTAAAATTGTAAAGAAATAAATGCATCACAAATTGTTCATATGATCAGGTGTGTGTATTGAATATCCTTAAAATATTAATGAAACATTTTGATATTCAGAAAATTTCTGTTGATCTAAATCATAAATCCTCACACTAATGCTATTTGATTTTAAGGTACTTCTGTTGCAATATCAGGATCACAGACTCAACCACTTTCTCCTGACCAGATCAAGAGATGTGCAGATGATTTCAAATTCAAATACCAGACAACTCTCTGTATGATCAGAGCTGATGCCCTCAACCCCGATTCCATTGTGCCATTCAACGACATGTACACGAACCTTCTCCTAAAAGAGAAATATAGAGAACACAAGCGACCACTTGAGTACAGGGATCTCTTTGACCTCAAAGTCAATGGAGAGTTCCCCAAGCGGATCATGATTCAGGGAGAGGCTGGAGCTGGAAAGACAACATTCTGTTCTAAGATTGCCTGGGACTGGATAAATGATAGTCCTGTTCTCCCAAAGTTTGTGTGGGTACTTGTTGTCCCTCTTTGTGAAGCCAAGCAATACACGATCGGTGAGATTGCCAAGTCGTATCTTTCAAAGGACAACCCAGCAACAGCCTGCCAGATCACTGAGTACATCCGTTCAAATGCAAAAGATGTATTCATTGCTTTTGATGGATTAGATGAGTTTGATGGCAAGGTTGTACAGCAAAGGAAAGTTGGTTCAAAGTCAGAATGTCTCCAGCCAAAGTCCACAGATCAAACCAAGGCAAGAGGAAGTTCTTCAGAAAGAGGTGACATTGCACTTATAGACATTCTTCGTTCAGATGAACTTGACGCTTGCCCGGTGTTGGTGACCAGTCGCCCAAGGAAGGTCACAGAGTTTACATGGGATAAGAGTCTAAGGAAACTCTACACTTTCCTGTATGTGGAAGGTTTTAGCAAGGAGAATGTGGAGGTTTACATTCACAAGTACTTTGAAGACGATGTGGCCAAAGCAGAACAGCTTATCCAGTTAACCAAAGAAAGTGACATCATATCTGAGTATATGGCCCCACATCCTATCTACATAGCTATGCTCTGTCTTATGTGGAGAGAACTTGGTGACGAAAAACAAGAAAAGTTAAAGTCATTTCGAACATTTTCACAAATATTTGATGAAAGGTTTAAATTCCTGAGGGTGCATTATGCTCAGAAAATGATCACAGATTTAGGCAGCCAATCATTCAAAGAATATCTCTCTCGAATTGAGAAGCTCTTGAAACCAGTTGCAAAAGTTGCTTTCATCGGGCTACAAGAAAACACTGATGTTTTCAAAGCAGATGATTTTGAACAGTGTTTAGAATCCTTGGAAACAGCTTGCAGAGTAGGGGTGTTAGAGAAAAGAAAGTCATTTATAAATGATAAGAGCAGTATTGATCTGCAGTCTCAAATCTTCTTTCCACACAAACTCTTTCAGGAGTACTTTGCTGGAGTCCATCTTGCTTCCTTGTATGAATTAGATCGTTATGAATTCAACAGGCTGATTGAGCAAGTAGTGCTGCCTAGGAAGGAAGCTTTTAGGTATCTCCTGTACTTCACTGTATCACGGGACAAAACCATTGCAAATCATATCATGAAATGTATGGTTCAGGGTAACACCACAAACCAAGAGGAGATGGATTTCTTGGTTGATGTATCCTTTGAGAGTCAGGACCTAGATACCGTAGCCTTGTTGAGGGGCCGAGTGTCACCTCTGAAAATAGACTTCAGGACAGCACACATCATAGCAGCTTATGTATTCACTGGACTATATGTAGATGTGGTAAGTTTGATATCTTACAACATATATTGATAAGTATTATTACTTAAAGGGGAAGTCACCCTAATATTAAGTTGGTTTGAATAGAAACAGATAAATGAGATAAACAGGTCAGTTAAAGTGTGAGCACAAAACGATTTAAAATGATAAATTTATCAATTTTTGAAGGTGCAATTAATCAGAGACAAATTTGTATTT
This sequence comes from Strongylocentrotus purpuratus, assembly GCF_000002235.5. Lineage (NCBI taxonomy): Eukaryota > Metazoa > Echinodermata > Echinoidea > Camarodonta > Strongylocentrotidae > Strongylocentrotus > Strongylocentrotus purpuratus. The sequence continues at coordinate 32,085,968 of NW_022145594.1, forward strand.
CCGTGACGTATCTTGGGAGCTCCCCTTCTTTTTCCCTTGTACTAAAAAACTGTTGAAATCTATTTTTGCCCTTTACAAAATTGTCAATCGTGCATTTCCCTAAATGTAATTATTGCAAGTATGTTTTTATACAACCCCTTTATGAAACAAATCTGTTCTGGTAAGAAAATGAAAGTTCATGAAATTTTCTGTACAGAGCAAATATGAGAGGAGCTCGCATGATACGTCACAGTGTCGCCAATTTGTGTTTCACCGATAACAACTTTTTTTTAATTCATAACTTTCCTATTTTAATGCTCAAATTATCCTTACCGGTAATAATTTTTTGCATTTTCTGCTTGTATTAAAACCAACTTAATATCAGGGTGGAATTCCCCTCTAATTGCAAATCCATCAGGCGTCTATAGATTTGCGTTTTTGAAGAATGGGTCTATAATACCGGTATGTCTTTTTAAAAACTCTCTCTTACATCCATGACCTTATTGTATACCTGATAATCTGTGATATAATCAAATCATATGATAAACAGTAATACTTAACTTGTACTAATAGGTTTTATTAGTCAGAAAATAAGCCATCTTCTTGAAATGGCATAATAAACAGCAGTTTTGATGGAGGGTCAATTTGGGGGCCCTATGAAAATGGCAATATTTTACCATACTGCATTACTGACTTAATGTTATACAAGATCTTCCTTTGCAAAAATAAATCATAGCACTACTCTGTTGATATGGACACATTCTGTAATCATTCAATACCAGGTAAGACAATATTTATGCAGGCCCAGTGACAGCAGCATAAACAACATTTCAGGTGGTCTTAAACTTTAACAATGGACGCTGTCGGATTCTCTCATATCATCATTGTTTGTTTGTTTATTTTAAGATCGATCTTTAAGTGAATGATTACATGCTTGGACCAACTATATCACATGATTTAGCGGAGATTATATGCTCTGATCCCTCTCTCGAGAAATTTTCACTATTCAGAACAGTCTTAGACAATGACTTCTATGTAGTTCTTGCTAAAGAAGGAAACAAGTCCAAGGTGAGTGAAAATACATATTGTAATAATAATGTTAATATTAATAATACTAATACCAATACTTTTACTACGCCACTACTCCTACTACTATTACTACTAATACTAATAATACCTATATAACAATAGTGATGGTGGATTCTTGTATATAGCACACATATTCATTATGCCGTGACATTTTCGGTGCTTCAACATTAAAGTGTACCAATCTCCTAAAAAAGTGATATGTGTACAGCTGGAATATATATAAAATAAGCATAAAAAACCTTCTTGAAAATATAAAGCGACAAGGAACCCCAAACATACAGATTACTTGTGGATGATTGGTCAACTTTAAAACAGGTAATTTTATGTCAATACAGTCAAAGGCTTACTCTATATAGTACACGTTTTACATTGTAACCTATGTGTTATGATCCAAGTTCACCCCCCCCCCCCCCATCCCCAAATCTGCCAGTGTTTCACTGTTTGTACAGATCTAGACTCTCTGCCTTCATGGTGTTGAGTGTCCCTCACCAGTCACATCACATGATGAGAGTAAGCAAAATGTATATAAAGAGGATCATACATGTAGATCTATAAGTATAAGCATACAGTATATGTGAATTAATGGAGACGAAGAGTCTATTTGACAAATGAACCTAACTTCATGTAAGTTGTGTTTAAGATTTGCTGGGTTTCACTCAGCATGCTATGTTTTTTTGTGGATAAATGTTTTGGATAGATGCAATCACTTTAATGAATTTGCAGAAATGAAATGCACCACGGCTGTAATGGTTAAAGTCAGACATTTGATTTTTCAATGCATGCTCTATTGATACATTTTCTGTGCTTACTATCTTGCATTAACCAAATTCTTAACTTAACCCTGCACCAACAACTATACCTAACCCTAACAGTAAACGTAAGGTCAAACCTATTTGTAGCCTCATCAAATCCTATTAATATGACGTACTATATATGACTATAGGTAAAGCCCAGAGCGATTCTCAGCAGAGCATAGACATACACATACAGGTATATCTGAGCACCCAATTATATTTGCAGTCCTTCAATAAAAACAAGTACTCTGGTAATGTACTTGTATGAATCACTGTTTGCATACATATAGGTCCTAACTCTCTGGTTCATGGATGTCATCTTGTCATCAGCCTCTGTGTTCCATGCCAAACCTGACTGAGCTGAGCCTAAGTGTAAACATGTATACCTATCACTAAACCAGGGCTCAAACCTATTTGCAACCCTTAACCAAATCCTATATATTTGACGAAATAAAGCCCAGAGCAATTGTCACCTGACCATAGCCATACACATATCAAAGCACCAAGTTACAGTTGCAGTCTTTAAAAAAAAAAGTGTACTCAGTCTTGTAATGTACCTGTATGAATCACTTTTGTATACATGTAGGTCAAAGCTGTCACGCTTTACGATGTTAGGTGTCCAACATCAGCCTCTTCACATCACTTCATAGATGCTTTGTGTTCCATGCCAAACCTGACTAACCTGGCACTAAGTGGAAAAAAATTCCAGGAAGAGTTCTATTCTACACTGAATGCAAAGGCGTCAACCTTACAGGTCTGTATGTGTGTTTGTACTCTATATCCATGCCATGATTAAATGAATTCATGTACACATGTAGCAGTGGAGATGAGTTTAAGGAGTTATGATAATTTAGCAACACTCAATATTTGTTCAATGTGTGTAATGTTTTTTTTATGAAAATATATAATAGTCTTAGCGTACAAAGGAAATTATTATATACAGGTTCTTGTGTGTGCAGTGTATGATACATAATTCATATGAGTTGAAATTATGATGTTCTGCAAAAAAACCTTCACTTTTAAAGGTTTACCTCATAATTGTTTTGTTTTTTTGTTTTTGAAGGAGACTAACTGGATGTGTTTAAGTAAGAATTTTTTGGGGAGGGGAGTGTTGTGTTGCTACTCATGCATTAATACAATTCAGTATAAACAGATTACTGAAGTACTGAAATGATATGTTTGTAATTTTCATATTTTTAAGTTCAGAGCAATTCATAAGGTAAGCATTATGTCATCATTGGTCTGGAAGCAATATCAAAGTATACTTCAGAGTCAATACTCACTATAGGAGGATAGATATCTAGATCACAGTTTCCTTATAAGTACAGCTATATGTACACACTCTATGTATACATTCATCTATAATGCATACCTTTAATCATGAATGTGTTATATAATAGCATTTAGGCAATGTCAAAAATGTGTCTAAATAATCAACAAAGCAATTGTTCCTTCTTTGTTTTATTAATTCTACGAACACAAATGCAGCTTTATTTATTTAACTCAATCATATGAACAATATACATTCTAAAATAATGGGCATCAACCATGGTCATGAAGTGTCTGTGGTCCAGTGGATAAGTCTCTGGACAGTGAACCACGAGGTATGGGTTCAAATCCCCGCCATACATAGCATTAATGTTCTTTGCCAAGTCATTACCGGTATTCTACATTTGCCACACTCGACCTAGCTGTAGTAATTGGGTACCTGATAGGATAATTACATGCACTTTTGCTGTGATTTTCAGTCCTCGTTTTGTTCGACACATGTTCCATGAACAATTTTCTTTGCTTATTATCCTGCACTAACCAAATTCTGAACTTTTATCCTGCTCCAAAAAGTATACCTATCACTAAACCTAATCTCAAACCTATTTGCAGGCTTTATCCAAATCCTATATATTTGACTAAATGAAGCCCAGTTTCGTCATCTGAGCATAGCCATACATAAACATGTATATCGGAGCACCCAGTTATATTTGCAGTCACTCAATTAAAACATGTACTCTTGTAATGTACTTGTATGACTCATAGTTTATATACATGTAGGTCGGACGTGTCCTGCTTGTAGACATTAGATGTCCAACATCAGCTTCTTCACATTACCTAGTATATGCTTTGTGTTCCATGCCAAACCTGACTGGCCTGGAACTACATGGAAAGGATTTCCGGGAGGAGTTCTATTCTACACTGAATGCAAAGGCGTCAACCTTACAGGTATGTTAGTGTGTTTGTACTCAATATCCATGCTTTGATGCATTCATGTACACATATAGCAGTGAAGATGAGTTTAAGGAGTTATGATACTTTAGCAACAGTCAATATTTATTCAATTTGTGTAAGGATTTATATGAAAATCCATGATAGTCTAATTAGTAGGCACAAGAAATTATTATAAAAATGGTCTTTCATATGAAGTTTATAATACAGAATTCATATAGGTTTAATTGAAATATGATGTTCTGCACACAACTTTTTGAGATGTTTGCTTCAGATATGGGATTTAGGTCTTTGATGGAGACTAACGGGATGTGTTTAAGTAAGAATGTTTTGGGGAAGAAGAGTATTGTGTTGCCACTCATGCAATAATAGAATTCAGTATTAACAGATAACTGAAATTCTAGTGTCTACAAAAAAAATTGCTTGTAATTTTGTATTTTTAAGTTTATAATAATACATGAGGTTGGAATTAGGACATCATGTGTTTGAAAATAGTATTAAAGTATACTTCAGAGTCAATACTTACTGAACAAGGATAGAGATCTTGATTACAGTATATTTAGTTTAAGCAGAGCTACATGTACACACTCTACATATTATACAATTACTTTATATAATACATACTTTTATTCATGAATGTATTATATAGCATTTAGGCAATGTCAAAAATGTGTCCAAATTATCAAAGCGATAGTTCCTTTGTGTTTTTAATTCTTCAAACACAAATACACTAATCAGTCATATCAATAATATACATTCTATAATGATCGGCATCAACCACGGTTCATGTAGAGGTGTTTGTGGTTCAGTGGATAAGTCTCTGGACGGTGAACCACGAGGTATGGGGTTTCAAATCCCTGCCATTCGTAGCACTAATATTGTTTGGCAAGACATCAATCTACATTTGCCACATTCGAACTAGGTGTAGTAAGTGGGTACCTGGTAGGATATATTCCTTGAATGCAACAATATATAGTATGTAGTCATCAAATGTCCTAAGGCTGTTAGTGTCGGTCCCCCTGCTGTTCGACACAAGTTCAAGTTCAAGTTTATTCAAACCAAATCAAACATAAAAAATGGTACAAGATATAACAGCAAGGAACACAAGAATGATAGATTTGGGACCCCAGTGAAGCACAGCTTGTGAACGGGGCCCCTTTACACACTAGACTATACAGTAGGTATATAATGGCATATAATGGCAAGGAGTATGTGTGTATGTAACAATGTAACAACATAACAAATTATGCAGATGAGTATACCCCCCACCCCCCAATTACAACACATACACAAACACACACACACACACGCACACACACATAACGTACACTTCATACATGGCTACCTCATCTTGTTTTATACACTCATGTATCTGATAGCAATCTGTCGAAAAGGTGTTTTGTACAAGATATTTCAATCCGAGACAATGTAGTTCTACTAATTATATTATGGGGTAACTTATTCCACTTTTTAACACAGACAGTTCTAAATGATTTTAAGGCAGTATGGGTCCTGGCGTACGACTGATGGACAAGGTTACTCTGACGAGTATGATAATGATGGATGGAAGAGTTTTCCACAAACACATTATTCAAAAATGTATACTGGAGTGATTGACTTTTAAACATATATATTAAGCAATTAAGAGATACCAATTCATCAAAAGGCAAAATATGTAGTTGCAAAAACAAGGGAGTACTAGGTGAACTATATTCTGAATTTGTTATATACCTAACAAATTTTTTTGAAGTACTTGCAACTTATGTACATACCTAAATGTGTGACCCCAAGCAATATTACAATACATCAAATGAGGCATAACAATAGCATTATATAAAGTAATTAAGGTGTACTGGGGGAGGAAATAACGAAGTTTGGATATTACTCCAGCACTGCGAGACCCTTTAGTACATAAATTATCAAGATGTTCTTTCCATGATAAATATTCATCAACCGTAACACCAAGAAATAGCACATGTTGACTGCGATTGATCTGTTGACCACCAAAAACTAAGGGATGAACATTTTCAGGGATTTTTCTCCCTCTAGACCTAAATATTACACATTGAGTTTTACCAGTATTCAATAACAGTTTGTTACAACAAAACCACGTAAAGAGTCTACAAATTTCAGTATTAGCTGACTGCATAAGAGAGTGTACATTCTTGTGAGAATATAACATGTATCGTCAGCAAAATGAGAATATGTAAATAATTGAGACGAATTAATAATATCATTAATGTAAATCAAAAACAGCAATGGGCCAAGAACAGATCCCTGAGGTACACCATACTTCGCATTGCTAGATTGAGACTTGGCACCATTAACGACCTCAAATTGTAGTTTCCAAGGCAACAAATAATCTTCAAATAATGTCTGCACAGGTGGAATTTCTCTACTTATCCTTGCAGGCAAATTAATAAAATACTTATTAAAATATTCAGCTTTATCTAAATTTGATTTTAAATGAATTTCCCCGTGGTACATTTAATCTGGTATTGGATCCTTTTTTCCCCTCCCAAGTAAATCATTTATATGAAGCCAAGTCTTCCGAATAACCCTCTGTGTACTTTTAAAGACATCATCATAATAACTTTTCTTATTATTACGGACTAAATTAGTCAAGGCGTTTTTATAGTCTATATATTTCTTTCTATTCGCCTCATTTTTAATGCCTAGTGTATTTACAATAAAGCTTATTTTTATGATTTATATATTTCAGAAGACCTTGGGTGATCCAAGGTTTTTTACATTTCTTTTTCCTACTCGACCGGACAAGAGGAAAATGAAATTCATACAAGTTACAAAAAATTCTTAAAAAATAATTATAACTATCATCTACATCATTCAGACTATAAAGAAGAGACCAATCAACAGTCAGAAGATCTTGCTTAAATCTCTGAACTCTTTCATTTGTAATCACACGTCTAAAAACTGTATCATTTATCTTCTCATTTGAAAGAGACTCCCCTTTATTAATACTAAAAATGGGCATATGATCAGACAAATCCGAACAAAGAATTCCACAATCAAAATCATCTTGAATACAATTTGTAAAAATATTATCTATCAATGTTGAAGTAGTAGAAGTAATACGAGTCGGTTTAGTAATCAAAGCAAATAAACCAAAAGATGTTAAGAAATTAACAAAGTCTTTTACTCTGCCATCAGAATCACAATTTGATAAATTAATATTAAAATCACCCAAAAGATAGACATCTTTCTTTTCCCGGCCAATAACCTGCATATGATAATCAAAAGAATGAATGAAAGAAGCAATATCATTATCAGGTGCTCTATATACACAACCAACAATGGATTTCACATTATCAATGGCTATTTCTACAAAAATAGACTGAAAACCAGCATGCTCACCCGATAAATCAGTACGCAACTTATAATCAATACCATCCCTTACGTACAATAATACCCTACCACATCGTTTATTAGATCTACAAAATTGTAAAAGAGAATATCCAGGAATGTCAAACATACACGTTTTTGTTGTTTGCTTGAACCAGGTTTCTGAAATTCCAATCACAGAAAAAATACGTTTTAAACATGACAAGAAAACTAAAAAATCTTCATAATTCTTAAAAAGACTTCTCGCATTCATATGCATAATGGATATTTTACTTAAGTTATTACATTGAAAATCACTACCGTCCATATACTTGCAGTCACTGACTACATGATCAAGGTAATCCTGAACGTTGTAATCATACAAATTTGGGCTTTGATGGGAAACCACCAAGTATAACAAGGTAATAGATCTCAAGTTCATGAGGAGGACATGACAGTGAGTAAACAACAAACAAATGAACAGATCAAATGGTATAGGAGGAGCCTTCACACATACACACATAAACACCCATATCAACACACACACAACACTAAATACAAAGTAAAAGATCAATGGATATATATACATGTGTAATATGTAAGAAGGAAAACCTTACAAGCAAGAAAGATGTTCAGAAAAAGAGTCGGTGCAAAACCTCTGGGGTTGATAGAGAGTTACCAGGTATTTAAGAACATTTCAACTCATTACAAGGTTGAAACTTGTCGAAGGGAAGAGAAGGCCTTTTTCATAGAAATTCCCTCACTGGTTTTTAAGGCGGCCATGATCCTCCCGTCGATGGTCCAAGCAGCCTCAACTTTGGGGTGGTTGACAAGCTTCATCAGGATCTGGTGATTCGTCTGAGTCAGGTCCTCTTGGATCGAGATTCCAGACCCCTTCAGACGTTTCCTATCGTTCATCATGGCTGCCTTTTTCTTGTACTGAGTGAATTTCACGAGGATGGGTCGGGGCTTCTTAGCATCAGGACGAGGCTGTGACCGATCAATATCAGAAGGCGAAATTTCGCATGGAAGGTGATTAGACACGGCCTTGATCACAAGTTGGTCAGTGACCTCGCCCTTCGACTCAGGAACGCCAAATATGCAGACAGAATGCCTCCTACTGTACTGCTCAAGATCATTAGCCCGCATGTTGAACATATCCCCTTCCTCTGACAGCTTATTCATCGAGAGTGAAAGGGACTGAACTTCAGCCTCTTTCTTATCTAGCTGATTCCGCAACTCCATGAGCTCACCTTCCTGCCTATCAAGCCGGTCTTCATTGGCCTGTAGCCGCTTGGCTAGAATCTTCTCCACGCACCTCTCCAGGGCAGAGATGAATTCATCCTCGCAACATTTTTCTGTGCTTGTATTTATGCACTAATCAAATTCGTAACTTATATCCGGCACCAAAAAGTATATCTATCACTATACCTAAGCTCAAACCTATTTACAACCCTTATCCAAATCCTATATATTTGACTAAATAAAGCCCATAGAATTTGTCACCTGAGTATTGCCAACACACATGCATATAGGAGCACCCAGCTATATTTGCAGTCTTTCAATTGAAACATGTTCTCTGGTAATGTTCTCGTATGAATCACTGTTTATATACATGTAGGTCGAAACTGTCATGCTCTTGGGTATTAGGAGTCCAACATCAGCCTCTTTGCATCATTTATTGGATGCTTTGTGTTTCATGCCAAACCTGACTAGACTGGTACTACAGGGAAAGGATTTCCAGGAGGAGTTCTATTCTACACTGAATACAAGAGCGTCAACTTTAAAGGTATGTATATGTGTTTGTACTCGATATCCATTCCATGATGCAATAATGGACACATCTAGCAGTAGAGATGAGTTAAAGGGGTTATGATATTCTAGCAACAGTCAATATTTTTTCTTCAATGTGTGCATTGTTTTATATGGAAATATATAATAGTCTTAGCAGGCAAAGGAAATTTCCATTTAAAGGGTCTTTCATGTGCAGTGTATGATATAGAATTCATATAGCTTGAGTTGAAAAAATGACGTGCAAAAAATAATTCAGGTTTGTCTCAGAAATGGTATTTTGGTTTTTGATGGAGACTAACAGGATGTGTTTAAGTAAGAATGTTTTGGGGAAGTAGAGTATTGAGCTGCTACTCATGTAGTGATAGAATTCAGTATTTACAATTAACTGAAGTGCTTGAAAGACTAGTGTCTACAAATAATTTGCTTGTAATTTTGTATATTTTTAAGTTCAGAGAAATTCATAAGGTAGGAATTGGGTCATCATGGGTCTCAAAGCAGTTTCAAAGTATACTTCAGAATCAATACTCACTGACCAAGAGTTGAGATCTTGATCACAGTGTACTCTTTTTTTTTAAGCACAGCTACATGCACACACTCTACATATACATTCATGTATAATGCATACTTTTAGTCATGAATGTATTATATTGCATCTAGGCAATGTAAAAAATTGTGTCCCAATAATCGACGAAGCGACATTTCCTTCTTTGTTTTTTTAATTCTCCAAACACTCATACAGCTCTATTTATTAAAATCAGTCATATAAATAATATACATCCTAAAATTATGGGCATCAACCATGGTTCATATAGAGGCCTTTGTGGTTCAGTTGATAAGTCTCTGGACGGTTAACCACGAGGTATGGGGTTCAAATCCCTGCTGTATGTAGCACCAATGTTGTTTGGCAAGACATCAATCTACATTTGCCACATTCGACCTAGGTGTAGTAAGTGGTTACCTGGTAGGATTATATTCCTTGAATGCAACACTATGTAGTATGTAGTCATCAAATGTCCTACGTCAAAACAATTCTGTACTTACTACTCTGCACTAACCAAATTCTTAACTTTTATCTTGCACCAAAAAGTATAAATATCACTAAAATTAAGCTAAAACCTGTTTGCAGGCCTTATCCAAATCCTATATATTTGATTAAATGATGCCCAGTTTTGTCACCTGAGCATAGCCATACATAAACATGTATATCTGAGCGCTCAGTTTTATTTGCAGTCACTCAATTAAAACATGTACTCTTGTAATGTACTTGTATGACGCACTGTTTATATACATGTAGGTCAAAACCGCCGCGCTTGCAAATGTTAGGTGTCCAACATCAGCCTCGTCTCACCACCTAGTAGATGCTTTGTGTTCCATGCCAAACCTGACTGCTCTGATACTAGAGGGAAAGGATTTCCAGGAGGAGTTCTATTCTACACTGAATGCAAAGGCGTCAACCTTTCAGGTATGTATGTGTTTTTGAACTCAATATCCATGCCATGATGAATTCACGTACACATGTAGCAGTGGAGATGATTGTAAGGAGTTATGATATTTTAGCAACAGTCGATAATTTTTCAATGTGTGTAAAGATTTATATGAAAATTCATGATATTCTTAGTAGTCAAAAGAAATTATTATAAAAATGGTCTTTCATATGCAATTTATAAGACAGAATTAATAGAGCTTGAATTGAAAATATGATGTTCTGCACACAAAGACATGTTTAAATGTTTGCTTCAGAAATGGGATTTAGATTTTTGATAGAGACTAACAGAATGTGTTTAAGTAAGAATGTTTGGGGGATGTAGAGTGTTGTGTTGCTACTCATAGAATTCAGTATTAACAGATAACTGAAGTGCTCTAAACATTAGTGTCTACAAATAACATGCTGGTAATTTTGTATATTTTTGGTTCAGAGCAATTCATAAGGTTGTAATTGGGTCATCGTGGGTCTGAAAGCAGTATCAAAGTTTGCTTTAGAGTCAATACTTACTGAACAAGGATGGAGATCTTGATTACAGTGTACTTATTTGTCTACAAATAATATGCTTGTAATTTTGTATATTTGTAAGTTCAAAACAATTCATAAGGTTGTAATTGGGTCATCACTGGTCTGAAAGCAGTATCAAAGTATACTTCAGTGTCAATACTCACTGAACAAGGATGGAGATCTTGATTACAGTGTACTTATTTTAATCCGGGCTACATGCGCACACTCTACGTATAAATTCATGTATAATGCATACTTGTAATCATGAATGTATTATATAGCATTTAGGCGATGTCAAAAATGTGTCAAAATAATCGAAATGCAATAGTTCCTTTTTTCTGTTTTTAATTCTCTAAACACAAATACACTTCTATTTATTTAAATCAATCATATTAATAATATACATCCTAAAATTATGGGCATCAACCATGGTTCATATAGAAGTGTTTGTGGTTCAGTGGATAAGTCTCTGGACGGTGAACCATGAGGTATGGGGTTCAAATTCCTGCTGTACGTAGCACCAATGTTGTTTGGCAAGACATCAATCTACATTTGCCACATTTGACCTAGGGGTGTAGTAAGTGGGTACCTGGTAGGATATATTCCTTGAATGCAACACTATGTAGTATGTAGTCATGAAATGTTCTACGGCTGTAAATGTCGGTCCCCCTGTTGTTCGTTACATGGCCCTTCAACATTTTTTGTGTGCTTATTATTTTGAACTAACCAAATTCTTAACTTTAATCCTGCAACAAAAAGTAAACCTATCCCTAAATCTAAGCTAAAAACTTTTTGCAGGTCTTTTCCGAATCCTATATATTTGACTAAATAAAGCCCAGATCATTTGTCACCTGAGCATATATAGCCATAGATAAACATGTATATCGGAGCACCCAGTTATATTAGCAGTCACTCAATTAAAAAGATGTACTCTTGTAATGCACTTGTATGATTCACTGTTTATATACATGTAGGTCGGATATGTCTTGCTTGTAGACATTAGGTGTCCAACATCAGCCTCTTTACAGCATCTAGTTAATGCTTTGTGTTCCATGCCAAACCTGACTCACCTGGGACTACAGGGAAAGGATTTCGGGGAGGAGTTCTATTCTACACTGAATGCAAAGGCGTCAACCTTTCAGGTATGTATGTGTGTTTGTACTCAATATCTATGCTATGATGCATTCATGTACACATGTAGCAGTGGAGATGAGTTTAAGGAGTTATGATATTTTAGCAAACAGTCAATATTTCAATGTGTGTAAAGATTTATATGAAAATTCATGATAGTCTTAGTAGTCAAAAGAAATTATTATAAAAATGGTCTTTCATATGCAATTTATAAGACAAAATTAATAGAGCTTGAATTGACAATATGATGTTCTGCACACAAAGACATGTTTAAATGGTTGCCTCAGAAATGGGATTTAGATTTTTGATAGAGACTAACAGAATGTGTTTAAGTAAAGATGTTTGGGGGATGTAGAGTGTTGTGTTGCTACTCATGCAGTTATATAATTCAGTATTAACAGATAACTGAAGTGCTCTAAACATTAGTGTCTACAAATAACATGCTGGTAATTTTGTATATTTTTAGTTCAGAGCAATTCATAAGGTTGTAATTGGGTCATCGTAGGTCTGAAAGCAGTATCAAAGTTTACTTCAGAATCAATACTTACTGAACAAAGATAGAGATCTTGATTACAGTGTACTTAATTGTCTACAAATAATATGCTTGTAGTTTTGTATATTTGTAAGTTCAAAACAATTCATAAGGTTGTAATTGGGTCATCACTGGTCTGAAAGCAGTATCAAAGTATACTTCAGTGTCAATACTTACTGAACAAGGATGGAGATCTTGATTACAGTGTACTTATTTTAATCCGAGCTACATGCGCACACTCTACGAATAAATTCATGTATAATGCATACTTGTAATCATCAATGTATTATATAGCATTTAGGCGATGTCAAAAATGTGTCAAAATAATCGACAACGCGATATTCCTTCTTTCTGTTTTTAATTCTCTAAACACAAATACACTTCTATTTATTTAAATCAATCATATTAATAATATACATCCTAAAATTATGGGCATCAACCATGGTTCATATAGAGGTGTTTGTGGTTCAGTGGGTAAGTCTCTGGACGGTGAACCCTGAGGTATGGGGTTCAAATACCTGCTGTACGTAGCACCAATGTTGTTTGGCAAGACATCAATCTACATTTGCCACATTTGACCTAGGGGTGTAGTAAGTGGGTACCTGGTAGGATATATTCCTTGAATGCAACACTATGTAGTATAAAGTCATGAAATGTTCTACGGCTGTAAGTGTCGGTCCCCCTGTTAATCGTTACATGGCCCTTCAACATTTGTTTGTGCTTACTATTTTGCACTAACCAAATTCTTAACTTTAATTCTGCAACAAAAAGTAAACCTATCCCTAAATCTAAGCTAAAAACTTTTTGCAGGTCTTTTCCGAATCCTATATATTTGACTAAATAAAGCCCAGATCATTTGTCACCTGAGCATAGCCATAGATAAACATGTATATCGGAGCACCCAGTTATATTTGCAGTCACTCAATTAAAAACATGTACTCTTGTAATGCACGTGTATGACTCACTGTTTATATACATGTAGGTCGGACATTTCTTGCTTGTAGACATTAGGTGTCCAACATCAGCCTCTTTGCATCATCTAGTAGATGCTTTGTGTTCCATGCAAAACCTGACGGACCTGGGACTACAGGGAAAGGATTTCCTGGAGGAGTTCTATTCTACACTGAATGCAAAGGCGTCAACCTTACAGGTATGTAGGTGTGTTTGTCCTCAATATCCATGCTATGATGTATTCATGTTTACATGTAGCAGTGGAGATGAGTTTAAGGAGTTACGATATTTTAGCAACAGTCAATAATTTGTCAATGCTTGTAAGGATTTATATGAAAATTCATGATAGTCTTCTTAGTAGTCAAAAGAAATTATTATAAAAATGGTCTTTCATACGCCATTCATAATACAGAATTAATAGAGCTTGAATTGAAAATATGATGTTCTGCACACAAAGACATGTTTAAATGTTTGCCTCAGAAATGGGATTTTGATTTTTGATAGAGACTAACAGGATGTGTTTAAGTAAGAATGTTTGGGGGAAGTAGAGTGTTGTGTTGCTACTCATGCAGTAATAGAATTCAGTATTAACAGATAACTGAAGTGCTCTAAACAGTAGTGTCTACAAATAATTTGCTTGTAATTTTGTATATTTTTAAGTTCAAAGCAATTCATAAGGTTGTAATTGGGTCATCGTGGGTCTGAAAGCAGTATCAAAGTTTGCTTTAGAGTCAATACTTACTGAACAAGGATGGAGATCTCGATTACAGTGTATTTATTTGTCTACAAATAATATCCTTGTAATTTTGTATATTTTTAAGTTCAAAAGCAGTATCAAGGTATACTTCAGAGTCAATACTTACTGAACAAGGATGGAGATCTTGATTACAGTGTACTTTTTTTAAGCACAGCTACATGCACACACTCTACGTATACATTCATGTATAATGCATACTTTTAATCATGAATGTATTACATAGCATTAAGGCAATATCAAAAATGTGTCCAAATAATTGACAAAGCGACAGTTCCTTCTTTGTGTTTTTAATTATCTATACACAAATACACTTCCCTTTATTGAAATCAATCATATCAATAATATAATATCCTAAAATGATGGGCATCAACCATGGTTCATATAGAGGTGTTTGTGGTTCAGTGGATAAGTCTCTGGAAGGTGAACGATGAGGTATGAGGTTTAAATCCCTCCTGTACATAGCATCAATGTTGTTGGGCAAGACATCAATCTTAATTTGCCACATTCGACCTAGGGGTGTAGTAAGTGGGTACCTGGTAGGATATATTCCTTGAATGCAACACTATGTAGTATGTAGTCATGAAATGTCCTACAGCTGTAAGTGTCGGTCCCCCTGTTGTTCGATACATGGCCTTTCAACATTTTTTTGTGCCTACTTTTTTGCACTAACCAAATTCTTAACTTTAATCCAGCACCAAAAAGTAAACCTATCCCTAAATCTAAGCTAAAACCTATTTGTAGGTCTTATCCGAATCCTATATATTTGACTACCGGTAAATAAAGCCCAGATCATTTGTCACCTGAGCATAGCCATATATATACATGTATATCAGAGCACCCAGTTATATTTGCAGTCATTCAATCAAAACACGTTCTCTTTGGTAATGATCTTGTATGAATCACTGTTTGTATACATGTAGGTCAAAACTATCTGGCTTTCGGATGTAATTTTTCCGACATCAACCTCTACACATCACTTCGTAGATGCTCTGTGTTCCATGCCCAACCTGATTGAAATGACACTACAGGGAAAGGATTTCAAGGAGGAGTTCTATTCTTCACTGAATGCAAAGGCGTCAACCTTGCAGGTATGTATGTGTGTTTGTTCTCGATATCCATTCCATGATGAATTGATGGACACATCTAGCAGTGGAGATGAGTTTAAGGAGTTATGATATTCTAGCAACAGTCAATAAATGTGTGTAATGAATTATATTTAAATATATACAATAGTCTAAGCAGACAAAGGAAATTACTATAAAGAGGGTTTTTCATGTGAAGTGTATATTACAGAATTCATAATGCTCGAGTTGAAAATATGTTCTCTAAAAAAGAATTAAACCTAAGGCTTTTTTCAGATAAAGGATTTAAATTTATGTTGTAAACTAACTGGAGATGTTTAATCAAACACGTTTTCAGAAGGGGGTTGCACTAACGGAATTTGTAGTGGTTAAAACTGCACCAAAGCTAGATGTGACCCTAACACTCTTAGCTCAAACGTATGTGCAGCTCGTATCCAAATCCTATATATTTGACTAAATGAAGCCAAGATCATTTGTCCCCTGAGCATAGCCATAGATATACATGTATATCAGAGCACCCATTCATATTTGCAATCATTCAATTAAAACATGTTCTCTCTGGCTAATAATGCTCTTGTATGAATCACTGTTTGTATACATGTAGGTCCAAACTCTCCATCTTTCGGAGGTCAGTTTTCCGACATCAGCCTCTACACACCACGTTGTAGATGCTCTGTGTTCCATGCCAAACCTGAATCTACTGAAAGTACATGGAAAGAATTTCCAGGAGGAGTTCTATTCTACACTGAGTGCAAAGGCTTCAACATTACAGGTATGTATGTGTGTTTGTTCTCGATACCCATTCCATGATGAATTAATGGACACATGTAGCAGTGGAGATGAGTTTAAGGAGTTATGATATTATAGCAACAGTCAATATATGTTCAATGTGTGTAATGAATTATATTTAAATATTTACAATGGTCTTAGCAGACAAAGGAAATCATTATGAAGAGGGTTTTTCATGTGCAGTGTATATTACAGAATTCATATAGCTTGAGTTGAAAATATGATGAATTAAACCAAAGGTTTATTTCAGATAAGGGATTTTGATTTTTGTTGTAGACTAACGGGAGATGTTAAATTAAACACGTTTTTTCGGGAGGGAGTGCACTAACTGAATTCCTATGGTTAACACTGCACCAAAAACTAAATGTAACCCTAACACTCTTAGCTGAAACCTATGTGCAGTTCGTATCCAAATCCTATATGTTTGACTAAATGAAGGCCAAAATATATGTCACCAGAAGCATAGCCATACATTTAAAACTATTGTATTAACTGAACATTCATTGTATGTATATATATACTTGTTTGTTTATTTGCAATTGCTGTATTTCGTATGAAAGTGAAATGAATAAACGAACTTGAACTTGAACTCTTAGCTCAAACCTATGTGCAGCTCGTATCCAAATCCTATATATTTGACTTAATGAAGCCCAGATCCTTTGTCACCTGAGCATAGCCATAGATATACATGTATATCGGAGCACCCAGTTATATTTGCAGTCATTCAATTAAAACATGTTCTCTCTGGCTGGTAATGCTCTTGTATGAATCACTGTTTGTATACATGTAGGTCAAAACTCTCTGGCTTTCGGAGGTAAATTTTCCGACATCAGCCTCTACACACCACATTGTAGATGCTCTGTGTTCCATGCCAAACCTGACTCTACTGAAATTACATGGAAAGGATTTCCAGGAGGAGTTCTATTCTACACTGAATGCAAAGGCGTCAACTTTACAGGTATGTATGTGTGTTTGTTCTCGATATCCATTCTTAATGATGAATTAATAGACACATGTAGCAGTGGACAGGAGTTTAAGGAGTTATGATATTCTAGGAACAGTAAATATTTGTTCAATGTGTGTAATGAATTATATTTACATATATACAATAGTCTTAGCAGGCAAAGGAAATTATTACAAAGAGGGGTTTTCATGTGAGGTGTATAATACGGAATTCATATAGCTCGAGTTGAAAATATGATGAATTAAACCAAAGGTTTATTTCAGATAAAGGATTTTGATTTTGTGTTGTAGACTAACTGGAGATGTTTATTTAAACACATTTTCGAAGGGGGGGGGTGGTGAACTAACTGAATTCTTATGGTTAACACTGCACCAAAAACTAGATGTAACCTAACATGTAACCTCTTAGCTCAAACCTATGTGCAGCTCGTATTCAAATCCTATATATTTGACTAAACGAAGTCCAGAATATCTGTCCACCAGAAGCATAGCCATACACATACATGTATATCAGAGCACCCACTTATATTCCCAGCTATTTAATTAAAACATGTACTCTGGTAATGGACTTTCTGAATCACTGTCTGTATACATGTAGGTCCAAACATTCTGACTTCGGGAGGTTATGTGTCTGACATCAGCCTTTTCACATCACCTAGTAGATGCTTAACTGACTGAACCGATACTAGGGGGAAACCTTTTCAAGGAGGAGTTCCATTCTACACTAAATTCCATTCTACACTAATATATGCAAAGGCATCAACTTTACAGGTATGTACCGGTATGTGTGTTTCTACACTATTCCCTTGCCATCATGAGTTTAATGATTCATGATATACTAGCTTTAGTCAGCATTTTGTTTAATAATATATATATATATATATGTTGTGTTTTTTATGAAAATATATGATTGTCTTAGCAAAGGAACAATATTATAAAGATGGTCTTTCATGTACAGAAATTCATATAGCTTGAAAAGAAAACATAATGTTTGTCAACTCTAGGTACTGTAAAAGCATTGTAAATTTCGTTCTCATATAAGCATAATAATCCATTATCCAGCTCTTGAGAGTTAGATTATGATAACTGTTGCAAATTATTAAATAAATTGAAGAAAAAAAATGGTGGCACAGAAATGTAACATATAATCTATCCTTCAGAGGTAACACAGAACGCAACCGAAAGCTTTTAAATGTAACTTTGTGCATGCAGTTATCATAATGGCCTCTTTAAGCTTAAAGTGCCCATTTGGGTAATTATGAAATTGGAACCAATGCTGGTCTATAATGCATCGGCCGATATCTTCTTGGTCCATCAACCTTAACCCTTACGGTACTGAAGGGGGGGGGGGGGGGTGGGGGCCTGGGAGGCACCCTACCCCCTTCACATTTTCTGTGATTGAATTTGAAATGAAGGAAACATTTATGCAATACATTTTCAAGATTCTTTACAAGTCTAGAGACAAGAGTTTTCTGTAAAATGCATAAAATTAGCATTTTGCATAATTAATTAGGTTATAACAATAACAATTTGCATATTAGGAAAAAAACTTAAAATACCATCTTGTTTCTTACATCAATAACTACAAACATTCAAATGTTTGTGTTCTTCGGACATTCGACAGCCAAGATCATTTATTTATGTACTTCTTCTAATAGAAGTATCATTTGTAGTTCTCCTCAATGAAGTTGTGATGAAAGGTATTGGTCAACCTGCTCTGCTCGTATGCCCTTTCTCCTCAACAACTCGAGACTTCGCACGGGCCACTTGGGCAAGAGAGGTGAGACTGAGTCCCCAAATTTAGTTGGAATATGATTCTGAAAGTTGTGCTAGTCCATATAGACTCCCTAAAAGGGGAGGTAAGAGGGGCAGGAGATGGAGAGGGGTAGTAATAGGGGCCAGGCTGGAGGAAAAGGGGCTCATGGGTAGTACAGTAGCAATTTGAAATATCAATCCATAATATGTATATAAATCTGCACTAATTCCAGTACAATTCTTTATAGAACAGTTCAAATTCTCAATATACATCCTCTCACTGTCAATAGTCTTCTACTTGCAAATATAAAATACAGTAATGTATGTTTACTTGATAAATCACTTCTTGTTTTTTTTGTTTTTTAAATGTTGATTTAACTAAACCAATTAACCAGATACTGGTCATCTTTCTGCCATAATATATTGAATATAACAGTATTATAATTGCAGCAGAACTACCTGTAAGTGAATTATTGTGTTAACTTGCAAAATATATACATTTTAGTTAACATAGGTTGACATGAAACTTTTGAACTAAATGAGCTGCATCAGTCCTTGCCAATTGTTGGTGCTTTCCTTTATAATAAAGCGTGCACATATTCAAATATTCAGCTACCTTGTAAACAATCAAAGTGTATTACTTGAAAAGCAATAATTATCGTTAAATATATCCAATGTAAATAAATACATAGCAACTTTGATCTCCCGTGTGTTAGGCTATATCATATGATAAACATGTACATTTTTGTCGTTGCTTATGATCTGTTAAATCGATAAGAGGCTATCTTCTCTCGTTGATTTATTTATATTTTTTGTTTGTTCGTAAGAATGTCTGAAAATCTCATGACTATCAAGCATCTGATTTACAACTATTACTGTCTGTACATACAATAAGATATTAAAATGTGCAACTGTATTTCTTGAATACTCCGCTTTTCATGAGGCTACCTATTAATTTGTATACTTGTATATATTTATGTGTGTATTTATTTCTCTATATTATTTTGTTGCTGTTATCTAATCTCACTGATGATGGTTATTGAATAGCACTGAATCCAATGACCGGGGTAATAGTATATTTGTAAAGCGCTTAGAGACATTTGTATTAAGCGCTATATAAAAATTAAATATTATTATTATTATTAATGAAAGACCACCATAATTCGTGAAATGTGCCACTCTGTATAAAAATCGTAAATAAATAAATACATATAGAACATATTCATGAATAGCTCGAGCTATTGAGCAAGCCATCACTAAAAAAGAAGAAGCAGCCATAAGGTCTTTCATTTCACATTTTGAAATTTATTTGTAATCACCATCTCCAAAATTTGAATACTGGAGAAAGATAACAAACATAAACACCTTTTCAGTCAAACAGAAGACATCAATGGAATGATAAAATATATAGTCATATATATATATATATAGTTCTTGAATAATATACAGTTAACAACTAAATCAAGTTTTGTAACTTTAAGTATGTGAACAAAATGATTTGTCCTCATTTACACTTCTAGAAAATACACCCCCAAAACACAAATTCATCAAATTTTCAAGGGGGGTAATGATAATCTAGTTGTTAACAGTATATACATAATGAACAATATTTGGCTTGCAAATTCATACTTTGGAAATGTTGAGAAAGACAAAGTAGGATTATGTAGCTACTGCTACTGAATATTTCTGATCAAAAGTTAATATGTACATACATGAATGAATACAATTTACATATGTACATAATTACTTTCAGATCAAAGACAAATAAATGGTTGGATTTAAAAGTTGCAGCAAGTCACTCTCTTTTTCTCGAAGTCAAACAAAATATGGCATAAAAATCCTTTATAATAACATCCTCGAATAATGTGGTGATGACCATCAAATAATTGTTCACAATGAAATGTGCAATGAAATTATATTTGATAAAAATTCAAACTGGTAACAAAGACTGAGATAGAGGAAAGAAGAGAATTCAAAACCAGTATTGACTGGTGGACAGACGTAAAGATCCATTTAAATACTCGATATGATATTGTTTCAAGGTGATTAATGATATGTGGATTATAAAGGCATTGGAAGATAGGGATAGCTAAAGATTTCAATGGTTTTTAAATTCATTATGATATCGTAATTGTGATTATTACCGGTATTTGTTTTACTATTATAGCTTAAATTAAATCACAAGAATTTGTTGATGTTTGATTGTTTGGTCAGCTGCCTTTCTGGCTGCTACCAGCCTACGCAATTTCCCTTTTGTTTTGAACGATTTGTATTCATGTTTGTAAATTTGATTCTGTGTGTTTCTGTGTTCATATGTTAGTAATTGTAATTGTGTGATACTTTGTATACTGATTTTTTTGTTTTACCCTGTATGTTTTTTTTTTTATTACTTTGCAAAATAAATTGAATTGAGAGAAAAGTTTGTTTGAACATGAAAATAAAGGTAGACATACCATTTGAGTACCAATGAATAAGTAGTCACGTTTTTCTTAACGTACTCTGGACGGAGTTCTTCAAAGAACATATTTTATCTTGGAATTATTTTTCTGTTTTTCTTACTACTATTCATTAGCCTAAACACAACTACCTTCTAATCGATATCTCCAATTATCTAGAATGTAGTAATTATCTCTTATTCACAAACGTCAACTCCATTCAATTCATATGAATTCATATATACATACAAATATATACATTTAGCACAATCTATTCAACATATATACACAGTATATATTTCATTACCATTTCATTTATTCAGATGCTTTGGTCATTCAAATTTATGTCAGATTCATGGAATAATATTGCTTCAATACTTTTCTAAAAGTAAACTCCTTCCTTCCAGCCATACTCCCACACTATACACATTTAGACGTTGGCAAATACAGACCCTAAAGTAAGGCTTGACACTAGCGGGCGCCCGGGACAACTTGGGGAACAAAATATAAATTCAGACCTAAAAAGTGTCAACATTTTCACATAGGGTATGTTCATACCGACTCTCCGAAGTTTATCCCGGACCCCCTTCCAAACAAAAAAAGTCGGTGCGGAGCGCTGACTATTTTGACATGTGATCCACGGCAATAGAACACAAAGTGAGCATTCACAGATTTTGTGAGAAAGAAGTGTTCAATAAAGTTATTTCAGGAAAAACAAAGCATGATCACACCCAAATACAGGCTTACAATTTGAATAACATTAATAATGATTACAGATTTCATACTATCCCTGTTGAGATTTTATAAGGCGATCAATGCTTTGAAAATATATAAGAGTTTCACTTCAAGCCAAGTGATTTTATAATGAAAAGAACTTGGGTACTTCGTAACAGATCATAAAAAGATTATGAAGAGTAACTTAAAAACAACAACAACAAAACACACTTAGGTATGAAGTTGCATAGCCATTTTATACTTGCAAGTTCATATACATGTGCTATTGTGATCAACTGAATTTAAGCAATACACACTTAATTGTTTGAACATGCTTCACTCAAAGCAGAATTACATTCTTAAAAGTCAGTACGATCCTTTAAAACATACTTCTCCCCTCTGTAACGTGGTATACAAATAATACATGTTTGCGAGTGCATAAGTGAATATGCACTGCACGCAGATTAAGTCACTGTAGGATAATGACTGAGACGTACTTGTCGAGTTCATTGTCTGTCGCATTGTAACTTAACCAAGTTAATCACTGAGGGAAGAAGTATGTTTTAAAGGATCGTATAAAAGAGGCAAGACAGGTTAATTCTCTGATGGAAAGCGGGACATTGTTTTACGTTTTTCCGCTTGAAACTGCTTCTCTTGACCCAACGAAAACTGACACTGGCCTATTATTCCCATAGGCTTAATAATTATAGAACTGTCCAGTTTCTATTGGCAATTGATTTAAAAGTAGGGAAAGGCTCGGCTCTTTTTGTTTCTAATTCAGATTAATTTTTAATCCGTGTCCGATATAATTATAACGTTTAACATGATAGTACATGCAAGGACATAAAGTGTATTGACCATAGTAATCTGCAGTCATTATTTCTCCTCTACCCATAACTCTTATCCATCTAAACGAGCAATTCATGTTCACTTTGTTTGTTACCATAAGTTACTTTTCCCATGGAAATTGTTAAGGTACATTTCACTGTTCAAGAGCGAACCATAATGTTGAAAAACCACAAAAGCCCGCCTTTCAGTCGCTGCACCAGCGCGCGCGCACATTCAACATGAAGCATAGCTTACAAACCCACTCCTAGTAGTCTGTTTGTTTTTTCATTGAATAAATACGCTGCAAGTTTGCTTCAATCATTTATAGTTGAATGAATTCATAAAATAACCCGTACTAGCTAAAGGTACATTCATGTGTCTTAAAAGTATAATCGCTTCAAGCATTGTGAAATTCGTTCTCATGAAAGCGTAACCAACCATTATACAGCTTTTGGGAGTTAGATAATGAAAACTGTTGAAAAATGATTTAATACATTGAAGAAGACAAAAATGTTGGCACGGAATAGATCACCTATAATCTATCCTTCAGACAGAGGTGGCGCTACGGGGGTGGGGGGGGGGGGCTACTTTTTTCAGGTACCCCAACAGTGACCCTTCTTCTTGTAATAAGTGCACTTTTCTTTCATAAGATCCCCTTCACTTTCTCAAAACAGTCACTTTTCACCTCTGATGAATGCCCCTATTAAAATTTGATAAGTGTCCCTTTCCCATTTTCATGAGTGCTCCTTTTCATCTCTGGTAAGTGCCCCTTTTCAGGTACGATAAGTACCCCTTACTACCTTTGATAGTGCCTCCTTCGCCTGTGATATTGCCCCTATTCAAATCGGACATGTACCGTTTTTACTCTGACAAGTGTTCTTTTTCCTTTGTAATAATTGCCCCCTCCCCCTTCTGATAAGTTCGGGCCTTTTCTTTTTTGATGAGTGCCCTTGTTCACCTCTGATAAGTGCCCCTTTTCCTATTCACAAATGCCCCCTTTTCACTTCCAATATTTGCTAATATCAAAATCTGACAGGTGCCCCTTTCCCTTAAAAAATGATCCTTTTCCTATTTAAAAAGCGCCCCTTTTCCATTCTCATAAGTGCCTCTTTTCATCTCTGGTGAGTGCCTTTCTTCAGGTGCAAGAAATTCCCCTTTTCACCTCTGATATTTTTACCCTTTCTTTTTTACTTTGACTAGTGCACATTTTCCTTTTTAATAAGTGCACTTTCCCCTTCTGATAATGCCTTTTCCCCTGTGTAATAAGAACCCCTGCCCTTTCTCTTAAATGCCACTTTTCACCTCCGATAAGTGCCCCTTTTATTTTGACACGTGCCCCTTCCGCTTGCCAAAATGCTCCTGTTGACATCTGATAAATGCCCCTATTAAAATCTTATAGGTGCTCCTTTTCCTTCAACAGATGCCACATTTCTATCCTTACAAGTGCCTTATTTCGTTTCTGTTGAGAGTCCCTTTTCAAATGCAAGAAGCGCGTAGCGGCGAGGCTATTTTTGTTTGTGGGTATTTTGAATCCCCGTAAGTGATGTTTTCCTGGCATTTACTAACACAATGGAAACTATAAAAAGCAGTAACGTCTTTTTAAATCAAGTAACAGTTTAATACACAGTTATATCCAGAGTTGTCATGTGTTTGGTTAAGTTACATGTTGAGTTGAATATCTTCTCACAATATTTGCACTTAAAAGGTTTCTCTCCAGTGTACTTTTTTTTGCGGCCCAAGGGGGGGGGGGGGTAAACCCTCTAACCCCCCACCCCATAGATCCGCCCCTTGTACAATCACAATCATGACGATGAACAGATCTATACCATTGTCTTTAAAAATGTGTATGTTCACTTTGAGGTTTCCCTTTGTAGGTGCCCCTTTTTGTTAGTACCCCCGCCCTTCCAATTTGGAAAACACTTCGCCACCCCTGCCGTCAGAGGGCGTCAGAGTCAACATCAGAACGCAACCGAAAGCTTTTAAATGTAACTTCATGCGCGCAGTTATCATAAAAAATGGCCTCTTTAAGCTTTGAGTGCCTATTTGGGTAATCATGAAATTAGAACCAATACTGGTCTACTATGCATCGACCGATATAACTTTGTCCATAAACCTAAGTGCCAAATCATAATGAGCATAAAGAAACATAGAAAGACAAAACTGACAAAGGTCTTTATGACTTTACCCGGTTAATTTCTATGTCCTAATAGGCCAATTACAATTTGATTTGAGTCTTCTATTAATATAATTGCCAAGCGTTTTAATTTCATGTTTTAATTGCAATTTCCACAAAGAGCCAAGTTTACTTCTTTATTTCAGGCAAAGTTGAGCTGTAGGAATAAAATATTTTCGTATACCTTAAAAGTGGATTCCTATAATATATTACTCGTCAGTTTAGACGTGGCATGTATTGTGCTCTCACATTTTGCTTAATTGCACTCAATTAGAAATTACGTTAATTTTACAAAAACAAAGACAAGTCTTTGTCTTTATCATGATGTCCAAGTACTTTTCAAATGCGTCAATATGCGTGGCTTTCTTTTATCTATCAGGTACGTATTTCTGTTTCAAATCAATTTTGTCATTATTGTCAATATTGTTATTGTTATTATGACTTTTATCATTATTATTATTAGAAGTAGTAGTATTATTATAAGTAGTATTACATGTAGTAGTTACAGTGGTATAAGTGATAGTAGTAATAGTAGAAGTAGAAGCAGTAGTAGTAGTATCATTATCATTATTATCATTATTAA
Organism: Strongylocentrotus purpuratus; assembly: GCF_000002235.5. Classification (NCBI taxonomy): domain Eukaryota; kingdom Metazoa; phylum Echinodermata; class Echinoidea; order Camarodonta; family Strongylocentrotidae; genus Strongylocentrotus; species Strongylocentrotus purpuratus. The sequence goes on from NW_022145594.1 coordinate 32,111,869, forward strand.
TGTTATTATCATTATTAATGTTATTATCAGTATTATTATTATTATTGAATTGAATTGAATTGATATCTTTATTTATACACGGTTAAAAAAGCCCAAACAGTTACAAGACTGATTTCCATTGGGGCCGTGTGACACAATGTAAATACATCGAATTAACATAAAAATGATAATGGTACATCAATGACATATTTAAAACAAACAATAAATAATCAAGATAAATATCTTAAAATGTAACAATAGAATAGTACTGCCGAAAAATTATATGTATATGGATAACAATAAGTATGAGTGTCAAAACAAGAGTACTATAAATATACTTCAAATTAAAATAGGTAATACAAATTGTTACTAGTGCATATAAACTGCCAGAAATGATATATTAAAAAAATAAAATCAAATGTGGCTGGTCAAGATACTGCATTATTACAATTAAGGATATGATTACAATTTTATTTTATTCAAGTCAGTAAAAGAACACTTAAAAATGAATTAGAATAACAAGCACAGCAGATAAAACTATATTATTTAATCATTTTCGGATAAAATGAAATGAAACTATATTACATCATATGGAAATTTAAAAATACCCGAGCAGATGCATACACAACAATATAAATTCAAACAACACAAAATGGATACATCAAAAATAAAAAGGAAACATTCGAAAGTTCATAGACATATTTGAGCATAGTATATTGTATATAATTATAAATTGGTTATTCTTTTAAGACCTGTTGTAAAACTGTACTTGGTTTGTGCAGCTTGCACTTCGTGTGGTAGTGAGTTCCATAGGCAAGCGCCTCTGTACACAAATGTGCGTTTGGTACTATCCGTTTTAGGCTGGATTGTCTTAATACATAGATTGCCACTTCTCGTATTATGTGGTCTTTCTCTGAACGAAAATTTATCAATTAAATAAGAAGGGGCTTTTTTATTAAGTATATTGAAAGTCATTAAAGCGATATTTTCCTTCCTTTTCTGTTCAAGCGTATCCCATCCAAGTTTATTAAGGTTTTAGCTTCCCGATGAATCCCAAGGGGTATCATTTATTATTCGAGCTGCCCGATTTTGAAGTTTCTGGAGATCATTTTGAAGGCACTTTCCACAGTTTCCCCATATTACATCACAATAGGAGAGGTGGGATAAAATCAATGCATTATATACTAATTTCAATGTATCTTTACCAACAATATTACGTATTGATTTTAACATATACAATCCACTACTACATTTCTTTTGTACAGATTTAATATGGTCTGTCCATGATAAAGTTTCATCCACAATCACTCCCAAATGCTTGCATGTAGTAACTCTTTTCAGAGGGGTTCCATCTATGTTAATATTCAAATTTGTATTACGTGCTAGTTTAGGACGATTTTTTGTTCCTAGTACAATGTATTCTGTTTTATTTATATTTAAACTTAACTTATTGACATCAAGCCATTTTTTCACATTTACTAAATCTTCGTTTACTTTGTTTTCCAGTTCAGAAAAGTCATTACTAGCATAATATAAAATAGTGTCATCAGCATACATATTTATTTTACAATTTTTTAGTACTAAGGGTAAATCGTTGATGTGCATAATAAAGAGAAGAGGTCCAAGGATGGACCCTTGTGGAATTCCAGATTGAATAGGTAAAAACTCAGATGATATACCATGGACTGTGGTTTTTTGGTATCTCTCATACAGATAACTTGTAAACCAATTAAGTGTGTGTTGTCCACTACCATAATATTTTAATTTTTCAATTAGTAAATCAAAATCAACTGTGTCGAAGGCTTTCTTCAAATCTATCATTACAGAGCACACCACTTTGCCTTGTTCGAAGCTTTTCAGCCATTCATCTGTCGAATTCAGCAATGCAGTTGCTGTTGAGTGCAGTGGCCGGAAGCCAGATTGATATACATTGATAAGATTATTACTATTCAGATAGTCATATAATCACTGTCTTTATTACTATTGTTATTATTATTGTTATCATTATTGTTGTTGTTGCTGTTGTTGTTATTAATGATTTGGCGGCACTGGCAGGGAAAATGCGAATTTTATAGTCATGATCCTCGGCGCAGTTCTCTCCTATTATATTAAATCTGTAACTTATTTTTCCAATAATATCCGTGCTTTTTGCGATTTTGAATTTCCCCGTTAAGGTAGCTAGAGTGTCATTATTTTTATTTAAAAAAAAAAGAATCATTTATTTATGTATGTCTTCTAAAAGGGGGAACATTTGGAGGTCTCCCTGATGAAGTTGTGACGACAGGTATTGGTCAACCAGCTCCGCTCGCCTGCCCTTTCACCTCAACAACTGGAGACTTCGCACGGGCCACTTGGGCAAGAGAGGTGAGGCTGAGCCACCAAACTCAAAGACAAATATTAGCCAGTGTCGCACAATGCCAAGATACCAATATACGTTCTTGCAACATAAGCCGCATCAACCCTGAGAAGTATGCCTTGGGCGGCACCCTGACTGGGGGACTTATGCTGATGATTCAACAAGTGGATCAGTATGATGAAGGAATCTACTTATGTACGACTGTCTTGAGAAGCAGTGTGACGGATAGAAGAATACGACTCGATATCGCAAGTAAGACAAATTGCTTAAATTTAACACTTATGAGCCACACTCAAAATGCTAAGGTTTTATTTAACATTATACTGAGGAGGCTGCTTATTAGAATCTGCTTTCCTTTTTAAACGCACAAATGAAAAGAAACAATAAAAGTGAATCATGATCATCAAATTTGTATCATAAAATCTCAGTTGTGATTTTTTGTTGGAGAAAGTCAACATCGTTCAGGCGCGTACGCAGGGGGGGGGGGGGGGGGGGGGGGGAGGGGGTTGGGTTCGAACCTCCATCAAATTATATTTGTGTGTGTGTTTTGGAGGAACACCCCCCCCCCTCATTAAAAAAAAAAAAAAAAAAATTATGCTAATGGGTGACCTAAAAAAATCTTATCCTGATGAATCATAATTAGTAAAATCGTGTTTTTATTAGGCCTACTATTATTGAACTATTTTGAATACTTAAAACAGACGGTAGTTTGGGTTTTTTAAACCACTCCAAGTTATTTGTTTACACTTACAATTTCCACTTACTAAATATGTTTCTATCAGCTGCACATGTTATAGCTCGAAATTGCGCGAAGTTACAACCGGTGTAGGATGTCGTTGAAGCACATGAACAAATCATGAAATTTGATACAAACATCTAAATCGTACTTCCAGATAGACGGTGGTTTCCTTTCGAGTATCATATATGTCATTTGTTATTTCATAGAAGACAATTGAAATTTTTACTCGCCATTTCTACCATTGAAATTGAGTAAACATATCAAGTCAGAGAAAGCCTTCAATTAATGCCTGGTTTCGATTTCTGTTTATAACCAGGGGCGGATCCAGCCAGCGACAAGAGGGGGGCCCAAATCTTGAGAAAAATTTAGGCGCCGACTTTTTGTTCCCAATTCGTGAGAAAATATTTAGCAGCGATTCATCAAGCCGGTAAATAAGTGGGGAGGGGGGAAGGGGAGGAAGGTTATGGGGGGGGGGGGGCTAGGGGAGGGGGTGGGGGAGGGGAGCGGGCCGTAGAAATTGCTACGTGGATCCGCGCCTGTTTATAACACAAATTTATGTGCTTTAATTTCTAGCCGTTCGCTTCATACGATCGGATTTATACCGTGTGAGTCAAAATAAGTTTACACCTAGAAAATTGCTAATTATTTTAAATATCATCTATGAACAGTAAATTATTATACATCTGATGAAAGAGTTTTTTTTTTATCCCAAATCATTTGTTATCGTTTTTGTGTGCTATGTGTTCACGCTTGGACAAAGAGGAGGAATTGTTTGCGAGAGTGCAAAAATCGACTTGCGCCAAAGTGATGCCCACAGTATGTAAAATGTTGGGATTAGCGGAGTGAGAGAATAAATTGAATGTATCAAATGAAATGCAATTCGTATGCTTTTGGCAGAAGCAAAGTCACACACGCACACGCGCGCGCACAAATGTTCGTTGATATTTGATATTCAATATTTGATATGTGTGGCATGATTAATTTTGTTAGGGATGTTATTTGGATCTGCAAAGACCGAATTAATACCCAAATCCCAATTGTTTTATTCGAACATTACATAAGCAACTTTGGCGCAAGTCGATTTTTGCACTCTCGCAAAAAATGCCTCCCGTTCATCTAAGCATGAACACATATCGCACAAAATGATACCTAATGATTCGGGATAAAGCACACTTTCATAAGATGTATAATAATTTACTGCTCATAGATGTTTTTTTTAATAATTAGTAATTTTCTAGGTGTAAACTTTTTTTGACTCACACTGTATAGTTAAGTATAAAGATAATTATATATCCGTTTTTGTTTTTCAATAAAACAGTTCCACCAACCAAAGTCCTTATAGATGACGTCAACAATAACTTAACCTTGATCAACACAGACCCAATACTGCATATCGTCAGTATGGAGCGTCGCAGTCTCAGCTGCACTGTCCCTTCCCCATGCGACCCTCCCGCCACTCTCACTTGGTTGGTCAGTGACGTCAACACGTCACTCATTTATAATCAGACAAATTGGCCTGCAGCAGGTAATACGTCATTGGTGACGTCATCAAAACGAGTCGACGTGATACCCACCATTGACGACGATAGAAAAATGATTTCGTGTTTGGTAGAGCACCCAGGGATGTCAGATGCTTTACGAGTTGGGGTCATTCTTAGAGTTGGCTGTAAGAATAATTTGTGTCTTTTAATCCACATGTTAATACTTTTACACTGACTTTCTGTACAGATCCAATAACCGTCATAGTGTTTGTTCTAACTTGTTGTAATTCATTTCTTCCTTTGAATGTTCGTCCTTTATTATAAGTTGATAACTGAATAATACCTAAACAATTATTTTACGTATATTGTGGTTTAACTCATCTTTATGATAAATGCAAATTGATAACAGAAAATATATACAGCTGAGGAATAAACGAGTTCAAATCGATTTCATCCTATCAGATTTACCTCGCAAACCCAGCAACGTTGCTGTCTTGAAGTCTTCAATCACTACATCCTCGTTCAGTGTCATTTGGCAAAATGGCTCATCTGACGGAAACCCGGAAACCTTCTATGTAAAGTATTGCAATGTTGACGTCTTTCTTAGCTGCACCGATATCTCCAATGTCACGCAGACTCAGCTAACAATCGGGGATCTTCGGCCTTCTACGAGCTACCGAGTCAGCGTGAAAAGCAGAAATGCCTTCGGCTTCGGAGAAGACAGCAAGTCCATTGAGATAGCAACCAAACGTAAGGGCCCGAATTTACCAAGGAGGTTTGTCGACAAACATAGGTTTTCGTGCGTCATATGACGCGTTTCGACGCCTTTTTACAAACCAGGTTTGTAAAAAAACGCGTCAAAACGCGTCTTATGACGTACATAAACCTAGGTTTGTCGACAAACCTCCTTTGTGAATTCGGGCCAAGGACTCTTCCTAGGTGGACATCATGGCATGAATGGTCTTCATGATTATTCTTTGCATTATGAACAAGATCATAAAGACTTTCGAGAAGTCGACCTACAGGCAATTTCGATGCCCTATTTTTACCCTATATAGAAATCATGTCCGGATCACGAAATTACGTCAGTGTAATGTTCACGCGTTAAACAAAAAGTGATGGACGAGGCTATTGAAATTGCCTCTGGATGATTTTTTCAAAGTCTTTAAGACATGTTTATGCAAATGTTATGATTATCTTGGTAAGGCCTGCATTAAAGAATTATACAGACAGGGAGGGAGACATGCGGGTCATTTTTTTTAAAGACAACTGATATATCCTTCGTTACCGATGCACTTGAGCACGTGTACCCTTTCAATCAGCCAGGAGACAAATAGCGTAGGTCCCCGTAACGCAAGGTTTGCAATCAATAAGCGAGTTCGTAAATAGCTCTGGACCGCATAATCCCAAAATATCCACAGATCTTAGGCACGATGGATATTTCCCACCTGTGCATTTTAGAATAATCACTGCCGAAGTGATGGAGGTGCTTCATGAATACCTTTTGTTTGCCTCTTGAGAAGAATACTTCCACCTGTGTATCAGATAAATGTTCTGTTGGTGCATAAATGAATACTGATTACATAACTTTCATGAGCACGATCCGAGTATTCGTCTCAATAGTTTTACAATTTGGGTACGAATGACCTTTATCTGCCCATGCGCAAATCCTAATTACGAACTCGCTTATTGCAAAATGACAACGGCCACTCAAGATCATCGTTGCATCATGCACATTTATTTCAAAAGACTAAACATTAAACAATTAGAATCATCGTTTTAAATTTGCAATTGTTTGCAGACCTTTGTGTTACGAGGCCCTGTAGACCGTCTCCTATGTATTGACAACTGTCCTGAGGATTCCCTTGTCCGACCATGAGACGCTACCAGCCTATTATGTTCATATTCTTTTGATTGTTTTAAAGTCATAGGATTTTTTTTTTATTGGAGGAGGTGGTGACTATTGGCAGTATAAACCCCTATTTAAATGTTCTTGGAAGTCGGAACAAAATTTTCCAAAAATATTGGGAAATAAATATTCCTTACATGGGTGCAAGGAATATACACTGTATTAAGGATTATTTCGTCAACAAAAGTCTTTTTAAAAAATGAAGGCGAAAATTAAAGCTTCAGTGACCATTTATTTTTGTTTTAATTTCATTTTCAGCCTTTTCTCCAGAAGAGCTAGGTGAGTAATGTGAGCATGATTTAAAATTAATGTTTTTTATGTTTGGATTAATTAAGTATAATTATGCCTTATTAATTTTTTGACAAAGTGTTATACACATAAGATTAGAATGTGAGGAAAATATGATGGGCAAAAGGAATTATAATCATGGTATAAGACTTTATTCTATACACCATTTTACATTATCGAAATCCCTGAAGTTCCAGGATGAATGATGGCTTCAAGTTGAACAATTGCCTTTAACGTTCAGGCAACCAAAATAAGCCTCATTTATACACTTACTCAATCAGGTATCATAGCAGTGTATGACAGCCAGGAGGATCGAGTGGATATAACTCGGCCAGACAGCACAGGCGGCCCGCTCCCTTTCGGTATTTGCTTTCAACTAGTCAATACCACCATCGCTAGAGACAGAGTCGACCCCGACCCTGCAGAAGTTAGCATCGACTGTGTAAGCGTTGGGGGATCTGTACCAATTCCTCATGGATGGTCATGGAGGAATGTTAAGGTGCTAAGCTTTCAAAATGGCGTCTACAGCTTCCTCTCTGAGATTTATTTAAACGGAGGTGAGCTAAAAACCTGCTGTAGTGATCACCCTTTAATATAGAAAGACCTTCCTTGTATTAAAAGGGGTCAACAAAATATATTAAGACCGTGCCCGCGCTCCCCTGGTAAAGATTTTTTCGTTGAATCCTCAACAAAATAACTTGTGCATAAACCTTCAGCTTATAAAGATCGTATTTCTTGTCTTCCTCAAACGGTCTTTGTGTACATGTTTCGTATGTTAGGGATCATTCTGCATTACGTTAACAGGTTCTCAGTCTAATTCGCTGGTTAAACTTATGCTAGAAAATATTAGACAGAAATAAGCGTCTGGTATGGGGAATTCTTTAATAAAAGGGACATTATCAACCTGTAAAGAAGCGGTCAGTGGAGCCAGACGTAGTATCAACGGAACAACCGTCGATATCAGAGACTAGATCTTTCGGTCTAGAACAATATAGGCCCTAACTCAATCACAAATGGACTTTAATTTAGTTGACTATAAACAAACACCATCTATGTTAATCAATTTGTTCTCATTAAGTGACCTTTCTTCATTATTCAAAAATTGTCGCCTTTAACTGTTCGTCTGCTTTGGTTGACTAATTGAACAGACGATGGACAGTTACAATCTAATTTGTTCACAAATTTACATGTAGAATGTGTATAAAACAGTATACACTCAATACAAATGGTGGTCGAGAAAATTCTAGTATGAAACGAATAAAGACTTAAATGGCATGCCATTTCGTTATTCATGTATCAGTGTATTGGAAAAGCATCGTGAAGGAATTGGCCTCCACTGGATCTGTCAAATCAAATTTTACATGCTGTGACTTTATAAATAACATCATGATAGCCTAAAATGTATTAAAATCCGGACTTTCCACAAATCATGATATATATACATGTATATGAATGCTAAGGGGGAAGTTATGTGCATCTATATATCTATTACGGACTAATTAATTAAACTAATTAAAAACTGATTATCACAAAATTATGCACTGATACACTTTGACTACGTTGACTAAATTGTGTGCGCTGTTCATTGAAATTATTTTCTCGCACGAGAACAAAGACTTTCAAGAAATCCACTTCGGAAAATTCTATATGCTTTCCGGTTAATAAATTGTATTTCGTATATGTTCGGATTATGTAATATATCATTGTAACATCCACATATTTTGGCAGGTGCCGCCCATGGATATTAAACTTGCCTCAGGATGATGTTGTTTGAAAGTCTAATTTGAAATTGTGTTTTCTGAACACTATTATTATGTAGGTATCCCAAGTTCCAACAATGAAGTCATCGCAGTAGGCCTATATTTACCGATTAGTGTCAGCGTCGTTGTCGTCATTGTCGCAATTGCCATCATTGTCTACTTCAAGAGGAAGAAAAACCGTAAGATAAAATAACTTTCATACTTGTCTTACTATTCCCTACTTTCGTTACCCTTTAGTTATTTATGGCAACAGATGAAGTTGTGCAAACTAAAGTTAGATCCAAAGAGACATAGTCATGTTTGGATGGCAATCCCCCCCCCCCCCCCCCTTCCCCGTCGTCACTTTCCTACTCTAACTTAAGTTTTACCCTAAACTGTGCTTGGATCGAGATTCATGTCAATATGTTGTTAGATCACTTTTACAATCCAGGCTTGACTATATGGTGCATGCTTGCATGGGGGTGTCAGTAAGGAGGACCCGCATGGGCAGACTATAATGTCTCCAGAATAAGTATACTCGGCTGACAAAAAAACCTATCCTATCCTACCCCGTTGTCAAACGAACTACACTCATTCCCAAATCCCGAAAACAGACTGGCTTCAAATCTTCAATCCGTTACCCTACGCCAATGTAACAAACTCACTGCATTTCTGAGAAATAGTACTTCACTTCAATTCTTAAAAAAAAAACCTTTACAACTCTTAATTTTTTCTAAAACTAAGGGACAGTGCTTTGTATCCTCTAAAAGGTGCTATATAAATCAAATTCTTATTGATAACTAAGGTCTTGACATTCACCCTGAAACAAACATAATAAAGTAGCCTTAACAATCTTAATTCATCTAAAATCAAAATGACGACCCTAGCCTGAACAATATCGAGACGTAATTAACATAATAAAACCCGAAGTGAAAATTGTTGCCCGAGCAAATTTCGTATCATCTCCAAAGACGGAATGCATGTAAATCTGATCTCCCAGTCACACCGCCGAACCGACTCCAAACCGACTGATTCTTGGCCATTCAGTGTAATGTAATGTTTCGATCGGTCTTGTGTCGGTCTCGTTGGTGTGACTGAGGTATAATAGGGACTTTTAGATGTGCGTGGACTGATACGTGTGACGTCCATTCAAGGCAGTGCATTAAAAGGACGTCGATCGTAGCAATCTACGTTGTCGTTGTGCAAATCTAAACGTCCCTAATATTATAGCGCACTGCACGAGTAAGGCTTATTGATAAATGGACAATCCCAATACACTGTAAAGTTGCCGTGTCATTCCCCTTACAATGCAAGGGAAGAGAGAGAGAGAGAGAGAGAGAGGGAGAGAGAGAGAGAGAGATATGAAGCAACGAAGGAAGAAAAGGAAGAAATACAGATCACTGATGGAATGTTTAGGGCTCTGCGTTTTAATTTCTGATCGACATAAATGCTATCGTACGTGTTTATAGAGTAATTTGTTTTAGAGGAATCTGTGGCTGTCTTATTAGCTGTTGATCATTTATCCTTAGGCATGGAGCTAGAAAAGAAGCAAAACTACAAGAGCAAAAATAGCACATATCGAAAGTCATACAGAAACTGGATTCAATACTTCCATGTTTGATAACAAAATGATTATGATTAACTTTATTTGAAAAGCTATTTGGATGAAGCCCCCAGTCGAGCCAATTGACTAATGATTTTATCTTGTTTACCCGCAGAACGTTCGAGAATCGTGAAATCTCGTTACTTCAAAAATCAACCCCTGCCGAAAACTCCACCTCCAACACAAACGACAGTAAAAGAAATAGCCGTTGACTCTAGTAAAGTACATGTACGTTTACGAACTATTTTTAATCACATATTTCTATTTATAGCTGAAATAGAAGTATACATCCTGGACGTGAGTGAATGTGTGTGCTGCTGAATTTGTGGGTGTGTATGTATTTATTGGCGGATGAATGAATATGTAAATGTGTAGTGGTTTTTGCACACCAACCTTGAAGTCCTGTAATGGCTGCCAAGCTAATTATGGGAACCTGTTTCCGTCTTCGTACATCTAACACCTTGTCTTTATCATTTTTTGGATTGAGTGGGGGAAGGGCTTCCTAGTTAAAGTTTAAATAATGTTAAACCATAACGAGGCTACTCTGTAGCTAGATATAAAACAACGAATTTTGGAAATCTTTCTTTAAAGATCTAAGCCTGAAGAGACGGGGGGGGGGGTGGCTGTGTTAAAACCGATCATTAGAGCAGATGACATTATGTAATATAAGGATTTCTTTGAATGAGCCAGCACCTTAAAAAAAAAATCATCATCCCCATGAACGTCATCGTCGTAATCATCGTCATCATTAGCCCATGCACCCTAATGGCTTCTGAAATATATCGGCATAATATTTAAGAGAGGGCTTGATAATAATCAACCAAAATCTAGGCATTAAACCCTTCTTGTCGATATGTCTCTTTGTCTCTCTCTCTCTCTCTCTCTCTCTTTCTATATATACACAGAGCAGCGGTGACCATGTGTACCAAGACGTGAATGGGCCACCACCGCTGGTCGAACAGGGGTACGATCAGGAAGACGACCAGGCAGACATCATCCTCCATCATTCTTACGAGGGCTTTCCTGCAACGGAAGAAAGAGAAGAATCTCAGGTCATTTACTCGAAACAAATCTTCAAGGGTTAAAAATAGAAGCGGTGACCAAGACCGACCAGACCTCTTCTCCAAGTTCCACGTACACGACCCCGGGTGTATGGTGATTGTGCCATCTAATTAGTTGCTCCACGCCTCTGGAACTCCTTCACCCCCTAGTCAGGCCTCAAACCCATATTTTCGAGCAAATGTGTAATCAATGACTATTGAAGGAGCGGGCGCCTTTTGATGTTTGAGACAGATAAATGGCCGCCAGAGTTTGATGTTGGGGGGGGGGGGGGGCACATACATGTAATCGATCGGGGTCAAAAAAAGTTCAATCGATCTTGGACATTTTGGGGGGCACGTGCCCCCCCCCCCTGTGGCTTTGTGCCTGGCCATACAAGTGATGTGGATCATCATCATCATCACCTCATAAACGATCTAGTGGGTAGTCTGGGACACGCGGTCGGTGGTGTGCAACGAGAAGGAGACTTATTTAACTTGCCAAGGCGCCATGTTTAAGACGAGAAGGTGACTTAATTGTTAAAAACTCGCCAATGTGCCTAGATGTGTACCAAGTTTGTGTGCCATATGCTTTGTATATACTATAAACAGAGACAAAATGTGTCTATCTCCCTGAAGTGAAACGTTGACAGGAATGAGTGAGGTTGTGTAATGTATATCTGGCCCAACTACATGTATGTATATAATACTATTCATGGATTATTGGTGACATATTGACAATTTAAAAATTACCATTTTTTTAAACAAACTTCCATACCAGTATACGATTACTGTTAGACATACTTTCTATCAGTGTATAAATCAATATTCTTTGAAGGTACATGATTTTTATGAGAAAAATATAGCAATAAAAGAATGTTTCCAATTTCAAGAAGAGAATCTGATCACTGTAGTCCAAATCAGATGATCTCATACATGTAGTTTGTAAGTTTACATCCTTGTGTTTATGCGATATACAAAGAGCACCAAATTAATAAAATGGAAAATTAATTACATCTCAAATATGTTCAAAACAATCATGTTTGTGGTTAGCTGCATGTTTATGTGTACCGGACATGTGCCCAAGATTACAGTTTATCTTGTATTTCTTATTCCTAGTCTGAATCTATGATTTATTTGTAAGGTTATATCCCGAGAGAGGGGGAAGGTAAGGAGGCAGGGAGGCAGAGGAGGGAGGCAGGCTTATTCTATAAAAAAGCAATGTTTGTTCTATTTTGGGGGATGAAACAACTGTGTAGTGCGGTAATATTATCTTATTATGTGATTGTAATATATACATCGTAAAATTATGAACAATGAATTATGTTGTATCTACGGTTCGTTTATCAAATGATAAAAAAGCTCTGTATAATCATGTTGCAGTTTTGTATAAACTATGTTATGTACGAAAAAGAATTGGAGTTTTGAGAAATAAAATCAATGAATGCAACAAAATTATATACACTGTTGGTCATAATGGTGGAATAATTATTTTAACCCCAATTTATTGAATGATTTTGACAATGATTTATTCCTAACAGATCTAGATAATAGTATACATTCTCAGATGTTATTGAATGGAAATTGGGGGGTGTTTGTTTTGTGTGACTGTTAAAGCATGTGTGTGCTAGTATGCTAATCAACTAGGGGACCTACGTCCTTAAGTCATAACTGACAGTAATGGGGATTAATGCCTCCTAAAAGGGAACTAATATAGCACATCGACACGGTTTTGATCCTGAGGGCTCACAGTAACGAGGCCATTACTTAGCCAATGAATCATGACTGTCCGCAGCAGGCGCGAGGGTACGTCGACGCCCCCACAAAAACAAAAAACAAAGAAAATGCAATAAATTTTCAATAATTCATTGCATTTTCCCCCAGTCCCCAACAGGAAAAATTCCTCTGTACCCATAGGAAAGAAATGAGCCTGCCGCATACTCCTGCGGCAGACTTGCCGCATACTCCTGCGGCAGACTTGCCGCAGATCTGCAGCGGACCTGCCGCAGACAGTCATCTTTTTCACATGCAAATTAGTTTTGCCGCAGACTTGCCGCAGACTTGCCGCATACTCTTTCAGTATGATGAAGAGTCTGCGGCAGTTCAAGGTCATTAGTCAAGGCTGTCAACCCTCCCGCATTTGGAGGGAGTCTCACGCCATCACGCTCATTCTTCCGCCGCCCCAAAAGCTCGTAGCGGGAGGGAGACCATCGCCACCACGCCTTCCTCCCGCTCTCCCGCCAACGAAGTAGAAGCGCCTGGTTGATGAAAAAACCTCCCGCCAAACCGTACCCTATACTATTGTATGCTTATCAAGCGGCTGGCTGAGTCGTTGCAAAATATTTCCTCAAAAACTGGAAGAAAAAAAATGTGCACTCGAGCGTATATCCCCCAGCGCGTTCGACTGCCACACGTCGAGATCTGCATTGTGAATGGGGATGAGCGTTCTCTACGTATCTTTCAGTTCAGTGCATTTGAACAATTGGCATGCCATACAATTTTAGGGGATTCCCCATGAGGTAATTGAGCGCCCCCGCACGTATAGGGCGCGGCATTAAGGGGTGCACCGTGTTAACAATATCAATGTCGCAGTCATGAAATTGCGTCGTATTTTCAGCTAATATCTCACTATTGACGTATAATCTTGATTTCCATCATCCAAGCTGCCAGCTGCCCAAGCTGTAGACAGAAATGATACTTTCGTGAGACAGGAAACCACTATTCGCTCCGATCCGATCCGCTCGTACAGTAGCTTCATTTGTTTCCTTCTTCCAATTCCCTTGTGCATGCGGACGAACGAGTGATTTCCGCAACCACGATATAGCGACAGAAATTACCATTTGGTAAGTATGGGGATATCTTTCTTATAACTAACATTTGTCAACCTAGCTTCTATATTTACTCTCTTCGATCGGTTGACCCATCATTCTCGAAAATCGTAATTTGTTTTGTGTATTTCATTGTTACCTCTACCCTAACTCCAGGAAGCTCCGACGCCGATGCATAGGCGTCGGAGCTTCCTGGAGTTACCTCTACCCAAGAATCTGGACCTTAGAAGTGAAATGCTGTGGTGTAGAGTGTTAGTGTAGTCGGGCTTCCAATTCCAACTCCAGTATTATTCCTTCTCATATCTTATAATAGTTTGATATGTTTGCTTTGCCTGTATTGTTTTCTACTGATGATGCTCTGCTGTTTATTCATTTCTATGTATCTTATTTTATTTTGTATTGAGAATGCAAATAAAGACTGAACCCAGTGTATATATTTTTTTTATTTATTTATTTTCTACATATGGGAAGGATCACCCTTTTCAGCTAAAAGCTGGTCTCTAAAGGGGTCCATCCACAAGATAAAAATACAAATTGTTGATAAAATACATTTGAAATATGATTACAATGATAAACAAGCAAACAAAACCAAAACAATTATTATATATACATTAAGAAAAGACAGAAATGTGAAGGATAGGGGAAGGAAAGAAACAAGGTATAGAGAGGCGAGAGAGAAAACCAAATATAAAATTGTTGCGTATAAAACAATCAAAACATAATAAAACAAATCATCTGATGGGGTTACTCTGAAGGAAGTTTTTAAATGCTTGAATTGAGACTATTGATTGAGCGATGGTACTAAGTGAATTCCACAGCTTTGAACCCCGATAGGCAAGTGATCGTTTACCGTAATTAGTTTTGGGTTGGGAAAGTTTTAATTTACGTGGGCCAGATCTTGTATTATATTTTGATTGGTGGAAAGAAAAAAAATTGCTAAGATAGGTTGGGCAGAGTTGGTGAATTGATCGATACATGATACAAGCTAGGTGTTTTGACCATCGCTCGTTCAGACGGTCTAGTTTAAGTAATCGGTATAAATCATTAGAAGGAAACAAATAATCCACTTTTAACACTGTACGGAGAGCTCTATTTTGTAGAATTTGTAATTTTCCAAGATATGTTTTACAGGTATTTCTCCAAACAGGACTGCAGTAATCAAAATGGCTTTGCAATATGGTTTTGTAAAACAACAGTGCCGTATTTTGGTTAATGTATGGTCGGGGTCTTCTCAGAAGATAAATATATTTTATAACTTTTTTCTTAACATATTCAACGTGATTTTTCCACTGCAAATTCCTATCAATAACGACTCCCAAATATTTACAACATTCGACTTGTTGAATTGTTATGCCATCAATAAAGATATCAGAGTTATCAAATACATGTTGCATTTTCTTCAGACGTTGAGCTGTTCCCATGAACATGGCCTCACATTTTTTTCAGATTAACTGTCAGCTTATTTTCAGACAACCAATTGGACAAACCTATAAGGTCATTATTCAAATTAGGTACAGCTTCCTGTGGATTTTTTGTTGATTTATATAATCGTGTATCGTCAGCGTACAGTGCGACTTCACAACATTTAATACATTTTGGCATATCATTTACAAAAAGAGTGAATAGCAGTGGGCCCAGAATGGAGCCCTGCGGGACACCACAAATAATTTGTCTCTTTTCAGATAGATAACCATTCACAGATGTAAACTGATATCTTTCATTGAAGTAATTTTTAAACCATTCTAAAGACAATTGATCAAATCCATACATTTCGAATTTTTGCAATAAAATAGAGTGATCGACCGTATCGAACGCTTTTTTAAAGTTTATCATCACCAAGCCAACATTATTTCCTTTATCAATTACATCCAACCATTTATCTGTAACGTTAAGAAGGGCACTCACAGTAGAATGTAAAGGCCTAAATCCCGACTGACAATCAGATAGAATTGCATTATTGGTTAGATAATCGTGAATCTGATTGTAGACAACCTTTTCCATAATTTTTGCAAATATAGGAATAACTGATATAGGTCGATAATTTTCCATGCAAGTTTTATCACCTGATTTGTAAATTGGCGTGACACGTGCATGTTTCCATTGACTAGGCACAACGCCCATGCGCAGTGATTGATTCAAAGTATGTGTTAACAATGGAGCAATAATTGTGGCAATAGGCCTTAAGAGTTTTGCTGGGATATTATCCGGACCAGTAGCCTTATTCACTGGGAGTGTACTTAATATGTTCTCAACCTCACTAGTTAGTACATCCCTAAATTCGAACAAAGTTGCATGAGGGTACAGAAATCGTGTAGGTTCAGTTTGAGTAGTAGAAAATGTACCATGCAAAGCCTTACCAATAGTTGAGAAATAATTGTTAAAGGCATTTGACAATTCCTGACCTCGTAGACTTTCTTCTTGAACTTTAATGCAATTAATTTCTGTATCATTCTTCTTTGTGGGCACTAGATTTTGTAAAGTTTTCCAGACTTTTTTGACATCTCCTAAAGCAGATTCAATATTTCTCGAGACAAAACTTCGCTTCTCTTGTCGAATTTGTACTGTTACATTATTTCTGGCTTTTTTATATTTGGCCCAGTCATCATCCTTCTTTGATTTCTTCGCTTTATTCTTTAAGCGATCTCTTTTGCGAATCAATTGTAAAATATCGAACGTCATCCATGGAGAATATTTCAGTTTGACTCGTGTTCTCCGAAGTGGCGCGTGTTTATCAATGGCCGTTAATAAAAGAGACAGAAAAACTGAGCAAGCCTTTACTGGGTCACTAATAGCATAGACAACATTTAAATCTATATCATCAATATCTCTTTTAAAGGCTTCATTATCGAAATTTCTCAGACATCTTCCAGTTTTGTACTTATGATAATTATTAAATCCAGCTCTGGATTTACAAAGGACACAATAAATCATGTAATGATCAGTAATAGAAACTTAAACAACACCACTGTCAATTATCTTTTCATTACAATTACTGAAAATTAGATCAACGATTGTCGCGGATCTCTTTGTCACCCGAGTAGGTTTTTCAATCAACTGAGTACAGTTGTATGACTCCATTATATCAAGAAGTTTTTTTGTGTGGTTTAGTATAGGGCTATTCATCACGTCACAATTAAAATCACCAAGAACATGATATGGCATTTTCAAGTTGTCTATATTTTGAATAACTTGCTCAAATTCCTCAAACACCTTCATGTTCGAATTCATTGGTCGGTACCAGCATACAACTAGAAATGGTTTCTGTTTATCCAGTTTTATTTCAGTTATAATCATTTCAATATCTGTATTTTGCAACAAATCATTTCTTCTCGAAAATTCGATACCATTTCTAATAAAATTTGCAACACCACCACCGAATTTGTTTCTATCACGTCGTAAGATTGTGTACCCTGGTATACATAACTCACTGTCATCAGTATCAGAACAGAGATGAGTTTCACTAAGTGTCATTATGTCCATACCACAACTATTTACCAAAGATCTTATTTCATCAATATGTTTTTTTAAAGACAGACAATTTAAATGGCCTAATTTTAGTCCCTTTTGTAATTGTAATTTATTTATTTCATTCTGAACAACGTCTAAGTCATCACTTACGATTGATTCATTGCTACGTTCTGTTTCCCTACTCGTGTCATTGTTCGTTGTAAAGGAAGGACTTGAACACTCGGAGAAGGGTAACTCTTTCCAGAGACAAACATCACATCTCCAGTCGGAGTTTGATCGGAAAAAGAAGTCTGATACATTGGAACATTTCAAATGACCCCATTTGTAACAGCTAATACATAACATGGCATTTTGATTATTTCTTACTGGTTTTTTACAGAAAGTGCAAGGATATTTGGGAGGCATGGGAAGAGATAAGTGCACATAAGATGAACAAAACAAGATCACAGATGTACAGAGGATTCAATATAATAACAACTTAAAATAGAGTACAATATCGAATAGTGATAGAGGGTATATGCCATAGTTCCTTGCAGTCAAATACAAAGTTTAGTTTTTCGAGGAGAGTTCCAGAGTATGTAGGTCACTTTCATCCCTGATAGCTCTGTTTATTGTTTTCCCATTTGATGCTTGGAGTTTTGCAATCACGCGACCATCACTAGACCATGCAGTGAGAACATTCTTGATCTTCTTCACGCTCTTCAAAAGCTGTAAGTTGGCTTTTGTTAATTGTTCTTGAATAGCAACATCAGTGCCTTTCAATCTCCGACGGCGAGAGATTACCGCATGCCGGGTCCTATATGATGTAAACTTGACAACAATAGGGCGCGCTCTAGTATAGACTAGAGTCAATCAGTATTGGTGGAACAATCGTCGATATTAAGAGACTGAAACTTTTGGTCTATTCTAGCTGTAGCCTTAAAGGGGCTGTTCAAAGAAAATCACAAATATGACAAATAACGTATCACTAGAAACTGGTAAGCTAACAGGTACAGATGGCCATCGTACAAGTTTTAGGTCAACAACATATGTATAAATAAAACCACCTCCATAGAATCCAGGAAAGTTGAGAGATTCGCCAGAAAAATAATGATGCTTTAATGCTGTCACAATATTGAGTGATAGTGGTGGTTATTTTACCTGACAGCTAAGAAAGCAATAAATGCTTGTTAGTATAAGCAACCAGAAGACCAACGGCTTAAGGTTATCTCCGAGGGACCTGGTAATAAGGATTAATGCCTTACCAAAGGGCGCTATCGCATCGACTTGGTTTCGAACACGGGTCACCGGATCACGAGACCAGTACTGCTCTACCGACTGAGCTCGCGCCTCCATATTACCCAATCCTGCCCGAGCAGACGATTGAACATAATTGCATAATGAGATAAATGTGATGGAATTTTACACCATTCAAAAAGGGATATGAAACCGATTCTAATAACTAAGTTCTTTTGTTTGTAAATAAACAGGATAGGGTTTAATGAACAATCAAAGAAACCACACTTTCAAATTAAAAACCTCCGGAATGATAGCATGGAAGGCATTTGTTCCCTCTTGTAATGCCGAACATACCGCGGTGTATGCAGCTGAAAATAAAATGGCGTCTTAGTTTGTTTACAAGCGACGGATTCCTTTATTTCTTTATCGCTGCATTTTTCATCAAAATAATACCATGCCCGAGGTTGAGAGTGATCAGGCAATGGATTAAACATTTAGCCTGACGGTAGTGAAGTAAGAGAAATAACTGAAGAGAAGATGAAAAAACAGGCACTAAAAATGTGTGAGATGTCATAGCTACACATCGTCTGCTTGTGCAAATCATGTTCAACATGTGATGTCACACATCTCAGCAGCGTTCGGAGAGCTTCTCAGGTGCTGTGCCGGCCTGCCGGGGCTGTATTTAAGCGTTTTGTAATTGATAATAGTCATTACTTCGAATGTTTCCAAGCATTGGATTTTGATAACCTTGTCCAATCAAAGTTTCACCCGTGCAATAATGACAATAAAGTTAGTTTTTAAAATCAATGAACCTTCTCTTTAAGATTAAAAGCATTTTGGAGTAACTATATGTAGGTCAAAGGTCGCAGAGGTAAATTTCTGAAATTCTAGATATAGCCTGTTATCGTGAATCTCAAGAACCACTAGAGAAACGTGGCTCAAACTAGGGGATAGTATGTACATGTATCAACAGAGGAAGATGATCTGAATATAGATTTCGGGTTCAAAGGTCAAAGGTCACAGAGATAAATTTTTGAAATGACAGGTTTAAGCCTTGCTACTGCGATATCTAAAGAACTTAAAGAGATAGGCTTTTTGTTTTCATTATGATATGTCACAAATAATTCCATCCATTTCGTATGCTGAAGCTTTGGGTTGAGTGGGTTTTCCTCTAAATTGCTAGGGGTCTGTTAAACACAATGACCCAGGATCTTTTTTTGCCATATAAAAGACCAACAAAAATAAAGAATTTCTGGGGTGCACCCTCCCCCACCATGAGGTGGTGCAGTGTCTTTTGTCATTATTGAAATCTATTTATTAGTCCACCATTTCACATGCATCTAATATCACCATGCTCTCTATGTTAATTTCCATGATAGTTTATTTCTTTGTATATACACCTATACACAATTAGAATAATCCCAATATGATATTTAACTAGCTTTAATTCATAAACCCTTTACAGGTACTATGTCCCATTTGCAGGCCAAAAAAATGAAAAGGTTAAATTCCAACGGCATTTGAAAGATAATAGTAATTTAGAACTTCCCTAAAAAGGTGGGGCTTGAAATGTCTTCAAGTGGGAAAATAATGACTATTAGTTGTCAAATTGACTTAGGAGCTATAGAGCCAATAGGTAATAGTATTGATTTTCAGACCATTGTACCGAATGGTCATACGTTTTATGCTGCGAAAAGATTCAATCAGTTTAATTTTGGCCATCACAAGAAGTGGGTTATTGACGTAGAGAAATGCTCATGTACCCTTTACAGTTCATTTTATGTATGTTATTACCAAAGAAGAAAAAAGCCAGTCGGTCACTCAATAGTGTCTGACAGTGAAGTCTATAAGTAAATGGGTTTCCTTGCATACTTTTAATATACATTAGGACACTGCTAACGTTTAAATTTCACAGATAGGACATACATGACATATTCATAATAACTGCAAAGTTCTACAGAATTTGAGGTTTGCTGCAAAAGGGACATAGTACCTTTAAATATATTTGTTGTCTCTCTGCAGCAGAGATGCATAGGAACCCCCCCCCCCCCCGCTTCCTGTAAGCTAGATCTTCAAAATGCATTTCAGCCCCTGTTTTATTTGAATAAAGGTCGGTATTAAATCACACAAGGCAATTAGTCAAGAGGCAAATATTTTGATGAGGAAAATATATTGAAAAATTAAACCATTTTAGGTACATCGTACATGCATGTCACTAATATGAATTATTCGCATAGTAAACAGAATTCCCCTATTTTGTTCTTCAATAACAGGATGTCTTGCTGGGGTTATCATTCATGTACTTTCCCAGCGGACTGAGTTTTTGTCGAATGAGAAGGACATCTTGCACCATGGTTGGATTCTGCCTTCTCTATCTGCTCATGATTCTTCTGATGAGATCTGGTGATGTTGAAACCAACCCTGGACCAGACAGGTCAGTTCATATGTATTTTAAGCTTATATATCCTTTTCTTTATTGCAACATCAATTTATAAGCAGTAGGAATGATAAAGTACCTGTCTAATTATTAAAGCATAACATCACATGCATGCATGCCAACTAATTTTCTTCCGTATTCAAGTGCACTGCTCAATGAGGTATAAGTCTTGTATCAGTATGCTTCAATATACCTTTGAATAAATCTCATCAGTACATGTAGCTTAATAAAATCAGGTAGGTATGCTCATGAACCTGTAGGTACTGACAGTGCTCAGCTGTAGGAACTAGTGTATATATTTATAGGCTGGAGTAGTTTATTTTTCCATGTAGTTTAGTTGTACAGTCTGTTTCGCCCAAAGGATCATCAAGAACTGAACTAAACTTACAAAGTATGAAGATAGGTGCTCAAATGAATGTACATTAGGGGTTACAACACAATAAGAGATACTTATAGCCCCTGTAAAGTGTTGGGAGCCCCAAAAATTTGATGGCAAAATTTCATTTAAATTGTATCATAATGTGAAAAGGGATGTCATTTAAGACACATTTCTGCAAGGATTTTAAAAGCAAATGTGTTGATGTCGAATATTGATGAAAGAATACAAAATTTCGGTTTTCTGCGTACACCAGAAAATCTAAGTCATGTAGTATTCTTGTTATCAATATTTGTTTTCTAACACTTTTTTGGGGGGAAATCTTTGCAGATGTTTGTCTTAAATGGCATCCTTTTTCACAATGTGATACAATTTAGGTGAAATTTTGCCTTCAAATTTGTGGCGAATTCGGGGCTCCCAACACTTTAGAGGGGCTTTAATAGATACTTATGAAAGAGATGCTTGATAAAATCTTATTTTTAATTACAGGATTGTCAGTGAGAAGGAATTCTTAAAGCTGTCCAAGCAAATTGAACCTAGCTACTACAAAGAGGTGGGCATTAACCTGGACATCTCCATCGCAGAGCTTGGTCAAATCAAGGAATGTAGCCAAAATACCAGTGATGCATTGATGACAGTCTTCACGAGATGGAGAGACAAACAGCCTCCAGGCACAGACATCAGGTCTCTTCTTGCAGCGGAATTAGAAAGAAGTAACTTAGGATTCCTCTCTGGTGAACTTCTGGCTGGCAGCCTAAGCCCAAGCAGGAAAGGTGAGAATAAAAAGGAAATCATGTCGGCTACCAGCAAGAAGGCCCTTACTGCCATTGATAATGTATTGCTCTTGCAGGCAACCAACTAACACTGTCATTTGTTACCAATATGGTTACTTACAGCAGGACATCCCAGTAAACAGACAGCCTACGAGACTGATACTGCCGGTCTAGTGAACCCTTAAAATCGTGGGCTGTCAGTCCATAGGCCGTTGGTCTCATGGGCCTTTTGACAACTTTTCAGAAGGTTCGCTAGACCGATACTGTCGGGTCTTGTGGGATGTCGGTCTCATTGGCTGTGGCCATCAATACATGTTTATACAGACCCACTTACTTTGTGCTATGTAAGAAAGACAATGAAATTAGTTTTACATGAAGCTATGCAAGGATTGTGATTCAAATTTCATGTTTGGAACCACCGCATTTCAACCCAGGCCACTTTCTAACTTATTGTTTCAAGTCTTGCTCGTCTTGTGACACCAAGCTTATGAAAATTGGTTGTACTATTGGTCCCCATGGAAGACCAGCGGCATCATAACAATGCCGCTGAATATGGGCTATCCAGCCCTTTATTTTATCTTGTAATTCATAGTTTTATTCGTTATTCTTTTACTACATGCATGTTGTCTTTTTATACGTAAATAAAACAAACAAGTCTTTTAACCATTGTGACCTTATGTCAGCCCCAACATAAAGAATTTCATACTTTTTGTGTTCAACACAAAAGGAAAACTATATTCCTCTCAATTCTTTCTATATCAAGTGGAATTATTCTTTAAGCTGTAATTCATAAGGTTCAGCGTTATTGTCCGCACTGTTAGCGACGGAAATTGGTGATATTTGTGTTGCATTATATGGATACATAAATAGACATGAATTTACTAAAATACTAAAAGACAAATTCTATTGAGATATTTTTGAGTTGGAAAAGAAAACAAACATTGACATGTCATGCATCAATATAGTATGCATGTATGTTGTATATAAATTAAACTGCAAAGACGATAAATGATCATCTGTTCTCTTTGAATCTTGGTCCAGATAATACCCTAAAACTAAAAAAATTGAAAATGTAAAGTAAAAAAAAAATGCATCAAAAATTGTTCTTATGATCATGTGTGTGTAATGAATATTCTTAAATGAAACATTTTGATATTCAGAAAAAAATTCTTTTGATCTAAATCATAAATTATCACACTTATGCTATTTGATTTAAAGGTGCTCCTGTTACAATGCCAGGATCACAGACTCAACCACTTTCTCCTGACCAGATCAAGAGATGTGCAGATGATTTCAAATTCAAGTACCGGAGAAGTCTCTGTAAGATCAGAGCTGATGCCCTCAACCCTGATTCCATTGTGCCATTCAATGACATGTACACAAACCTTCTCCTAAAAGAGGAATATAGAGAAGACAAGCGACCACTTGAGTACAAGGATCTCTTTGATCTCAAAGTCAATGGAGAGTTCCCCAAGCGGATCATGATTCAGGGAGAGGCTGGGGCTGGAAAGACGACATTCTGTTCAAAGATTGCCTGGGACTGGATAAATGACAGTCCTGTTCTCCCAAAGTTTGTGTGGGTACTTGTTGTCCCTCTTTGTGAAGCCAAGCATTACACGATCGGTGAGATTGCCAAGTCGTATCTTTCAAAGAACAACCCAGCAACAGCCTGCCAGATCACCGAGTACATCCGTTCAAATGCAAAAGATGTATTCATTGCTTTTGATGGATTAGATGAGTTTGATGGCAATGTTGTACAGCAAAGGAAAGTTGGTTCAAAGTCAGAATGTCTCCAGCCAAAGTCTGCAGATCAAACCAGGACAAGAGGAAGTTCTTCAGAAAGAGGTGACATTGCACTTATAGACATTCTTCGTTCAGATGAACTTGACGCTTGCCCGGTGTTGGTGACAAGTCGCCCAAGGAAGGTCACAGAGATTCGATGGGATAGTAGTCTTAGGAAACTGTACACTTTCATGTATGTGGAAGGTTTTAGCAAGGAGAATGTGGAGGTTTACATTCACAAGTACTTTGAAGACGATGTGGCCACAGCAGATCAGCTTATCCAATTAACCAAAGAAAGTGACATTATATCTGAGTATATGGCCCCACATCCTATCTACATAGCTATGCTGTGTCTCATGTGGAGAGAACTTGGTGACAAAAAACAAGAAAAGTTAAAGTCATTTCGAACTTTTTCTCAAATATTTGATGAAAGGTTTAAATTCCTAAGTGTGCTTTATGCTCAGAAAAAAATTACAGATTTAGGCAGCCCATCATTCAAAGAATATCTCGCTCAAATTGAGAAGCTCTTGAAACCAGTTGCAAAACTTGCTTTCATCGGGCTACAAGAAAACACTGATGTTTTCAAAGAAGATGATTTTGAACAGTGTTTAGAATCCTTGGAAACAGCTTGCAGAGTAGGGGTGCTAGAGAAAAGAAAGTCATTTATAAATGATAAGAGCAGTATCGATCTGCAGTCTCAAATCGTCTTTCCACACAAACTCTTTCAGGAGTACATGGCTGGAGTCCATCTTGCTTCCTTGTATGAAATAAATCACAATGAATTCAACAGGCTGATTGAGGAAGTAGTGCTGCCTAGGAAGGAAGCTTTTAGGTATCTCCTGTACTTCACTGTATCACGGGACAAAACCATTGCCAACCATGTCATGAAATGCATAGTACAGGGTAACGCCCCAACCCAAGAGGAGATGGATTTTTTGGTTGATGTATCCTTCGAGAGTCAGGACCTAGATACCGTAGCCTTGTTGAGGGGTCGAGTGTCATCTCTGAAAATAAACTTCAGGACAGCACATACCATAGCAGCTTATGTATTCACTGGACTATATGTAGATGTGGTAAGTTTGATATCTTACAACATATAATAATACGTATTATAACTTTAAGGGGAAGGTGGAAATAGAAGCAGAGAAATGAGCGAAACAGGTCAGTGAAAGTGTGAGCAAAAAACGATTAAAAATAAGAAATTTATCAATTTTTGAAGGCGCAATTAATCAAACACAAATTTGTAAGTCTGTGACATATCTTGGGAGCTCCCCTCCTTTTTGCCCTGTACTATTTTTTTTTTCTTTCCCTTTTCAAAATTTTCAATCGTGCATTCACCCTAAATGTAATTATTGCAAGTATGTTTTAATACAAACCTTTATGAAACAAATCTGTTCTGGTAAGAAAATGAAAGTTCATGACTTTTTCTGTACAGAGCAAATATGAGAGGATCTCGCATGATACGTCACAGTTTTGCCAATTTTTGTCTCACCGATTACAACTTTTTTTTAATTTATAACTTTTCCTATTTTAAATTGATGTTGCCCAAATTATCCTTACTTATTTTCCTCATTTTCTGCTTTCATTAAAACCAAATTAATATCAGGGTGGGATTTCCCTCTAATTGCAAATCCATCAGGCGTCTATAGATTTGCATTTTTTAGGAATGGGTCTATAATATGTCTTTTTTTTAACTCTCTCTTACATCCATGACCTTATACCTGATAATCTGTGATATAATCAAATTGAATCATTTTATTTCCACTTTTAAAAAATATTTATAAAATCAATGACAAATTATTTCTGTAATTAAAAGTAGCATGGATACAATAAGACCACTACCAGTATACTAAATCAAATTGAAAAAATATCAAATAATTCTTATACAACATAACATTTAGGAAAGAAAAGCGAGAGGAGAGAAGGAAACATTAGCAACACGTTTGTACGTTATATATGGTTACTCTTGTCTTCAAGGGGATGTCTTTGGTACAATATTTGACAATGATGATATTTTGAAGTGGTTAGATAGTAACTATGATTATTGACTGGCTATTTCTGGAGGGGGAGGGTGGTGATACAAAACATATTGCCCTCATTAGTCAGGTGGCTTAGCGTCAAAA
The DNA here is from genome assembly GCF_000002235.5 of Strongylocentrotus purpuratus. Classification (NCBI taxonomy): domain Eukaryota; kingdom Metazoa; phylum Echinodermata; class Echinoidea; order Camarodonta; family Strongylocentrotidae; genus Strongylocentrotus; species Strongylocentrotus purpuratus. Next base: position 32,138,005 of record NW_022145594.1, read on the forward strand.
TTATCGATTATCGTGACACTGCAGATAAAAGCGTCATTTTTAAAAAGGGCTTCCTTAGGACCTACTGAACGATATTAGCCTAGGAGCCCTCGGCAAAAATTTGATAGGTGTGGGGGGCGGGGGCGTAAAAAACATTGATTTGTTGTTGTACGAATGTAATTTTTGGTACAGGGCTTTTTAGGACCTTCTGAACGATGTTAGGGTTGAAGCCCTCAACAAAAAATGTATATAGGGGTGATTTAGGGCGGGGGCGTTGTACGGGAGCCCTCATATTAAAAATCATGTAAGATCACATTGGATTGTGGTTATACGACAGCTTGTTTTTGAACAGGGCTTCCTTTGGACCTACTGAAAGATATTTGGGTAGGACCCCTGGCAACAATTTCATATAAGGGTGTGGGGGCGGGGGCGTCATCCTAGAGCCCCCAAAATAATATATAAGGTACAATAACATTGATTGTTTTTCCTTGCACAATGCAATTTTTGTTACAGGGCTTTTTAGGACCTACTGAACAATGTAAGTGTTGGAGTCCCTAACAACACATTTATATAAGTGTGATTTGGGGGCGGGGGCGTCGTACCAGAGCCCTCGTTTTAGATATCATGACATATTACGTTGGTTTTTGGTTATATGACAGCATTTATTGGTATATAGCTCTCTTAGGACCTACTGAATGATATAAAGGAAGGAGCCCCGTAAAAACAATCACATAAGTGTGAAGAGGGTCGGGGCATTGTTTTGGAGCCCCCGCGTTGATTTTTTTTAAAACCTTTTTTAAAAACTTTGCATACTCTGGGGGTAGAATATTGTAAGTTGCCAGCAATTAGTCTTTACAACAGAACACGCTCAAATATATGTGTAGAGGCCACTGATCAAATTGAATCCAATTTTGGATAAATTGCAATACTACAAGTGGACCTATAGCTACAAGCAGTTTCACCACAGTAATCATTGAAATGTGTGACTCTTAGATAATTGGACATTATAAAAGTAACAAAACATTTTTTTGATTATTATATATACCGTTGATATTCAACTTTCAACAAAAATCCACCCTCTTCAGGGGCGGATCCTGGAATTTGTTAAGAAGGCGGGAGGGGGGGGGGAGGTTCAGGCCCATCAGATTTTTTTTTCACAAAAGAAATGAAATAAATAAAATCATACGCGCAGTATGCTTTCTAGCACTTATTCCAAGCGTTTACCACATACCATGTAAAACCCATAGGGGGTGTGGTGCGTTGACCACCACCTCCCCGTATCAGTGTCTGCTTTTCTGGTTTGAAGTTAAAGTTTATCACCCATTTTAGTAAATTTGCGTTTCAGCAAAAAAACAATTCTTAATTTTTATGACTATCTCACATCACGGAGATTAGACCATTGCATGTGGTTGAAATGGATTGCAGTGTAAAAGAAACCTTCATAGTTTTCTCAATTTTCTAAGTATGTGGAATTGTTAAGTGATGTCTAATAATAAAATCACTTACAGTTTACAATGTTCTATGGAGTACAACTGCACTTGCAAAGTGGTGAGCAGTCCAAATTTGCTTTGCCGCATTTGCAGTTGGCAGTCTCCTTTGCATGAACATCTGATAAGTTCACGACATGATCTGGAAATCTCTGGAATTGTCATCCAAACTGGTACCCATGACTCTGATACTTTGGTCCAGGCAAAGTCCTTTGGAGAAGGAACCACTGGCTGTGTTTGAGTGCAGGTCATCCAGATTCCCGCTCGATACACTGCACGGCGGACCAGGGTTGTTGATTTTTTTTTTATTTAAATCGGATTTTTATGATTTAAATCAGATTTTTTAAAAAATTTTCCAACGAAAAATAATGGTCACACTTAACAAGTTTTAGACTATATTTAAACTGTTTTACACTAATAATAGTGGTCAAGTAGTCTTTTGAACATTGTGTATTGTACCATTTGACACAATAATCCACTTATATACAGGTAATTTTTTTATTTTTTTTTATTTTATTATTTATTTGCATTATAGAGAGGGACATTTTATGGAAGCCCAAGTAATGTTATGTATTATGTATACATTTAAACTCTTGAAATTTTTATATCAGTCTGTACGTTAACATCTAATTTGAATGTAATATTTAACCAGATTTGCAATAGGCACTTCCTGATATGCTTGTAACAAAATACACATTTTATGTTTTCATTACAGTGTAACCTCAGTTCCAAATAAAACTTCAATAAATTTCGTTGCAAGATGCAGGATAAGCACCACTGTCCACCACATCATTGATGTGCTGTTTTTTCAAACTATTACATGAACAAGCAAGCACAGCAGTTGTATTGCTGCATACAGTAACACTTGCCCAGCAACTTTCCCATTTTTAAATTCTTACTTATTAAGTATACATGTGTACTTTGAAATTGTGTAATTGAATGTATGGGTATTGATAAGAAAATACACAAGCATGCAAATATACATGTAATTCTTATCAAATGTACACATATGCCTTCAACTTAAGTAATTGAAAGAATGGGTATTAATAGTAACAAGAAGGAGGTACATACAAGTAGTTCAGCTGTTTTGTAAAAGTATCCAAGTTGTGGACTTTGAGCACCTTTGTAGATTTTATATATTATTTTATTGAAGATTTAACAGTTTGGTGTACATACAGAGAGTTATTTATCATTACTTCGTTAGAAACTTGTTGTTTTCATCAGTTTTGCTTGTTTTACAATTTGAAAATAAAACAGTGGTGTTAAATCAATGAGGGTGTATCATTCTTTTAAAGTATCTCTAAAGCATGTGGAACAGAAATGAAAATGATTACATTGAAAGTATCTGTTAAGAAGAAGAGAAAATAGAGAAAACTAATTTTTTTCATAAAAGTTGATTTAAATCAGTGATTTTTTTGAAAAAAATCAAGTGATTTAAATCGCGATTTAAATTATGATTTAAATCGACATGATTTAAATCAAACAACCCTGCGGCGGACATATGCTGGAGTAGTGCATCCCTGGTGGGTGGCAGTTTGTCCATTGCTCGATTCTTATGGCAGAAGAGTTCCTGTCTTGTCTTGTGTCAGAGTTCAAAGGACTAGTTTTGTCATACAGGATAACAGTCAGTCTCTCAAGCTTTAGGAACGAGTCGTCGTTAAGTTCCAGCATCTGGAAAGGATGATTGGCTAGAGACACAAATGTCTGTGTGACGTTTTTATAGACCTGCCAGGCCTGCCAAACTGACTTCTTGCCCTTGCCATTGAAAGCAGAGGTTGTGTCACAACCTGAAAATGCGTGGAACATTGGTAATGCACATGATTTCTGCTGCCCTAGGCTCGAGTAGATGGCGTTGATGTGATAAAACCTGTAATTCTTGCCCATGCCAAAGGCAAACCCAGATGTTAGCCAAAGGTTGAAATGAGATTATGTAATGTGCCAGCAAGGATTACTACAACATCTGTGTCCACAGTTCGCACAAGGATAGTCTTTCCCCCGTGTTTCAGAGAATTTAGCGCATGAACCACAACTCTGGTGTCCGCCTCCTCGTGATTTCAGTTTTGCATGGGGTTGCGAGTACCAATTAATGGATGCCACAGATTCCCCGGATGTGACAAATACAGCTTTGGCTGGCGGCAAGTTGAAATCTTCAATCTTGGAAGTCAAAAAGGCAAACAACTCTTTCTTGTTGAGTGGGTCACGGAGAAAGTCCATCCAATTGCCTGGTAGTTTGGTCTCACCTGATACTTTCATGCGCACACCCTTGCCTCTCTTTTCCCGGGTAGATTCTTTCCCGGGTAGCTATCTGGAATGTATGTGTCCCACACAACATCCAACCTCATGGCGTCATGAAGCTGCTTCTCCAGGTATGGGATGCCCTGTCTGCATACTCATGGAAGGTGCCGACGCTGATAGTGGGCAGACAGTGTACGATGACGGCACCACCCAAGACTTTGCAGTCATTGGTTGAAGGTGGCTCTGATTGAACAGGTTGCTCAAGACATTTCAGCAGGTCCGACTTCGTGCTGGGCAAATGAAGCTTGTTAAAGTCTGAGAGGGAAGGAGGGAAGGACTGAACATGTGCAAAGAACTCTGCCAAGACACCATCCCGGTTCTGCATAGATATGTACAGCTGGCCGAAGAGTGCCCGTTGTTTTGAAGCACTTTGATCTTCTTTCCCTGCTTAGATGTTACCTTCCGTTTAGGTTTTACTGAACAGTGCTAGAGAATTCCTGTTGATTGGGTCATGGATGGAGTGGCTGCGAACATCAAGCACATTCTTGACAAAGTTCTTGTACTGTTTCCTGCCCGTATCCTCAAATGTGTGCAATGCGGCTACCACTGATTCATCCGCACAGTTGCGACTGTCAAGAGTTACTAGATCTGAGAAATCATCCAAGAAGGGATTGCCTATTCGTCTGATGGTATCGGAGAGGCTGACAACCTGTCGCTGGAAGTTCTTCTGTGTTGAGAGACCCTGCTCATTATGCTGGAAGTTCTCCGGGATCTCTCATCATCAGGAAGGTATTCTTCTTCGAATTGCTTTAGCAGCCTGGACATCTCTGGTCCCGAAAGCATCCATCGTCGAAAAGCAACAGAGTTTTCTCTGAGTCCAACAGCTCCACCAGAACCTTTCACAATCTTGTTTTCCTGATCAAATGGGATTGCAGAGAATTTGTTACTTGTCTTGGAAAGGACCCAGTGAGAAAAATTCTCAAACTCATCCTTGTTAGTGTCGGGCGGGGACTTCATATCTCTGATGTGGACTGGCATCCACCGTGAGTAGTTCAAATGATCCAAGGCAAAGAACAGTTATGTGAGTTCCTCCAAGACTTCAACATACAAAGGGAAATTCTTTTCTCTGTGCACCCTGATGAAGACAAGAATGAGGGTTTCATATCTCATATCAGGTCCCAGTACATGAAAGTAGGACTACCCTTCTGCATGTTGTTTTTCCACGCCGTGAAAGATTCTTCATCTTTGGGGCCGTCGCTGAGCATGAAAGCCTCACTCTGAAGATTGTGCAAAGTCAAGAGAGTGATTTGAGGGGCACGATTAGTTCGAGTTAGGTGTGCTGCCTTAAGATACGAATTGGCCGTGCCATATGACGCTACCTCTGCCTCTGTGAGGGCCGTGGTCCAGCTGATAGTAACACTTCACCACCTGACATGAGCGTGTTCTGTTGTTAAGACTAATTACTGGCAACTTACAAAATTCTACCCCAGAGTATGCAGTATTAAGGTTTTCAAAAAAATCAACGCGGGGGCTCCGAAACAACGCCCAAACCCTCTTCACACTTATGCGATTGTTTTGCCGGGGGCTCCTTCCTTAATATCACTCAGTAGGTCCTTAGAGAGCCCTGTACCAAAAAGGCTGTCATATAACCAAAAGCCAATGTGATCATTCATGATTTCTAACACCGGGGCTCTGGTAAGACGCCCCCGCCACTAAATCACACCTATATAAATGTTTTGTTGGGGGCTCCAACCCTAACATCGTTTAGTAGGTCCTAAAAAAGCCCTGTACCAGAAATTGCAAGAAAAAAAATCATTCTTTTTTACCTTATATATTTGTTGGGGGCTCCGGGATGACGCCCCCGCCCCTACACCCTTATATGAAATTTTGCCAGGGGGTCCTACCCTACTATCTTTCAGTAGGTCCATAGGAAGCCCTGTACAAAAACAGGCTTTCGTATATCCATAAACCAATGCGATCTTACATGATATATAATATGGGGGCTCTGGTACGACGCCCCGCCCCCAAATTACACCTATATAATTTATTGGGGGGGGGGGCTTCAATCCTAACATCGTTCAGAAGGTCCTAAAAAGCCCTGTACCAAAAATTACATTCGTACAACAACAGATCAATGTTATTTTAACTTATATTTTATTTAGGGGCTGCGGAATGACGCCCCCGCCCCCCACACCTTTAATTTTTTTTTTTTGCCGAGAGCTTCTTGACTAATATCGTTCAGTAGGTCGAAAGGAAGACCTGTACCAAAAATGGCGATTTTATCCGCCGTGTCACGATAATTTCGCTAAGCCACCTGACTACATCTCCAGTCCAGACATTGTTATATACTTGGGGAAAATCTTTTTATATACCCATCACTGTTATAGGTATATGATAAATATAAACAGTACTATTTTACTTGTACTAATACATTTTATTGGTCAGAAAGTAAGCCATCTTCTTGAAATGGCATAATTAACAGCAGTTTTGATGGAGGGTCAATTTGGGGGCCCTATGAAAATGGCAATCATTTAACATACTGCATTACTGACTTAATGTTATACAAGACCTTCCTTTGCAAAAATAAATCATAGCACTACTCTGTTGATATGGACCACTGTAAAAGACACATTCTGTAATCATTCAATACCGGGTAAGACAATATTTATGCAGACCCATTGACAGCAGCATAAACAACATTCTAGGTGGTCTTAAACTTTAGCAATGTACTCTGTCGGATTCTTTCATATCATCATTTTTTGTTTGTTTATTTTGTTTTTGTTTTAAGATCGATCTTAGAGTGAATGATTTCATGCTTGGACCAACTATATCACATGATCTAGTGAAGATTATATGCTCTGCTCCCTCTCTAGAGGATGTTACACTATTCAGAACAGCCTTGCACAGTGACTTCTATGTAACTCTTGCTGAAGAAGGAATCAAGTCCAAGGTGAGTTTAAAATACATATTGTAATACTAATGATAATATTAATATTAATAATACTAATACTAATACCAATACTAATACTTCTACTACGCCTCTACTACTACTACTTCTACTACTAATACTAATACTAATAATAACAATTATAACAATAGTGATGTTGGATTCTTATATAGCGCACATATCCATTATGCCGTGATATTCTCGGCGCTTCAGAATTGAAGTGTACCGATAGCCTACAAAAATGATATATGTACAGCTATATATAAAGTGACATGGAACCACTAACATGCAGATTATTTTTTGATGATTGGTACACTTTAAAATGGGTAATTTTATGTCAATTCAGTCAAAGGCTTACTCTACACTGTAACCTACGTGTTATGATCGAAGAGCCCCCTAATCTGCCAGTGTTTCAGTGATTTACTGTTTCCACAGATCCAGACTCTACCTTTATGGTGGTGATCAAGTGTCCCCACCAGCCTCATCACATGATGAGAGTAAACAAAAGTTATGTAAAGATGACCATATGTAGATTTAAAAGCTGTTGTAAATTAATGGAGTTGAAAATCCATTTGACAAATGAATTTATATCCTTCATGTTAGTTTTTTTTCCCCTCTTTATTAATGTTTTGGATGGATGCAATTCCTCAGATGAATTTGCAGTGAAGAAATGCAAGAGGGCTGTAATGGTAAAAGTCATTTTTTTTCGATGCATGCTTTAATGATAATTTGTCTGTCTTTACTATCTTGCATTAACTGAATTCTTAGTTTAACCATACACTGAAAAATAAACCTAACACAAAACCTAAGCTCAAACCTATTTGTAGCCTCATCATGACAAATCCTATACATATGACTTTATTTTCATACATGAAAATAAATAAAAAACAAAACAATTGTCAACAAGAGCATAGACATACACATACATGCATATTAGAGTACCCAGTTTATTTGCAGTCATTCAATTAAAACATGCAGTCTGGTAATTAATATACTTGTTTGAATCACTGTTTGTATACATGTAGGTCAGAGCGCTAACGCTTGCACTTGATAAGTGTCCAACATCGGCGTCCACACATCACCTAGTAAATGCTTTGTGTTCCATGCCAGACCTGACTGAACTGACATTATATGGAGAGGCTTTCCAGGAGGAGTTCTATTCTACACTGAATGCAAAGGCGTCAACCTTACAGGTATGTATGTGTGTCTGACTCTATATCGATGCCATGAAAATCCATTTGACAAATGAACTTGTATCCTTCATGTTAGTTGTGTTTAAAACTTGCTGGGATTTTTTTCCTTCATAATTTTTTTGGATGGATGCAATTACTCTGATGAATTTGCGGTAAAGAAATGCACGAGGGATGTAATGGTAAAATTCAGTCTTTTTTTAATGCATGCTTTAATGATAATTTGTCTGTCTTTACTATCTTGCATTAACTGAATTCTGAGTTTAACCATACACTAAAAAATATACCTAACACAAAACCAAAGCTCAAACCTATTTGTAGCCTCATCATGACAAATCCTGTACATATGACTTTATTTTCATACATGACTATAAATAAAGCCCAAAGTAATTGTCAACAAGAGCATAGACATACACATACAAGCATATTAGAGTACCCAGTTTATTTGCAGTCATTCAATTAAAACATGCAGTCTGGTAATTAATATACTTGTTTGAATCACCGTTTGTATACATGTAGGTCAAAACTCTCAAGCTTCTACTAGTTACGTGTCCAACATCGGCGTCCTCACGTCACCTAGTATATGCTTTGTGTTCCATGCCAGACCTGACAAACCTGATATTATATGGAGAGGCTTTCCAGGAGGAATTCTATTCTACACTGAATGCAAAGGCGTCAACCTTACAGGTATATATGTGTGTTTGTACTCTATATCTATGCCATGATGAATATATGTACAGATGTAGCATTGGAGATGAGTTAAATTATGAGTTAGGATAGTCAATATATTTTCAAAATGTGTAATGTTTTATATGAAAATACATAATAGTTTTAGCTGACAAGGGAAACTATTATAAACAGGGACTATCATGTGCAGTGTATGAAACAGAATACGGAGTCGGGCTAACTCGCCCCACGGGACATCTCGCCCCAGCCTCAAAGACTGGGGCGAGATGTCCCGACAAATTTAATCGGTCGAGAGATACCAATGTGTATATGTTTGTGCTCATTGTGACTTAATAATGCCATTTCCAACCACAATCTGGAATGTAATTGTGTTATATGATACTATTGAAGACAATCTATAACTTCTCTTTAGGTAAAATGACAAAAAATGGCATTTCGGACAATTTACTCATAGCTCGCAATTCGCATTGCCGCGCGTACATTAAATGTGCGTTGTATCGACTCGGACCACTGAAATTCGAGCAGTGTTTTTGTCAGTAAATCACTGCAAAAATATCATTTTCATAATGTATGAAGGTCTATTTTTGATTCCTGGTATAAATTTCGTTATTGAGAAGTCGAATGTACTACGTTTTAGACGAGATGGCTGATGTTTGTTCACATTCTTTCGTTCTGGCCGTATTAGCAGACTACTGTTGTGCACTGCGCAGCAGCTCATCGCTCAGCTCAGTGTCCAGCTAGCAGTTCAGCGCCGCCGCCGCCCGGGTCGGCGGGGGAATTCACTGACTCGACATCCGTACCCGCTGCACTGCACTGCCCAATTTGATCGAGTGAGTAAACTAATCAAACTACATTCATCTAGATCTATAACTACTATATTATCATTAGTCATTCAGAGTAGAATATCCAATTTGATTGAGTGAGTAAACTAGACCACTGTAGCTACATTATCATTACTAGTATTAGTCATTCATGGACATGGTAGAATCTCTGATTAACATGATGATGATTAATGAATTGAAGGAATGGAATTTTTTGGAATCAGATATTCATATTTTACTCTTAAAAGTCAAAGACTTAATAAATAGCTATATCTAATGTTAGGGCCTAGCACACGGGTCTAGCCTAGTACTCTAAGTCTAAGCAGAGAAGTGAGCTGACGAATCGCTTTTTTTTTTTTGGAGGGGGCTGCCTCAAAAGAATTCTACGAAAAGAATTATTAAAGGCGTTGGTTTCAAGTTTTTGTATAATTACGCAGCCCCCCACCCCCCTCAATTTAAAAATATATATATTTTGCTCAATACGCATCAGCTTGACGACAATTCAACACTGGATCTGCAAATGCTTACAGCTTAGTTATATTTTTGTATAATAGACTAATGTAAAGATTTTAAATTCAAAAGATTTTGGAGGCCGCAGCTATAGTGCGAAAAATTTACATCTCATAAAGAGGAAAAACCCAATTCTGATGGGGTTATAAGCACATTCTCATAACGGAAGACTGAAAAGATCTTTGATAAGTTACATCATTATAACATCTATATCTACGAGCGAGCGTAGCGAGCGAGCTTTGGGAGAAATTGCTTTTAGTCGCTTGAAATTAGGGGCACGTTTAATGATGAGAGGAAATGGGGACACTTATCGAAAGGGTTAATTTGTTTTGTTACTGTTTGAATGGAATTGAAATAAAGACTGAATTGAATTGAATTGAACCTGGCTTGAGACTCTTATTTGCAGCCCTTGCACTGAGAATTTTGACCAATCTGCCAATAGGCAATACCAATTTGTCACAATGTTTTTAACTGAACACGGATCCTAGATGCCTAGATAGTATAACAGGCATGCATGGTAAAATTGGTAATTAAGGAGTATCAAGACAGATTGGATGGGGTCCCACTCAGAGTACTCAGAGTCTGCTGTGCTATACAATTTATTTAATACCAATATATCTCTTTAAAAAATAACTTCAGGTTTTTATTTTTCCATATTCTCTTTTCCTTTTTTGGCCATCCATGCCCCCTGTAGCTACGCCACAAGACCGAAGATCATAAAATAATGTACATTGTGTCATGATCTTCATAACCTATTAAAATAACCCAAGTCACTATGCTAGGCCATCTGCATTGATTATGGCTTTACATGAATACAAACTCGCACTACATACAAGGGTCTCAACTAGACTTCACTATAAATTCCAAATCTCTACTTAGTGCTTCAGCACTCTCATAACAATCTTCAAAGTATTTATATCATCAATATTCACACCCCCCCCCCCCAAAGAACTACAAAATCTGCTGAAATGACATGACATACCGGGTAATTTTCCCATGTTTTTCCTCATTTGTTTGTAATGATACTTAAAGATCTATTTGTTCATAACAAACAAATGAAGCATATAGACTCTAGGCCTACACCTTGACAGTCATCGTCAATATTCACACACCGCCCCTAAAAACAATCGTTTATTATGCCACACAGTGGTAAAGCAACTTTATTTATTTATATATTTATTATTTATTTATACAGTACACAAGATCAGATATAAATCTGTGAACCCCCCCCCCCAAAAAAAAAAATAAATAAATAAATAAATAAAAAAAAAATAAAAAAAAAATAAAATAAAAATAAATAAATAAATAAAAAAATAAAAATAAATAAATAAATCTTCAACAAAGTCTTCATAGAAATTTGCGCAACAGTTAATGACCAGTTGACCAAAGGTCCGGGAGACTATAGGCTTACGAGACCGAATGCCCGCCCAGGCCGGCATGTCAATGCAATATCATGTCTTAATTTCTTTGCTTCCCAGAGAAAGGGAACAAAAGGGAGAAAATTGTTCTCGCAGGCCTTCAGTATCGTGGATATGATTCGACCCCGGGGTAACAAGCCCCCCCCCCCCCCCAAATACAACAGTCTATTATATAAGAATATAACTAAGCTGTAAGCATTTTCATATCCAGTGTTGAATTGCCGTCAAGCTGAGGCGTATTGAGCCAAATATATATATATATATATATATATATATATTTTTTGGGGGGGGGGTGGTGGGGGCTACATCAGATCTGATGAAAAGAGGGTAATGAATTATTTAAAATATTTATTTAGATAAAGACGTGCCTGTGATGATCTTACTCCAATGGCAATGCAAAGCAAGGCTGGTGTGCAGTACGTGTGTCGAGACAATACTGGTTGTTGACAAAGGAGCCCCCCTCAATCAATCTTCCAAAATTCATAAGCTCTCAGTTTTAATAATAATTTGAATACAAAGTCGATCAGTATATTATAGACACGCACGAAGCTTCCAGCCCAGAACATAAGTGTGCAAATATATTTGGGGAGGGCGGGGTCAATGATAGCCTATCCGAGCCCGAACAAAATATTAGGGGGGGGGGGCTCATGATAACCGAGCCCAGCCAAAATATTGGGGGGGGGGGGCTCAATGATATCTGAGCCCCTCACAAATATCGGGGGGCTCCGTGATATTATCCTAGCCTTACCAAAAATAATTGGGGGTCTGATGATATCTGAGCCCCACCAAAATATGGAGGGGGGGGGGGGTGGGTGCTCAATGATATCAGAGTCCCGCCAAAATATTTGGGGGTCTCAATGATATCTGAGATCCACCAAATATATTTTTTGGGGTCAATGATATGCGAGTTCCGATGTCTGAGCCCCCCCCCCCCCCAAATAAATATTTATAAAATGTTTATATTTGAATTGTAAGTCTGTAGGTTATAGGTATACATGAGTTTCATGCCTAGAATATAATGATTGGGGGGGGGAGGGGGTTAATGATATCCAAGCCCCGCAAAAAGTATTGGGGGCGGCTTAATGATATCTGAGCCCCACTTAAATATTTGGGGCTCAACAGTATCTGAGCCCCTAAGGACTCATTGATATCTAAGCCGCACCAAAACATTGGGGGCTTAATGATATCTATAAGCCCTGCCAAAAATATATTAGGGGGGGGGCGCAATGAAATCTGAGCCCCCCCCCAATATTTGTATTGGGGGCTGTATATATATACTATATAGATTCATGTCTAAAGGCCCAGTCACACAGAGGTGACGCATGGGGAACGCACGGCCAGCGCATTGGAAATTTGCAATTTTAGCCAGTGCGTTGTCGTGCGCCCAACTATTTTCGAAGCTACAACTAGCTGACACCAAATGCATAGCGTGTTGCTAGCGCGCTGAGCGCATACAGACCGTACACAGAGCGCACATGATAACAACTTCCGCGAATGCACATCGTGTTGCTAGCGCGCTGGACGAATGGTCCACGCACGGCCCGCGCATTGGAAATTTGCAATTTTGGTCAGTGCATTGTCGTCCGCTAGGCGTGCGTCCCCCATGCGTCCCCTCTGTGTGACCGAGCCTTAATGCATACTTTTAGTCATGAATGTAAGCATTTATAGTCCAGGCATATAATTTGATATGACCTCCTACTAATTGCAACAGAAAATGTCTCGACTTTTTTGTGCTATTGGAGGTGTCTTCTATAACATATTAAAACTCTTAAGGAATCCTGGTGGGGAAAAGTGACATGGCGGCCATTTTTTTCAAAATTGCCACCATAAATCTGATATTTCCCTATATCATAATAATAATAATAATAATAATAATAGCCTAATAGTCCACTCCAAATTTTATTAAACCAAAACGGAAATTCTTTTTGCCCAATTGATCGTGAGCCCGGCAGCTACTGAGCAGCGCCAGATCGACGTTGCTCTATCCCTTATTGTTGAACGCCAAACAGGGTAGCAACAACTCCCATCTTTTAACGTCTTTTGGTATGACGCGGCCAGGGTTCGAACTTTCGACCTTCCGGTTGTGAGGCGGACGCTCTACTGACTGAGCCAACACTCCGGTTTTGCTTCTAAATAACATAGAGCTTTGATTTTAAATGCTAAACATACATGTTCAGGGACAAGGAATCAAATTAAAAACATTTCAAAAAGTTAAACCTGACCAAAAAGCAGAAACGGCAGCCATTTTCCAAAATGGCCGCCAGAAAACAGATGTTTTCCTGTATCCTCGCTTCTAAATAACATAGAATTCTGATTTTAAGTGTTGAACATACATTTTCTGGGGCCAGGAATCCAATGAAATTCACTTCAATGAGCTTAACCGTAATAAAAGGCCAAAATGGCAGCCAAATCCAAATGTCATGGTGCCTGTGACACAACTGAAATTTGCTGCCAGAGTGATTTTGAAGTACTGTATATTGTTGGTAAGTATAGTAGTGGTTTGATGCGGTAGTGATCGTAGTAGACCAGCCTAAAGCTAACTGTGTACAAGTAGTCGTGTTACAGATAACAGGCATGCATCCCTTCAAAAGTTTCCCAATCTATGATTAGATTAAATAATGTAGTATTATTATGGTCTGCAAACCAGACGACACATCACGCTTCACACTCTTAGATGGAATATAAGTGTCCTCCACACTCATGGCTTGAGCAGAATGAGCTATGGGCATCATCGGACAATACCGCTTCAAATGATTGGGACTACCACACTTGTAACATCCACGCTCTATTTCTGTACCACCACCACTACTACCATAACTCACTGAACTAGCAGACTTGGTTTTCTTGTCTGTTTGTGTGACAGAGACTGATTTAGGATCAAGTCTTTGGTTTTGTTTCAGCTTTGAGTTGAATGGAATCTATCGCTTGTAGGATTACTCGAGAAAGTGTGCAATCCATGTGCATGCACGTACACTTCAGCACTTTCAATCATTTCATCCAACTTCCCACACTTCCTCTCTTTCATAAATCCGACTACCTCTCTGGGGCAACAATTAACAAATTGCTCTAGCATTACTAAATCAACCGAAGACTCGTAATTCTCCTGGATATTTGGCATTTCCAGCCACTTGTCAAAATACCCCTTCATCCTCACAGCAAACTGTTTGGGGCGTTCATCCTTACTCGGCCTAGCCGACCTGAACTTTTTCTTAGACCCCTCCTCAGTCAAATGGAAATATTCCATAATCTCTCGCTTTACCTTTCCATAATTATTGTGATCAACACTACTCATCCAATTGACAACATCAAGTGATTTTCCAGTCAAATTGGCAATCAAATGCAAACACTTCAAATGATCAGGAACACTTTGACTCTCCATCATCTATTCAAATTTCGTAATATACGAATCAAAATTATCAGTGCTTTCATCGAATTTGCCAACTTTCAATCTTAGACCACCAAACTCAGGAAGGCGCTCTTCCGCCTTTGCTTGCTTTCCCTTGACTTGAGCCAAGCGCAATTCAGGAGCCTCTTCTCCCGTTCATGAGCCTCATTACAACGAGCCGAAACGAAAATATTCAACTCACTTCCAGTGAGCTCGATCTCCCTACCTCAAAAAGAAAATTCTTTGATTTGCTCAATACTAGCCACCATGCTAATCAACCAGTTACCCCAGAATAGACAGTAGTTATGTTAACTAAGAACAATAGTTCTTTCCGACACATTCGCTATCCCGTCGACCAACAGCCCTGTAAAGCTTTTTGTATATTACCCTTTACTTAAACGCTGTCTTTCCGGGCGACAAACGACCTATGTCCTAATCATCGCAATAATTAACTGACCTATCCTAACTGCGATAGTTTAAAGCCTTGCCTGACTTAACGTCGATGCTTTAATATGCAAGTAAAGAGAGCAAGATAATAGGGACTTTTAGATTCGCACGAAGCCAATGGGGATTGCTACGATCGACGTCCTTTTAATGCACTGCCTCGAATGGACGTCGCACGTATCAGTCCACGAAAATCTAAAAGTCCCTAATGTACCAAGGCTTGAACCATGCATGCTTCAATGCACACCCTGGGAGAATAATAATAATAATAATAGCTCACATTTATAATGCGCCTAATACTACGTTTCTAGGCGCGGAACATATTATTACCCCGGTCATCGGATTCAGGCTTACCCGCACACAAGGTATGCACATTCTCCACTCCCTGGGGAGCATTCCAGCCAGTCGCCATTTTACAAGCGCCACTTGCTAATCAAACCACATTAGCTTTCACATAATTCACAATAATATGTACTGAGGGTAACATTTTCTAACAAAGTAGCAGTTGGGTCTCGGTGGGACCTCCAAATTGTCACGTGCGTGACTTTTTGACATTAGGGACTTTTAGATTTGCGTGTACTGATACGTGCGATGTCCATTGTCTTCGTGCGAATCTAAAAGTCCCTAGTATTTAACCTGCTACCTCATCAGAAACAACAACAGAACACAATTGTATAATAGTATAATGAAGTTTTAATCTTCAGCCTACAAATCGTGGCGTCAAAAATCAACAGAACACAAACAATTTACTAGAACATAACTTTTAACAGGGCAGCTTCCATCTCGTGCGTTCCTCCTACAGCGTGTCCACACACAAAACAATTTATCCCGAAACTCTATAACGAAACGTCGTATAAAGAAACATAGTATAAATTTCAAAGTGTCCACACACAAGAAACGTCATATAAATAATCATCGTATAAATTCAAGGATGTCCATAAACAGCAGAAAGTAATCCTGAAACTCTACTGTCTGGTCTCCTTTCGCTCGAGGTCACGTTAAGACCCGCCCAGTTAGTTACACTAGTTACACTCCCCCTGTCCACACACAACATTTTCCGTGATTAGGCGTGATTCTTTATTGAGTTTCAGTTCGAAACGATGCCCAAACCTGCGTTTCGTTAGACTAGTTTCGTTATACGACGTATCGTGAGTGAGCGTCCACACACACAATTTCATCGTAAAACTATCGCGAAACGGTATCACTATCGCGAAACGGTATAGCTAATCACGGAAAATGTTGTGTGTGGACAGGGGGCTAGTCGCTTGGCCAGTCTCTAGACTGCGGAGATATCCCGTCGACATGACAGCTTATCTCGCCCTGACGTGAAGATCTCTCTGAAGAAAAATGTTTCTGCTGCCTTCCTAAATAATTCTACCTCGTGCATTAAACGTCTGTACTGTAGCACTGACTTGAAGGGTTCTGCCCATTATTCTAAAGCAATTTCCCTTTACCCTATCTTTTCCAGGTCCTTAACATTCAAAACCTCCGTAGGTATGCAAGCTATTTCTATTTCTATTTACATTCAATAGCCAACCCGAAATTATGCATAACAAAAAACCCATATACTGTGTGTCTTAATTGCAAATGTATGCAATAATGCTTCCTTTGCTTGGCTACCTCTAACTGACCTCAGAGTAGTACATTTTCTTTGAGTAGTACATGTTCTTAAGTAGTACATTTCCCTTCTCTTCTGGAAAATATTCCTTTCATGACAAACCCCAAAGTCTACCGCCCACATCAGCAGTGCATTGAACCACCACAGCCTTTGTGTCTACTACCAGGTCCAGCAGTAGAAGGGCATTGCAGGTGATGAGCTACGACCAGACGACTGGGATTGGCGGGAAAGCATGGGAGGACCCGAGCCCGTGCAGACGGACTTGCCATCAGCTCCGGAAGAGCACCTAAAGATGACCCGCTGCAACTACCAGACAGACTGCAGCAGTCTGAAGTGCACATACAAGAAGCACGACATAGGGTGTTCAGCTGCATGTGGCATGGCACTTTCCCCCACCAGGATTCCTTAACGTGGAAATTCAAAGAAAATCACAAATATCGTCACTGATTTCACGAACCGGTGTCGTGGCATATCGCCAGGCGATGTGCGTCTTAGAGACACATATCGTCGCATTGCACCGGCGATATGTGTCTCCTACATCGGTGATATGAGTCTGCGATTGGCAAAAAGTGTCCACTTGATTTGTTAACGTTAATTTTCAGAAAACTTTAAATTAAAATGTTTGCCGTATTATTTAGATGTTTTTATGTTTGAAGTGTTATGTTTGCAAGATAGTTGAGTTGCAATAGATTGCAAATATCGGTGGCAAATTTATCAGTAGCAATTTATTGCAAGTTTCTGTTGCAAGAAGCCAACTGATGTACCATGCAGTATTCATTAATTTTAAATGAGAGAGGGACGTGTTCCCCCGTCTCCCCGGGATCGCCGCCCCTGATAGACAGAGCTGAAGAAGTGTCTCTTAGCGGTACCTAAAGGGCGTATTTAAAGGCCTATTGCCACCACTTCGAAAAAGACGCTATTACAATAACTGCTTTGACGAGAGCTTTTGCCTTTACCGTCCCGGAGCGAAAGCTTTCTCACTCCTCTCACTCGCATTGACCCTTTATTTAAAGCTACTGAGCTTTATACAAAAATCCCCCTCTTCCAACCCCCCCCCCCCCCCCCTCAAAAAAAAATATATATATCACCTTATACGGTAGTTAATCAATTGACACCAACAAAACAAACGATGTTAACCTCGGTCTGATATTTAATGATTAATTTGGTTCTATATATGTATATTGTTATTTTCCATGTTCTTGTCTGATAAAGATACTATATGGGCCTTGTCTTTTTGTGCATGCTACAGGTCTTTAAAACATTTGTATCATCTAACTTGAAGTATTATATAGTGACTGGGCTTTCTGAGAGCAAGTTTGACCTGACCGGGGGGGGGGGGGTAACATCTAGGCCACGGAAGGTTCTTTCAACGCAAAAGTGTTACCATGAAGGACAACCACCCTATGACAATCCCCCCCCCCCCCCGAATTACCACCCTTTTCATTATAGGGAAAGTCAGTCTCCACAAGACTCTTCACAAATATACTTGAAGTATTAGTGATAATCAATGCTATGAAAACAACATTACACAAAATAATTGTATGATACTTTAAACATGAATATATTATATAGAACATAATAGATAATGAGTTCGTGCATATTGGAACATTAAGAAAGGCGAAAATTATGCACGCTAGATAATTATTAATAGACATATAATAGGAGAGAGAGAGGGGTCCGGAGGGGGAAGGGGAAGGGGGTATATAAATTAAAAATAGAGAGTGGAACAACCCTTACAAAAATGTCCTGTGGTAATTCCTGTGGTACCTGATTTTACCACACAAAATACCACAGGAATATTTAGTACCACAGCAACTCGTGTGGTAATGTCACTAGACTCCTGTGGTAATGTCAACAGCTGGCTGTGGTAACTTTGTATTTCCTGTGCTACTTGATGTTACCACACAAAATACCACAGGAATATTTAGTACCACAGCAACTCGTGTGGTATGTCACTAGACTCCTGTGGTAATGTCAACGGCTGGCTGTGGTAACTTTGTATTTCCTGTGGTACTTGATGTTACCACACAAAATACCACAGGAATATTTAGTACCACAGCAACTCGTGTGGTAATGTCACTAGACTCCTGTGGTAATGTCACCGGCTGGCTGTGGTAACTTTGTATTTCCTGTGGTACTTGATGTTACCACACAAAATACCACAGGAATATTTAGTACCACAGCAACTCGTGTGGTAATGTCACTAGACTCCTGTGGTAATGTCAACGGCTGGCTGTGGTAACTTTGTATTTCCTGTGGTGCTTGATGTTACCACACAAAATACCACAGGAATATTTAGTACCACAGGAACTCTTGAAATATTAACTCGACTCCTGTGGTATAATGTCAAAGGCTGCATGGCTGTAGTAACTTTGTATTTCCTGTGGTACCTGATGTTACCACACAAAATACCACAGGAATATTTAGTACCACAGCAATTCGTGTGGTAATGTCATTAGACTCCTGTGGTAATGTCAACGGCTGGCTGTGATAACTTTGTATTTCCTGTGGTACCTGATGTTACCACACGAAATACCACATGAATATTTAGTTCCACAGGAACTCTTGAATTATTAACTCGACTCCTGTAGTAATGTCAACGGCTGGCTGTGGTAACTTTGTATTTCCTGTGGTACCTGATGTTACCACACAAAATACCACAGGAATATTTAGTACCACAGGAACTCTTGAAATATTAACTCGACTCCTGTGGTATAATGTCAAAGGCTGCATGGCTGTAGTAACTTTGTATTTCCTGTGGTACCTGATGTTACCAAACAAAATACCACAGGAATATTTAGTACCACAGCAATTCGTGTGGTAATGTAATTAGACTCCTGTGGTAATTTCAACGGCTGGCTGTGGTAACTTTGTATTTACTGTGGTACCTGATGTTACCACACGAAATACCACATGAATATTTAGTACCTCAGGAACTCTTGAATTATTAACTCGACTCCTGTGGTAATGTCAACGGCTGGCTGTGGTAACTTTGTATTTCCTGTGGTACCTGATGTTACCACACGAAATACCACATGAATATTTAGTACCACAGGAACTCTTGAAATATTAACTCGACTCCTGTGGTATAATGTCAAAGGCTGCATGGCTGTGGTAACTTTGTATTTCCTGTGGTACCTGATGTTACCACACGAAATACCACATGAATATTTAGTACCACAGCAACTCGTGTGGTAATGTCACTAGACTCCTGTGGTAATGTCAACGGCTGGCTGTGGTAACTTTGTATTTCCTGTGGTACCTGATGTTACCACACGAAATACCACATAAATATTTAGTACCACAGGAACTCTTGAATTATTAACTCGACTCCTGTGGTATAATGTCAAAGGCTGCATGGCTGTGGTAACTTTGTATTTCCTGTGGTACCTGATGTTACCACACGAAATACCACATGAATATTTAGTACCACAGGAACTCTTGAATTATTAACTCGATTCCTGTGGTAATGTCAACGGCTGGCTGTGGTAACTTTGTATTTCCTGTGGCACCTGATGTTACCACACGAAATACCACATAAATATTTAGTACCCAGGAACTCTTGAATTATTAACTCGACTCCTGTGGTATAATGTCAAAGGCTGCATGGCTGTGGTAACTTTGTATTTCCTATGGTACCTGATGTTAGGCTACCACACGAAATACCACAGGAACTCTTGAAATATTAACTCGACTCCTGTGGTATAATGTCAACGGCTGGCTGTGGTAACTTTGTATTTCCTGTGGTACCTGATGTTACCACACGAAACACCACAGGAATATTTAGTACCACAGGAACTCTTGAAATATTAACTCGACTCCTGTGTATATGTCAAAGGCTGCATGCATGGCTGTGGTAACTTTGTATTTCCTGTGGTACCTGATGTTACCACACAAAATACCACAGGCAGGAATATTTAGTACCACAGCAACTCGTGTGGTAATGTTACTAGACTCCAGTGGTATAATGTCAAAGGCTGGCTGTGGTAACTTTGTATTTTCTGTGGTACCTGATGTTACCACACAAAATAGAGAGCGAGATCTTTATTTTCAATTTCAATTCCCAACGGCGCATTTCCACCATTACTTTGCCATTTCGCCAGATTTGTGTTCCTTTAAAACCCAGAGTATGGAGGAAAAAGGTTAGATTTACACCAGGAAAGACGAACTTTAAGTGTATTCCAGAGCAAGAATTTAACAAAATGGGGCAGGATCGCAGAGTTTACCATACCAGGCCAAGTTTAATACATGACTCAGACTGTAGTCCCACACAGCCACTCATGTGTGGGGAAATACAAATAGTCGGTCTGCAGAAAACGATTAACTTTGCTGCTCTGGACTGCTAGCTGCTGGAGCTACTTTAAAGATCATCATTTTGTCCAGGAGGTGAGTAATAAAATTATACATAATTCAATACAGAATTGTGTTTGCTTTCTGTACAAAATAGGAAATTTGGTTAGTAAATCTTACTCTTATAAATTTGGTTCATGAAAAAATGAAAACCGATCGCATTTGATGAAGGTCGTAGATGGCCTACTGTACTGCATCTATGACGGTAGGCCTACATAATTATAGTCACCTATATTCTGTGTACCTACGTGTAAGGCTTTTCATAGGAAGTGAAATATCAAACAAGAATCTTAATTAGTACAAAATGCGTCTTTTTTTTTTCTTCTTCGGGTTTTGGGTTCCCGATCCGTCTACTTTCATGGGTTGTCCGTCTTCCCTAGGATTTATCGCTCAAAACGTAAAAGTCTCTGTAGACAACAAAGTTAATGTAAAATTATTGCGGAAACCGTTTTTCGCATCGCCAACGTGCGGATCGGAAATCAGAATCTTCAGCGAAAATGCGGACGATCCTCATTTTTGCGTGCATGTCACGTCATGAGTTTGTGAGGGATGCAAGTAATTGTAGTTTTTAGATGAATTTCATTTGTACAGTGTATGCCATGTTCAACTCTTAATTTTCGCTAGATTTATTTTGAGAGCATAATAGAATACTACAACGTACTTCATTTTTTATTTTTTTTTTATTTTATTTTTCAGGGTATCTTCGGTTGCTGGATAGTCATCAAAGTGGACTGTGTCGCACTGGCATGCTTGTCTTCTGGTGTACATGCAGACATGCAGTCTTAATTTGTAAGACTGAACTGTCCAAAACACATCAAGAAAATGCAAGACATGAGTGAAGGTGTGAGACCCATACTGGGTAAATGTTCATCGGTATGGGATTCCTACATTAAATGGAAAGCATTTCAAAATGATGTAAATTATGCCGATCAACAAACATTCAGCAAGTACTTCCAGGTCGCCACGCCCTGTCATAATCACCTTGCGTTCGGTCGGAATGAATCTGAGAAATAAATCTTCAATACACATATTTGTACCAAGGCAATTATCTCGACGAACATAGATTGAATTAACTTACAGCGTAATAAAATATTTACATATATCCAATATCTGTGTGTGAATATCTTCATAACTATATTTCTCTACACTTTTGGCCATGACAGCTCATTGCTGGTATAGTTGATGCCAGTATTGTGTAACACTTTATAGATGTGTATTCATGTATCTATAGCTTTTTTTTAGTATTCATTTAAATGCATCTGAAGACTATTCATGTTTGACAATTGACATCTTTTGACACTTTACAGATAGACCTAGCTGCAAGTGCTATTAATTAACACTTTTAACATTGTTATGGATGTAAAATTATTTATGTATTGTATACCTTTAATTGCCTTTACACGTATTCATTCATATACATTTTTTAAGAATAAATTTTTGGACTGTTTATGTTCGTCATGATATCTCATTGAAACTTGCCAGATAGCCTTGCTACTGGTATGTAACATTTTATAGTTAATATATATACATGTACATGTGTATCCATGGACCTGGTACACATATCCACTTAAAGGTAGTGAATCCTTTTTGCTGCCAACATCAATTTCTGGAGAACTTTGCAGGAATTTTAAATATATCACGTATGTCCTATCTGTGAAATTTAAACGTTAGCAGGATCCAAGTATTCAAATTATGCAAGGAAACCCATTTATTTTCTAGACTTCACTATCAGACACTATGAGTGACTGACTGACTTCTTTTTTTCTTGGGTAATATCCCTGCATAAAATGAGCTGTAAAGGGTACATGAGCATTTGTACACATCAATAACCTGTTTCTAGTAATGGCCCAAAAAAAAAACGCATACATTTCCAAATTTGAACCAAATCTGACCTTTTTCTGTTGTAAAGTGTGCATTGAATGTTTCTAAGAATATATCAAGGGTTTTATTCTAAAATGTTTGTTTTGCATGTTATTTTTTATAAGTCTAGTTTTGTCATCTCAAATTCCTGTGGTAATGCCTGGTATATGGTAGGCATGCTAGGTAGCTATCCTACATCACAATGACATTACTTTACATATAATATATTACATATTCGGCCAATTTGAAATTCCCATAGGTCTAGTGATTACAACTATTACAAATTCATAACTTTCTTATTGTTTGTGCAATTTCGTTCAAACTTTCACCAGTCTGCTTCTCTGATGTTTCTTTTATTGTTTTAAAACAAACTGCCATTTGGGTTGGATTCCCCTTTAATATTGCACTTCTTGCCAGAACTCTCTGCCAGTATCAAATATAGATACATTTTTATGCCTCCGTTACGAAGTAGCCGGAGGCATTATGCTTTCAGGTTGTCCGTACGTCCAGTCCGCACGTCCCGTTCTCGTGATCGTGTTATCTCAAGAATCGATTGATGGATTCCTGCCAAACTTAGGTCATGTATCTTACAGAGCTGATGAATTGAGTAGATTTTGGGGTCACTAGGTTAAAGGTCAAATGTCACAGTGCTCATTATATATGCAAACAAATCTTGTGATCGCGTTATCTCAAGAACCGATTGAATAATTCCTGCCAAACTTTGGTCATGTTTGCAGGCGCGGATCCAGGATATCTTAGGGGGGGGGGGCCCTTTTTTTTGTTTGGTCCGAAAAAAAATCGTAACAACTCAGCCAGCCGCTAAATAAGCGGGGGGGGGGGGGGGGGGGGGGGGGGGGGGGGGGGGGAAGGACACTTTTTTTTTATCTCGAAATTTGAAAATTTGACATTTTGTTCCGTTGGGGGGGGGGGTGAGGTCACCTTTTTTAGGTCAGCCATTGGCATTTAAAAAAAAAAGTTTAGATTAAAAAAAAAAAAAAAAAAAAAAAATCACAGAAAAGGGGGGGGGGGGTTGCTCCAAAATACACACATAAAAAAAACGCAGGGGGGAGGGTCAACCCCCTAACCCCCCCCCCCTCCCCCCTTCCGTACGTGCCTACTCGTCTGAAAATAGTTTTTCCACTCTCGCGCGAAGCGCGGAAGCTTTTACGTTTCATTAAATCATTAGAGAAAGAAGACGATTCGTCGTACCGTTCTCGACTCTTAATCCTCATCTGAATTCAGTTTTCCCCTCCTCCCTCCCGCGCGAAGCGCGGAAGCTTGTACGTTTCATTAAATCATTAGAGAAAGAAGACGGAGCGCGGAAGCTTTTACGTTTCATTAAATCATTAAAGAAAGAAGACGATTCGTTGTACCGTTCTCGACTCTTAATTCTTGTCTAAATTCAGTTTTCCCCCCGCTTCGACGTTTCATTAAATTTTTAGAGAATGAAGACGTTTCGTTGTACCGTTCTCGACTCTTAATCCTTGTCTAAATTCAGTTTCCCCCCTCCCACGCGAAGCGCGGAAGCTTTTACGTTTCATTAAATCATTAAAGAAAGAAGACGATTCGTTGTACCGTTCTCGACTCTTAATTCTTGTCTAAATTCAGTTTCCCCCCCGCTTCGACGTTTCATTAAATTTTTAGAGAATGAAGACGTTTCGTTGTACCGTTCTCGACTCTTAATTCTTGTCTAAATTCAATTTTTCCCCCGCTACGACGTTTCATTAAATTTTTAGAGAATGAAGACGATTCGTTGTACCGTTATGACTTTTTATCCTTGTCTAAATTTCAAATATGTTCTTTGTCTATTCCCTTTTCTTCCTACGTCCTCTTCCTTTACACTCCTCTCTTTTTTGGCCGGCGTTTATTGGGGGACCACCCCAACGCCCCCTGGCTACGCGCCTGCTGTCAGATGAACATAATTATGTTGATACCTTGTCCGCCCCGGAAGCTCAGGGGTTTAAGGTTTTAATTTACGGTCAGATTAGCATTCAGGGGTCCGCCTTAGTGCCCTAGACGGGGTCCAGGGGGCAGAGCCCCGGAAGTTCAGGAGTATAGGCATTTAATTACGGTCAGATGAGCATTATTTTGATACCTAATTGTTACAATGGCAGGTCACTAATTGGCTTGGGGTTCAGGGGGCGGAGCCCCGGAATCTCAAGGGTTTTAGGCACTCAATTACGGTCAGATGAGTATCGAGGGGCCGGCCTAAGTGCTCTTGGTTGGGTCCAGGGGGCAGAGCCCCAGAAGCTCCAGGGTTTTAGGCGTTTAATTACGGTCAGATGAGCATTTTTGATACCTTATTATTTGTGACACTAGCAGGACACTATTTGGCGTGGGGTCCAAGGGGCAGAGCCCCCAGAAATCAGGGGTTTTAGGCATTAAATGACCGTCATATGAGCATCTAAGGGCCCGCCTTAGGGCCCTAGGTGGAATCCAGGGGGCAGAGCCCTTAGGATTTTAGGCATTCATTTTAATCATGGTCAGATGAGCATATTTTGATACCGCATTATAATTTTTTTTTTCAATTTTTTGGACCCTCCAACAGGCCATTTATTGAAAATCAATCTCAAGATAACATATTTGAACACATGTTCCAATGAATATCATACAATATTTCATAATAAGATATACATAACGAATATCAACCATAATACTGTATATACAGAACATACATGTAGATAAGGGAAAGAAAAACAAATATTAAATAATAATGCAACATCATGACTGAAAATGATATGGGAAATTCAATATACTCCTATTAAAGGATCAAAATCCTCTCAAAATTTATCCATTTTTTATCGAATTTGTCAGTTTTGTTAGCAAATATACTAACTTGCCTCTCATTTGTGTAACTATTCTTGATATATTGTTTTATTGTCCGAAAGGACGGTACAGACTTTTGTATTCGAGAAAAATATAATTGTTGTTTAGTCCAAATTATTATACAGTTTAAAGCATCATTTCTTTTTCAATGAAACCTAACAAAACATGTATTAAGGACAGTTTTATTCTACAGCGTGTTACAATAGTTAACCAGTCAGTCAAACGACTCCAAATCAATTTGGTCACGTTACAGGAGTAAAAAAAGTGTACCATATCTTCTTCTTCTCTTCCACAAAGGGAACAGTTCTTATTTAAAATTATGTTAATTTTCACAAGATCTTTATTCAAATATAGTATCTTATTCAAAAGTCTGTACTGAAAGTACCGAACTGTTGTATGCGTTGTACAGCGAAACATAACCCTGAAATAATATTGCATATATTTATCATCAAATAATACACCATCTGCATGCCATTTATTACATAATTTATTCAAATGTTCATCCTTTTCTTTTAACATAATTTGATAAATATGTCTACATCCTTTTTCATCTTTCAACAAGCATGAAATATATGCAGGGCACAATGGTCCATTTACCTTCATATTACAACTTTCCAATTGGGACTTGTATTTGCATTTAATTATTTGACAGAGTGCATAATAATGAAGAAACTGTATTTTGATTGAAAACTTTTTTTCACACTCTTCTCTTGCTAAGATGTGTCCTTGATCATCTAGTAAATCGTTTAAAAATCGAATACCTTTATCACACCATTCTTTAAAAATATACCCTTTCCTCCAATTTTAATCTCAGAATTATACCAAATAGAAATAGCTTTCCAAAAACTACCGCATTATAATGTGACACTGGCAGTAAACTATTTTTTCTTTCTCGCTCTCTTTCTTTCTATTTCTCTTTAATATACTTTTTCAAAGAAAGTGTGGGGGAGGGGCTCGAGGATCCCGATCCTCGCCGTTCAGCGGGCCCTGATATGTAAGCATCTCAAGAAGTATTTTCTTGCCTGGCTGTAAATTTAGGAATTTGTCATTTTCCAACAAACGCATGAAGTGAGGAAAATTATCTCATTTCAGCATTATTTGTTAACCACTGTTATGGAATTATAAATAAACCACGTTTGAATTCTATTTCTCCAACCCCCCCCCTCCCCTATCAGTATGTCAGTGCCCCCCCCCCCCCCCCCCCCCTCCGATCTACACCTTGTTGGCGGGAAAATTGCAACTGATATCCCTTACCTTTCTTCATTCTCTTTTTTTTCCTTTCCCTTTCTCTCCTCTTTCACTTTCCCTTCTCTTCCTTATCTCTCTTTTAGGTTTGCGGGGGGGGGGGGAGGGGCACGGTCATTTTGGTCCCCAACCCGCTCCACACATTGTTGGCGGGATTAACCGCAACTGATCTCCGCTTCTTTTCTCCCTTTTCTTTTTTTCTTCCTCTTTTTGTTCCCTTTTAGCTCTCCTCTTTTCCCTCTTTTCCTTTTCCTTCCTTCTCTCTTTTTTTAGCGGGGACGGGGGGGGGGGGGGAGGCTAGGATCTTTCCCCCCCCTCGATCCACAACTTGTTGGCGGGAAAATTGCAACTGATATCCCCCTTCTTTTCTTTTCTTCTTCCTATTTTGTCCTTCCCTTTATCTCCTCTTTATCTTTTTTCTTTCCCTTTCCTTCCTTCTCTTTTTTTTTTATTAGGGGGGGGGGGGAAGGGGGAGGCAGGTCCTCCCCCCGATCTCCTTCTTCCCTCTTTTCTTTTCTTCTTCCTCTTCTTTTTTTCCCTTTCTCTCCTCTTTCCCTTCTTTTCCTTCTCTCTCTCTCTCCTTTTTTTTTTTTTTTTTGCGGGGGGGGGGGGGGGCAAGGCACGCTCGCCCCCCCCTGGATCCGCGCCTGCATGTATGTAAATTGCAGAGCCGATGAATTGATTTGATTTTGGGGTCACGAGGTCCAAGGTCACAGTACTCATAATGTATGCAAAAATAGCTTGTGATCGCGTTAACCCAAGAACCGATTGATGGATTCCTGCCAAACTTAGATCATGTATGTATCTTACAGAGCCGATGAATTGATTCGATTTTGGGGCACAAGGTTCAAGGTCACAGTGCTCATAATGTATGCAAAAATAGCTTGTGATCGCGTTATCCCAAGCTGAGCCAATGAACTGATAAGATTTTAGGGTCATGAGGTCAAAGATCATAAAAAGGTCATACATGCATATGAAAAATAGCTTGTAATCATGATATTCTGAGAACCTGTTAATGGATTACAATTAAACTTCAAAGATTGCTTCTGTTTTGGTTTGTGAAATTGCTCTATGGCGGAGGCATCAGTTTCGACTGCACGCAGTGGAAGTTCCATCTAGTTTTTAATGTATTAAAGCATGAAGTTATAATAATATTTTTAAACACGTCGGCTGCTATTACAGTTATATCATTACAGTACTTGTCAGTACTTCCTGGCAGTATCACATGTAAATATGTACTATTGTTTAAAGCTTTATCATATTGGGGACGTTTAAACCCTAACTAGGCTGGGGCCATTGCGTTGCATTGGTGAAATGAATGATTATAAAACCAAAAGCTTATTCTCTTCAAATGGTGATAGTTTGCTTATGTCTAAAATTAGAAAGATGGGTCCCTAGCACTTTGTAGTTACTTTTTTGGTGTATTTAAAAGCAAGGTACATATAACTATCGTTCTCAAGAAATCAACTGTTATTAGGAGGTACCATGATCTCTATTACTTCAGTTGAAAATTGTGATACAATGCATGCATTTTTTTTCCTTCACAGATATTGTTAAAGGGGAAGTCCACCCTTAAATTAAGTTAGTTTTAATAGGAGTAGAAAAATGAGAGAAACAAGTCAGTGAAAGTTTGAGCAAATTCCGATTAAAAATAAGGAAGTTAGGATTTTTGAAGTTGTGATCAATCAAACACAAATTGGCAACTCTATGACGTATCATGCGAGCTCAACTTCCATTTGCTCAGTACTAAAAAAAATCTAAAATTTTCATTTTCCCTCAAGAAAAATTTCAACCATACATGCACCCTAAATATAATAATTGCAAATATGTTTCTATACTCCCCCTGCAAGGAACAAATATATATTCCGTCATCAATAACGAAGAAAACATGATTTTATGGAATATTATGCACAAAGCAAATGAAGGAGAGCTCGTATAATAAGTCACAGAGTTGCCAATTTGTATTTGATTGATCACAACTTCAATAATTCATAACTTTCTTATTTTCATTCAGAATTTGCTCAAACTTTCACTCACCTGATTTTCTTATTATTCTGCCTCTATCGAAACAAACTTATTTTGGGGGTGGACTTTCCCTTTAAGATAGGCGTGTATCTGAAGTGTTAGCAATATTACCTGTGCAATTTTTGTTTGTCAAAAATGATTGCACATGAAAGTGGCGAGACACATCATGGCTATTGCCTTGTCTTTAAAATGGGTTGTTCACCATGCAGTTACCACATACTATTACCACAAAAATGCACAGCCATGTACCTAATTGCATTAGTCAAATAGCTGGATTATAAATTGTTTTTATTTTATTAGACACAATTTAATTTTCAAGGGTACAAAAACAAAAGATGGGGAGGGGGGGGGGTCTTGCGACTAATTCCAGTTTGATTTATGCAAGGTTGTGTTGGTAAACCGTGGTACTTGGTAACTGCTATGTGGTAGCTATGGTGACCGGTGTGAGATATTGCTGTGGTAACTAGGTCTGGCAATCTGGTTACCACATACATTACTACACACATTACCACAGGACTACCACACACCGGTTACCACACACATTACCACAGGACTACCACACACCGGTTACCACAAACATTACCACAGGACTACCACACACCGGTTACCACATACATTATTACAGGACTAACACACACTGGTTACCACATGCATTACCATACGCATTACCACAGGACTACCACACACCGGTTACCACACATTTACCACACGGCAGTTACCGTAATGTGGTAACCGATGTGTGGTAGTCCTGTGGTAATGTATGTGGTAACCGGTGTGTGGTAGTCCTGTGGTAATGTGTGTGGTAGCCGATGTGTGGTAGTCCTGTGGTAATGTATGTGGTAACCGGTGTGTGGTAGTCCTGTGGTAATGTGTGTGGTAACCGGTGTGTGGTAGTCCTGTGGTAATGTATGTGGTAACCGGTGTGTGGTAATGTATGTGGTAACCGGTGTGTGGTAGTCCTGTGGTAATGTGTGTGGTAACCGGTGTGTGGTAGTCCTGTGGTAACTGATGTGTGGTAATTTGTGTGGTAATTTGTGTGGTAATTTGTGTGGTAACCGATGTGTGGTAATGTGTGTGGTAACTGACGTGTGGTATTCCTGTGGTAAATTAGGACATTTCCACAGGACCATTCCTGTGGTATATTCCTAAGGTAATTTTGTGTAGTAGAATTGTAACTGGTGTGTGGTAATGCATGCGGTAACGGGTGTGTGGTAATTCTGTGGTAACCGATGTGTGGTAATGTGTGTGGTAACTGACGTGTGGTATTCCTGTGGTAAATTAGGACATTTCCACAGGACCATTCCTGTGGTATATTCCTAAGGTAATTTTGTGTAGTAGAATTGTAACTGGTGTGTGGTAATGCATGCGGTAACGGGTGTGTGGTAATTCTGTGGTAACCGATGTGTGGTAATGTATGTGGTAACCGGTGTGTGGTAGTCCTGTGGTAACTGCTGTGTGGTAGTCCCTGTGGTAAATTGGGACATTCTCACAGGACCATTCCTGTGTGGTATTCCTGTGTGGTAAATTGAAATGTCCCAATTTACCATTATGTGGTAACTGGCGTGTGGTAATCCTGTGGTAACTGGCGTGTGATAATCCTGTGGTACAGTCCTGTGGTAAAGTCCTGTGGTAATCATGTGGTATTACCACAGGACATTTTTGGTAAAGTCCTGTGGTACAGTCCTGTGGTAATCATGTGGTATTACCACAGGACATTTTTGTAAGGGAAGGAAAAGCTAAAGTGGCAAAAGATGTGAGCACTGATACGAGAGGAAAGATAAAAGGTGAAGAAAATAGAGTCAGTCGGCAGTGCATGAGAACGAGAGAGAGAGAGAGATAAATTATGGTAGACTGACATAAAAATAGAGAAGGAAGAGCCCGAGAGGGATGAATGAAAAGATTGATGAAGCTGGAGGAAGACCAGGGTTTGTGTGAGAGAGAGAGTGGAGAAATGCACACTTTTAGTCGATTTTTAAGTTGTAGGACGCATTTCGCTAGGGGACTGATATCGCCGTGATATACGCGGCGATATGCGTCCGACCCAAGACACATATCGCCGAAGACGGACGCCTATCGCCAACCAATTTTCGGCGTTCTGTGTCCTAGGACGCAGAACGCCACCCAGCCACTCTGGCCCGTGACACCGGCACGCGAAGCCTCACAGCGCGAAAACAAGTTTCCGAGATAATCGTGTTTAAAGACAGCGTGCATATAACGCGTAGTTAAGAAAAATCTTACGAACCGCCACGCGTTGATCCTGTGCCGGTTCGTAAGACTTGCACCGTGTGTAGCTGCGCGCACTGATGAGTCTTACGAACCGGCATATGAGTTTGATGGTGCATTAAAATGACATTCTCAATACGAATTGTCACAAGGACAATTAAATCTTTTCCCTCTACCGCATCACACGTTTAGCATATCTTTGATATCTCACTTGAACCTGTATTTATATTTTGTTTACA
This sequence comes from Strongylocentrotus purpuratus, assembly GCF_000002235.5. NCBI lineage: Eukaryota > Metazoa > Echinodermata > Echinoidea > Camarodonta > Strongylocentrotidae > Strongylocentrotus > Strongylocentrotus purpuratus. Next base: position 32,169,494 of record NW_022145594.1, read on the forward strand.
TCTTTTTTTTCTCTCTTGATTTTTTCATTTGTTTCCAATATTCTACCCCTTCTGTCTCTCTCTATTTCGCATTAATTATTCCGTATTTTTCTCTTTAAAAAATTATATCTGAGTGGTTCTCTTCTGAATCTTTCATGTTGGCATACCAGTCATATAAACGATTAACGTTTGTAACATATACTATATGATTCATAGATGATTTACATTACCATACGTGTCAGGACAATTTCTCCCTGGACAATCACCCCTTGAAAATTACCTCTCCGGGAAACTACCCCCCCCCCCCACACACACACATGGAAAATAATCCCCATCCCCTGCAATTACCCCCAGTTCATTAAAGGGGAGGTCGACCCTGATAATAAGTTGGTTTTTAATAAAAGCAGATTTGTTTTCTCTCGGGGGTTAATCGTCCTGTGTGTGTGTGTGGGGGGGGGGTACTGTCCAAGGGGAGTAATTTTCAGGGAGGGGTGGTGTTTGTGCTTGGGGATAGTTTTCCACGAGAGACATTGAAATTGAAGGATCTTTTCCTTCTTCTTGTCCTCTATGCAAACAATATGCAATTATATGTATGCCGTATTTTGAAAGTATGCATTAATTTATTTATTACATTTTATAATTATACATTTGCTACAGTAATATATAAGTTCAGAAATTGAAGATATTGTTAAAAAACTAAAAAATAATACAAGTGCTGGATATGATGATGTTGATGTTAAAATTAAGCAATCGTTTATGTACAATATTTAATCAATGTCTTGAACAAGGAGTATTTCCAGATAAAATGAAAATAGCAAAAGTGATACCTGTTTTTAAAAATGGAGTGTCTGAAACAATGTCTTATTATCGCCCTATATCCATTTTAACATGTTTTCATAAATTTTAGAAAAATGTATGTTTAATACTAATAGATTATATGCTTTTTTTTTTAAACTAAGTGCAATGTTATTAATAATAATCAGTATGGTTTTAGAGCTGGACATTCTACTTCATGTGCAATAGTTGATTTTATTCATGAGGTAGCCTCTGCAGTAGATAATAATGAAGTTATGCTTGGACTGTTTTTAGACCTTAGTAAGGCTTTTGGCATGTTAGACCATCACTGTTGGTGAAATTATATCAATATGGAATAAGGGGAATCGGTTTAGATCTTTTTAAAAGTTATTTGTTACATCGTCATCAATTTGTTTCTAGTACATAAAGGATCCATATTAGGCCCCTTATTGTTTATTTTATATATCAATGATCTTCCTAGTGTGTCGAGAATTTTAAAATCAATTTTGTTTGCCGACGATACAAGCATTTTTGTTATCCCATCAAAATATACAATCACTTCAAGATATATTTAATCGAGAAATTAAGTTAATGAACACATGGTTTTTCTGTAAATAAATTGTCAATTAATATAAGTAAGACACATTATATGATTTTTACTAATAAAAAGTGTGACACTGATTCGATTATTATTCGTTTGTGTAATACAAAAATTAAACAGGTCTCTTCATTTAAATTTCTTGGCATAACCATTGATAATAAGTTGAAATGGACTGATCATGTAAATGCTGTTTGTAATGTATTATCGAAAAATATTGGTGTTATGTAAATGTATATTGAAGATGATATATAACAGTTTGATATTCACCATTTTTGTATTATGGAATACTTGCAAGGGGGAATGCACATGAAACCCATATTGGGAAAGTAATTTTATTGCAAAAACGTGCGATTCGTACTATTTGTCATACTTCTTATCTTGCCCATTCACATCCACCTTTTAAAGAAATTAAAATATTGAATTTTACTGATATGTATAATTATCAATGTGCAATATTTATGTTCCAGTGCTAATTACAAATTCTTCCCAAATCACTTTTAAAACTTTTTATACTAAATTGTAATATACACCACTATAGTACTAGAAATGCTGAGAATTTTCACTTGCCACTTGTACATACAACTTCATATAAACGTACAGTAATATTTCATGGACCTTGCTTATGGAGTACTATACCTCGTAAAATACGTGAATTGAAATTTGTTAAACACTTTTAAACGTAAATACAAAAAATTCTTGATGGACCTATGTTGATATTAGCTACAGATTTTAACGGTTGTTAAATTCATTATATTTTACATGTAATTGTTATTTGTTTTACTTTTTATTATAGCTTAACTTTTTATAGTTGATTAATTGGTCAGCCGCATACAAGGACCACCTCCCCTCTGGTGCTACCAGCATTAGCGATTTCCTTTGTATTATTCATGTTTGTAAATTGATTCTGCGTATTTCTGTGTTTATTTATGTTAGTAATTGTAATTGTGTGAAACTTTGTCTACTGCTTTTGTTTTACACTGTATGTTTTGTATTGCTTGGTAAAATAAATTGAATTGAAAGTGTAGTATGCATGGATGAAATGCACTTTTGCTGTAATTGTGAGCGCTTCAGTTGCTCCATCAACATTTTTTTCTGTGCTAACTATCCTGCATTAACTGAGTTCTTAATTTTAATCCTTCATCAAAAAGTATACTTATCACTAAACCTACCGGTAAGTCAAACCTATTTGCAGCCCTTATCCAAATCCTATATATTTGACTAAATAAAGCCCAGATCATTTGTCACCTGAGCATAGCTCTACATATACATTTATATATTGGAGCACCTAGTTATACTTGCAGTCATTCAATTAAACCATGTACTCTCGTAATGTACTTGAGTGAATCACTACTTGTATACATGTAGGTCCAGACTGTCATGCTTCAAGATATTAGGTGTCCAACATCAGACTCTTTACATCACCTAGTAGATGCTCTGTGTTCCATGCCAAACCTGACTCACCTGGCACTGTATGTACATGCAAAGGATTTCCAGGAGGAGTTCTATTCTACACTGAATGCAAAGGCGTCAGCCTTACAGGTATGTATGTGTGTTTGTACCCTAAAGCCATGCCATGGTGAACTCATGTACACATGTAGCAGTTGAGATAATTTTAAGCAGTTTCACTATTTTAGCAATGGTCAATATTTTGTTTATATGAAAATTTATAATAGTCTTAGCAGACAAAAGAAATGTTTATACATTCTGCATACTGCATACTTTTAGTCCTGAATGTAGTATCATTGATAGGCAATGTCAACTAGGGGCGGATCCAGCCGGCGTCAGGGGAGGGGGCCAAAGAGGGGGTCCAATTCGTGAGAAAATATTTAGCGGTGAAACAGCCAGCCGGTGAATAAGTAGGGGGGGGGGGAGGGAGGAGCACTATTTTTTTTTTATTTTTTTATTTATTTTTTTTTTTTTGGGGGGGGGGCTCTCGAAAAATTGAAAAATCGCTCCCCCCCCCCTCCTTGAGCGCCAGTGGAGGGGGCCCATCTTTAAAAAAAGGTAAACTTAACATGTTTTTACCTGTTTTTTCCAGGGGAGGGGGCCCGGGCCCCCTGGATCCCCCACTGATGTCAACAATTATGTGTCTATAAAATATTCAACAGAGCAATATTTCCTTTTTTAAATTTTATTATTAATTCTCCAAATATAATAAAGCCCCTAATCATTAAATTCAGTCATATGAATAATATACATCCTAAAATGATGGGCATTAACAATGTTTCATGTATAGGAACTTGATGTCCAGTGGATAAGTTTCTGGACAGTGAACCACGAAGTATGGGGTTCAAATCCCTGCCGTACGTAGCACCAATGTTGTTTGGCTAGACATCAATCTACATTTGCCACACTCAATTTAGTTTGAGTAAAAGTGGGTACCTGGTAGGATATTTTCCTGAATGCAACACAATGTAGTTTGTAGTAAGTAAATGTCCTACAGATGTTATTGTCAGTCCTTGTGTTAGTGAACACGTGCTCCATCAACGTTTTTTCTGTGCCAACAAGCCTGCACTCACCGCATTCATAACTTTTATCCTGCAGCATAGAGTATACCTGTCACTAAACCTTTGGTCAAACCAATTTGCGGCCCTTATCCAAATCCTATATATTTGACTAAATAAAGCCCAGATCATTTGTCACCTGAGGATAGCCCTACATATACATATATATATTGGAGCACCTAGGTGTATTTGCAGTAATTCAATTAAAACATATAATCTCGTAATAAACTTGAATGAATCACTGTTTGTATACATGTAGATCCAGACTGTCATGCTTCAAGATGTTTGGTTTACAACATCAGCTTCTTTACATCACCTAGTAGATGCCTTATGTTCCATGCCAAACCTGACTCAACTGATACTACATGGAAATGAATTCGAGGAGGAGTTCTATTCTACACTGAATGCAAAGGCGTCAACCTTACCGGTATGTATGTGTGTTTGTACCCTAAAGCCATACCATGATGAATCTATGTACATATGTAGCAGTTGAGATGAGTTGTAAGGGATTTCAATATTTTAGCAACGGTCAATATCTCTTCTGTGTGTAATGATTTATATGAACATTCATAACAGTCTCAGTAGACAAAAGATATAATTACACAAATGGTTTTTCATGTGCAGTGTATGGTACAGAATTCATATAGCTTGAATTGAAAATATGATGTTCTGCAAATCAAAATGATTATGTGTTTGCCTCAGAAATGGGATTTTCGGTTTATGACGGACACTAACAGGATGTGTTTAGATACGAATTTTTGGGGAAGTAGAGTGTTGTGTGGCTACTCATGGGGTAGTAGAATTCAGTATTAACAGATAACTGAAGTGCTCTAAAGACTAGGGTCTTCAAATAATATGTTGGTAATTTTTGTATTTTTAAGTTTTTCAGAGCAATTCACGAGGTTGGAATTGGGTCATCATGGGTCTGAGTAGTATCAAAGTATACTTCGGAGTCAATAATCACTAAACAAGGATGAAGATCTAGATCACAGTGTACTCTTTTTTAGGCACAGCTACATGCTCACACTCTACATATACTTTCATGTATAATACATACTTTTAGTCATGAATGTATTATATTGCATTCAGGCAATGTCAAAAATGTGTCCAAATGATCAACAAAGCGACTTTTCCTTCTTTGTGTTTTTAATTCTCCCAACACTCATACAGCTCTATTTATTAAAATTAATCATGAAAATAATATCAACCTAAAATGATGGGCATTAACCATGGTTCATATAGAGGCATTTGTGGTTCAGTGGATAAGCCTCTGGACGGTGAACCACAAGGTGTGCGGTTCAAATCTCTACTGTACATAGCACCAATGTCGTTCGGCAAGACATCAATCTACATTTGCCACATTTGACCTAGGTGTAGTAAGTGGGTACCTGGTAGGATATATTCCTTGAATGCAACACTATGTAGTATGTAGTAATCAAATTTCCTACGGCTGTAAGTGTTGGTCCCCCTGTTGTTCGATACATGGGCCGTCAATATTTTTCTGTTCTTACTATTCTGCACTAACCAATTTTATATATAGTTGACTAAATAAAGCCCAGATCATTTGTCACCCAAGCATAGCCATACACATACATGTATATCAGAGCACCCAGTTATATTTGCAGTAATTCAATGAAAACATGTACTCTGGTAATGTACTTGTATGAATCACTGTTTGTATACATGTAGGTCCACACTGTCCAGCTTCATGGTGTTAGCTGTCCAATATCAGCCTCTTCACATTACCTAGTAGATGCTCTGTGTTCCATGCCAAACCTGACTGTACTGACACTACAGGGAAAGGATTTCCAGGAGGAGTTCTATTTTACACTGAATGCAAAGGCGTCAACCTTACAGGTCTGTATATGTGTGTTTGTACTCGATATCCATTTAATCATGAATGGACACATTTAGCAGTGGAGATGAGTTTAAGGAGTTAGGATATTTTAACAGTCAATATCTGTTAAATTTGTGGAATGAATTATATTTAAATTTATACAATAGTCTTAGCAGACAAAGGACATTATTATAAAGAGGGTTTTTTTCATGTGCAGTGTATAATACAGAATTCATATAGCTCGAGTTGAAAATATGGTGTTCTTTAAAAAAAAAAACTAAACCAGAGGATTTTGTTTAATTAAACACGTTTTGGGAAGGGGAGTGCACTAACTGAATGTATATGGTTAACACTGCACCAAAAACTAGATATAACCCTAACACTCTTAGCTCAAGTAGTAATTAAATGCCCTTCGGCTGTAATTGTCGGTTCTCGTGTTGTTGGACACATGCTCCGTCAACCATTTGTTGTGCCTCCTATCCTGCACTAATCGAATTCTTAACTTTAATTCTGCACCAAAAAGTATACCTATCACTAAACCTAAGCTCAAACCTATGTGCAGCTTGTATCCAAATCTTATACATTTGACTAAAAGAAGTCCAGAGCATTTGTCACCAAAGCATATACAGCCATGTATATTGGAGCACCCAGTTTTATTCCCAGCTATTTAATTAAAACATGTACTCTGGTAATGTACTTTCTGAATCACTGTTTGTAAACATGTAGGTTCAAACTGTCCAGCTCATTGACATTAGGTGTCCAACATCAGCCTCTTCACATCACTTCATAGATGCTTTGCGTTCCATGCCAAACCTGACTCTACTGACACTAAATGGAAATGATATCCAAGAGGAGTTCTATTCTACACTGAATGCAAAGGCGTCAACCTTACAGGTATGTAGGTGTTTTTGTACTCAATATCCATGCTATGATGCATTCATGTACACATGTAGCAGTGTAGATGAGTTTAAGGAGTTATGGTATTTTAGCAACAGTCAATATTTATTCAATGTGTGTAAGGATTTATATGATAATCCATGGTAGTCTAATTAGTTCATATAGGTTAAATTGAAATATGATGTTCTGCACACAATTTGTTGAGATGTTTGCTTTAAAAAACAGTCAATATTATTTCAATGTGTGTAATGATTTGTATGAAAATTCATAAAATAGTCTTAGTATACAAAGGAAATGATTCTGAAAAGGGTCTTTTATGTGCAGTGTATGATACAAAATTCATATAGCGTGAATTGAAAATATAATGTTCTGAAAAACAAAATGTTAAGGTGTTTGCCTCAGAAATGGGATTTTGGTTTTTGATGGACACTAGCAGGATGTGTTTAAGTAAGAATGTTTGGGGGAAGTAGAGTGTTGTTTTGCTACGTATGGGGTAGTAGAATTTAGTATTAACAGATAACTGAAGTGCTCTAAAGACTAGTGTCTACAAACAATATGTTTAAAAAAAAAAAAACCTTTTATAGTTTATAGGAATACATAATGTCGGAATTAGGTCATCATGTGTCTGAAAGTAGTATCAAAGTATATTTCAGAGCAGAGGCGGCCCTCCCGGGGGGGGGGGGGGGGGCCCACTTTTTCAGATACGCCAAAAGTGCCACTTTTTACATAGGAAAAGTGCCCCTTTTATTTTGTAAGAAGTGCCCCTTTTACATAGGAAAAATGCCCCTTTTACTTTGACAAGTGCCCCCATTACTTAGTAAAAATGCCCCTTCCTCCTTTTCACCTCTGACGAGTGCCCTTTTTATTTTGACACGTGCCCCTTTTCCTTCGTCATGTTCCTATTTTCCTTTGCAATAAGTGTCCATTTTCCATTCTCATAAATCTTGAAATTATTTTGAATAAGTGCCCTTTTTAAGTTCTAGTAAGTGCCTCTTTTCAGGTACGAAAAGTGCCCCTTTTCACTTTTAATAAATGCCCCCTTCACCTCTGATAATTGCCCTATTAAAAACTGAGAGGTGTTCCTTTTACTTTGACAACTTCCCCTTTTTTCCTTTGTAAGAAGTGCCCCTTCTCCTTTTAATAACTACCCCTTTTTTAAACTCGGATGAGCACACCTTTCAGTTTAACATGTGCCCCTCTTATTTTCTAATAAGTGTCCCTTTTCCTTATGATAAGTGCCCCCATTAAAAAGAGAGAGCTCCTTCCCTTTCTCATAACTACCCCTTTTCCTTATGATAAGTGCCCCCATTAAAAAGAAAGAGCTCCTCCCCCTTCTCATAACTGCCCATTTTAAAAATCTGAACGGTGCCCCCTTTTCATTCAACAAATGCACATTTTCCTTTATTATAAGTGCCCCTTTTACATTTTAATAAGTGCCCCTTTTCATATCTGGTCAGTGCCCCTTTTCAACTCCGATAATTCCCCTTTTAATAATGATACGTGCCCCTTTTCCTTTCTAATAAGGGAGCTATCCCCTTTTCACCTCTTATAAATGCCCCTATCAAAATATGATGGGTGCCCCTTTTCCGTTAACAAATGCCTGTTTCCCATTTTCGTAAACGCCTCTTTTTCATCACTTGTGAGTGCCTCTTTTCATGTGAAAAAAATGCCTCATTTTCACCTCTTATAATTATCCTTTGTACTTTGACACGTGCTCCTTTTCTTTTCTAATAAGTGTCTTATCCTTTTCGATAATTGTACCTTTTTATGTAATCATTAAACGTGCCCCTTATTTAAAGCGACTAAGAGCAATTTCCCCCAAAGTTCGCTCGCTGCGCTCGCTCGCATTTAAAGATGATATAATTATTTTACTTATCAAAGGTCTTTTCAGTCTTCCGTTATGAGAATGTGCTTATAACCCCATCACGATTGGCTTTACAAGATGTAATTTTTCGCACTGCGACCTCACAGATCTTTAAAAATGTTCTCGCTCGCTTCGCTCGTTCGTAAATGCATATTCAGACATCACACCCAACTGTAAAGTATGATGCTTAAGCGATATCTTGTATGATGTATGAAGAGAAACAAATATTGAAATCATCCCTGATAATGTAATCACAATACCAATGTCTAAAAAAATTGTATATTTTCGCTTTGAGATTTCCCACTGTAGGTGCTCTTTTTTTCCAGAAAGTGCCCTTTTTTGTTGGTGCCCCCCCCCCCCACTTTGGAAGTCGCTCGGCCGCCCCTGCTTCAGAGTTAATACTCACTATAAAACAATGATAGAGATCTTGATCACATGCAGTGTTCTTGTTTTAAGCACAGCTACATGTACACACTCTACATATACATTCCTGTATGATGCATAGTGTTAGTAATGAACGTATTATATAGCATTTAGGCAATGTCGAAAATCTGTGCAAATAACAGATATAGTGATATTTCCTTCTTTTGTTTCTTCAAATCTCCAAATACAAATAAAGCTCTATTTATTTATATCAATCATATAAATAATAAACATCCTAAAATTATGAGTATCAACCATGGTTCATGTAGAGGTGTTTATGGTCCAGTGGATAAGTCTCTGGACGGTGAACCATGAGGTATGGGGTTGAAATCCCTGCCGTACGTAGCACCAATGCTGTTTGGCTAGACATCAATCTACATTTGCCACACTCGACTTAGGTGTAGTAAGTGGGTACCTGGTAGGATATTTTCCTTGAATGCAACACTATGCATTATGTAGTAATTAAATGTCCTACGGCTGTAATTGTAGGTCTTCGTGTTGTCGGACACATGCTTCCGTCAACAATTTGTTATGTGCTTACTAGCTACTAGCCTGCACTAACCTCATTCGTAGCTTTTATCCTGCACCAAAAAGTATACCTATCACTATACCTATGGTCAAACCTATTTGCGGCCCTTATCCAAATCCCATATATTTGACTTCGAAAAGCCCAGAGCATTTGTCACCTGAGCATAGTACTACATACACATGTATATTGGAGCACCTAGGTTTATTTGCAGTCATTTAATTAAAAAATGTACTCTGGTAATGTACTTGTATAAATCACTGTTTGTATACATGTAGGTCCAAACTGTCCAGCTCATAGACATTAGGTGTCCAACATCAGCCTCTTTGCATCACCTAGTAGATGCCTTGTGTTCCATGCCAAACCTGACTCTACTGACACTAAATGGAAATGATATCCAAGAGGAGTTCTATTCTACACTGAATGCAAAGGCGTCAACCTTAAAGGTATGTAGGTGTGTTTTTACTCAATATCCATATGATGCATTCATGTACACATGTAGCAGTGGAGATGAGTTTAAGGAGTTATGATATTTTAGCAACAGTCAATATTTTTACTCAATGTGTGTAAGGATTTATATGAAATCCATGATAGTGTAATTAGTAGCCACAGGAAATTGCAGGGTATTTACATGACAATACGCTTTTCTTTTCATAAACTTTACCAATTTAGCAAATCATTCGTGTATGAACCTCTTTTATGAAAGGGTTATCCCCCACCCTAAGAGGAACAAAAGAATGTAAAGACGTAACTACTCTGGAAATTTACCGTTTTGAAAGAAGAGGAGTCATCCTTAGCGCCGCCCTTCCAAAGGCATTCCGATCGAGTTTCGTTTGTCAAAATATCAATTATTCTGTTTATTACAGTTAATTAGGGAATGCCCCTTCGCTGCGTCAGATTCCTGACCAGTGAGTCGTCATCTGGCCCTGAAATTTCTACTTAATGCTCGGGAGGATAGCTCCCACAGTCACTCAATTAAAAAATGTTACCTTGTAATGTACTTGTATGAATCACTGTTTGTATACATGTAGGTCCAAATTGTCCAGCTCATGAACATTAGGTGTCCAACATCAGCCTCTTTACACCATCTAATAGATGCTTTGTGTTCCATGCCAAACCTGACTGACCTGAAACTAGATGGAAAGGATTTCCAGGAGGAGTTCTATTCTACACTGAATGCAAAGGCGTCGACCTTACAGGTATGTATGTGTGTTGGTACTCCATGGTATGATGAATATGTAGCAGTAGAGATGAGTTTAAGGAGTTATAATATTTAAGCAAGGGTCAATATTTGTTCAATGTTTGTAATGATTTATATGAAAATACATAATAGTCTTAGTAGACAAAGGAAATTAGTATAAGAAGGGTCTTTCAAATGCAGTGTTTGATACAGAATTCATAGAGCTTAGGTTAAAAATATGATGTTCCGCAAAAAAAAAAAGTGTTGACAGGTTTGCCTCAGACACGGGATTTTGTTGGAGACTAACAGGATGTGTTTAAGTAAGAATATTTTGGGGAAGTAGATTATTGTGCTGCTACTCAGGCAGTAATAGAATTCAGTATTAACAGATAACTGAAGTGCTCGAAAGACTAGTGTCTACAAAAAAAATTGCTTGTAATTTTGTATTTTTAAGTTTATAACAATACATGAGGTCGGAATTAGGACATCATGTGTTTGGAAATAGTATTCAAGTATACTTCAGAGTCAATACTTAGTGAACAAGGATTGACATCTTGATTACAGTATACATATTTTAAGCACAGCTACATGCACACACTCTACATATTATACAATGACTTATAATGCATACTTTTAATCATGAATGTATTATATAGCATTTAGGCAATGTCAAAAATGTGTCCAAATTATCGACAAAGCGATAGTTCCTTTGTGTTTTTAATTCTCAAACACAAATACACTCATCAGTCGTATCAATAATATAAATTCTATAATGATCGGCATCAACCATGGTTCATGTAGAGGTGTTTGTGGTTCAGTGGATAAGTCTCTGGACAGTGAACCACGAGATATGGGTTTCAAATCCCTGCCATTCGTAGCACCAATATAGTTTGGCAAGACATCAATCTACATTTGCCACAGTCGAACAAAGTGTAGTAAGTGGGTACCTGGTAGGATATATTCCTTGAATGCAACAATATGTAGTATGTAGTCATCAGATGTCCCAAGGCTGTAAGTGTTGGTCCCCCTGCTGTTTGACACATGGCCCGTCAACATTTTTCTGTGCTTGTATGTATGCACTAATCAAATTCTTAAAGGTAATACAAAGTTTTGGGAAATTTTTATAATTAGTTGGATAGTGATTCTTTGCAATTTTGATATATTTGGGTGCCCCTGTGGATCTATCATAAGCACTAGGAAATTTAGCCCCTAGAACACTTCTGTTTTCGAGAAAAATTTAATATAAAAATTTCAACCGCGACAACGATCATTGAATATTGTAGGATCGCATATGCTTCCAATATGTTAATTTGAACCAAATTCATGAACCCATACCAAAACTTTGTATTACCTTTAACTTTTATCCGGCACCAAAAAGTATATCTATCACTATACCTAAGCTCAAACCTATTTACAGCCCTTATCTAAATCGTATATATTTGACTAAATAAAGCCCATAGAATTTGTCACCTGAGTATTGTCAACACACATGCATATAGGAGCACCCAGTTATATTTGCAGTCTTTCAATTGAAACATGTTCTCTGGTAATGTACTTGTATGAAACACTGTTTATATACATGTAGGTCCAAACTGTCTGGCTCATGGATATTAGGTGTCCAACATCAGCCTCGTCACAGCATCTAGTTAATGCTTTGTGTTCCCTGCCAAACCTGACTGAACTGGAACTACAAGGAAAGGATTTCCGGGAGGAGTTCTATTCTACACTGAATGCAAAGGTGTCAACCTTACAGGTATGTAGGTGTGTTTGAACTCAATATACATGCTTTGATGCATTCATGTACACTGTTGCTCATAACGGTGGAATATTTTTTTTTTTATCCCAATGTATGGAATTATTTTAAAAATAATTTAAAAATACTAGATCTAGATAATAGTATACAGTCTCAGATTTTATTGAATAATAATTTGCCAATATGTGTTTTGCGTGACTGCTAAAGCATGTATATTATGCTACTATGTTTATCAACTAGGGGACCTATGCCCTTAAGTCATAAATGACAGTAATGATGATTAATGCCTCACAAAAGGGCTCTGATATAGCACATCGACACGGTGTTGATCCTGGGGCCTCACAGTTACGAGGCCATTGCTTTGTCACTGAACCATGACTGTACGCAGCGGGGGCTAGGGTAGGGGGCAGTTTCCATAAATTTAAAAAAAACAGAAAATGCAATAAATATTCAATAATTTATTGCATTCTACCCCGGTCCCCAACATAAAAAAATCCTCTGGACGGCCATGCATTATGGCTCAAGGCATGGGCACACAGAAGATTTTTTTATGTTGGGGACCGGGGTAGAATGCAATAAATTATTGAAAATTTATTGCATTTTCTGTTTTTTTTTAAATTTATGGAAACTGCCCCCTACCATAGCCCCCGCTGCGTACAGTCATGGTTCAGTGACAAAGCAATGGCCTCGTAACTGTGAGGCCCCAGGATCAACACCGTGTCGATGTGCTATATTAGTGCCCTTTTGTGAGGCATTAATCCTCATTACTGTCATTTATGACTTAAGGGCATAGGTCCCCTAGTTAATAAACATAGTAGCATAATATACATGCTTTAGCAGTCACGCAAAACACATATTGGCAAATTATTATTCAATAAAATCTGAGACTGTATACTATTATCTAGATCTAGTATTTTTAAATTATTTTTAAAATAATTCCATAAATTGGGATAAAAAAAAATATTCCACCGTTATGAGCAACAGTGTACACATATAGCAGTGGAGATGAGTTTAAGGAGTTATGATATTTTAGCAACAGTTGATAATTTTTCAATGTGTGTAAGGATTTATATGAAAATTCATGATAGCCCTAGTAGTCAAAAGAAATTTTTAGAAAAATGGTCTTTTATATGCAATTTATAATACAGAATTCATAAAGCTTGAATTGAAAAAATGATGTTCTGCACTCAAAGAAATGCTTAAATGTTTGCCTCAGAAATGGGATTTTGATTTTTGATGGAGACTTACAGGATGTGTTTAAGTAAGAATAATTGGGGGAAGTACAGTGTTATGTTGCTACTCATGCAGTAATAGAATTCAGTATTAACAGATAACTGAAGTGCTCTAAACATTAATGTCTTCAAATAATGTGCTTGTAATTTTGTATATTTTCAGAGCAAGTTCAGAGCAATAGATAAGATTGGAATGGGTCATCATTGGTCTGGAAGCAATATCAAAGTATACTTCAGAGTCAATACTCAGTATAGGAGGATAGATATCTAGATCACAGTGTACTCATTTTAAGTACAGCTATATGTACGCACTATATGTATACATTCATCTATAATGCATACCTTTAATCATGAATGTGTTATTTATTTATTTAGGCAATGTCAAAAATGTGTCTAAATAATCAAAGCAATAGTTCTTCTTTGTTTTATTAATTCTCCAAACACAAATGCAGCTTTATTTATTATACTCAATCATATCAGTAATGTACATCCTAAAATTATGGACAGCAACCATGGTTCATATAGAGGTGTTTGTAGTTCATTGGATAAGTGTCCAGACGGTGAACCACGAGGTATGGGGTTCAAATTCCGGCTGTGCGTAGCACCAATGTTGTTTGGCAAGACATCAATCTACATTTGCCACATGCGACCTAGATGTAGTAAGTGGGTGAATGTCCTACGGCTGTAAGTGTCGAACTCCCTGTTGTTCGATACATAGCCCGTCAACAATCTTCTGTGCTTACTACGTTGCACTAACCAAATTTTCAACTTTTATCCTCAGTGCACCAAAAGGTATACCTATCACTAAACCTAATCTCAAACCTATTTGCAGGCTTTATCCAAATCCTATATATTTGACCAAATGAAGCCCAGTTTCGTCACCCGAACATAGCCATACATATACATGTATATTGGAGCACCCAGTTATATTTGCAGTCACTCAATTAAAAAATGTTACCTTGTAATGTGCTTGTATGAATCACTGTTTGTATACATGTAGATCCAAATTGTCGAGCTCATGAACATTAGGTGTCCAACATCAGCCTCTTTACACCATCTAATAGATGCTTTGTGTTCCATGCCAAACCTGACTGACCTGCAACTAGATGGAAAGGATTTCCAGGAGGAGTTCTTTTCTGCACTAAATGCAAAGGCTCCAAACTTACATGTATGTATGTGTGTTGGTACTCAATATATGGTATGATGAATATGTAGCAGTAGAGATGAGTTTAAGGAGTTATAATATTTAAGCAAGGGTCAATATTTGTTCAATGTGTGTAATGATTTATATGAAAATACATAATAGTCTTAGTAGACAAAGGAATTTAGAATAAGAAGGGTCTTTCAAGTGCAGTGTTTGATACAGAATTCATAGAGCTTAGGTTAAAAATATGATGTTCCGCAAAAAAAAGTGTTGACAGGTTTGCCTCAGACACGGGATTTTGTTGGAGACTAATAGGATGTGTTTAAGTAAGAATATTTTGGGGGAGTAGATTATTGTGCTGCTACTCAGGCAGTAATAGAATTCAGTATTAACAGATAACTGAAGTGCTCGAAAGACTAGTGTCTAGAAAAAAAAAATTGCTTGTAATTTTGTATTTTTAAATTTATAACAATATAGTCGGGTCAATATATGGTTTGACCCAAAACAAATTGCAACAAAGGGTTTTTTCAACGGTTTCTAGTAGTATTTGACCTCCGGAATAACATACTAAAAGTCGACCAAAATCGAAGGTTCGAAAAGCTGTTATTTTCAAGATGGCGTCCAAGATGGCCGCCGATACCTAAAAATGGCCATAAATCACTTATTATCCATCCCAGAGACATAATTTTGGTGTCTATCCCATGGTTTCGGGGGTCAGAGAATCCATTGAGACAAGTAAGAATCGTTTGTGATGGTCTAGGAAACCCCAAAATCCAATACGTTGTCCAAAATGGCCGCCATAACATAAAAAAGCCATAAGTCACTTATTATCAATCCGAAAGACATAATTGGGGTGTCTATGCTATGGTTTGCGGGGTCATAGAATCCAATAGGATAAGTAAGAACGT
Organism: Strongylocentrotus purpuratus; assembly: GCF_000002235.5. NCBI lineage: Eukaryota > Metazoa > Echinodermata > Echinoidea > Camarodonta > Strongylocentrotidae > Strongylocentrotus > Strongylocentrotus purpuratus. Next base: position 32,185,137 of record NW_022145594.1, read on the forward strand.
TAAGCAGTGGTTCAGGAAACCACAAAATCCAATATGGTGTCCAAATGGCCACAAAACCACTAATGTTTCTCAATAGAGGGCGCACTTTATGAACAGGAAATTAACTATAATGTTTCTCTCTCACCCGTATGGTGTCACCGACTCACCCCCCCCCCCCCTAGAAAAAGGGTCGATGCAACTATTGACAGGTCATTGTCAACACTGAGGGAGGGTGCCGAGGAGGTGGGGGGGGGGTGACAAAGACAAAGTAACAATATCTAGACACATATTCATAATACCTACCATACAATTAAAAAAGTTTAAAACCTCGTGATGTTTATGGCAGCTTAATATAGCGAATACACATGCAGATCTTCACGTTCCTTCATTTTGATGAGAAATGTTCTGAGTAAGGAAAAATCATCTTCTGCGTCACTATCAAGTGACTCGTTATATGGATTGTGGCATACATCAAGTTGGCAAGGTCCACAGCTGTTACATGTAGTCCGTAACATCTGCAGATACAGCGAGGTGTGCTACAAGCAGTTGCAATGAATCAATTTAAGAAGATTACTAGGTACATCCTCCGTATTCAACATCACTGGAACCAGGTGATTGTCCTCTAATTTCCAGCCCCAGTCTGTGATGTCCATGTCTTTTAGTTTACTCTCCTTCCATGCTATGACTTGGTAGGATGTTTTGAGAGAGTGGAAATTGGTGGAGACTGGCGTAGGAGGGAGTCGCATTGGCAATTTTCTTGACGAACAAGTTGTATCGTAATGATGCAAGTGAGTCATTACAGCAGCAACCAAACATGACAGACATTGCTTTGATACCAAGTTCCTATATTAGTTCCTTTGGCTGACTTGGGAGAAGAAAAGTACTACCAATGGATTCTTAAGTGGGGCTGCATTTAACAAGCTTCTGGAAGACTGCTCTCTTTCTGATTCCGAATATCCTGGAAGTCGAATCGCAACCAGTGCAGGCATACATGTCAAAAAAATAGTTATGAGTATAGATCTTTACCGAGGTCCACTTTCAACTGCTTAATATTAGGGAATTTGATATTTGCACGAAGACAATGTGGATTGCTACGGTCGACGTCCTTTGATGCACTGCCTTGAATGGACGTCACACGTATCAGTCCACGCAAATCTAACAGTCCCTAATATACACCTTCGGAGCCTTGGCTACATTGTTCTGAGTAAGGAAAAATCATCTTCTGCGTCACTATCAAGTGACTCGTTATATGGATTGTGGCATACATCAAGTTGGCAAGGTCCACAGCTGTTACATGTAGTCCGTAACATCTGCAGATACAGCGAGGTGTGCTACAAACAGTTGCAATGAATCAATTTAAGAAGATTACTAGGTACATCCTCCGTATTCAACATCACTGGAACCAGGTGATTGTCCTCTAATTTCCAGCCCCAGTCTGTGATGTCCATGTCTTTTAGTTTACTCTCCTTCCATGCTATGACTTGGTAGGATGTTTTGAGAGAGTGGAAATTGGTGGAGACTGGCGTAGGAGGGAGTCGCATTGGCAATTTTCTTGACGAACAAGTTGTATCGTAATGATGCAAGTGAGTCATTACAGCAGCAACCAAACATGACAGACATTGCTTTGATACCAAGTTCCTATATTAGTTCCTTTGGCTGACTTGGGAGAAAAAAAGTACTACCATTGGATTCTTAAGTGGGGCTGCATTTAACAAGCTTCTGGAAGACTGCTCTCTTTCTGATTCCGAATATCCTGGAAGTCGAATCGCAACCAGTGCAGGCATACATGTCAAAAAAATAGTTATGAGTATAGATCTTTACCGAGGTCCACTTTCAACTGCTTAATATTAGGGAATTTGATATTTGCACGAAGACAATGTGGATTGCTACGGTCGACGTCCTTTGATGCACTGCCTTGAATGGACGTCACACGTATCAGTCCACGCAAATCTAACAGTCCCTAATATACACCTTCGGAGCCTTGGCTACATTGTCAGACTGAAAGTATAGTTCCCCGCTATCTACATCAGCCTGCAAGAGTAACACCAATATGTCAGTGTCTTCTGCCCTTCTCACATCAGAGTTGTAGACTGACGACGAGAAGAATTCACTGCAGCTTTAGCAATATATACATCTGCACAGTGGCGTAATGACCAAAAACGTTTGGGGGGGGCTGACAAAAAACCCCGAAACACCCCACTCTCACATGCAGGCCCCGCTGAACGTTTCTCAAAGTGGGGTCTAGGGGCAAAGCACCGGCGGGGTTCAAGGGGTATGGGCATCAGTGGTGGATCCAGGAATTTCTTACCTGGGGGGGGGGGGGGGCACAAAATGGCATGGGGTGAAATATATGTAAAACGATGGAGCGACAGAACGAGGCTTTAACGGCGAGGAAGCGAAGCGACCAAGCAGGGGGTTGGGGGGACGTTGTATAAATGATGCTTTGATGCCGCACAATGCACAAGGACGGTGGTCCGGTACTTCACCAGTAGTACTTGCAAAAATTATCTCGAGTGTATAAACTGTGTCGCTATCAGGGGCGTCGCTAGATCTTTTTCAGTGGGGGAGGGGGGAGGAGGGGGGGGTGTAGAGGCCGCCGATTACCGACAAAACAAGCCACCAATATTATTACCGACAAATATGAAAATGCCAATGTCCAAATGTTTACAAGTTTAACCCTATAAACCCGGGGCCAGGGACTAAGTTATTTTTCAGTTTTTCCCCTCCCGCGCGAAGCGCGGAAGCTTTGACACTTCATTAAATTATTAGAGAAAGAAGACGATCCATTGTACCGGTCTCGACTCTTAATCCTCGTCTGAATTCCGTCCCCCTCCCCCGCCCGCGCGAAATGTGGAAGCGTTCACGTTTCATTAAATTTATAAAGAAAGAATACGATTCATTGTACCGTTGAACCGTTCTCGACTCTTAATCCTTGTCTGAATTCCTCCCCCCCCCCCTTCGCGCAAAGCGCGGAAGCTTTGACGTTTCATTAAATTTATAGAGAAAGAAGACGATTTATTGTACCGTTGAACCGTTCTCGACTCTTAATCCTTGTCTGAATTCTGCCCCCCCCCCCCCTTCGCGCAAAGCGCGGAAGCTTTGACGTTTCATTAAATTTGTAGAGAAAGAAGACGATTCATTGTACCGTTGAACCGTTCTCGACTCTTAATCCTTGTCTGAATTCCGTCCCCCCCCCTTTCGCGCAAAGCGCAGAAGCTTTGACGTTTCAATAGATTATTACTATTAATCCTTGTCTGAATTCATTTTCGTCCATCCCGGGCGAAACGCGGAAGCTTTCAAGTTTCATAAAATTATTAGAGAAAGAAGACGATTCATTGTACCGGTCTCGACTCTTAATCCTTGTCTGAATTCAGTCCCCCGCCCGCGCGAAATGTGGAAGCTTTGACGTTTCAATAAATTATTACTCTTAACCCTTGTCTGAATTCACTTTCACCCACACTGCGCCCTACCGTTGAACCGTTCTCGACTCTTAATCCTTGTCTGAATTCCGTCCCCTCCCCCTTCGCGCAAAGCGCGATACTTTGACGTTTCAATAAATTATTACCATTAATCCTTGTCTGAATTCGTTTTCGCCCACCCCTCCCACGCGCGGAAGCTTTGTCGTTTCATTTAATTATTACTCTTAATCCTTGTCTGAAATCATTTTCGCGTTTCATTAATTAATATAGAAAGATTAAGATGATTCGTTGTACCGTTCTCGACTCTTAATCCTAGTCTGAAATTAGTTTCCCCCCCCCCCCTCCTGCGCGAAGCGCGAAAGCTTTGCCGTTTCATTAAATTATTAGAGAAAGAAGACGATTCGTTGTACCGTTCTCTACTATAACTAGTGACTATAAAAAAACATATGCTCTTCCTTCAGTGGCGTACGCAGGATTTTTTTCAAGGAGGGGGGGGGGGGGGGGTTTAACATTTTGAAATCGGACCGAAAATTTCGCAACGACTCAGCCAGCCGCTGAATAAGTGGGGGGGGGGGGGGGGGGGGGGGAGGGGGAGGACACTATTTTTTTTTGGTCTCGAAATTTGAAAATTTGTCATTTTTCTTCGTGGGGGGGGGGGGTAAGGTCACCTTTTTTAGGTCAGCCATTGGCATGATTTTTTTTTTTTTTTTTTTATAATAAAAAAAAAATGGGGGAGGGGTGTTTTAGGGGTGTTTTCCTGAAAAATACATATAAAAAAATAACAAAGGGTTCAACCCCCCCCCCCCCCCCCCCTGCGTACGCGCCTGTCTTCCTTGCTATTTGGGAATGGGTCAGTTTGCAAGAAATAATGGAGAAACAAGCATTTTGTTGAAAATCATGTGATATTAGCAAAATTTATACATTACCTGTGAAAATAAGTCATGGTTCAATTTTATTTGTGGGGGGGGGGGGGCTGGCGCCCCCCAAGCCCCCCCCCTCCAGTACGCCAGTGCATCTGCATCCCCGGATACATTGATGACGGTGCAATTCCTCTTCCTCTGTTCGTCACAAATGAGACTTTTGAGTCCCTGCTTATTGCAGTCTCTTGATAAAAACTCATCCTTCTTGCCTGAGAATACTGTGTCTACATTGAATCTGACAACTGGATGGGCATTCTGCCCACATCGCTGTGGTGTTTTTTTATTATTAATTGACGGCTCTCCACCATAGCTGTCAAAAACTACATTTACAGAACTAAATAGTGTGTGTGTGTGTGGGGGGGGGGGGTTGTGAAATCAGCATATGATCGTTTTATTCTGCCATAGCTGTCTCCTGTCTTCCATGGTATCCGATGCACCAATTAGGAACCACCACCAAGGGCATACTGTTCTGTGTTCTTATACGGCTTCACTCGTCCCTGATCAGTTAAAGCATGAGCTAGCTGAGGCTTCTCAGCCTTCCGAAAGACATTCCTAGCCTCAAAAAGTGCAGGTAGGAACGGACTGAGCTCAAGTCTCATCACCTCTGCTATTTCTACTTCCCTTGTTTTTGTTAAATACCTTGAACCGTTGAAACAGCAAAGCAAAGCAGCATTTATAGTTTGTTCAGGTACAATTTTTACTTTCGAAATCTCTCCCAGAGTCGTATTGGCAGGCTGCTGAGCTATAAGCATTGATGTACCCCAGAATAGCCCACTGAAAGGAATTGACTTGCAATTAGGTTGCTTCCAGACCTTCATGAATTTGCTGGAAGCAATCGGTACCTTGATGAAAGGAACTGGACTTCGCAAATTCCTTAGAACAGATAGCAGGGAACTATACTTCCACTCTAAAAGTGTAGCCAAGACTCCGAAGGTGTAGAACTGTAAGCATTTAAAAGTGGACCTGGGTACGGGATCTGTGCTCACAACTATTTTTAATTTCTGGATTCCTACACCGATTGCGATTCTACTTCCCGGATATTCGGAATAGGAACGAAAGCAGTCTTCCAGAAGCTTGAGAAATGCAACCTCACTTTGGAATCCTGTGCTAGTACTTTTCTTCTACCAAGTCAGTCAAAGGAACTAATAGAGAAACCTGGTATCAAAGCAACGCCTGTCATGTTTGGTGGCCGCTGCAACTCCCTCCTACGCCAGCCTCCACCAAATTCACTCCCTCAGAACATACTACCATGCCCGGGTCGGGGGGGGGGGGTTAAATTTAATTTGACCGGGGGTGTGCCGCTCAAGTCTCGAAAACCCTACCTATTTTGAGGGGTGCTTTTTCTCGAAGTAAAGCCCACAATGCAAACACCGACAATTTTGGAAATTTTGAAAACACAGAGATATTTTTGTTTAAAATGGGACCAATATTTAGGGATTTTTGGTGAAAAAGTGACCCATTACAGTGGCACACGTATGTCTTAATTTGTGAGTACCCCCCCCCCCCCCCCACGGGCTACCAAGTCATGGCATGGATGGATAGTGAGAAGACATGGACGTCACAGACTGAGGCTGGAAATTGAGGACAATCATCTGGTTCCACTGATGTCAAATGCGGATGCTGCATCTAGCAATCTTCTTAAGTTGATTCATTGCGACTCCTGTACTGCTTGTAGCACACCTTGCTATACATGCAGAGGTTACGGACTACATGTAACAGCTGTGGACCTTGCCAACTTGATGTATGCCACAATCCATATAACGAGTCACTTGATAGTGAAGCAGAAGATGATTTTTCCTTACTCGGAACATTTCTCATCAAAATGAAGGAACGTGAAGATTTGCATGTGTATTCGCTATATTAAGCTGACATTAACAACATGGTATTATGAATGTGTGTCTAGATATTGTTACTTTGTCTTTGTCACCCCCCCCCCCCCCACCTCCTCGGCTCCATCCCTCAGTGTTGACAATGACCTGTCAATAGTTGCATCGACCCTTTTTCTGGGGGGGGGGGGGGGAGTCGGTGACACCATAAGGGTGAGAGAGAACCATTATAAGTTAATTTCCTGTTCATAAAGTGCGCCCTCTATTGAGAAACCTTAGTGGTTTTTTGTCCATTTGGACTCCATATTGGATTTTGTGGTTTCCTGAACCACTGCTTAACGTTCTAACTTATCCTAATGGATTCTATGACCCCGAAAACCATAGCATAGACACCGCAATTATGTCTCTAGGATGGATAATAAGTGACTTATGGCCATTTTTTATGTTATGGCGGCCATTTTGGATGCCATCTTGGACTTTGGGGTTTCCTAGACCATCACAAACGATTCTTATTTGTCTCAATGGATTCTCTGACCCCCGAAACCATGGGATAGACACCAAAATTATGTCTCTGGGATGGATAATCAGTGATTTATGGCCATTTTTAGGTATCGGCGGCCATCTTGGACGCCATCTTGAAAATAACAGCTTTCCGAAGCTTCGATTTTGGTCGACTTTTAGTATGTTATTCCTGAGATCATATACTACTAGAAACCGTTGAAAAACCTTTTGTTGCAATTTTTTGGGGTTGGGGTGTTTTTTACCGTATATTGACCTGACTAATACATGAGGTCGGAATTAGGACATCATGTGTTTGGAAATAGTATTTAAGTATACTTCAGAGTCAATACTTAGTGATCAAGGATTGACATCTTGATTACAGTATACTTATTTTAAGCACAGCAACATGCACACACTCTACATATTATACAATCACTTATAATGCATACTTTTAATCATGAATATATTATATAGCATTTAGGCAATGTCAAAAATGTGTCCAAATTATTGACAAAGCGATAGTTCCTTTGTGTTTTTAATTCTTCAAACACAAATACACTAATCAGTCATATCAATAATATAAATTCTATAATGATCGGCATCAACCATGGTTCATGTAGAGGTGTTTGTGGTTCAGTGGATAAGTCTCTGGACGGTGAACCACGAGGTATGGGGTTCAAATCCCTGCCATTCGTAGCACCAATATTGTTCGGCAAGACATCAATCTACATTTGCCACATTCGACCTAGGTGTAGTTAGTGGGTCCTGGTAGGATATATTCCTTGAATGCAACACTATGTCGTATGTAGACATAAAATGTCTTCCGGCTGTAAGTGTCAGTCTCCCTGTTGTTCGATTCATGGCCGTCAGCAATCTTCTGTGCTTACTATTTTGCACTAACCAAATTCTTAACTTTTATCTTGCACCAAAAAGTATACCTATCACTAAACTTAATCTCAAACCTATTTGCAGGCTTTATCCAAATCCTATATATTTGACCAAATGAAGCCCAGTTTCGTCACCCGAACATAGCCATACATATACATGTATATTGGAGCACCCAGTTATATTTGCAGTCACTCAATTAAAAAATGTTACCTTGTAATGTACTTGTATGAATCACTGTTTGTATACATGTAGGTCCAAATTGTCCAGCTCATGAACATTAGGTGTCCAACATCAGCCTCTTTACACCATCTAATAGATGCTTTGTGTTCCATGCCAAACCTGACTGACCTGCAACTAGATGGAAAGGATTTCCAGGAGGAGTTCTTTTCTGCACTGAATGCAAAGGCTCCAAACTTACAGGTATGTATGTGTAATTGGTACTCAATATATGGTATGATGAATATGTAGCAGTAGAGATGAGTTTAAGGAGTTATAATATTTAAGCAAGGGTCAATATTTATTCAATGTGAGTAATGATTTATATAAAAATACATAATAGTCTTAGTAGACAAAGGAAATTAGTATAAGAAGGGTCTTTCAAGTGCAGTGTTTGGTACAGAATTCATAGAGCTTAGGTTAAAAATATGATGTTCCGCAAAAAAAAAGTGTTGACAGGTTTGCCTCAGACACGGGATTTTGTTGGAGACTAACAGGATGTGTTTAAGTAAGAATATTTTGGGGAAGTAGATTATTGTGCTGCTACTCAGGCAGTAATAGAATTCAGTATTAACAGATAACTGAAGTGCTCGAAAGACTAGTGTCTACAAAAAAATTGCTTGTAATTTTATATTTTTAAGTTTATAACAATACATGAGGTCGGAATTAGGACATCATGTGTTTGGAAATAGTATTCAAGTATACTTCAGAGTCAATACTTAGTGAACAAGGATTGACATCTTGATTACAGTATACTTATTTTAAGCACAGCTACATGCACACACATTACACATTATACAATCACTTATAATGCATACTTTTAATCATGAATGTATTATATAGCATTTAGGCAATGTCAAAAATGTGTCCAAATTATTGACAAAGCGATAGTTCCTTTGTGTTTTTAATTCTTCAAACACAAATACACTGATCAGTCATATCAATAATATAAATTCTATAATGATCGGCATCAACCATGGTTCATGTAGAGGTGTTTGTGGTTCAGTGGATAAGTCTCTGGACGGTGAACCACGAGGTATGGGGCTCAAATCCCTGCCATTCGTAGCACCAATATTGTTTGGCAAGACATCAATCTACATTTGCCACATTCGAACAAGGTGTAGTAAGTGGGTACCTGGTAGGATATATTCCTTGAATGCAACAATATGTAGTATATAGTCATCAGATGTCCTAAGGCTGTAAGTTTTGGTCCCCCTGCTGTTTGACACATGGCCCGTCAACACTTTTCTGTGCTTGTATGTATGCACTAATCAAATTCTTAAAGGTAATACAAAGTTTTGGGAAATTTTTATAATTAGTTGGATAGTGATTCTTTGCAATTTCGATATATTTGGGTGCCCCTGTGGATCTATCATAAGCACTAAAAAATTTAGCCCCTAGAACACTTCTGTTTTCGAAAAAAATTTAATATAAAAATTTCAACCGCGACAACGATCATTGAATATTGTAGGATCGCATATGCTTCCAATATATTAATTTGAACCAAATTCATGAACCCATACCAAAACTTTGTATTACCTTTAACTTTTATCCGGCACCAAAAAGTATATCTATCACTATACTTAAGCTCAAACCTATTTACAGCCCTTATCTAAATCGTATATATTTGACTAAATAAAGCCCATAGAATTTGTCACCTGAGTATTGCCAACACACATGCATGTAGGAGCACCCAGTTATATTTGCAGTCTTTCAATTGAAACATGTTCTCTGGTAATGTACTTGTATGAAACACTGTTTATACATGAAGGTCCAAACTGTCTGGCTCATGGATATTAGGTGTCCAACATCAGCCTCGTCACAGCATCTAGTTAATGCTTTGTGTTCCCTGCCAAACTTGACTGAACTGGAACTACAAGGAAAGGATTTCCGGGAGGAGTTCTATTCTACACTGAATGCAAAGGTGTCAACCTTACAGGTATGTAGGTGTGTTTGAACTCAATATACATGCTTTGATGCATTCATGTACACATGTAGCAGTGGAGATGAGTTTAAGGAGTTATGATATTTTAGCAACAGTTGATAATTTTTCAATGTGTGTAAGGATTTGTATGAAAATTCATGATAGCCCTAGTAGTCAAAATAAATTTTTAGAAAAATGGTCTTTTATATGCAATTTATAATACAGAATTCATAAAGCTTGAATTGAAAATATGATGTTCTGCACACAAAGAAATGCTTAAATGTTTGCCTCAGAAATGGGATTTTGATTTTTGATGGAGACTTACAGGATGTGTTTAAGTAAGAATAATTGGGGGAAGTACAGTGTTATGTTGCTACTCATGCAGTAAAAGAATTCAGTATTAACAGATAACTGAAGTGCTCTAAACATTAATGTCTTCAAATAATGTGCTTGTAATTTTGTATATTTTCAGAGCAAGTTCAGAGCAATAGAAAAGATTTGAATGGGTCATCATGGGTCTGAAAGCAGTATCAAAGTATACTTCAGAATCAATACTCACTAAGCAGGGATGGAGATCTTGATTACAGTGTACTTATTTTAATCCCAGCTAAATGCACACACTAGGCAATGTCAAAAATGTGTCCAAATAATTGACAAAGCGATAGTTCCTTTGTGTGTTTAATTATCTAAATACAAATACACTTCTATTTATTGAAATCAATCAAATCAATAATATACATCCTAAAATGATGGGCATCAACCATGTTTCACATAGAGGTGTTTGTGGTGAAGTGGATAAGTCTCTGGACGGTGAACCACGAGGTATGGGGTACAAATTCCTGCTGTATGTAGCACCAATGTTGTTTGGCAAGACATCAATCTACATTTGCCACATTCAACCTAGGTGTAGTAAGTGGTTACCTGGTAGGATATATTCCTTGAATGCAACACTATGTCGTATGTAGACATAAAATGTCTTCCGGCTGTAATTGTCAGTCTCCCTGTTGTTCGATTCATGGCCGTCAGCAATCTTCTGTGCTTACTATTTTGCACTAACCAAATTCTTAACTTTTATCTTGCACCAAAAAGTATACCTATCACTAAACCTAATCTCAAACCTATTTGCAGGCTTCATCCAAATCCTATATATTTGACTAAATGAAGCCCAGTTTCGTCATCTGAGCATAGGCTTACATAAACATGTATATCAGAGCACCATTATATTTGCAGCCACTCATTTAAAACATGTACTCTTATAATGTACTTGTATGACTCACTGTTTATATACATGTAGGTCAGACATGTCGTGCTTGTAGACATTAGGTGTCCAACATCAGCCTCTTTACACCATCTAGTTAATGCTTTGTGTTCCATGCCAAACCCGACTCAACTGTCACTAGGTGGAAAGGATATCCAGGAGGAGTTCTATTCTGCACTGAATGCAAAGGCGTCAACCTTACAGGTATGTAGGTGTGTTTATACTCAATATCCATGATATGATGAATCTTTGTACACATGCAGCAGTGGAGATGAGTTTAAGGAGTTAAGGAGTTATTTTAGCAACAGTCGATAATGTTTCAATGTGGGTAAGGATTTATATGAAAATTCATGATAGTCTTAGTAGTCATAAGAAATTATTATAAAAATGGTCTTTCATATGCAATTCATAATTATATACAGAATTAATAGAGCTTGAATTGAAAATATGATGTTCTGCACACAAAGATATGTTTAAATGGTTGCCTTAGAAATGGGATTTAGATTTTTGATAGAGACTAACAGGATGTGTTTAAGTAAGAATGTTTGGGGGAAGTAGAGTGTTGTGTTGCTACTCATGCAGTAAAAGAATTCAGTATTATCAGATAACTGAAATGCTCTAAACATTAGAGTCTACAAATAATATGCTTGTAATTTTGTATATTTTTAGTTCAGAGCAATTCATAAGGTTTTAATTGGTTCATCGTAGGTCTGAAAGCAGTATCAAAGTTTACTTCAGAATCAATACTTACTGAACAAGGATGGAGATCTTGATTACAGTGTACTTATTTGTCTAGAAATAATATGCTTGTAATTTTGTATATTTGTAAGTTCAGAGCAATTCATAAGGTTGTAATTGGGTTATCACTGGTCTGAAAGCAGTATCAAAGTATACTTCAGTGTCAATACTCACTGAACAAGGATGGAGATCTTGATTACAGTGTACTTATATTAATCCCAGCTATAGCGCAAACTCTACGTATAAATGCATACTTGTAATCATGAATGTATTATATAGCATTTAGGCGATGTCAAAATGTGTCAAAATAATCGACAACGCGATAGTTCCTTCTTTCTGTTTTTAATTCTCTAGACACAAATACACTTCTATTTATTTAAATCAATCATATCAATAATATACATCCTAAAATTATGGGCATCAACCATGGTTCATATAGAGGTGTTTGTGGTTCAGTGGATAAGTCTCTGGACGGTGAACTACGAGGTATGGGGTTCAATCCCTGCTGTACGTAGCACCAATGCTGTTTGGCAAGACATCAATCTACATTTGCCACATTCGACCTAGGTGTAGTTAGTGGGTCCTGGTAGGATATATTCCTTGAATGCAACACTATGTCGTATGTAGACATAAAATGTCTTCCGGCTGTAAGTGTCAGTCTCCCTGTTGTTCGATTCATGGCCGTCAGCAATCTTCTGTGCTTACTATTTTGCACTAACCAAATTCTTAACTTTTATCTTGCACCAAAAAGTATACCTATCACTAAACCTAATCTCAAACCTATTGGCAGGCTTTATCCAAATTCTATATATTTGACTAAATGAAGCCCAGTTTCGTCATCTGAGCATAGCCATACATAAACATGTATATCTGAGCACCGTTATATTTGCAGCCATGCACTCATTTAAAACATGTACTCTTATAATGTACTTGTATGACTCGCTGTTTATATACATGTAGGTCAGAAATATCGTGCTTGTAGACATTAGGTGTCCAACATCAGCCTCTTTACACCATCTAGTAAATGCTTTGTGTTCCATGCCAAACCTGACTGACCTGAAACTAGATGGAAAGGATTTCCTGGAGGAGTTCTATTCTACACTGAATGCAAAGGCGTCGACCTTACAGGTATGTATGTGTGTTTGTATACGATATCCATTCCATGATGCATTAATGAACACATCTAGCAGTAGAGATGAGTTAAAGGGTTATGATATTTTAGCAACAGTTAATATTTGTTCAATGTGTGCATTGTTTTATATGAAAATATAAAATAGTCTTAGCAGGCAAAGGAAATTTCCATTAAGAGGGTCTTTCATGTGCAGTATTTGATATAAAATTATTATAGCTTGAGTTGAAAAAATGATGTTCTGTCAAAACAAAAATCAGGATTACCTCAGAAATGGGATTTTTGTTTTTGATGGAGACTTACAGGATGTGTGTAAGTAAGAATGTTTTGGGAAGGTAGTGTTGTGCTGCTGTTCATGTTGTAATATAATTCAGTATTAACAGTTAAATGAAGTGCTCTAAAGACCTGTGTCTACAAAAATTCGTCGCTGTTTTCACGAAGTGACGGTAGTGAAAAAAAATTGCATTCATTTTGCGTGACGATTTTCCTCACTACCGTCACTTCGTGAAAACAAGGACGAATTGTGCTTGTAATTTTGAATATTTTTAAGTTCAGAGCAATTCATAAGGCAGGAATTGGATCATCATCGGTCCCCCTGTTGTTCGATACATGGCCCTTCAACATTGTTTTGTGCTTACTATTTTGCACTAACCAAATTCTTAACTCTAATCCTGCACCAAAAAGTAAACCTATCCCTAAATCTAAGCTAAAACCTATTTGTAGGTCTTATCCAAATCCTATATATTTGCCTAAATAAAGCCCAGATCATTTGTCACCTGAGCATAGCCATAGATATACATGTATATCGGAGCACCCAGTTATATTTGCAGTCATTCAATCAAAACACGTTCTCTCTAGTAATGATCTTGTATGAATCACTGTTTGTATACATGTAGGTTGAAACTATCTGGCTTTCGGAAGTAATTTTTCCGACATCAACCTCTACACATCACTTCGTAGATGCTCTGTGTTCCATGCCAAACCTGACTATACTGAACTTAGTTGGAAATGAATTCCAGGAGGAGTTCTATTCTACACTGAATGCAAAGGCGTCAACCTTTCAGGTATATATGTTTGTGTGTGTTTGTACTCGATATCCATTCCATCATGAATGAATGGACACATGTAGCAGTGGAGATAGGTTTAAGGAGTTATGATATTTTAACAGTCAATATTTGATCAATTTGTGTAATGAATTATATTTAATTATATACAATAGTCTTAGCAGACAAAGGAAATTATTATAAAGAGGGTTTTTCTTGTGCAGTGTATAATACAGAATTCATATAGCTCGAGTTGAAAATATGGTGTTCTCTAACAAAAAATAAACCAAAGGTTTATTTCAGATAAAGGATTTTGATTTTTGTTGTAGACTAACTTGAGGTGTTTAATTAAACACGTTTGGGAAGGGGAGTGCACTAACTGAATTTGTATGGTTAACACCGCACCAAAAACTAGATGTAACCCTATAACACCATTAGCTGAAGTAGTAATTAAATGCCCTACGGCTGTAATTGTCAGTCCTCGTGTTGTCGGACACATGCTCCGTCAACCATTTGAATTCAAATTCTTAACTTTAATTCTGCACCAAAGAGTATACCTATCACTAAACGTAAGCTCAAACCTATGTGCAGCTCGTATCCAAATCCTATATATTTGACCAAAGAAGCCCAGAGCATTTGTCACCAGAGCATATACAGCCATGTATATTGGAGCACCCAGTTTTATTCCCATACTTTCTGAATCACTGTTTGTATACATGTAGGTCATTTCATACTGACTTTGGGAGGTTATGTGTCTCACATCAGCCTTTTCACATCAACTAGTAGATGATCCTAGGGGGAATCCTTTTCAAGGAGGAGTTCCATTCTACACTAAATTCCATTCTACACTAATATGCAAAGGCATCAACTTTACAGACATGTACAGGTATGTGTGTTTGTACACTATGTCCATGCCATCATGAGTTTAACGATTCATGATATATTAACTTCAGTCAGCATTTTGTTTAATATATATATATATATGTTGTGTTTTATATGAAAATATATGATTGTCTTAGCAAAGGAACAATATTATAAAGAGGGTCTTTCATGTACAGAAATTCATATACCTTGAGAAGAAAACATGATGTTTGTCAACTCTAGATACTGTACAAGCATTGTAAAATTCGTTCTCATATAAGCATAATAATCCATTATCCAGCTCTTGAGAGTTAGATTATGATAACTGTTGAATATTATTAAATAAATTGAAGGGAAAAAAATGGTGGCACAGAAATGTTACATATAATCTATCCTTCAGAGGTAACACAGAACGCAACCGAAAGCTTTTAAATGTAACTTCTTGCATGCAGTTATCATAATGGCCTCTTTAAGCTTAAAGTGCCCATTTGGGAAATTATGAAATTGGAACCAATGCTGGTCTATAATGCATCGGCCGATATCTTCTTGGTCCATCAACCTTAACCCTTACGGTACTGAAGGGGGGTGGGGGCCTGGGAGGCACCCTACCCCCTTCACATTTTCTGTGATTGAATTTGAAATGAAGGAAACATTTATGCAATACATTTTCAAGATTCTTTACAAGTCTAGAGACAAGAGTTTTCTGTAAAATGCATAAAATTAGCATTTTGCATAATTAATTAGGTTATAACAATAACAATTTGCATATTAGGAAAAAAACTTAATATACCATCTTGTTTCTTACATCAATAACTACAAACATTCAAATGTTTGTGTTCTTCGGACATTCGACAGCCAAGATCATTTATTTATGTATTTCTTCTAATAGAAGTATCATTTGTAGTTCTCCTCAATGAGGTTGTGATGAAAGGTATTGGTCAACCTGCTCTGCTCGCCTGCCCTTTCTCCTCAACAACTCGAGACTTCGCACGGGCCACTTGGGCAAGAGAGGTGAGGCTGAGTCCCCAAATTTAGTTGGAATATGATTCTGAAAGTTTTGCTAGTCCATACAGACTCCCTAAAAGGGGAGGTAAGAGGGGCAGGAGATGGAGAGGGGTAGTAATAGGGGCCAGGCTGGAGGAAAAGGGGCTCATGGGTAGTACAGTAGCAATTTGAAATATCAATCCATAATATGTATATAAATCTGCACTAATTCCAATACAATTCTTTATAGAACAGTTCAAATGTTTATATAACTATTATCTGAATGAATTCTCAATATACATCCTCTCACTGTCAATAGTCTTCTACTTGCAAATATAAAATACAGTAATGTATGTTTACTTGATAAATCACTTCTTGTTTTCTTTCTTTTTTAAATGTCAGATTTAACTATACCAATTAACCAGATACTGATCATCTTTCTGCCATAATATATTAAATATAACAGTATTATAATTGCAGCAGAACTACCTGTAAGTGAATTATTTTGTTAACGTGCCAAATGCATACATTTTAGTAAACATAGGTTGACATGAAACTTTTGAACTAAATGAACAGCACGAGTCCTTGCCATATTTTTGTGCTTTCCTTTGTATTAAAGTGTGCACATATATTTAATCATTCAGCTACCTTGTGAACAATCAAAGTGTATTACTTGTATTATTTTAAATGCAATAACTATCTTAAAATATATCCAATGTAAATATGTACATAGCAAATTTGGTATCCCGTCAGGCTATATCAGATGACATAAATTTACATTTTTTGTCGTTGCTTATGATCTTTTTAATCAATAAGAGGCTATCTTCTCTTGTTGATATATTACTATTTGTTTTGTGTAAGAATGCCTGAAAATCTCATGACTATCAAGCATGTGATTACAAACTTTTACTGCCTGTACATACAATAAGATATCAAAAATGTGCAACTGTATTTCTTGAATACTCCGCTTTTCATGAGGCTACCTATTAATTTGTATACTTGTATATATATGTATATTTTACTAAAAGCGTCATTAGAGGGACATTTGGAGTGAAAAAATGAGTCATTAAGTAGACATTAGGGTTAGGGTTAGGTTTAGGGTTAGGATTTGTATGATGTCCACTTAATGTACCATGTAGGGTTATATATATATATATATGTATATATTTGTGTGTGTATTTATTTCTCTATATTATTTTGTTGCTGTTATCTAATTTCTTTGATGGTTGTTATTGAAGAGCATTGTTACCACACAGGGCCTCATGGAAGACCACCATAATTGGTGAAATGTGCCACCCTGTATACATATCAGAAATAAATGAATGAATATAGAACACATTCATGAACGAGCTATTGAGCAAGGTATCGCCAATATGTAATGAATCTAGTCTCATATTCATTATTTACAGTTATGCTCATATTTGTATGTTTTTTCATATAATTTGTTTTGTACATTTGTCCTGTATTTATCCGTATATGGAATTAGAAGTCAATTTGTAATTAAATGTACATACACTACATAAGAAGAAGCAGCCATAAGGTCTTTCATTTCACATTTTGAAATATATTTGTAATCACCATCTCCAAAATAAGCATACTGGAGAAAGATAAAACATATAAACACCTTTTCAGTCAAACAGAAGACATAAAGATCAATGGAATGCTAATATATATATATATATATATAGTCATATAGTTCTTGGATAATATACTGTTAACAACTAAATCATTCATACCCTTACCAAGTTTTGTAACTCTTTAAGTATGTGAACAAAATGATTTGTCCTGATTTACATTTCTTTAAAATGTGAGGTTTTAAGTCTTTCATCCAAAAGTATTTCACATATTATGCCCCTATTCAAGCACTTCATCTTTTATTCTTGAGTTCCGAAACACAAACACTTCAAATTTACAAAGGGGGGTATGAATATTGTAGTTGTTAACAGTATATACAGAATGAACAATATTTTTGCTTGCATATTCAAATTTGTAAATGTTGAGAAAGACAAAGTAGGATTATGTAGCTACTGCTACTGAATATTTCTGATCAAAAGTCAATATGTACATACATGAATGAATAAAATTTACATTATGTACATAAGTACTTTGAGATCAAATGACAAATAAATGGTTGGATTTAAAAGTTGCAGCAAATCACTCTCATTTTCTCAAAGTAAAACAAAAAATGGCACAAAATCTTTATAAAAACATCCTCCGATAATGTGGTGATGACAATCAAATAATTTTCACAATAAAAAGTGCAATGAAATTATATTTGATAAAATTTCAAACTGGAAACGAAAAGTGAGAAATAGAAAAGTGAATTCAAAACCAGTATTGAATGGTGGACAGACATAAAGATCCATTTCAATACTATATAATATATTATATAATATTATATTATTTCAAGGTGATTGTTAATATTTGGATTATGAAGGGAATGAAGGATAGAGATAGCTAAAGATTTCAATGATTGTTAAATTAATTATGATATCGTACATGTAATTGTTATTTGTTTTACTTGTTACTATAGCTTAAATTAAATCTTCCAAACGTGAATAGCTAATCGGTTGATTTTAGTCAAGAAACACTGTTTCATAGCTAAATTAATATCTTGACCTTGAGAGGGAGCTATACAACATTAAGAGTTTATTATTTATAATTCCATAACTTTAGACCCGATTTCAACCGCGACAACGATCAATGTATATTATAGGAGCGCATATGCTTCCAATATGTTAATTTGAACCAAATTCATGACCCCATACCAAAACTTTGTAATACCTTAAATGATTTGTATTCGTGTTTGTAAATTGATTCTGTGTTTATCTTTGTAAGTAATTGTAATTGTGTGATACTTTGTATACTTTTTTTTTTTTACCCTGTATGTTATTTGTATTACTTGGCAAAATAAATTGAATTGAGAGAAAAGTTTGGTTGAACATGAAAATAAAGTTAGACATACCATTTGAGTACCAAAGAATAAGTAGTCAAGTTTTTCTTAACATACTCTGGACGGAGTTCTGCAAAGTCTTGTAAAGCACATATTTTATCTTGGAATTATTTTTCTGTTTTTCCTACTACTATTCATGATGAGCGCAAACACGACTATGTTCTATTCGATATCTCCAATTATCTAGAATGTAGTAATTATCTCTTATTCACAAACATCAACTCAAATTCAATTTATATAAATTCATATATACATATAAATATGTACATTTAGCACAATCTATTCAACATATATACACACTAGATATTTCATTACCATTTCATTCATTCAGATACGTTAGTCATTCAAATTTATGTCAGATTCGTGGAATACTATTGCTTCAATCCTTCTCTAAAAGTAAACTCCTTCCTTCCAGCCATACTTCCACACTATACACATATAGAAGTTGGAAAATACAGACCCTAAAGCAAGGCTTGACACTAGCGGGCGCCCAGAACAACTTGGGGGCCAAAAATATAAATTCAGACCTAAAAAATGTCAACATTTTCACATAGGGTATGTGCATGCTGACTCTCCAAAGTTCGTCCTAGACCCCCTTCAAAAAAACAAAGTTAGTGCGGAGCACTGATTCAAGTCTACTTTGACATATGATCCACAGCAATAGAACACAAAGTGAGCATTCACAGATTTTATGAGAAAGAAGTGTACAATACAATTATTTCAGGAAAAAAAAGTGTGAACACTCCCACATACAGGCTTACAATTCGAATAACATTAAAAAGGATTACAGATTTTCCACCATCCCTGTTAGGATTTTATGATCAATTCTTTGATAATGAATAAAAAGTTCACTTCAAGCCAAGTGATTTTCTCATGAAAACAACATGGGTGCATCATAACAGATCATTAAAAAAAAACTCCAGCTAAGATATTGTTTGAACTAATCAGCATTGTTCACAGTACCATCAAAGGAAATTACTCAATGCAATTGTTTTCTTGCTCTTACTAAAAAGAAAGAAAAGAAGAAAAAATGGGCTTGAATTCGGTTTGATTCAGTCCGATGTAATATTGCAATCTTCACATTTCCTTGTGACTTAAGGTTCAACCAAAACAAGGCAAAAATTTTCCATAAATGATCTCTTCCAACTTTAAGCTTAATGTCATCGCATGACACTGAATAACGCAACGGCTCTGTCTCATTGCAAAAAACAGCAATCAAGGCTTCTATTTTTCTTTTCACAGTCCGTTTATTGAATCTTGGTGTAGTCTTGATGATGTTAAGATGAAAGGAATCCCAACGAGACATCATCTGATACAATCTCTCCTTGACTTCCCGGCATCAACTCATTGAAGAAGAACTCTAGATGCTTGATTGCCTGTGAACACAAACAAAACAAAACAATGAAATAATCAGAATGTAATGGAATTTTTTTTTTTAAATCTCAATTCCTCTACTCTGCCTCAAGCTGAATCATATTTTATACAATTAACCAAAGGAAACTCGGAATAAATGTACGTTGTCAGTTCAATGTCGAGATGCCTTTGGCGAGGTATTCAAGAGATTCAACACAAAGGCACATCTTCAAATGAGCAAACAGGCCAGCTCCAATCGATTCACAGCATTCTTACTGTTAACAAACCGGGGGGGGGGGGGGGGGGGGGGGGGGGGGTGTTTCACAAAGACTAAGATCGACTTTAAGTTGGATTTAACTATGGCAGGCCATTCATGCCACTGTTTGCTCTCACCATTCTGATCTTTAGATTATATTTCTTCCTTCAATAATGAATTATAAAAAAGTATAAATTCTGTAGATTTGTGACCATAATTTGTACGTCCCTTGAGAGACCAATGCCAGCAAATGGTAAGAGCAAACAATGGCATGAACGGCCTGCCATAGTTAAGTCAAACTTAAAGTCGATCTTAGTCTTTGTGAAACATCCCCCAGGTGTGTTCTCTGATTAAGCTACACCTAATACACATTTATTGTTTTGGCATTTTCTCATTCTTATATAATCCTTGAATCAAATCCCTTAGAAGATGGCATTACATTTAACAAATGCCACAGCACTGGTGAAAAATCTAAAAGACATTTTTAAAAACGAGAGAAAAATTGTCATAGCTGTATCAATTTGCTTTTGACAGAGACTGAGCCATTTTAATTTAAAACATATTTATTTACAATGACTCAGAAAACACTGACATTGTTTACTCATCTCCTCTGTTTACTCATCTCCTCTCTTTAAACAAAATGCCTAGAGATCAAAAAGAAAATTTACCTCTTTGGTATCCTTAGGCCTCAAGATATGTTTTCCATACTTGTTGATGACAGAATCTTTGTCTAGCATGCTGTAAGAGAAGAAAGAAAAGCATTGTTAAACATGTTTTAAGACTGATCTTACAACAGGTGAACAGTCAAACTAAAATGCTTGTTTTATTTAAATTTATTTATTAACTCATTTATTTTTGTTTAATTTATTTATCTATTGGTGTACAAAAACTGACCAGCAGCACAGGTTGAAGGGGTCAGTTTGCAACTAGAATAATATAATATATACAAAGGGGTATTAAAGATGATATTATAAACACAGAATGTACAAAAGGAGTATGGCATAAACAAAACGAAAAATACAAAGAATTATACATTTCATAAGTAGGCCCATATGTTCATTCCCAATGGTCTAAGATCACTTGCTATCTATCTCATTCTCTCGATCATCAACCTCTTCACCATCTCGGTATCTTGCTCTCTTTTACACATTCAACCCTCTCGTTCTTTATGTTCATACTTCACATCTTAACACCTCTTTATATTAAGACCTCTGTCCGCATCCTCATCATACAAAACAGATTTCATGTCACCTACCCAACTAAAGTTATAACAAATGTATTTTACCATTACTGTATCAGTCTATGATTATGACTTTTTCTTTCTGAAAATTAATCTTTTAAAACTTTTACCAGTGAAAATAGGAATTTCTGAATGGATACTACATGCTCAATTTGATTTTCAATAAAGAGTCATACCTGCTTTAGTGACCACCCATCTACAAAGACCACATTTTTGTTTCCCTTGAAATTGGTTTCTCATTGAAACATGTACTAAAGGAACCTGTCTACAAAGACCACTTTGTGTTTCCCTTAGGCAGTCGCTATAGACAGGTTTGACTGCATGTAGTACCATTTTCTTTCCTTATTTGCATGTGTCTACTCAAAAGAGGGCCAAACTGATTATATCAATCATATGGCTGACTTACTTTCCAAGTAGAGACCCCAAACAGCTCACTGCATTATCCCTCTGGATGGCTAGCACAATGCTTGGTCCATGACAGAGCAGTTGGACCTGTCAATGGAATAAAATACAAGACAAGTGTACTTGATTATATATGTCATTTAACATGAATGCATATTGAATAAGTGCACAATCCATACTACAATTCTAATACAGCCAATCATAAAAATCTAAAAATAAATCATATTCAAACCACAAAACAAACAAGTCAATGCAAAGCAAAAATACAAATGGCCTTAATTGAGCAATTTTAGCACATTTAGTGAGCTGTGACCATTGACATAATTACTCTTAAATCAAATTTAGGCTGTATTTTGATATCATGTACCTTCATATCAAATTTCATTGAAATCCGTCACAAATTAATAAAGTTATGGAACAGAAACCATATAGACGGCAGCGTTATCCCCTCCGACCTCCTCGGCAAGGGGATGATAAGGATTAATCATCTTACCAGATTGGGAAAAGCCCCGCTGTAGATAGAAACAAACTCTTTGGCCTGGGACTGTGTAAACCACACCATCCTGGCACCGACGATGACGAAGCCTCGATGCCTGAGGCAGTCGATGACGTCCACGTAGCCCTTGCGATGTCCCTGCACGCTGAGCAACTGAAGGGGTGGGGTCAACAGGATGCAGTTGGTCTGGCACAATGCACTGTGGGAATGGAGAGCAAGGTCACCTGTGCTTGTACCCACACCTGTTGAGATAATGAAAATGAAACACGTATCAGAATTTAATATTCATTATGTACTCTTTACAGGCTTCAGTCGACTAGTAACGTAACCAGATACTGCCCCTCTTGACTATTGCCATACATACCATATATGTACTCCAAACAATTTGGCAGTCTGGGTATTTGAAACATAGCAATCAGAGAGTCAAATAGCATTAGGCAGATACAAAACAATTCTAAAGCAAAAGAAAACAAACTATACATAAAACTTTTCACAGACTGATGCTTATTCTCACTTTACTTGGTTGGATTTAATACCTTTACGCAATTTGCCAACACAAGGGCAATTTGGAAGGGAAAAAGCAACATATCTCACTCCTTTAAAACTTGAGCTAAAGATAGCCCCACCCCCAAGCACACACACACATAACATAATGTATTTTATGTTCAAGGTGAGCTACTAGAAACTTGTGACACCACATTCTATCCGAAGGATTAATTGTGGATTTATTATATGATAGACCCAGAAAATACCGTCAATGGGATTTTAATGCCATGAATAAATAAATTATTAAATTTATTGATTGATAGCATTTATTCATATGTCAAAATCCAGCAATTAAACAAGGAGTGTTATTAGCTTCTCACTGGCACACTGACTACATTTCAAACCCTTGCAACTCACCTATCTTCCTGGGACTCAGATCGCCATTGAGAGACGTGGAACTGTCACTGGCCGACAAATCGTTGTCTCCTGCACCCCTCGAGGTTCCTATCCTTAGCATGAAGCTCCTCTTGGAGGCCCGGCGGGAACCTAGGACGGTATCGACGGCTGGACAGAGAATCTGCCAGGAGAAAGAAAGAGAAGGAGAGTTTAGTCTCTATGCATCTAACGTTAGTCTGATGAGTTAGAATATTCTTACACAACTTTTTGAGACAATCATTGATTAAAAAATTGATACTGTAAAATGACACAAGCTAAATCTATGAAAATCAACATTCTGTATGAAACCACCTTCATGATCTTTCCAAATGTCCATATGAAAGATGACAAATTTGTACTCCCTGGCACCTCAAGATTAAGCTCAAGCTTCAATTCATAGTGGACAGGAATATCAATCAAAAACATTTTCTAAAAAGGCTGGTGGGATAAAATAGTTGCCACAAATTTCAGAACATGCAAATTAATAAAGGGGGGGGGCGGGAAGGGGGGTCACGAAGAAATGGATCTACTGACAAGAGCTTTAAAAATCCAAAAGTTGTTTGCAGAAAATGTTTCATGGTCGATGAGGGGGGTATCACATCCCCCATCCCCTCCAAGCATCTACCTAGGATGGGTTCAAGTGTCAAGGGAATAGAGTGAATGTGAGTTGTACCTTCTCAGCCTTGATGTCTGAGGTTTGCTTACAGCATAGTCCCTCGGGAAAGAACAACATCTGCTCCTCCACAGCTTTGGCATACGTCGTGGAACCTGCACCAAACAAAATATTTGATTAGTTGTCTATTTCATAAAATTATAACAATACAATCTGCTTTCATACATATATATATGTACTTTAAAAACAAAGTATACGTATTCCATTGCGAGATTCGAGATTCCATTGCTTCTGTATATTTTTCATTAAAGGCTGATGGATGACTGTTAACTAACGATGATAGTTCACCGCATGCTGGCAATCACTGCAAGTGTGCTTAATCCCTTTCAAAAATATTATTCCAAAAACTGTTTACAGGAGTTGAAGACTCTGTAGTCGTCTGTAGACAGGAACAATATACAAAGTTAACACTGACCCATATTACAACAATAGCAATTATAACGGCTCTATATTACATTAGATCAAATCCTATAATGAACGTAACTTAAGGTGAATAACCGAGTGATCTATCAGTGAAACTATGCATCTTTATGACGAGAATATTGAAAATCATCACATTCAAGAATTAGGGGGAGAGGGAGGGGGGTTAGGGGGGAGAGGGAGGGGGTTATCAGAGATACACACCATGTAGAGCATTGTTGATTGGATCTACTCCAAACATGCCCCTCCAGAGGAACTCGTTCTTCTTCTTGGCTTCCTTAGGGTTGTTTGGTCCCAAGAGACCCAGCAGCTTCCTAACCGCATTCTCCCTCTGCAGGACCAAGACTAGGACTGGACCAGACGTTAGATGGCCCAGGTGCATGCCGCAGATGACCAAGTTCTCCGACTCTCGCTCAGGGACTAGTGCCCTAGCCTGGTGGTCGTTGAGGGTGAGAAGGCGAAGGGCTACAACGATGAAGTCCTCTTGGGAGACTCGCTTGAGGATCTTGGAGAAGTGTTTGAGAGCTCCTGGTTTGATGACGAGGGTTGTTGTGATGGGCCTTGGACCTACAAGAAAAGATGCAATATGTATCTCTGATAACTAAACAGAAATGCCTTGCAGAATAACCAAATAAGCACAAAATAATCGTCAATGAAATCAACTTCAGTGGTGAACTCCATTTTACATATTTAAAGGCATTTTATATTTGTTTTCAATCTCAGTTAGAAAATTACGCTTATTGTTGATCATCGTACAAATTTTAATTTTCTGCTTATTTAGATCTTTTTTATCCTCTACTTTTCATAAAAAAGCAGAGCGCCATAACATTTTGTATTATGCATTGGTCAAAACATATTATTAATAATTATCATTATCGGTGGCCTGAAACATAAACAAGTATTAATCAAAGCAGAACAAAATCTAGAGGAGAAGGCATCTATCATTTAATCTCATGATCTGTTCCCTTTTGGTCTTGGTCTGGAGATATCATTGCAAGGATAACCAGTCAATTTCCATGTCAGCTAGACATTGTTTTTTCTATATTGCATCTGTTATTTTCATCAAGTCATAGGATAGAATGAATAAACTCACCAGCAAGCATTGTCTTGAAAATGGATTCCTCCACCAGTACAGTTCCTTTAGTCTCTCCAGAATTAGCCTTATACTTGGACTTCTTAGCACTCGAGCCATGGTCCTCGGCCCAGGCGAACCTCGCGTTGGACAATTCCTCCAGGCTCGGGCTCCGCAACGGAGGCTGGTACGGCAGATTAGCCCTCATGCTAGGGTCCGCGAACAGCTCATGATCGCGGAAGAACATGGACGCCTGGCGGAACGCGATCTCGGCCGACGCCGACATGAGCCGTTCCATGCAGAGCTCCAGCTTGGCGCCACGCCGGAAATCGTTGGGGTGCGTCGGGATCTTGAGGACGGAGCGAACATGGTGGAAGGCATTGATCCCACGCAGGATGCAGACGACGGCAGGGTTGGACACCAGGGTGTGGACGCTCGGTTGCCAGCTACGGTCACCGATCTCGAACGGGGTGAGCTCCTTGGCTTGGAAGGCAGTCAGGGAGGGTAGGAACTTGATGCCGAGGAGTTCTAGACCCTCGCCGGGATTTGCGCGTGGAGTCAGGAGGTTGTTTGTAGATGTCTAGATTTGAATACAAAAAGCAGCAGTGAATATCTTGATACAATTTTTTTTATTATAAGATGATGATGTGGATCCTAATCAAATGATTGGTTATAAGCGTACTCGTGACCAGGCATTTATTTTGCCTGACGCCTAATTTAGATAATGACTGGTCATTATCCAATGGTAATGACCGGTCATTATCGAAATCACGTTTTAAAACATCATTTTATAAATAAAACATAATCTCATGAAACAAATAATACACATCATTTTGTTCAAGCATTAGTAAAATTACCCACACTCAGTACCTTCAAAACAGTCCAAACACCCTCTGCTATCGCCTCAGGCGTGTTATACTGTTCCAAAGGAGCCGCGTGTGGGTAATTCTCACTGCTGTGTATTATTTGTATACTCACCACTGGGTAGACACCTAGCAGCTTCCCGAGCGTGTTCCCCAACAGCTTCAGCGTCTTGGCACCTGAGAATGTCACGACTACAATCTGCTCCAGCTCGGGATTGGAGTAGAACGTGGAAGGCACGGACACTCCGTGGTAGACGTGGTGCTCTGGGATGAGGCTGAAATCACCTCCCAGGTTGGAAAGGAGGTTGTCACAGAAAGGTGCGACATGGAAGCACAAGCTGGATTTGAGGTTGGTTTCAGCATTGGCTTGGATGGATGATAGTAGACCTGGTAAGAAATATATCAAAGACACATAGTAGTTAGCTCTCATGGGAAATTCAACACCGTTCAGGTGTTTACCCAAGAAGAGGTGTTGTCAATCACCAGAATTAGCCTTCAGTTTCATGACCAGCAGGCCTTATGTAATGTACTGCGTTTTCCACCCATTCCCCCAAATGGTAAAGTCATTATCTCGCCTTTCCCTCACCCGAAGACTCTCCGAGAGCCGAGGGGGTATTTCTTGATTGGCCTACGGGTTTGCTGTGTGCAGACCTGTACACACAATAATGATTTTTTTTTCCCCATCAAGTCTGACAAATTATGGCTTTCTGCATATGGAAACTGACGACTCACTCCCTTTCAAATTTTGGTCATGTTTAGTAGAGAAATATTAAATGCAAATGACGGGATAGAAACAAAATATTTTGTTTTCTGGCAGCAAATAAGCAATTTAAGCATCCTACACTTACCAAAATATTATGATACAAACTGGAAAAAATACACATGTATATATCTTACAAACATATGAAAACTGTAAACTAAATACAAATAACACATCCTTGAGTAACTAGTCATATGAAAATCATCTTTTGCTGCTAATTGACCTGTGACATTTGTCATTTGTCAAGTGGACTTCTTCACTATGACCAAACATTCCATGCGATTAGGACAAGACACTGTTTATAGGCCATTTTTGTTTGTTTACTTCTTTACGCCTGGACAAGAGCAGGAAAAAAATGTAGCAACATTTAAACACCTACAAAACACAGAATAACAAAATTAAAAAGCCCAACATACAGCATATTGCTATCCCACATAACAAGAAAGGTGATAATTGATAACAAACTGCAATGGCAGTGAAAAATCTACAACATTAGTAGGGTCCTTGAATTTAGCTACATGGACTTGTACATTATTGCACATGCTTTTCCTTATATTTTCACACAAAATTCGATAGTTCTTGTCTTCTTTATGTCAAGAGAGGGCAGCAGAATACCACCCCTACCTTGTCTTGATAGTTGCAGCATGAGTGCATGTACGAGTCCACCAGCGTTCCTCATGGGGTTCTCAGCTCTCAGGTGGACCAGGGTTGATGGGAGCGGAGGGTTGGTGGAGGCCGGTAGACCAGCTTCCAAACGCTTCCTCAGGGCTTCCTCGCAGTTCTTGGGAGAGGTTGGCGTGGAGCATGACATAGGACTGAAGATGGAGACTTGTTTACCCTGTAAGCCTGTCAAGGGATGTACAGATTGAAGATAATGTATGACAACTTCAGGTGGACAAATTAAAGTTAGTCTTCTAATGACATCAAAAACACATTGGGTGAAATGGGATGGCTTCTTTGCTGTCCTAAGAGGAGATCTGTGTGAAGCATGACCTAGGACAAAAGATGGAGACTTGTTCACCCTGTAAGCCCGTTTAAAAAAATTGAAGCTTAAATCTTGTGAGAAAAAGAATCACTTGTTAATAGGCTACATAAATATTGCAGTCTGTAACTGAAAGTTACGAGAGCCTTTTCCGTATATATCCTATTCAACTCTGTTGTTAAGTGATGTCTATTGAAAAATGTGTTGATCAGCAAATATGGTACACATAGGCAGTGATACCAGTTGATTATACTAAACTAGATTGAAGAGATTCCCAGAGGATTGAAACCCCATATGTTAATTTAATATAAAGCTGGTATGGTATAAATGCCTGAAGAGGTATGAGTGAGCTTGACGGGGCATTGTGGCATGCATTCGCGTGTAATCCAGCTACCAATGGAAGTTACAAACTGATTCAGCCGAGGACGCAGGTTTGAAACTGAGTCACGTATCATATCTGATAGACACACGTCTGTAAAAATCCAATTACATACACACACACACTTGACATTTGACAAAAGACTGAAAACTGGCATTACTGACAAAGATGTTCACAATGTGAAGGAATGCTCTTTGAACCACCACCTACCTAGTGCATTAGCTCTCCTGGAGTTGAGGCGCACTCTCTTGACCCCTCTGAACTGGTAGCCCCTCTCCTGGCAGGTGGATAGGATCATTCCCAGGCACATAGGAGGCACCAGGGGCGAGACCGCTAGCACCATGTCTCCGGTGGTGGTGGCTACTAGGGTAGTGGGTGACAACCTGGTAAGGGGGGCAGGAGTGACAGAGACTCAAATTATTCATTGCAGTTTCAAGCATCAATCATAAAAGAATTTTGGTTGTCTGTTTTCTGTGATTTCAATTAAGCCCCACTGCACTAGTTTGGCCAGGAGGGATCAGACCACCCAGGGTGGTCAGTGACAGGTGGCTATCTCATCAACTCAGCTCCCAATTAACATAAGAAAAAGAGGATCATGCGGGACCAATGGTCACTGCAGCATTGTTTTCTATATAGAGGGAGCAGGTAGCTATAAGTAGCAGAGTGGGGCTTTAAAATTGACAGATTTTTTTTACTTCAGTCCAGACTACAATATCATGAAGGGTATTAGTAATATTGAAATGCATCAATTATCAAAACAAATGCATTATCTTCTGAGAGGGTGTTATTCGATTTAAAATGCCAAATATACTATTACTCAGTGACCAGCAAATGATACAGGTTGGAGGATTTTCCCTGCTAAAACATTGTTTTTAGCTTTTTAAAGCTTCTGGATGAGATATATTCTTACCCCGATGTGTCCAGGTCTTCATTGCTACTGCTGGACCAGGAATCTTTTCTTGATCCCTTGCGGTTCTTCTTCTGCTTGGGACTCTCAGATCTAACTCTCCTGTCCATACGGGAAGGCACAGACTCACTGACTACCGGAGCTTCAACCAGTCGGTCATTGGTGCCTCTTGCTCCAAACCAAAGTGAGAGTTCATAATTAATACGGCTTGGGTTTCGAGGGCAGATGATGGTGAGGTCGTCACGGGAGGTCCCTCCGTAAAGGGCCATCAGGGAATATGGATCCGTGCGTTTGGCGAGTTGAGGATCCGATGGACCTACTGCATCTAGCCATCGGGTGCGAGCCAGGTTGCCTCGGATGCCAAGAACGACCACTGGCATGGTCAATCCTGATTCATCACCACCCTGCTTTGGTCTAGTGACCCTAGGACTTGACAGAAGGTCCTTGGAGTTGTACATGAGCCTAAGACCAGAGATGTCCAGCCCTTCTTGGAGAAGGCGATACAACACTCCAGCTTGTCTGGAAGGGAAGTGGTATATTGCATCATGAAAAACAGTCAGGGTGTTCTGCGTATCGCCATTATTGCTGTATTCCTCATTAGTCATCTGATCATATGCCGATTCCTCAGCGTCCAGCGTACGCCAGAAGAATCCCGGGATGGACGCGAAGGCACTCTCCACTGCACTAGGAGACGTGCTCATTGACATGTAAGTTGCGAGAGGCTTGCTGCTGACTTGAGGATAGGGCGGGATGTACGTCCCGGTTTCTGTAGCACCCTCTCGTGGTGCCTCCATGGGAATGGGTTTCAGCTCCAGGGGTTCCCCAGAGAACTCCAGAGCAAACTTGAAGGCAAGGGGCATCCAGGGTGCCAGGGTGTGGAGGTTCTTGCTGGTGAGGAACTTGGAAACAGTCTGCTGGAAGGGCGTCATGTCTCGGACCTCTTCTCGGAGCTTGCCTTTCTTGGCCTTGACGGGTGTCTGCTTGGTGGTGTCCATGCAGGGTGGTGTGATGGCTACTGACAGCTGGAGCTTACCGTCTCTCCATATCTTGGATAATGCGAAAGAAAAATGAAAACCAATAACTGCATTGATGATGAGGATGTTGAGTGATAAGGGTACTGCAAATTGGGTGGTAGATACATAAAACCCTCTTAAAATTGCAGCTACCTGATAAAGACACTTGGACTTGCGTAACAAAATATTTGGGGCTTAGTTTCAAAGGAAAGATGTTATTTTAAGGCAAAGACGTATTGTAAGTATCTCCATCCCCTCTCTTTATATTGTTAAAGACATAAAATTTATAATTGGGTTGCAATCAGATTGTAGAAACAGTTTCACATTGGTTTCAGGGTGAGGGTTTGAGTTAGGGTAAAGGTTAGAATTAGTTAAGGTATAGGGTTATGATTAGGGATAGTTAAGGATATGATTCATCATCATCATTTAGCGTCCGTTTTTCCCACGCTGCGGGTTTGGACCTTTAATTTCCCTTATGGCCCTTCTTCAGCATCTGTCTAAGTAAGGCTGGATGCTCTCATATCTTCTACTAGCATCTCCTATCAGGTTCTGCAATGTCTACCAGAAGTAATGGGGTCAGAAACCTGAAAATTTACTGCTTACCGAGCCAAAGGCTTTCTTCTCTCCTTAACACATTGCTGTACTATCTCAGTGTACACATCCTTATCTCCTGTGAGAGAAATTAGTGCCAGAAATTGTGGACGGAGCATATGTGGGACAACCAGAAGAAATTGGGCACTTACCTGTTGTAATCCAACAACTCTAAAAGGGGTACCGTCCATCCCGCTTGCTCCACACCTGGCCTGGACCGTTGGGTCATTCAGGTAGTCCAGGTCCTTTGGGACCAGGGACAGGAGCCATGACAGCAGGACTATGTATGTCCCAGAGATCTGGCCGTCCAGCTTCTCCAGGGGCTGCTTGCCAGAGCTCTTGTTGAGGAGGATGTTTCCGGATGTTGCCATGGTGACAGTGAGGAGGGCGGTCTCGTGGGTGGGCTTCAGGTTCAGTGGTAGGAGGCTGGATTCGGGCTTGTATGATGCTTCCTGTAAGGAGTGCATAAAGGCAAGGTAAAAATAGTTGTAAAATTCATCTTTGAGAGGGCCACATGATCCAGAAGATGCAGCGATAGTCCTAGCACATGGAGGTTCCAGGTTAGAAACCAGGGGACTAGTCCCTCTGATAAGACTTACAGCTGTAGCTTCCCCGTGATGTACCTACAAGTACTTGTTTTCGTAGCTCTAGGGTGAAGCATCCTTCTCCATCAACGATAAGAGAAAAAGTTTGAAAGGCCGACCTCAATAGTACACATCAAAACAATACAGAAATAACAATCAGATAAATTGTTTTGATATCCCGCTATCAGAGGGCTTTGTAACACGGAATGACACTGCATAGGCTTTGGTAGGTACTGGAGTTGGTGGAATAGTTAAGATGTGGCATTGGCAATGTCAACCATATGGAACACACTGCCAGCTATTTTGTGAACAGCATGGGACCAATCTTCGACTAAAAGATTATAGACCATAGATCATCACTAATGTCCTTTGGCAAGACATTGATCAACATTTACCACACTCCATCCAGGTGAAATAAATGGGGACCTGGTAGGAATTTATTCCTTGAAACGCAGAGCGAGTAATAGCTGCACTGCTAACGCCAGGATAAATGTGCTGCATTAATGTAGAGTGCTTAGAGACTTCTGATTAAGTAAGTGCTAGGTGCTATATAAGCAAATATAAGTATTATATGATTTAGAAAGACTTTGACTGCATGATTTTTGTGACAAAGACCACTTACCAGGTCAAAGATCACATCAGTGGCCTTCGCAACCTCCTTCCTCTTGGCTGACATCGTCATTTGCGGATGCAACGTCTCCAGCTTCTTCTGAAACTTGAGGTGCCCCTGCCTCTGCTTCTCCTTCTGCTCCCGGAGCTTCCTCGCCAGGGCCACATTGTGTTCCCGGTCCCTGACCTTCTGGTCCTGGTCCTGGTGTGTCCCTTGGTCCTCAGGGATGCTGGACCTGCGGTGTGGGGTGCGACTACCCTGGCTGGAGGGTGACTGGGGCGGGGTGGGTGGGAGTTGGAGTTGGAGGTTGTAGGTCTCGGTGGGTACTGGTATTGGCTATGGAGAACAGAAGCGGATTTAATAAATAATTATTATACCGTATTTGCCGGCGTAAAGGCCGCAGTATTTTTGGAAGAGAAAATATCAAAAAGTCGGGGTGCGGCCTTTACGCCGAAACAATAAAAATCGCAAGTCAAAACAGCACGTCCATTATTTGTAAGCAACTTCATACAAAAGAATATGTTAACAAAATTGACTTGAAAACACATCGGACAAGATCTAGTCTGAACCACGTCAGCAGCAAATTTGAAGAAGTTATCTTTTTAATCGTTGTGCAACCAAAGAATAAGAAGAAAACTGACCAGAAACTCGTAGATCTACTAAAAATCGTACTTGTAAAAGTGTCCTTAGACAGCGCACGGGTACGTAAATCATACCTAGCTCACACACTCTGTGGTGGGGAGCTACGGGGCTGGGAGTTGCCAACAAATCCAACGCACCTTCGGAGATTCACAGCGCGCAATCGTCAGTGTTCTTAACTTTTCAGTAAGATAATTCTGAATTATAATTGAGACTATCTAATTAAAGTGACAAACTAACCTCGGTAGATCTCTAATAACAATACAAACGCTTGTTTATTTTCTCCATTTGACGGTACGATAGGGGTAAAACCGGATAACATTATTAGTGCCGACTCACTGCATGGAAGCTAAAGATGGACATTCAGGTTTCTGTATGCATGCAAAGCGCCCTCTAGTGTCCCATGAATGTGCTAATCTGCCTAAAAATCGATGAAGATTTGCTAAATTATGATCATATTTTAGGTAAACTTCCTGTAAATTTATAAAATGATTGATAATTTTGGTATTAGTTTGTAGAAAAAATAGAGTTCTACGAGAAAATTACGATTATTTTCTTTAGTCCGTTTTTTTTTTTTTATTTTTTTTTTTTCTCTACGAAATGTCAAAGTTGGGGGTGCGGCCTATGCGGCGGTGCGGCCTTATCGCTGGCAAATATGGTAATCATTCTGTAATGTAGAGGAGCCGTGGTCGAGTGGTTAAGTCGCCGGAATGTCGATCACAAGGTCCACGGTTCGAGACCAGCCACGGCACTAATGTCCTTTGGCAAGACATTGATCTACATTTGCCACACTCAACCCTGGTGATGTAAATGGGTACCTGGCAGGAATTAATTCTTTGAAATGCTAGAACACCGTAATGGCAGCCGGCTAAAGCCGAGATAATAATCTCCAAGTTTGGAAGTACTTAGTTATTGTAATAAGCGCTATATAAAAACTGATTATTTTTATTATTATATGATTCTTTCTTGATACCAGTCTGAGTATTAGCTGGCTTTGATAGTAAAACAAAAGAAATTTTCTGAATGACAATGTCATGTTAATCATAGGAAGGCCATTTTGGATATAGCAAAAAATACAAACAAATAACAAAGGGGAATGAAAGACTTAGCCAAAAAACATTTAATAAAGATTGGCTGTATAAATACCTTCACTATTGGTAACGTCTGTGTTCCGCTCTCTGTTGATCTATTTTCCTCATCATGCACCATGTGTATGACTCTATGGGGCTTGGCTACTATCTTCCTCCTATTTATACATACATGAGAAAGTATAAATCAAGGGGTCAGTGACATAAAGACGTAACTCCATTTCAGCCATTTTGAGAAAAACTGGTTTTATGTGTCACTGAGCACTTGGGTCTTAATGAGTTAAGTCTATGTTTCACTAGCCATTGACTTCAATAGGGTGTTGGGTGGAGTTAAGTCTTTGTGTTTCCTGGAAAGCCCTCAATTTTTTGAGCATTTTGATATCAAATACTCATTTTGGCAAAATATGGAGTTATGTCTTTGTGTCACTGAACCCTCGATATAATAAATCTGAAATTAGAACTTAGACATCACGTTATGTCACTATCATTATTAGAAATACTCTGAAATAGCATTGAAAAGCAACTGAAATCAAGAATATCCACAGAAAATATAGATAACAACTACCAGGTATTATGTTCAATAACTTTCTAAAAGTGGTTGAAAACATCAGTCAATAGAAGTAATAAGTAAAATCATCTATAATAAGAAATGAAGTAGATTTTTGTTTTAATATATAAAACAGAAAACTGGATATGTACAAAGCACAGCATATTTCTTTACTTCTCAAACTGATGTCAAAGATTTGTCAATATCCAAAAAGAAGCAAATTATAACGTTTATTTCAATCATGGGAAATAAATGACACTGAGAAAAAAGTTAATTTGAATTCTTTAGAATGCATAAAAATGTATGTTTCAAGTCCAGATTTGCCTTTTCAGCAATAAATTGGCCACTAACAGACAAACGCTTGTTTTAAAGCCTGTCTGCACTAGTTTGGCCGGAGGGGGGGGGGGGGGGGGGGGGGGGGGGGGTTAGACCTCCCTGCAAGGTCACTGACAGGTGGTTATCTCATCAAATCAGCTCTCAATTAACATAAGAAAAAGGGGATCATGGGGGACCAATGGTCACCGATTAGGCATTATTTGCTATATAGAGGGCGCAAGTAGCTATAAGTAGTGCAGTGGGGCTTTAAAAGACTCACATGGGTTCTTTATCACGAGCAGCAGCCCTCTCCTTCTCTCCTGTCTGACCTCCTGTGGGGGTCAAGGGTGAGTGGCTTCCGACCTGACCTAGCTTCTGCATGACCTTTCTCCTCTTCTCGTGCCATCCGAGAGCGGAGTCTTCATCATCACTGCTATCATCGCTGGAACTACCCTCAGTTCTAAAATACAGATGTTAAGGATTAATGATTCACTTGTTACACAACACTTGCTCTAGTGACAGTCACAAATCGAGGAGTCAGTGACACACAGAAGTAACTCCATTTTGGCCATTTTGAAAAAAAAAGTGGTTTATGTGTCACTGAACACTTGGGCCTTAATCGAGTTAAGTCTATATTTCAGTAGCCACTGACTTCAATGGGGTATTGGGTGGAGTTAAGTCTTTGTGTTTCCTGGAAAACCCATATTTTTCTGAACATTTTGATATCAAATACTCATTTTGGCAAAATATGGAGTTACGTCTTTGTGTCACTGAACCCTCGAAATGATCTTACTTAATATCCTACTTGGGCTATACAAATGTATAACTTCAACCCTGGCCGAAACAGGGTAGCTAACCCTAATCTTAAATGATGGGTTGATTGGGTTGCTTGATCATCATCTTAACTTACATCAAGTGACATATGAAAACATACGTTTCAACAATATATTGTTATCATCATCATCATCATCATAAGTACATGAATCTGCATTCATTCATTTGAATCTACAAACATAACTACTTTAGATACTTACTGTTTAGAATGTAGCTGCAATATTCTCTGAATAGCATTGGATGGTGCATTGCTACTAGATGCCTACAAATAAATATGAACAGATACAGAAAATAAATTCAACATCGATTTTCAAAAGACTACCTTTCTTTTCTCTCGTCCATCATTCTTTTTATCCTCTCATTTCAACTTGATTCCCCTACTTTGTACCTACTATCCTAAATGTTGTTGTTTTACAACAGTTTTTTTCTTCTTCCCAGTTCTCCCTAATTTTATATACATGTATTTTCCTGTGATACTTGATCCTGTCATTGAGAACATATTTGCCCTTTCTTTTCTTAAATAGTCCTACTTGTTCTTTTTTAATAACGATATTACAGAAATATACTCATTCTTCCATAATCA
The DNA here is from genome assembly GCF_000002235.5 of Strongylocentrotus purpuratus. NCBI lineage: Eukaryota > Metazoa > Echinodermata > Echinoidea > Camarodonta > Strongylocentrotidae > Strongylocentrotus > Strongylocentrotus purpuratus. The sequence goes on from NW_022145594.1 coordinate 32,221,304, forward strand.
CAATATATTTGAAATAGATTGTGATCATACACACTGCATTAAAATATGGGACATCCCAGATGAGCAAAAGCCCATGACACAGACAGTCTGCAGATCAACAGTGTCCATTTCAAGAAACCTCCAAAAATTTGTAAGAAGACCTAACATGTCAGTCTTATGTTCCGTTTGCAAAGGGGGCTCTCGGTCTCATGAACCCTCAGATATCTTTTCAGAAGGCCAGTGAGACTGAGACTGCCGTCCATGGCTCGTCGGCCTCATAGGCCATCGGTCTTTTGGGCCGAAGCCCTTTGAATGCACCATTTACCTCATCTTCATCATTTTCTTTCGGTCTCAGATCCAGGAAGACTGTTTCCTTGCTTCGCTGTAGACTCACAACCTTTCCCGCACCAGCTCTATTCCAGTTCTCCCCTACATCTAGAATGGAATGATCCATGCCTGTGGAGGTTCCTGTAGAGGCTGTCCTGGTTAGGGGGCTTGCATTTGGTTTGGGAGGGGAGGTACTGGTTGAGCTGTTGACTCTGGTTCAATAAAGAGAAAGAGTGATGTTTAGTATCATCTCTAAATATTTAAACTTGACAATCAGCATTCATTTCAATGCCACCAAAATAAGTTTGAATTTAAAGCAGCAGGAGGTTGTTGTTTGTTATCATCTTCAATAATATTCTCTCTTTCAATTCTCTTCTTTCTTTTCTCCTCTTATTCTCTCTCTCTCTCATGTCAAGTCATCCCTTGTCTTCAAGCATGTTCCTCTTTTTTCTCTTACAATCTCTTCTCTCTTCTTTCTTATCTTTGTCTAAATTCTTGAAGCTCTCTTCTCCATCCCCACCCTTTTTTCATTGTCTTTAGAACAACCAATACAATAGCTACAACCAGGATTTTCAAAGGGGGGGGGGGGGGGGGGTTAGAGGGGCACAAATATGATCTTTGAAAATCCTACCAGGGGGGGGGGTGTTTCACAAAGCCTTTTTTCAATGACAAATAACAAAAATCAGTGACAAATCTGCTGATAACCGATCAGAAGCAAGGATTTTAGTAGCTTATAACACAAATTGTCATTTGTCACTGATGATAAGTTTTGTGAAACGCCCCCCCCCCCCCCTGGTCTTCAAATGCTCTCTCAGCAGGGTGGGTGCAATGATAACAAAGAGTTGATAATAATTGCAACTCATTTGAGATCAATATTAATCGCAACTATGTAGGCCTCAAAAAGAGAGATGTTGTATTGCCCTTTAGGTGCCAAAACATGGGTTGGTCGGTAAAATTTTTTTTTTTAATAACTTTTTTTTTCTTCCCTCTTTCAGGATTTTTGGGTCGGTCGCCAAGGGGAATAAAACGTCTTTTTTTTTAGGCCTAAGGGATAGATGATGGAAACTTTCGATTAGAGGACTTACGATTGATTTGGATCAATCACAACTCTTTATAAGACGGGCCCAGGCATCTTATCAGCTCTACCACAGCCGAGAAGGGGAGGGGCTGCAAACCTTTTATCCCTGGAGAATAAAAAATCCAAGCCCTTAAAAACTCTTTGATCTTTGTATGAATACAAAATCTACATACCTTTTAGGACTAGTCTTCTCTTCCCAGACCACTTTAGGAGGTGGCTTTGGCGGTTTAGCAGCTAGACCCTTAGCCTTCTTCTTCCTCCCCTGCTGCGAGGGGGAGGGAGTGAGGTCTCTTTTGCTGATCTTCCCCCCGGACTGATCGATACACAGCTGGGCTAGCTTATCCATTAAGCATGTATTATCTGCTGTAAACAAAGAAAGAAAGAAAGAAAAATGGATAAAACACCTATGAACATGTTAACAAATGATGGAAAAAGTTTTTCATTTTCAACATCAACGAGTGGAAAAGTTGGTCTTACATGATGAGCCTGAGAAGAGGACCAGAGATGTTCAAGCCAGAAAGACGAGCTATCATTAACTTTTCTTGTCCTCAAAAATATACAATCATTCATGAAAAGAAGCATATGATAATTAAGTGTGGATGATAGCTTCTGATCTCCCTATGTAAATCAAAATTGACAAAATGTGCCTGTTAAAAGGCACATCCACAACCTATTCATCTGTCAAATCCATCTTATCCAGGACAGTGTTTTACTTTAACCCTTTCTGAGCCACGAGGTTCATGAATAACCACAACTTTGAAAAGTAATGTTTGTTCCATTGTCAATTTGGGCATAAAACATCTTCCACTGAAGTTGAATACCTTACAATATTCTTTCAAGACATATTTCCAATACTCAGTTCTTCACTGGATTTGCTACAGAAAATATACATGTAGGAGGGGTTAATTATTTTACTCTGTTTTAGATACTAACCAGTGTTTTTTCCATCTCCTTTCCCACTTGGTTGACTTCCTGACCCCTCCATGACATTTGACCTCTCAGGAAAGGCATCAATCAAGAGGTCAAGGTCAATGAAATCCACTTTCTCAATGGCCAGAGTGGGTACCTCTGCAGGGAGCATCATATCAATGATGGCATCGTCTTCATTCTGGGTTGCCTTGATCTGCTCCTTGGCCGCCTCTCGATTATCTAAATCCTTTGGAGAACCTTTGGTGAGCTCTTCCAGTATGGATTCTACAGGGACAGATTCCCTGGCAACTTCCAGGATACCCTCTCCTGGATGAATGTCTAGGCCAAAGTTGTGATTGTTAAGCTCTTCCTCAAGATCCAGTCCGAAGCTTTCTGCAACAACGGATGAAATAACAGTCTGAAGACTACTACCCGATTGTCCAAGGCTGCCTTCGGAGTTGCCGAAGCTGCTGCCAGAATGTCCGAGGCTGTCGTCTCCATCATCAAAGTCATCTATGGACGGAATCATATCACGAGGGACAAGGTCCTGAGCGAGGAGGGGCGAGCGGACAACCCCGTCATCAGAGCCGGTCGAAGACATCGACATCAAGCGACGGTTGAAGATCCTTGGACTGGTGGCTTCCCCGCTGCTCTCGGTCTCGACAAGCTTTGGCATTGGGGACTTGAAGGAAGTGGCACTTCGGTAAGGGCTGGATTCCTGGCCAAGTTTGATGTATTCATAGGTAGGTGCTTGGACAGGGATGTCCTCAAGGTCATTGGTGGGTTCCAGAGCCTTTCGCCATGCCTCAGGGGTCAGTGTGTCTTCAGTGGGATCCCTGTCTGAGCGAGGGGTCTTCATAGAACGATTGAAGACACTGAGTTCCTCATCTGAGCTCACCTATATATCACAACACAACAAAAGAAAGATGCTTGATTCTGATTTGAATATGTCAGGGGTGCATGAGCACTAAAAAAAAAAAAAAAAAATTAAATTTAAAAACAATTCCCCTCAATGATTAAAGGGAAAAAAAAAGAAAAAAAATTGGGAAAAAGAATGGCATTTAACAACATTCCCAACCTTTTGAGTAAGAAAATTAAGAAAAAAATAGGAGAAAAAAGGGAAAATGAGGGAAAAATCAAGGTAAAATCGGGGGGGGGGGGGGGGGGGGAAAGGGGGGAAAAAAATAAATACAAAAATTAGGGGAAAAAATAAATAATTGGGAAATCGATTTAAATCGGGTAAGTATCATGCCTGATAAGTGAGCATTGATGACTTTAATTTCAACCAGATTACCTATTCTATATGAATAAGGATGTTTTGTATTCTATTAACCCCTCAAATTGTCAATTTTAGAAATCACGCTGAAACAAGTAGAAATACACAGAAAACTGCATAGAAAAGTCATTCTTTAACCCCTAAAAATACCAATGACAATGTAAACTGCCCTTAGTACATACATGTAGATTTTAATTCAGTTGAGTTACAAATTTCAGCTAATCATACTTCCCAAATTCAAGACAGTCCCACAAACTGCGAGGTTTGATGTCATGATGGAACACTGTTTGTAACAAGATGAACGAGGAATAATGAACCTTTCATATGAAAGCCCACTTATCATGTACATGCATGTAATAGGCTAATATTTAATGACATAATATGAACCAGGGCTTAAATTAATCCAAGGCCACCAAGGCCATGGCCGTGGATGCCCCTTTGATTGACCTCAATGCCCCTCTCATTGGCCTTGGAGATTTTTTGTGCCCTTTCCAATTCTTATTTGTGCTGTAATATAGAAATGTGCCCTACAGAAAAGTGGCCTTGCCCAAATATATTGAAATTTAAGGCCTGATGAACAATCCTAATGCTTGCCAGGATCTAGAGCTGCCAACCTTGTGCAACCAAAAAAAGGAACCACGATTCATTAAGACGAAACTTGCAACCACGCGCGACACACTTCCAATGCAGAAATGTTATTTCCATATTAGGACCTACATGTACAGTTTATTTACAAGTAGGTAGATTTTGTTGTTGTTTTGGGAGTATTATCAGTGTTTCATTCTTTTAGAAAATATTTAAGTGTTGCACTTTTTTTTTTTTTTCGTTTACTTTTTGTAAATTCATTGAGGTAGTGATCAACATTTTAGGGCATTTGGTATTTTATGAAGAATCCAGGAAAACTGAAATGATTTGCAGCTCTGGGCCTAGCTATGGCTGACCTAGCAACAAGTGACATTGCATGGCTATGGGATGTAAAAAACTTACACTTGAAACTTCAAAGTCTAGGGACGGAATGCTGGACTGTATATCGGCGAATATGGTGTTCATCTTCGGATGTAGCTCCGACATCTCCGGAAAGAGGGTCTCATCAAAAGTGGTCATCTTAGTGTCAAGGTCACTCTCCTTCTTCTCAAGGTCATGGTCGTCGATGTCGCCTTCAAAGTCTTCATTTAGCTTTGTAGACTCCTTGCCAGAGAGTGCCTGGAGAATGTACTTTGCCATGTTGGTCTTTCCCGCTTTGCTTTTGATGGATGAGGGTTTCTAAAAGGTGACTGTGGACGACATGAGGATTTCTCTGCCAAAAGACCATTTTAAAAAGGTATGATTGCCAATTTTTTTAAAGTAAATACATGCAGTGCAGTTTTGTTATTATTTTAATAATATAAAGAATAGAAGTTAAGTACACTCAATAGAAATGGGAAAAAATTATCTATGTGCAGAATGGGGATCACTGTAGCTTACGGTGTGTACAACACTCGGCTGTTCAACAGCATGCAGTATTCTGATACTGCAATTTTTTTTTGTTACCACAATTTGTGTTTTCCTGATTTATCAAAACCATTTTCTGATTTTGTTTTGTTTTTTAGTATTGTAGATCTAACTGAGTGTGTCCGGCACAAGGGTGTGACATATTTTATTTAAATGATGCTCACCTTTATCTAATCCATCATGTATTGCATTTGGTCATTATGACAATGATCTGCCTACACCAATAAAATATATGGCACCATGCATGTTAGTATGCAACACAATGCGCCGTTCAGGTAGATAAGCATTGTGACATCACACGTTCAATCAAAAGTAATGCGCAATTACTGCATCTCATTAAATGCGTGCTAATATAATTGTGCGCATGCAGGTTATGATTAAGCCAGAGTCAAACCTTTAAACTGGTGGTTAAACAACCTCATTCATCAAAAACGTTTAGCAATTGTCGATCCGTTTAACCGATATTTTTGTGCACTTTGTTACATACATGTGTATTTTTTTTGTTTTTGAGACTTATTGAAAAAACGTTGATATCAGTATACACTTTTTGACAGGTTTCACGGCAAACCACTGCACAATACAACTTACAAGTGCATATCAATGGTGGGTTAATTGCGGGTGGGCATGCGCCTGAGCTGTGTGAATGAGGATCTGAGACATTACGGTAGATAACTTCACACAGGCGCACGCCCGCCCGCAACCCATCATCGGTATGCACTTCAGACTTGTAAGTCCTATTGACTTATTGTGCTGCGGTTTGCCGTGAAACCTGTGAAAAAGTGTATCTAGACCTACTAATATCAACGTTTATCAGAAAAATACTCCAAAAATAACAAGAAAATGACACGAAACAGGTAATAAACATAACAACATTTAACTCATGATCTTTATTTGGACATTTAATGAATATTTACTTCATTTTGGGTATGTTTTAGTGGACTCTCCACTCCGGAGTTACGGGTCAAATTTTGGATAGATCTAGATAGGTTTCTGAACAAGCGCCAAATGTTCTTGTTTCGTTAGAGGATTTTAAAAGGGATTTTTAAAGGGATAGATCTAATTGATGACAGACAGCCAGTTATGTGGATAACTATTTCTAGATCATTGGCCTCTGTCTGACACCGCATAGATCTATATTTCTAGAGTATACTCAAGACTGGCGATGAAGGCGCAAGACAGAACGAAAACTGAGTGAGAGCCTGAAATGGAAATCCAACAAAGTCAAATGACATTTCGATTTTTTTTTCAGGTGATTTGATAAAGAGAGTCAATCAAATGAATTTGCAGATATGAAATCAAGATATTTGATCATTCTCTTTTGTAAAAGATAAATTAATTTCCCGTGAATCATGCCCATAATTGTGGTGGAGTTTTCTTAAACTTCTATTTCAGTTCATGCTGATTGAGTGCAGTGCGCGCCAGCGCTTCGGGTCACTGGCACTTGCATGCACTGCACAGCAAGATCAATCGTCAAACTTGCTGCTAAAGCGTCCCTGGCTACGAAGCCGACAACGTACTTTCGCATCGCAAATTACTGGATTCAATGATTTAAAGCTGAACTAAATGTTATCAATAATATACATGGTATTTATCTAAATGTTTTGAGATATTAAAAAGCGTCGAACATACCTCAGAATTTCCAGATTCAGCAAGGAAAAGAATCAAAACATTTCCGAACTCGCCGCCATATCGTAAACAGATCCCACACACGTAAGTTGGTATGTTCTAAATGCGCGGTTCAATTAGTAGCGCGCGCGTTGTACGTAGTCGATGTGTACTCTCTGTCTGTCGAGTGCATGCTAAATAAATCCAGTGCAAATTTTCTTCGGCTGGTACAGTACAGGCGTAGGCGTATAGTAGTTGGGCTTCGCGTCGCTAGATAGAGAGAAAGAGAGGGGGGGGGGGGGGTTGCGACACCCTATCAGGATATTGTCGGTAAAATTGTGCTGCCGTCGGGAAAAAATGAGAAAAGGGGGAGGGAAAAATGAGAGAGAAAGAAAAGAAAAGAAAAAAGCGAAGGAAAAGAAACTCGGAAAAGAAAAGAAAGGAAAGAGAAAAGAAGAAAGAAAGAGAAAAAGGAGAGAAAAAAGGAAAAGAAAGAAAAGAAAAGAAAGGAAAAGAGTGAAAAGAAACAAAAGAAAGAAAAGGAGAAAAGGCAAAAAGGCAAAAAAGAGTAAATGACATAAAAGAAACGGGGGATGAAAGAGAGAAGAGAGAGGGGGTATGAGAGAGGAGGGGTGGGAGTAAGAGAGAGAGAGAGAGAGAGGTCGGGGTTGTAGGGTGGTCGAGGGAGCAATATGCTTATATAAATATTTTTGCCCCTCCCCATTTCGTTGTTGTTGTATGATACATATTAACATTTGAATAATTAAATCTTCATTTTACACACCACTCCTTCTTCATTTTTCTCTTTCGCTCTCTCTCTCTCGATCTCTCTCCCGAATCCTTCTGTCTCCCTTCATGTCTTTGTATCTCCCAATCATAATTATTCACAAGGGGCTTGGTTTCATCGGGAGCACCAGGAGGGTCAAATCTGACTGACATGAGCGCTATACAAGAACCCACTATTAACTTATTTTGGTTGTAATGCGAGAAAAGAAAAAAAGAAAAATAGATATTTCAAAAGGCTGCATTTTGCCCGAAACGGGGTAGGAAGTGAAAAAAGAGAGTGGTAATTGCAAGACTTGGGAAGGGTCCATGATTTGCCTTTGGACATTGATATAAGTGGCGTAACTACATGGGGCATCTGCCCCCATGCAATTGAATGACAGAGGGAAAACAGACTGAAAACATTTGTCAAGGAGAGAGAGAGAGAGAGAGAGAGAGAAAGAGGGAGAGAGAGAGAGAGGGACATGGGTAGAGAGAGAGAGAAAGAGACAGAGAGACAGAGCAAAGAAAAGAGAGAAATTGGAAAAAGAGACGAGAAAAGAAGGTGAAAGGACCCTTTCTATATATACAATTTCTTACCCTCATCAAAATTAACATATCTCAGCAAATTATTCTCCTCTCTCTATTATCTTTATCCAAGTCTTCATTACTATCGAACTCCATCCCTCCCCCTCTGTCTCTCTCTTATTTTTCTCTTTCTCTCTCTAGTGATTTTTCTCTCTCCCTCTCTCTCTCTCTCTCTCTTTCTCTTTTTTTTCTCTCTCTCTCTCTCTGGTCCCCTCTCTTCCTCTTTTCCTTCTCACTCCTTTTTTCTTCCTCTTTCTCTAATCCCACTATCAAAACGTCCGTTGTTCATCACTTTTCTCTTTTTAATTTACACCATTGAAACCATTCAAATTCAAATAATCTATTGAAATCAATTCCAGACATAATGCGATTATTTTTATTTTTAAAGCAAAAACAACGTAGTATGTTAAATAGAAGCAAAATCTCAACAAAATAAGAGCAACAGATTGTACATGTATACAAAACCGTGGCCCTACTAACATCGCACTAATTAACATAACTTGTTGACTGCATATGCCTTTATACATGCGATAAGGAACACAGTTGAAGTGATATGGTTCTGTAAGCCACTTAATATATATATATATACATGGTTTAAAGATAAAGGTGAGTTCTGGTCATCCGATTGCATTGTGAAACAAAATGTGTGGAATGGATCAGTAAAGGTTGATAATGTAGAATGTATGTATATGTACCGCAAAGTTCTGGAGTCATCAAAATGATAATAAATTTGGCCCAGTCTTGGTAAAGTAACAAGCACTGTACACAGAAAGATGGGACTACACAAATGGTGTCGGGGCTACTAACCTTGATTTCCTAATCTTTCTATGCTCATTACCATGGGTGTCGATCCGGGGGGGGGGGGGGAGGATGGGGGGATATACCCCCCCCCCCCCCAATATTTCAGGTGGGGGGGGGGATGGCCTGTACAATCATCCCCCCAATAATTCACCATCAAAAAACAAAAAAAATAAGAGAAAAATTAATGATAAGAGCCCGATGAGAGTAATTAATGGTTATTACTCGCAAGATGACCATCAATATACACATTTTGCTATCTCATTTTCATAATACATACATATATAAATAGAAAACGAAGTAAATGAGACGACCGTATATGAGACAAGTATAAATTTAATTCTCGCTCATACGGCTTCATCAGGAATTGATGAATTCATTCAATTTATTCAACCAACAGCATCATAGAAATCCAGTGCGCCAAATGCAAAGCCGCAGCGTTAAAAAGCAACGAGCTTAGTAAATGTTAAGCGCGAAGCGCAAAAGTGCAAAAAAGCAGAAGAGAGTGGGAGAGAGAGATAATAAGAGACAGAGAGGATACAGGCGCGTAGCCAGGGGGTGGTAGGGGCGGTCGCCCCCCCCCCCAAAAAAAAAGAGAGAGAGAAAGAAGATAGGAAGATGACGTAGGAAGAAAAAGGATTAAGAGTCGAAAACGGTACAATCGTCTTCTTTCTCTAATAATTTAATGAAACGTCGAAGCTTCCGCGCTTCGCGCGGGAAGGGGGGGGGGGGGGGGACAGAATTCAGCAAGGATTAAGGGTCGAGAATGGTACAACGAATCGTCTTCTTTCTCTAATAATTTAATGAAACGTCAAAGCTTCCGCGCTTCGCTCGAGAAGGGGGTAGAACTGAATTCAGTCAAGGATTAAGAGTCGAGAATGATTCAACGAATCGTCTTCTTTTTCTAATAATTTAATGAAACGTCAAAGCTTCCGCGCTTCGCGCGGGAAGGGGGGGGGGGTGAAGTGAATTCAGACAATGATTAAGAGTCGAGAATGGTACAACGAATTGTCTTCTTTCTTTAATAATTTAATGAAACGTTAGATAATGAAACGGTAGTTATTTGCTTACTAGACATTTTTATTCATTTATTTCTTTCGTCTTCTTTGAATATTGTACCAGCGTCAGTTTAGCCTGTATTATATCCCGCATATTAAGAATCTTGCAATCTGATTGGTCTAAACGAGGTCACGTGATAAATTATAGATAAGTACTATCTACCTGAGATAGGTCTTTTGTAAAGTAATTTTTAATCTGATTGGTCTAAACGAGGTCACGTGATAAATTATAGATAAGTACTATCTACCTGAGATAGGTCTTTTGTAAAGTAATTTTTAATCTGATTGGTCTAAACGAGGTCACGTGATAAATTATAGATAAGTACTATCTACCTGAGATAGGTCTTTTGTAAAGTAATTTTTTGCTGCTGCCCCACTTGCGCGACTTGCGCATTGAATAAGCATAGCAAAGTAGGTTACGTCAATAGGGACTTTTAGATTCGCACGAAGACAATAGGTCTATGCTACGATCGACGTCCTGTTAATGCACTGCCGTGAATGGACGTCACACGCATCAGTCCACGCAAATCTAAAAGTCCCTAATGTCAATGTCAAATGAGCGCGCATCGACTGTATTACATGTACGCATGTTGTGCTTTGTAAAATCTAGCTGAAGCTAAACTGTCTGCAAAATCAGTTGTTTTAATTAAGTAAAATTCACTTTAAATAGACCTTATTATATTGCCGATGCGGGATATGAAACAACTATTAACCTCCTTTACTCGGGCAATGGATAGAAACTATCATCGCCTCGGTGATCTCGGGGCTACCATCATGACTCACCCAGCGGCTCGGGATGATAGTAGCCCCGAGATCACCTCGGCGATGATAGTTTGCACCATTACCCTCGTAGTCGATTAATGTTTGCTTATTACTTAAGGACCCTGTAAACTTGCGATACAGAATATAGTACAAAATGATTTAAGGGTTGTTTTTTCCATGGAGAAATAATTCAGCACATTCTTTTTAACTAATGTGATATTTAACAAATGAATTCCCAATAATTTTTAATGGAAATAAAATACAATTTTGTTCGCAACTCTAGTTGAATTATAATAGTATACGAGTTAATATTCTATTCGTGTATTGTTATATTTATCTAGTGTGTTATCAATTGTATACATATCATCCTTATATGGGTTTAATGACCGTGTATGAATAAGTATATGTATATGTATGTATAAATAAATGATAATAATTAGTTTTTATGTATCCCAAGTAACCACATACGGCTCTTCCAACGGGCCCTGCAATCAATTAAAATTACCCAAGCACTGCCAGGTACATAGGCCTGTTCATTTTGATAGCCCTGGGTGAAAAGGGGCAAATGTGGTAAAAACCTTTGTCGAGGGGTGTAAGCTTCGAGTGAGGATCGAACCGGGATCTCTCATATGAGAGCCAATTTACATGTACCACAGGGTTCCCACCTTCACTATCATTTAGATTTAAAAGGGATTACGCAGAAACGTACTATGTTTAAGCTTCCTAAAGCACTGCTGAGTATAAACATGAGATATAATATAAATTTGAGAAAAGGCTTATAATGAAAATTTATCGGAAATTAAAAACTACTAGGTCGAGCGTTCTCGCACCGATCTGACAAGCTTTTTCCAATCAGTTCTATATATTCTCCATGATCTTTGGGAGTTCCTGCCTTGGTAGACAGGTGTCTTTTTCTAAATGGTCTGTGCAAGTCATTGCTGGGCGCCCTCTGGTGCGTTTGCCCCTTGAGGGCTCCCAGAAGAGCATTTGTGAAATGATTTCACTCTTACTCCTCCAGCAATTATTGCCAACTGAAACGGAGGTGGCGGTCTCTCAGTCTGTCTATATTTGTCACACGGTCCCTCCAGTTGACATTTAGTGCTGCTCTCAAGAGTCTTGTATAGCAACCATCCGGTTGTTGTTAACGCTATAATACAAACATGAACAAGTTGAAAGATGGGGTAGCAAATCCCAGCTTTATCTACCCGACAGTAAACAGTCAATCTTTCATTCTTTCAATTTTAATTTCTGTCGATCCTTTTTTTAAATAAATCTTAAGCAATCGAGTAAATAATTTACAACTTAATAATATCCAAGTAAAAAAAAATCTCGAGTACGATGGGTATAACAGTAATATTAAACAATGATATTGGTTCAGCCATTTAATTTATTGTCTCTCTAAATGATTTCGACTGTATACAATTTCTGGTTGAGTGTATACAAAAACACTTTAATTATTTTTTGAATAAACTAATGGTAACTCCGATGTAGACAAAAGGTTGCAGTGGTAGTACTATGTTAAAATTGCATGACTGTAGAATATACAAACAATGATGAAAATAAGAGAAAGGATTTCATAATCTGTTGACTATATGCAACTATCACAGTGACCATGCTGATACTCGATCTATTGTGTAGTTTTTTTCTCTTAAAAAAAAAAAAATCCTCATTCATCTTTTCCCTGTTCATCCACCTTCTACCTGAAAGTTTTACAGGGAAAAGGTGGAATACATTCCATCAGAAATATACGATTTGTTTAAACATTAGTAATACACAGCGAAGGCCTACATCAACTTTATTTCAAGCTTATTTTATTTCCTTTTTCGGAAAATCTTTGTCTTATTACTCCAGTTTCGTGGTATTGCTAGATTTACACCGGAATGCAAAAACCTTTTTTTATCATGAATATCATCTTTATGAAACACAAACAATATTCAAGTCTTTCATTTCAACCGATAATTCGTAATCAATATTTTTCGAGCTTACTTGCTGAAAGCTAGGGATAAACTTCACATTTCACAAGTTTTACGATAATTGCTTTTAAAATAATCTCTGATTCCCATGATTTTAGGTATTTAATCCTTTTAGGAGGCGCGATAGCTCAGTCTGTAGAGCAGTGGTCTCGTAATCCGGGTTCGAAACCAAGTCGATGCGCTATAATGCCCTTTGGTAAGACATTAATCCTTATTACCAGGTCCCTCGCAGAGGACCTAAAGCCGTCGGCCGTCTGGTTGCTTACTTACAAGCATTTATGCTTTCTTAGCAGTTAGGTAAAAAAAAACAAAAAAAAACAACCACATATTTTTAACGAAATTGATTCGAAAATAAAAACCTAAATCGAAGAAAGTTTCTTTTGGAAGGGTAAGGTATCTTTCATATCATAGGTGATTAGCTGTTTTTTATTAGCCTTCCACAACAGAATGGTTTATTCGTCCATCTGTTTGGTTATCAAAAATTGGCATTTATGATGTCTTACAGTACCCTTCCCAAACCAGGTATAGGGCCTACATAGATCACACGTTCTTGTTTTTTAATCATGAATTTGCCAGAAGTAATTTATTGTTTGAAATAAGTTTGTTTATACAGTTCCTCGTTTCTGGAAAACTTTCTCCCGTTCATTCGCTGATTTTGTGTATCGATACTCTGTTACCTTAGTGGTATGCCTATAGAACAATCATTTTGAGCAATACATGTAGGAACCCAGTTAAATAGCATTTTTGTGACTTCACCTTTTTCCATCTTTTTTTTTAATAGATCAATACAAGATTAGGAAGTATCGATCGTTGGTGTCGTGGTATAGTCGTCTATGCACTTGTCTCTCAGTTCAAAGGTTGAAGGTTCGAATCTAAGTGCGGCACCAGCGTCCTTTGGCAAAACAGTAATCCATATTTTGTTACTCCTAAATTAGTTTAAAATGGGGACCTGGTAATGCTGGTGTAATAATAAATTCAATACCCTCAGGAAGAGCAGTATTTATACTTATGAAGCTTCCTTTAGCAAATAAGACCTTTTTTAATGATCATGTTATAGTACCAATAAAACGAGAATAAATGCTTCTCATTTGGAGTGTATAGTAGCGGGCGCACGCACTTATCATATTCATGAAGAATCGGTGCCATTCAAGTGCTTACCTATTAAAGACCGTCACCACTACTGGGCAAGAAGGGATTAGACCACACAGCGAGCCAGTGAGGTCAATGTGACAGGTGGCTATCTCATTAACTCAGCTCTCATTTAACATAAGAAAAAGAGGATCATGGGGGACCAACAGGCACCGATTTGGGAAGTTTTCTATATAGAGGGAGCAAGTAGTTACAAGTATGGCAGTGTGCCTTTAAGAGGGTGTAGAAGTTTTAAAGAAATATAATGGCGGTATGGTGCATTTAAATATTGTCAGAACTTGATTAGAACCTTTTTTAAAATGCTTTCTCAAATTATTATCCAATGCAATCAAAAGCCACCTTTAGGTGGATTTAGTCTACGATTTACTGCAAATTTATAACACACGCGAAGATTCTACTTTTTAAAACCATTATGGTAGATTAGAAATCCATTAGTCTTTCGTAATTACATTTCACTTCTGTATTTGGTTTATTTAGTAAATAAGTGTACTTTACACCCCAAACGTTTCCTTTATTTTCAATGTTTTCCTCATTAACAGATAAATATCGATTCCGCACAAGGATTAAACTTCGCAGTATTATTTGCTCTAACACTATATCGCTAATGGCAAAGTAATTATTATAGGATTGCCCGTCCATTTAAAACTCTTTATAAATTCATCTTTGTTCACTTCAATTTCGTCCTGGGAATCCGAGATCGTGAAAATTTCAAAGTTAAAAGGAAATCCAACCTTGATAGAAAAGCACTCTAGAGGAGAGCAAAAAATTAAAGAAGTAGACTGGTGACATTTTGAATGAAATCGGACAAATAATTAACTTGTTATGAATTTTTAAAATTTGTAATCACTACAGGTATGGGCTCTTCAAATTGGCTGAATCGGTGATGTCTCTGTCATGTAGTGGTGGACACATTTACTTGTATTTTTAAAAAAGCTTTTTTGCCTTTATTCATATCTTCATAATTATACAAAATGATGAATAGGAACACAATTGTTCTTACAGTATAAACATACATGTAGTACATTGTCTCATACACTATAAACGCAGACATATTTTAAAAAGTATCCAAACTAATATAGTACACATTCAAACAAATGTACAGAATGTGCCCCAATTCCTTTAAAAAAGGAAAAGGTGACGGTAATACTTCATATTAATATTTTTGGACACAACATTATAAAAAGGAACAATTTTTACAACATATGCAAATTAATTAGTTCAATATAAATTAAGCAATCTGAACAAAGATTTTCTTATATAAACAAAAAGTATAAGGTAAAGGTGCTGCTTCACAACCCATGATAACAGAATTTGTTATATTTACATATAATGATATGGTGCATTTTTCATTATAACTATATAAGGGTCTTGTATCAGTGGAGGTCTGTAACTATACCGTTATTTAAAAAATAAAAATATTTAAAAAAAAAAAAAAAAAAAGCAAACACGATAGCAGATAAGTATCCGGATCGATGAGAAAGTGAGGGAGTGAACAGGAATTACAATATATATACAATCAGTTCCCCTGCCTTAGGGGGTAAAATTTTCCCATTTTTTGATAATGTATTGGCAGTTTGTCCTTTAATTCTGCTTTTTCATGTTCAACTTTTTTTGAGTTCTCTACAGCCTTACATATTTCTTTACTAGTTGGGAACTTTCCATTTTTACGATTACTGTAAATCATGACTTATTTTGTGTAGCGCCCTCTGCAACAGAACTCAACTATCCCTTTAATGTTTGGTTTGGGGGTAAATGACAAACGGGAGAGTTTTCCGTGAATGCGAATGCGGACTCATTGAAATCTCACATAACTTTCCAAATATTGGTCCGATTTATTTTCACGAACTTTCTCAAATTGGTATCTCATTTTCCTGCTTTCATACATATGAGCTTGAGGTTGGATTGCCCTTTAATATGAACATTTGTCATTCAATTTCATCAGTGGTCAATGGATTTCTACACTAACAATTATTTTAAATCTTACTTAACAGTTCGCCTTTTACTATAGGAACATTTTGTCCGGCGACATTTTTCCGGTGTATTTCGTCTAGGAAAGTGAGATTATCCTCCGATTAGGTTTAAGGTTAGGTTGAAGGTCAGAGTTATATCTAGTTTTATATAGCGCATATGAATATTTTAGGGCTCCGATTTTCTCGAAACTGCAGGTAAGAAATTCGCTACTGAATGATGGGCAGTATAGTTAAAATTATATCCAGCATCAACAGTTTATTGGTTTTGATTGGTTAAAAGTGTGTAATCACACTATTTTCCCTAGCCGTAAATACTACCAATAGTAAAAGAACTTTTTAAAACTGGGCAATTTATTTTAATTTTGTAAAGTTAAAATTGTAAAATGTTAAAATAATGCATTTTTGTTAAAAAATTATTGAAAATTTAAATTTGTTTTTACTAACATTTGATATGTTTAAAGAGTTTAGAAAGAAAAAAAAATAATCAAACAAAATCAATCAATCTAGACAAATAAAACTGAAACTGAAACTGAAATCTGAAACACTACTCTTCTGTTATGTATTAGGTATCAGTATTATTCTTTGCATTGTATGATTGTTCATACAACAGATTCTGTAACAACCCAGGAAATTTTGGGAAAGGGGTAAGATGCGGAAATACAATGAATTAAAATCTCCGAGTTGTTCGATATTTCATTATCGGAACTACGAAACCTATTCCATTTCAAAATTCCAAAGGTTTATACTACCGATAATTCACTTCTTTATATTATGAACTTTTGGAATAGCTTGCGAATCTTCGTTGTATGGACCTTTTGATCAACAACCAAAACGCCAATGAAAACGTATATTAGATTTTTTTTTGACAAGTAAAATCAGTTTTTACTACAATGCCGATAAAATAATATCTAGAATACCTTTACTAAATTTTTATTTTTAAAATCAGACTTACACATTGTAGATTTCTTTTTCTATCGGGCGCCATCCTGTCACGACTTCCAGCCCTATGCTGTACTATGAATTCAGACTTTAAAACAGTCTGGTCATTAGTGTGGAATAAAGTTTAGAACAACGACAAGAGTAATTCATTCTTGATTTTTTTTTTAAAATACGAATCGAAGAGATATATATTTTATTATAATATATTCTAAATTCAAAGCTTAAAACTTTCTGTTAAAGAATTTTCTACGCATTGTCCATGTTAAGTATATTTTTAAAGTGAAATCAAGTTTAGAATGACGAAAAGAGTAATTTGCACTTCATAAGGTTGTCTAGACTAATCAGATTAACCTCAAACTTCAAAGATTAACATTAAACTTCACCAACGATGAGGATTGTCTTCTAATAGCGGTATGGTTTAATTTCAATTCTCTTTGAAAATATGTTGAAGGAAAGACAACGAAAATTTACTTACCAAAGAAAGAAATCCTGACCCAGAGAACAACTGTAATAAGAACTATGTACGATCAGGCAGACAAAGACAGTTTCGTTGTTCATCGGAAGTAGCGAATATAATAATCTTTTGGAAAAGGCGCTATATAAATCCAATTATTATCAGGTGGGCTGTATAACGTACAGACCACCTTATAATTTCGTTAGAATTGCCTTTATTTATCAGGTGGGCTGTATAACGTACAGACCACCTTATAATTTCGTTAGAATTGCCTTTATTTATTTATTTATTTATTTATTATTATCAGGTGGGCTGTATAACGTACAGACCACCTTATAATTTCGTTAGAATTGCCTTTATTTATTTATTTATTTATTTATTATTATATATTTTTCTTATTTCTAACCACTTTTTTGTTGGCAAGATAACTTGGAAATGGCTCGATCAAATGCCTTGAAATTTGGCACACATATGTATAGGCATATGTACAAAGCACAATAACGTTTTCAACATTGACCTTCACTGATGACGTCATCTAGGCGCCATTTTGTAAAATTTTACGAAAATCAACTCATGATCATATCTTCATAACCAAAAGGTATTTCTCATTCATATTTATTATGATCAAGGTCAATATCCGTCCGGTCAATTTCAGGTCAAATAACGCGCGCGTGCGCGTACGTCCGCGCGTAAATGCGCGCGCAAAATTTTGAAATGCTCAAAATCGTCTCAAAATCATTTTGCATACGTTTTAGGCCATTCTAAGCATTTTATAAAAAATTGCTCACACGCGCATGCGCGCGCGTTTTCGCGCGTAAAACTTTTACACAACATAGAATCGCCATTTTTTTTCTTTCATAATATTCCACATATTTTTACAAACAAATTGATACCATGTTTGTCTCTTAATGACTATTAATAACGGAATGATCGACCGTTTAACATAAATTTCAGTGCGCGCGAGCTCTTGTAATACATAGCATATATGGGCAAAAACATGCCTATACAAAATCCATTGTAGCTCTTTAGGCTGCAAGGTGACCCCAATTTTGTTTTCATATTTTGATAGAAAATAAATTGGAGATATGATTTCATGTTTCATTTGACCCTCAATTAACTCATGACGTCATCATAATGACCTCCGAACTCAAAATTTCAATTTGCATATTATGATGTCAGCATATTTTTTTTAAATTGACTGTATCTCTAAAAATATTGATCAATTTTCTTCCAAATTTTGATATGTTTTACCTGAGACAATGTTCTACAAATATGGCTGCCATAAATTTTCATTTTGACAAAGGCATCAGGACGTATTTGTGCGATTAAAGGAGGCATGTCAATTTTTCACTTTTTGCGTGTATTCTCTAAGGGACATGAGTTTTTCTCAAAACTGGATTCTACATTTCCGTCTTTCGCGAGCAATATCTCTGTCGTTTTAGCTTTGTTTACGCTGAACTTCGAGTATGTTGTAGCTGAGAC
The DNA here is from genome assembly GCF_000002235.5 of Strongylocentrotus purpuratus. Taxonomy (NCBI): domain Eukaryota; kingdom Metazoa; phylum Echinodermata; class Echinoidea; order Camarodonta; family Strongylocentrotidae; genus Strongylocentrotus; species Strongylocentrotus purpuratus. The sequence continues at coordinate 32,239,904 of NW_022145594.1, forward strand.
AATACGCTATCTCAAATGTGCCCTTTATTTTGTCTTAAATTTTAGTTGGACCAGCCCACCTATACTTGTTTCAAACAAGTATTACAAATCTAGTATATTTTTCTTATTTCTAACCACTTTTTTGTTGGCAAGATAACTTGGAAATTGCTCAATCAAATGCCTTGAAATTTAGCACACATATGTATAGGCATATGTACAAAGCACAAGAACGTTTTCAACATTGACCTTTACTGATGACGTCATCTAGGCGCCATTTTGTAAAATTTTACGAAAATCAACTCATGATCATATCTTCATAACCAAAAGGTATTTTTCATTCATATTTATCATGATCAAGGTCAATATCCGTCCGGTCAATTTCAGGTCAAATAACGCGCGCATGCGCGTACGTCCGCGCGTCAATGCGCGCGCAAAATTTTGAAAAGCTCAAAATCGTCTCAAAATCATTTTGCATACGTTTTAGGCCATTCTAAGCATTTTATAAAAAATCGCGCACACGCGCATGCGTGCGCGTTTTCGCGCGTAAAACTATTGCACAACATAGAATCGCCATTTTATTTCTTTCATAATATTCCACATATATTTACAAACAAATTGATACCATGTTTGTCTCTTTATGACAATTAATAACAGAATGATCGACCGTTTAACAAAAATGTCCGTGCGCGCGAGCTCTTGTAATACATAGCATATATGGTCAAAAACATGCCTATACAAAATCCATTGTAGCTCTTTAGGATGCAAGGTGACCCCAATTTTGTTTCATATTTTAATAGAGTATGATTCGGAGATATTTTTTCATGTCTCATTTGACCCTCAATTAACTTCTGACGTCATCAAAATGGCCTCCGAACTCAAAATTCCAATTTGCATATTATGACGTCAGCATATTTATGGAAAATTTTGATATGTTTTAGCTGAGACAATTTTCTACAAATGCAGTTGCTATTATTCTTCATTTTGACAAAGGCATCATGGCTTTTTTGAGATTGAAGGAGGCATGTCAATTTTTCACATTTACCGTGTATTCTCTATGGGACATGACTTTTTCTCGAAACTCGATTCTACATTCCTGTCTTTCGCGAGCAATATCTTCGTCGTTTTAGCTTCATTTACGCTGAACTTTGAGTATGTTGTAGCTGAGACAAAAAGCTATCTTAAATGTACCAATTATTTTGTCTCAATTTTTTGTTGGATCAGCCCACCTATACTTGTTCGAAACAAGTATTACAAATCTAGTTTATTATATATTTTTCTTATTTCTAACCACTTTTTTGTTGGCAAGATAACTTGGAAATGGCTCAACCAAATGCCTTGAAATTTGGCATACATATGTATAGGCATATGTACAAAGCACAATAACGTTTTCAATATTGACCTTCACTGATGACGTCATCTAGGCGCCATTTTGTAAAATTTTACGAAAATCAACTCATGATCATATCTTCATAACCAAAGGTTATTTCATATTCATATTTATCATGATCAAGGTCAATATCCGTCCAGTCAATTGCAGGTCAAAAAAACGCGCGCGTGCGCGTACCTCCGCGCGTCAATGCGCGCGCAAAATATTAAAAGGCTCAAAATCGTCTCAAAATCATTTTGCATACGTTTTAGGCCATTCTAAGCATTTTATAAAAAATCGCGCACACGCGCATGCGCGCGCGTTTTCGCGCGTAAAACTATTACACAACATAGAATCGCCATTTTTTTTCTTTCATAATATTCCACATATTTTTACAAACAATTTGATACCATTTTTGTCTCTTTATGACTATTAATAACGGAATGATCGACCGTTTAACATAAATTTCTGTGCGTGCGAGCTCTTGTATTACATAGAATATACGGACAAAAACATGCCTACACAAAATCCATTGTAGCTCTTTAGGATGCAAGGTCACCCTAATTCTTTTTTCATATTGTGATAGAATATAAATTGGAGATATGATTTCATGTCTTACTTTACCCTCAATTAACTCATGACGTCATCATAATGGCCTCCGAACTCAAAATTTCAATTTGCATATTATGTTGTCATCATATTTTTGGAAAATTGATAGTATCTCTCTTAATATTGATCAATTTTCTTCCAAAATTGTATATGTTTTAGCTAAGACAATGTTCTACAAAGGCAGTGTTCACAATTTTTAATTTTGACAAAAGCATCATGGCGTAATTTTGCGTTTAAAGGAGGAATGTCAATTTTTCACATTTTGCGTGTATTCTCTAAGGGACATGAGTTTTTCTCAGAACTGGATTCTACATTTCCGTCTTTTGCGAGCAATATCTCCGCCGTTTTAGCTTTGTTTACGCTGAACTTCGAGTATGTTGTAGCTGGGACAATTAGCTATCTCAAATGTGCCATTCATTTTGTCTTCAGTTTTAGTTGGACCAGCCCACCTATACTTGTTCCAAACAAGTATTACAAATCTAGTTATTATTATTATCGGAAGATTTGTCTCAGCTATAATGCGTGACTCTCGCGAAGAGAGGTGGTTTGCAAGTGAACATAATGTTGTATAGATTTATGTACCTTCTTTTGAATTCATCTTTGCATTTGTATGTATAGCGCCTTTGCGTCATGCTTGACGGACCTGGTGGGCTTCATGAGAAGCTAACATTATTACAATTAAGCCCACACATGTCCTCTTATGCGTTCCATGTAACTTGCGATTATAATAATCTTAGCCATGGTGTGCGTATAGTTGTTGCATGTGCAAAATTGTTGGGATAGCAAGAAGTTAATGATACAGTGTATTTGAATTTTTGATTTGCTTGTAACTTTACCAAGACTGGGCCAAATTTATTATCATTTTGATGATTCTAAAACCTTGTAGGACACACCAATACTTATATGCTAGATGATTAACCTTTCTTGATCGATTCCACACTGTTTCTTTCACAATGCAATCGCATGACCAGAATTCAACTTTATCTTGAAGTCTTTTTACAATGTGTCTACATTTAAGCGGTTCTATGTTTATTTCAGGCGGTTCTATGTGCATTGCAGGATTACTGATCATTTAACTTGCTAAACACTAGCAAATCAAAAAAGTGGCTGCTTTATTTCGGAAATCTGTCAGGAGGGGAGTTTACCCCCTCCCACCTCCCCTTCCCCCTCCCCTCCCCCTTACACCCCCTTCAAATATGATAGAAGTTATAACAGCTAACCAACAAATTACAAGTTTTCTATTTTTAAAAAGCACGGTGATTTGCTTGTGTGGCGTACGTGGAAGCGTCATGGTGTAGTGGTTCTGACTCTCGTCTTTCAATCATATAAGGTCGTGAGTTCGAATCCCACTCCAGGACGTTAGTTTCCTTCTGCAAGAAATTCATCCACCTTATGCTGCACTCCACCCAGGTGAATTAAATGGGGACCTGGTAGGAAATGATTCCTTGAAACGCAGAGCGCGTGACAGCTGCACTGCTAAAGCCAGGATAATTATGCTATTGAGGAGCGCTTAGAGACTTCTGATAAAGTAAGTGTTAGGCGCTATACCTTATAAGCAAATATGATTATCATTATTATTACTTGCGGATCCACAATGGCTTGAGATGCATTTTTGAAATGATGTATAGTACGATGAACAGAATACCCACATCCTAACGCTTGACGAGTTGGGCAACAAAATCTGATCTGCTTGTTTATTTATTTTTGTAAAGGGTACTTTTTAGTTATAACTCAGATATTTTACTTGCTGTAATGCATTTTCAAAAGGATTGTTTCTCTATTTGTATAATTTGATGAGTATTGGGCCTTTAAAGTTGAGTACTGGTCACATATGGAAACGTTTGCTTGTATTTGTCTCATAAAAGAATATGAGCACGAACTGACTCCCACACGGTGTTGAGTGCTCAGGGGTCACAGGCCAATGGCTTCATCGGGCAGGTAGTTCCATTATGTGAATGGGTAAATTAACTATTACAAAATGAGGGGACACATTACATTGTAAAATAGGGACACACATTGTTTTTATTGTGCAGAACATACTCTTTTATTGACTTACTTATTGCATGAAACTATATAACCAAAATGCATTTTGTATTCTAACAATTGGAGTACAAAGAATAATAACAGGTGATTGAAATGCATAAACACCACAAACACCTGGGGAGGAAGCATTTATAAATTTGAATACATATATATGATAAACGACTCCGATGAAACTATAAAACCAAAATGAAATTTGCGTCCTGGCAATTGGAGTACAAAGAATGATAGCAGGTGAATGAAATGCTTCAACAGCAACACAAACACCTGGGAAGCTAGGAAGCATCCATAAATTTGAATAATTTAGTTGATAAACGACTCCGCATGTGGACGTTTGTTGGAGCAGAAAGCAGGGGATTCTTAACAACACGAACCCATTCAACATAATGTCGGAACGTAAATTAAATTTGGCGCGGTTGGAAAATGCATCTTTCTACCCTGCAACTTTAATGGTACGATCCAGTAAATTAAAACAATAAAATGGCTCTTATTTTAAAATTACTCAATAAATGAAACCCAAAACTTCAGTGATATCAGAAAAAATATGTTATATCTTACTAATAATTAAAAAAAGATGTATAAACATTGTGAAAGTGTCGCATTTTACGATAAAAGACACCGATTTAGCAAAGATCACGTCATTAGTGCGCTTGCATCAGGGAATTCAAGGTCAAAAGTTCAATTCAGACGCTGATGAGTTGTTGGTCGAGCATTTTTGTTTCCTTTATTCCGACAAAATTATACAATCAATCAAAATAAGTTTGATACCAGAAGAAAGCTAACGATTAGTATTTTCATTAACCGCTTGCCCCAAAGTCTCTTGACAACAGTGAAACGAGTGAGAGCTTGCGAGATCGGCCAAAGTGTGATTGAAACTCGCTATTTGCTCTTCTCCAACGCAAAAAGAGACGACATTGTGCAGGATAAATGTATTTTTTTCCGACAAAAGTACAGAAAATGTGCATATGGTCTTTTTATATTATACTTTATGACATGTTACCCGAGTGACTTCCGGGCGCCCCAATGCTGGAAAGAAACGCACATTTTAGAAAACTTCACTTTTTCATGGAAAAATGCTTATTTGTTCTATGCACGCAAGTCAGATTGAGCGGATGATACAACGTTTCCATATGGTGATATTAAAGTGACTCGGTAACATTGTTGAAGGTTGATGAAAAAAATTGCTTAATTTTTGTATAAAATGTTACTTACTATATTCCTTCTACTATACTAACCCTCTGACATGCAAAAAATCCTGAACAAATTCTCAAACTACAAAGATATCTATGGTTTTCTTTGAAGGCGTCGATGTGAGGCACCCTCTAACAGTGATTAACAGTAAATTCTCCCATTTTTGAATTTTCCCAACCGTTTTTCCATGACAAAAATACATAAAACAGGCTATACAAATCTGTCAACACTTAACTATCTGGAATGGAATGTAGAGCCGTTTTATTGCTTTTTGACGACTTACATTTACCTAAAATGTATGTAAATTGTCTTGATGCTGAACAGGCTTTGCCAAGTAGCAGAATAGAAGTAGAATAATATAGTGGGCAGAATTAAGGAATCGATCAGATCAGTTTTTCCCAATTTGTACCATGAATAATGATCCGTTTTCACTAAAATTTTCAGATTATCTTTAATTGTACATCTAGCATTGAAGTCACTACCTTAGCACCACTATCTCTCATCTGAACAATGTTACAAAGTCCCTTTAATGTGAAATGAAAATATCTTAAATCAATAGGCCAAATTTATACTTGCCTCGATACAAAATATTTCATTCGCCTGTTACGAATAATTGCGAAATAATTACGAAAATGGCCTAAAGAAATGTTTATTATGTGGCACATAGTAATGCATGTATAGGAATCTATGTATACTCTGAGATAAAGTAACGATCATAATCGACTAAGTCTCTCTGAAATCCACACGTAATGTACACAGAAAACACACACACGAGCCATGCAAACTTGGTCCAAAGTTTGAAGCTACTTCTAGTCACATTTCGAATATGAGGGAATTTGAACAGCCATACTTTTCTGCGACTAAACTAAAAAGAAGAAGAAAGGGCACAGCTTAGCCATCTTTTGATCTCTTTTAAAAGGTTGATTCAGAAAATCGATGACCTACTGTATACAAATGAGGAATGGAACAATTTGGTCGGAAACTGATACAAGTAATTCGCATTGAAGGTGTAACGGAATATTTCCCCTCCGCCGCTCGCTCGCTTCGCCTTCTCGGACAAGAAAGACTGCAAGCCGTGTTTGTGAAACCAAAACTAGCGCAGGACGAATCTCGAAGGTCTATCAAGCGCCCGTTAATAATTATAAAGTTTTATCTTCAGTTTCAGTTAATTGTTTCGGATTTTACATATATCATATATATTTCACATCTTGCCTATGATGAATACAGATGCTTGTGAATTGTAGGCTCAAAACGGCATATACGGCATTAATGTTATAATAGTCTTTTAAAAAGAGACAAAACGAACCATAAGGTAGGTTAATTAAGGTATTTATTATTCATCAGCATACCGCATATACAAAGAATAAAAGACTGGTGAGAGTTCAGATATTAGAGAGGTATCCGTTGCATCATTTGTAGGAATTTAAATTGAACATATTCAGACAATTATAAGCAAATGCATACGGAAGAAAGGCATTCTGTTTTGACTGAGACAAGAATATATTTTGTTATCATATATGGCTTTTATACAGCATCATCTCTTTAATATGAAGTAGTAGTATGGGGAAACACTTACAAAAGTAATCTAAATTTTATATATTTAAGTCAAAAATGGCAGCTAGAGCAATTACAGTACATTCAGTCCACTTAGAACAGACTCCGAACGTCTTTTTTCAAAGTCTAGAAATATTCACTATTTAATCTTTCATCATAACTTCTTGTAGTTTAGTAGACGGTACCATAAACCATGTACATGACCTGAAAAGGTTGATATGTACAAGGTTTTTTTTTTGTTGATTTGTGTTCTAGATGAGCATTGAAGTAAATTTAGCTTGGTTGCCAGCTTGGCAACCTTGGGCAACTTTTTTGATAGCCATATTAGCATAATCATCTAATTAGTATATTTGCAATATGTAATAATGTTGCTAATCTCATAGTCATAGAACACCCTTGAAAAGTCGTATTATCCATGTTTGCAGGCTTCCTGGATTGAGATTAGCAACATTATTACATATGCTAATTAGATGATTGAGCTAATATGGCTATTAAAAAGTTGCCCAAGGTTGGCAAGCTGGCAACCAAGCTGAATTTACTTCAATACCCATCTAGAACACAAATCAACAAAAAAACCTTGTTCTTATCAACTTTTCCAGGTCTAAAAAACTGCTATAGGACTATTGTATCCAAGTTCATGTATGATCTGGTAAAAGGTGGAATACCACACTATTTAGATGATTATTGTCAGATGATACAGCACAGATAAACAACAAGGACAAAAGAAAGTGGCTCACTCTATCAACCAAAATGTAAAACAACGCAAGGACAATTTTGTACTTCGTTTGTAGGAACATAGCTGTGGAATGATCTCAAAGATGAAATGAGATTAAAAACATCGAGGTTATCTTTTCGGAGACATCTTTCCACCTATCTTCTATGTAAATGACGCGGGCTCAATTCACACTGACCCCCTTTCGTTTTTCCTTTTATTTTACTCGTCTTCCTTTTCTATATGATTACACATGCTTGTCAACGAGTATAACTGCCCTTAAGCTTTTACAGGAATTGTGCATGTACGCAATTTTTTATGATTTTATTTTTATCAATACATCCTTTTCATTTTATTAACAAAGTGATGATTGTAATTGTTCAAAGAGTTGGTACCTTTCATAAATGCTTTAGCATTTAAACTTTTTTTCTTTTTTTTCTAAACTGTTTACCGTATTATATGTTTGTAGACATATATATGAAAAATACAAAACAAAATTTTTCACATTTATATATAATAATCTTGCCAAAGAATGGAACTAGGCTCCAACAGCACTTGTGCTAATTTGTAGTTCCCAATACAACACATATTTACGTGTATATCTTTTGTACATTAAATAGTATGCAAATCAATGTCTAAATATTAATTTTAAAACCATCATTGTTCAATCAACATTACTCTTCTGTCATGTATACATGTATCAGTATTATTCTTTTGCATTGTATGATTGTTCATATCTTGTCATTATTGTGGTTTATATTTGTTGATAACTTCAAAAATTCAAATTCAATTCAATTTCAAATGTTTGTATTAGAGTAGTAAATTGGATCTGTGTTGAAAAAAAGCTGATAGTTCGGTCAATGCAGGACATTGACACTGTTGCTGTTTCCTACATTAATCGTTATATCACGTGACAATAATTCACCTGACTTTGGGAACAGTTATGCTAACTGTCATGTCAACACATAATGTACGAAACAAGTAATCCCGACCATAACTGCGATCATAGTGCCATCAGCGGACTGGAGGCAGCTCTTTGCATCTCCCAACGCCCATCCGGTCGGGTTTTCTGTCGAACCAATATCTTCAGTATTTTCAGAGATCGACTGCAAGAGCTTGCTGCTGCTATCTTTCACACTCGGGTAACACTGAACCGACAGGTCGGAGTATTCGCCTGTCTCATCACCGTTGATGAACTCGATATGGACCAGGACATTGATGTCAAGCGTATACCCTTCACTGATGGCGCGACAAGTTAGAGAAATATTCATCTCTTCTTCATTAACGTAAAGACGCCTGGAGTCCAATTTGACCCACAGTGATCCGGCTACTACTTCTAGATCTGCCATCGAATGGTCCATTGACACAGTCTCGTTGAAATCAACACCAGATTCTGCAGGAGCCCATGAAATTTCGGGAAAGGGATAAGATGCGGCGGGACACAGAACCAAAATCTCCGAGTTGTTTGATATTGCACAGGCTTGCTCTTCCGACAAAGACAACGGACAAGGGAAGCCATCTTTCAATAAGTCCGACAGAGGTTTGCCAGCATGACCCTCTGGTGCAGAGCACTTGGTATTAACAAAGTTGATACTGTCCTCCAGTTTCACTAACCAACGCTGGTGGCAGTCACATATTAGCCTGTTGTCTACCGCACTAACGGACGTCCTGAAAGGTGCTTGATCGGAGGAGGACCTAGGGATAATTTCACGCTCCAAATATGATAGCCTGTTGTCATCCAGGTTCAGTGTGAGAAGATTTGTCAGGATCTTGTAACCATTTCCACACCTCCAGGCAGAGAACAACCAAAGGTTGTTTCCTTTAAGGATTAGGACCTTCAGAGGATGCGATACGCCGCTGACACCGCAACTAGAGAGAACCCTGATGCGATTGTTTGAGAGATCAAGGGTATATAACCTAGGATATAGCTTGGTTAAGTCCCTCAGTTTAAGTTCTTCCAAGAGATTGCCAGAGACATCCAAGCTGATCATCGCGGGAGCAAAGACTTGAGGAAGTTCAGCAAGACCAGACTCTTGATAGCTAAGATGTCTCAACTGTGTGTGGTACATTGTGCTCCTGTTATCATTGTATTCTTCTAGAATCGATATGTTGATAAAGTATACACTTATTGTGGTCTGTGTGAGTGAAGTATAGAACGAAGATGTGCTAATAACGACATTTTCAAGCTGCAATGTGTTTAGCGTGTGTAGCGATAAAGGTGAACACGTATCGGCCACATCCTGAATCATCCCCCCATTGACTAGGACAAACTGAGCATGGTGTCCGCAAAGAAATCTACCAGAAACATTTAGTAAAGACGACCCGTACACAGCAAAGTTATACATTTTCGTCAAAACATCATGCATTCCTGTAGACATAAACTCTGTATGCCTTGATCCGATTGAAAGATTTTGTAATGAAATATTCTCTGTTGTATTCGTATCATAGTATGATATACGGTTTCCATCTATTGATAAATAGATAAGATTGTTAAACATGGTAAAGGCGTCAAGTTCAAACCTATCGATGCTATTGTTCGACAGATGAAGAGACCTTAGATTTGGAAAATTATGAGATATCTCACGTGGTATTCGTTTAAGATAGTTTCCACTCAGGATAATTGTATCCATTTGAGGGAACACTCCGTGCACTATTGGAAAAACCAGCAAGTGTGTGTTTTTGAGAGACAGTGTGAAGAGATGAGGAAGGGACAGCAATATGTTGGGCGAAATAAAATTGAGTGGATTGTCATCCAAAATCAGGGTGTTCAAACTGGGAAGATAAGAAATGCCACATATTTCATGTATCAGGTTGCTAGTCAGGTCGACAAGGCACATAGACTGCAATCCTCTGAATGAGTCGCTATCTACTCTTGTTAGTTTTGCGTAGCGTAACACGAGATGCGTCAATGGTCGGATAAATTCGATTTGATTCTTGTTCCTTAATGGGTTGTAACTTACAATGATGTCACTTATTCTACGCAGGTTGGAAAATGCACGAGTTGAAATGCTATGAATTTTATTCTTTGACAGGTTTATCGATTGAAGATTTTGAACATCAAACCGTCCTGATATAAATGTTATTTCATTGCCTGACAAATTGATTGTTTCTAATCTAGTTAGGTTTGCTAGATCGGAAGCTGATATGGTGACAATTAGATTCTGGTTCAAATCAACATTTACCAGTTTACTTAGTCCAGAAATACGGGAAATGAATGTCATCAGGTTATTGTTTGCTGATAGGGAGGACAGAATAGGCAGTAGGGTTAAATTGTGGATATTCTTTATCGAGCAAAAGTTGAAGTTTACAACGCGAAGGTGTTCATGGCTTTTCATAGTAACATATTCCATTTTTCCTTGAACAACTGAAAGAATCTGCAGCCGAGGCATCTCGGTCAATATTCTTGCTATCCCATTGGCATGATCGGAAGAACTTTTCACAGTAATGGTCAGTTCTATGAGATTTTTGAGAAGTGGGATTTCCTGCAGTTTGATGACCTCACTCTGATACGAGACATACAAACCCTTTAATGAATGGATGCCCGTGATGTTACCAAGTCCAGAAAGTCTGTTTCTGTTGAGATGTAATTTGTCAAGCTCTGGATTGAAGGTATCCTTGAAGATTTCACGGATCTTGTTCTCATTTAGGATCACAGTTTTTAAACCAGGCAACAAGAAAGAACCGCTCGATATCTGCGAGATTAGGTTACCTGTAAGATCTACTTTCTTTAACTGCACGAAACCCGAGAGTGAACCCCTGTCGATGGACGTAATCCTGTTAAAGCTCAGGCCGAGGATTTCTAGCTTCTCCGGAAACTGATCACCTTGAAAAAATGTGATCTTGTTGTGATCCAGCATCAGCTCTTTGAGTTTTGGAGCATGGGCCTTCAGGTTGTTTCCAATGATGCGAATATTGTTGAATACCAGGTAGAGTTCTTGTAGTGACGTGAGATTGTGAAACACGGGAATGGCTGTGAGGGCGTTGTGGGATAGAGTAAGGTATTTCATCTGGTGGAGGATCGTAAACAGCCCATCATCGATAAACTTTAAACCGTTTTCGCTTAAATCGAGATGGATGGTGCCTTTCCGATTCTGGAAAAGATCAGGTGATAATTTTGAATGTGGTACATCGAGATCGAGGCCACGGAAGGCTACATCTTCAAAGGTGTGTTTTAGCTGAGCCCCTACCCGGAAGACCCCTTTGCAGGATATGTGTTGTAATGTACCAAAACATGAGCAGTCTCTGCAGATATCAATGCGTTCAGGAACAGCGAAGTACAGCATGGCAATCATCATGAACAAAGCAAGGCATGGTTTACCAGTTTGTCCCCGTCGTCTAGGTGCCATCGTACCGTCTTTGGTGATAAAAAAAAACCCTGGGAGTGTAATGACAAAGACAATGCAATGACGGGCGCACTCGTAATTCGGAAGGTTAACAAGGCCGAACACAAAACTTTCTATACAAGGGGCTTTATTTCTCATTAAGTCAAAGTTGACGTCCAACCAGGTATTTAGTTGGTTTTAAAAGAAGAATAAAATGAGAGAAACAGGTCAGTGAAAGTTTGAGCAGTAACCGATTGAAAATATGAAAGTTATGAATTATTTTTGAAGGTATGATTAAGCAAACACAAATTGGAAACTCTAAGACGTATCGATCTGTTTTCCTCCCCTTTGCCCTTTTAATAAAAAGCTTCAGAAGTTCATATTTTATCTAAAGAAAATTTGCATTCATACATTCACCGTAGAGGTGTCGTGGTCTATTTGATATGTCACCGGGCTGTGGCTCACATGGTTCGCGGCTCGACTACCGCTGCACTGACGTCTTTTAGCGACACATTAATCTACATGCATTTGCCACAATCCACCCAGGTAGTGTTATTGGTTACCCAGAAGTTGCCCAAAATTATGAACCGTATTTCATTATCGCAACTACGAAACCTATTTCATTATGAAAATGTATATTTTATATTTTTATGACAAGTAAAATCAATTTACTAGAATGCCGATACAATAACAATTAGAATACTATCACTAAATCTTATGAAAAATACAGAACTACACGTTGAAGTTTCTTTTTCTATCGGGCGTATGGCAAGCCGTTTCGCTGTTTAAAATTAATTTTTGATGCTACTAATTCCATTTCGAGATATCACGAATTCCCATTGGTTTATCACATACACCCATTTTTTTATATCAAGAAATCGAATTTGTGATATCATAAATTCAATTTGTGATATCACCCACCGAAAGGTCTATCACATAAACCCAATGTTGATATCACACATTCCATTTTGTGATATCACGAATTGGAATTCGTGATATCATCGATTCCATTTCGTGATATCACAAATTCGAATTCAATTTGTGATATCACCCACCGAAAGGTCTATCACATAAACCCAATTCTGATATCACACATTCCATTTTGTGATATCACGAAATGGAATAAGTGATATCAAACAATCACTTTAAATAGCAAAACGGCTCGCCATACGGGTCCATCCTGTCAAGACTTCCATCCCTATACAGAATTATGAATTCAGACTGAAAACAGTCTGCTCATTGATTAAACTACATTTTGTGCTTGTGAAATATAGTTTAGAACAACGGAAAGAATCATTCATAATTTGAAAAATGTCATTAACACTAATCAAAGAGACATATATTATTATTATAATGTATTTTGATTTCAAAGCTTGAATCTTTCTGCTAAAGAAATTTCTATGCATTCTCCATGTTAAAGGTACTATATGCTTCAATTGCAGGCCCAAAAAATGAAAAGGTTCAATTCCAACGGCATTTGAAAGATAACACTAATTTATAACTTCCCTCGCACGAAAGGGCTTGAAAATATCTTTAAGTCGTCGAATCGGATTCAGGGATTGCGGTCCTTTTATTAATTATTCTGATTATCAGACCCTTGTGCCGAATGGTCGTACGTTTTGTGCTGCGCAAAGATTCAATAATTTTAATTTTGGCCATTACAAGAAGTGGGTTATGTAACTTTTACAGCTCATTTTATGTATGCTATTACGAAAGAAAAAAAAGATCAGTCACTCACTCAATAGTGTCTGACAGTGAAGTCTGGAAAGTAAACGGGTGTCCTTGCATAATTTGAATACTAGGACACTGCTAACGTTTAGATTGAACAGATATGACATAATTACGTGACAAATTCATAATTCCTGCAAAGTTCTACAGAATTTGATGTTAACTGCAAAAGAGATACACATTTTTAACGTAAAATCAAGTCTAGAATGACGAAAATAGTAATGTGCAATATCTAAGGTTATCTAGACTAATCAGAGAAACTTAATAATTGACTAACAATCAAATACATTTAACTTCACAAACGATGAGGATTGTCTTCAAATGGCGCTATGGTTTAATTTCAATTCTCTTTGAAAATATGTAGACGGAAAGACAACAAAAATTCACTTACCACAGAAAGAAATTCTGACCCGGAGAACAACTGTACTAATAACTATCTACGACCAGGCAGATACACACATTTTCGTTGGTTAATCCGAAATAACGAATATAATAATCCTGTCGGGAGCTTCAGCTATGATGTCTGACTCTCGCGACGAAAGTTGGTTTGCAAGTGAACATAATGTTGTAAAGATATAATGTACCTTCTTTTGTATTCATTTTTGCAACTTGTATGTATAGCGCCATGAGCGTCATGCCTGACGGACCTGGAGGGCGTTTCATGAAACAATTAGTCGGTGGTTTTCACCGACTAATATTATGTTTTGATTTGATTTGATTCGGTTTATTGAAATAAAAGAACGTGCAGCTGGGAAGCTGAAATTATTCAATTTACAAAGTAAATATACAACACAATAAACGATTAAAATATGAATGACTAAAACGTACGACTATAAATCATGCATAATGAAACAAAATGAGAATAAAATATTACATCAAAATCTAAATATATTATAAACATTAAATCAAAATCTAAATATATTACGAATATTACATCAAAATCTAAATATACTACAAATATTACGTTAAAATTTAAATATATTACAAATATTAAAAACATTAAAAACCTTCTGTGTCATCAAAAAAGTAGAAAGAGAGAGAGAGAGAGAAAGAAAGACGGAACTAGAAAGAGGAATAGAAGGAAGAAGAAAAAGAAAGAAAAGTTGATCAGGGAATATATGAAAGATTGAAGGAGAGGGGTAGAGAGGGACAGAGTAGAACAAGAAAAATAGAAAGAGACTAGAATCTCTGCCAAGTGAACCTCAAGTTAAAATATGATTTAAAAACTAAAAATAACAGATTTTTTTTAAAAAAAAGAAAAAAAAAATGTTTGACAATATAATATATCAACGTCATTTTAAAAAATTCGTTAAAGTCAAAAGAGTAAAGTTTTGCCAATCCCGCAACACATTAAAGTTCAATGCAAATAATTTTGTAACTCAAAAGGATTATATGTAGAAAAAAAGAAAAAGAAAAGAAAAAAAAATCATATTCACTGTTACTATCAAAGCATCAAAGTACATGTAAGAAAAAGAAAGACAAACAAAAGAAGAAAAAAACAAAATATGTATTGTGTGAAGAAAGAAGAAAGAAAAAAAGAGGGAAAAAGTGATAATAGCTGAGGAAAGAGGTAAGAAAAGAGAAAGAAAAAAAAGATGAGAACCCAAGAGAAGAGGAAGGAGAGGGGGTTTCACACAAAGCATGAGTAACATGAGAAAGCACGGAATGTAACAACCTAAAAGTACAAGGATAATATTATCAAAAAGATATTGCACGAGGTAAAGTAATATGAGTATATTACACTGAAGAACAATAAAATCAAAGTTATTAGAGGAAAGGTGCAATATGTCAACAACGTATTAAAGAGCATAATTATACACCATTAGGCAATAAACGTGCATGTACACGCATAGTGATACACAGTAAAACTATTAGCTTATAAGGGGGAAGAAAGAAGAAAGAAAAAAGAAAAAGAAAAGGAAAAAAAAAAAAAAAAAATCAAAATTGTGATGACACTACTGACATTTCAAGGAATAGAGAAATCATGCATCTTGTACACGATAGAGATGAAACAGATACGAATAGAAGAAGAGAGGGGAGAGGAAGACAAGAAAAAAGGGAGTATAAAATTTTTCACCGACAATTTAGTCAGCGCTGACTAAATTTGACCAATCAGAGGCATGGAAAATAGTCGGTGACAATAGAATTGTCGGTGAACATGATATAAGTCGGTGAAAAGCACCGACTAATTGCTTCATGAAACGCCCCCCTGGTGCGCTTTATTTGATTCGGTTTGATTTGATTTATTTATTTCTGTTTGATTTTCTTTTTCTTTTGCATTTTTACAAATATATAACAAACAAACATTGCAGATTTACACATGACAAAGAACATTATGTAGAATAAAGTAAGGTTGGCTGTAACTTATCGAAAACATCAAACGGGAGGGTTGACACAGTAAGCAAAGCTTGATAGTATGACTACCCTCAAAGGATACGTTACATATTATTACAAATATGGAGGAAACAAATATTGGTAAAAGGGGATAAGAAGCCAATATTGTTACTATTATAATCAAGCCCATGCACACATGTCCTCTTATATGTAACATATAACTTGCGATTATAATAATCCTAGCTATAATGTATGAAGGGGTGACCAAAGTTTGCGGATATTTTTCTTTTCTTGCACATTACAAAAAATCCAGATCAACATATATCATGTTCCATACGTCATAAGATTTGTAATTTATCATATAATCAGATTATATAACATTCCAAGGCTTTATTTACTTCAAATCAATGATAAGATGAGAATATCGGAAGCCTTACCACTACCGACGTCCGTCAAAAAGTGTGACCTAAGTTCGCGCATGATATTCACTGCCCTCTTGTGATGGGCTTTATATATGTAAACATTCCAAAAAGTTACGTAGTTTCAATCAGAAGCCGAACTTTATATTGAAACTTTGAAAAAGATAATAATTTCTCTCTATCATCGAAATATTGCCCGATAAAAATACCCTTGTTAAATTTTGCAAATAAAAGACATTAATTTTCAATGTTTATGTGTTAATGACAATGTAGTCCCTATCTGCATGTCATTTGTTTGTTTGAAAAAAATTATCATGTGTCTCTTTTTTATATGTCAGCCATGCACGAGTTCTTGCTCTTTTCTCTCTTTGTCTCTCCACTTTCCCCTTTTAAATTTGTATTCTTACGAAACCCATAGATTAAATGAAATTCACAAACACAGATAAGGTGGAAGCAGGCGCGCAGGTTTCGTTTTTTGCGTAAGAAATTGGAATTTTATCATTATTTTTTGGGGTCAATCCATCTAATAAACTGATTTTCATGTAAAAAAAAAACACAATTTGTTATGATAAAAAGCGTGAAAAGGCTAGCTTATTCACATTTTTATGTCGCATTTTGACCTTTGGAGTTGTCGACGGTGCTCAAAGATTTCGTTGTCTCAGTCCCACCCATGCATCGCGTATCGTTCTCCTGTTATAAGCGCTTTTAGTGTTAGTACGCGAACTTTGGTCACGCGCGAACTTTGGTCACACCACCATACGTTACCTTTGTAAGCTCGATGTGCGGATTAGCAATACACCAGTTTACGGTTGTGGGCGCCATTTTAATTTACGAGTAATTTGGTTTGTGCGTAAATTAAGATTGCGCCTATACAAATTATGATGTGAGCGCACAGCGCAGCGCCCAGGCAGTGATGTCATCGTTTTCAGTTAACGGTTTAGGCCGCTATTTGTGACGTCATCTTGACCGTGATGACATGGCCCAGTTAGATTTATTTACTCGTGCGCTCACATCATAATTTGCATATGGGCGCAATCTTAATTTACGCATAAATACCATTGACCTCTAGGTCATTGGATTTGTTTACTCGTCAATTAAAATGGCTCCCATGTCTGCGCATGCGCACTGATGTAACCGTAAACTGGTGTTTTCAATACAATGACCGGTGTAATAACATTTTCTTGTAATCCTGCATAACCAATGCATTGGTTTTTGATTGGTAAAAAGTGTGTCACATGGTCAAAAATAAATAATCTTGCAAAAAGTACTATTTACCTCAAATAGGTGGTACATATTTCTATAAAAATAATCAAATAATGACAATTTTAAGGCCCGGTCTCACCGCCAGAACTTTGCTGGAGCGTTCCTGGAGCGATGAAAAAAAATTCATCACCGCTCGTAACCGTTCACCACCGTTTAACAGAAGTTGGCCCCCGTTAAGGCAACGCCGTATACGCTCGGCCACCGCTGATGGTCCCTCCTACCGCTCCGAAAGTTTTGAGCTGCACAAAATATTGCGAGCGGTGAGGAGCGGGCAATTTTCCGCTCCGGCAAAGTTCACCACCGCTCCAACAACGCCCAGTTAAAGTTTGGCACCGCTAGACGCAAGTTCGTGGACGCTTTGGTCCGCTAGGCCAACGCAGAAATCTTGAACGCTGGACCACCGCTGCTTCGCCAGCTTTGCCCGGGCGGTGATTAAACGTTGCACAAACTTTGGTGGAGCGGTTGTAAGCGTTTTACGAGCGGACACGGGATTGCTGGAACGGTGTCGGGCGTTGAAGCAGCGATCCATTGCGGTGATGAACTTTGGTTTGGCGTTGGTATGGAGGTGTCGGAGCGGGACCAACGCTCGCTACCGCTCGCTACCGTTAAACCAACTCTAAAGCAACGCCGGCTTCAGCGGTGCACCGCTAAGGCAACGCCCGTGTTTTCGATTTGTCTCCCATTTTGTGTGCGGTGACGAGCGTTGTCGAAATTCGGCCCCCTCTCCCTACCGTTCAAGGAACGCTCCAGCAAAGTTCTGGCGGTGAGACCGGGCCTTTATGTCGATATTCATTAGTTCGTCCCATTATGCATAATGGCATCTGATAGACGCTGTAGATGGCTTATCATAATCACAGGTTCTTTTGGGACACAAATTGTGGGTTTCCTGTCGTGTTTACTTGCTAACCAAACCTTTTGTGATGATACTGTATGAGGCACAAATGACACACGACGAAGTCATTCAGAGTTTTATGTGGTACTTATTTGAGGATGGATCAACTAATAAGACAAAAAGAAACAGACAACAGATAAGTTTTTGTTTCTTTTACATATTAAACATCAGAAAAACTATATGATCATTCAATCATAGGAATAAATACATCAATAATAACTATTGCCCTACTTGGCATTTTCCCACACCATAGAAATACTGTATATTTTGGATACTTTTCCATATGTGGTTTACAGTTACATTGTAACATCAAAAAGCAATAAGCAAGGTATAACAATAAAATGCCCAAATATGCATAAGTAATCATGAATACAGAAATATAAATTTCCTTTTTGTATAGTTCTCTTTACTATTATAATGACTCACCCCTCTTGAGCTCTCGAGGAGAGACTCCTAGCGAGACAACGAGACTAGAATTGGACCAACTAGCTAGTGCACCATCTCCAACCAAATGCCATCTCCAACCAAATGATGAAGTAAGACTTCTGTAACATCAATTATAACTTAAATGATAACTTCTATAATTTTCAAATTCTTATAAAGTGACATGCAACTTGCAAGCTTTTGATATATCACAAACATTTAATATTCTCTACCTTTTCAAACTCAAGCTCAACAACCTTTACTTTGCCAACAAAATATCCAATACTAATGATACAAATTATCTCTTTACCTAGCTATTACTGTATATCAGGTCTTATTTTGTATTGCTTATAAAAAGAACTATTCCACCTCAAGGTGTGTAGAATACATTACAGGTATAAATATGCATACGCAATACTCTATACAGAGAAGCACCAATCGTAAGAGATGTAGCTTACGCTGCTACAGGTTTTCTACACCAACTCATTATGAAAAGCAATTAATGATAGGCCTCCAGAGATTGACATAATTTCACCTGGGTACACTATACAGTGTTTCTCTATAAATTCTTCAGGTAGTATAACTTAATAACTGTCACATAATAACAGCAAAGGAATGTGAAACACAACTTAATGATACACTCCAGAGTTGTCAACTACACATGTAATCAAGTTTCCTCTATGAGGTTTCAATTCTAATGATGCATGTCAAATACATTATAATTTCACTTGGAACTTACCATAAATGCTGCAGAAATAGTTTTAAGTATGAAGTTCTACTCAGTTTGGTTCTCTGTCAAATCAAACCGCCTAAGTCATGAGTGGATGCATGGTCTATGCTCATCCCTCTCAACCTGTGATGTGGCAACAACAAATCCTTTCTCTCTATATTACCCTATACCCTCTCTGACCCAAGGTCAAAGTGCACTTCCCCTGTGATGTTGCAAAAAATCTATCCTCTCCAAATTACCATATACCCTCTCTGACTTGAGGTCAGAGTTAACTTCCCCTTTTAGGGACTCCCTCAGAAGTACACTTAAAGAGATCTCCTTATTCAGAGACATGGATCCCTTCATTCAGGGACCTCCTCAACAAATTGAATTAAGAAACATTTCGACCTTTCACATTCTCCCATGTTAAATAGTTGCTGTCTCAGCAACAACTATGATTTCAACCTGTCACATTACTTAAGAGCTTTAAATGCCACACAAGTAATAGTTGCTCTTATATCTCGGTTTATAATGATGTTTGTAGTCTCGATCCCTGTGCCCTTTGTATTCATCATGGAATAGATATACCTAAATGATTCAAGATATTAGGCTAAATGCAATTAATGTATACAGTTATTGAAAGGATTTTCATGGAGCTTATCACGACCAGAAACGGGTAATTTTGCAAAGCCATTGTGTTGCACGAAGCAATCATTCCATCAGCTGGTCCCTATATTGTTTTCATGAATCATTCAAGCTCGTTAAATATGGTCACATTTTGATTTGAAACCGTGTTATTTAGACATGATAAAGATGATATAAGTTTAATCGTGTGTTAGCTGTGACATTCTATTGAAATTTAAAGAGATCTGTTAAGTGTCTGACTTATAATTATTAGCTTTACAAGCAAACATGGAAAGGAGTTGACACTGAATTCAGACAATGCTTTTGATTTAGCCCATAGGAGGGCGCTGTCATAGCTGCGACCAACATTCGTGTCTCTGTTTCTCTTCTGTTAAATTCATTTTTCTTCAAGATTTGCTATATTTGTGATTCAAACTGGTTATCAATGTCTTTCTTATAAGTTGGAGGACCCACAGGATTCTTTTAGAGGGAAAATATGATTCTGCTATCCGTTTGTCGAAAGGAATGAAATGGAGTCTGAATCTGAAGGTACGTCGAGTTATAGGCATAGTAACTTTACACGTAGATTTATATCTACCTGGTTTGACGCGGGAACTCGAACCCTAGCTTTGTTATGCAAAGTGGTTTTGCTTTGTGTGTGTTGTGTGTCATTCATTGTCATGACTGAGGATCGTCACATGTTGGCCCGAATTCACAAAGGAGGTTTGTCGACAAACCTTGGTTTTCGTACGTCATATGACGCGTTTTACGCGTTTTTTACAAACCTGGTTTGTAAAGAACAAAAGGAGGTTTGAGCTCAAACCTTGGTCTGAGCTCAAACCTTGCTTTGTGAATTCGGGCCTATGAGTTACTCCAGACTCGAACTCGAGGGCCCGAATTCACAAAGCAAGGTTTGAGCTCAGACCAAGGTTTGAGCTCAAACCTCCTTTTGTTTCGCCAAACCTCCTTTTGTTCTTTACAAACCAGGTTTGTAAAAAACGCGTAAAACGCGTCATATGACGTACGAAAACCAAGGTTTGTCGACAAACCTCCTTTGTGAATTCGGGCCTATGAGTTTGTAATCGCTCAGATACTAACAAAGGTCGTTTGCCCTCTGATGTATGTGTAAACATTGATTCGCTTGGGATCTCGCGGTCGAAACCCCGACCCCGCGGTCGTCGAGCAGGATCTCACATTCGTAGACCCATTGATGTAGTTCAGCCACTCTCTAGAAAGACACGAACTTCTGGACCTCGTGGAATAAACCCGGGAATAAACACTTCGAATCTTATCAATACAAAGCAACTGCATCTAAAACCAACCTTACCCTCGGTACTTCTGTTTAATGCAAGATCGCTTAACAACAAATTCAGTGATCTACAGGTAGTCATTAAATCATCTCACTGCAACTATCAACTCATTGCTGTTACTGAAACCTGGTTTTCAGTCGATAATCCTGCTTCTTCTTGTCAGCTACCGAACTTTTGTCAATTTCATCACGATCGTCAACATCGATTGGGCGGTGGAGTTGCTTTGTTTGTGAGAGATGACATTAATGCTACGGAATGCTCGATTCCTTAAGTCGCTGGTGTGATGACAACGATATGGCTCCTAAACCGGAAAAGTGTCAGGTGTTGCAAGTCTCTTTTCTTCGTCATGCTCCTCCCCCTGTTTATTTGTCCATTCGTGATGTACCCTTGCAATCCTGCTCATCTTTTAAACTTCTTAGTGTTATCGTTCAAGATGATCTAAAATGGAAAGAGCAGGTGAAACGCATGGCTGGAAATGCATCACGTCGCCTCTTCATTCTATGTAAACTCAATGGCCCGAATTCACAAAGCAAGGTTTGAGCTCAGACCAAGGTTTGAGCTCAAACCTCCTTTTGTTTCGCCAAACCTCCTTTTGTTATTTACAAACCTGGTTTGTAAATAACAAAAGGAGGTTTGACCTCAAACCTTGGTCTGAGCTCAAACCTTGCTTTGTGAATTCGGGCCCTTGTGTCAAACCGGAGGATCTCGTGTTCATATACTCTGTGTACATACGACCAATACTAGAGTATGCAGTACCTGTTTGGGGAACAAGTTTAACCCTGCGCCAGTCTGCTGAAATTGAACGAGTACAGAAGAGAGCTCTTCGCATGATTTGTTACCCGACTGACTCTCACTATGATGACCTTCTTCACCAATTTGACATTTCATCTCTTGATGGCCGACGTGTTGAGATCCTCACGCGATTTGCGAAATCACTTCTGGGTTCTCAAAGACACCGCCATCTCCTGCCACAACCGCGCCATGTGACTACTTGCCGCAGTTTAAGAAACTCCGATCATTTGTCCCTTCCACGTTGCAGAACCCAGCGTTACAAACAATCGGCAGTTCCCTCTCTTGTTCGTTTGCTAAATTCGATCAACTGAAATCTTGTTAGATCTGTTTTATGTATTGTCATTTTTCGAACTCTCTCCCTCTCTCCGTCTCTCTTCCTCTCTCTCTCTCTCTCTCTCTTTTCTCTCTCTCTCTCTCTCTCTTCCTCCCTTTCTCTAGCTCTTTCTCTCTCCTTTTCCTTTCCCTCCTCCCCTCTCCCACGGTTTCTCTATTTCTGTCTTGTATTTCCTCTTCTCAATTTTCTGACAATGTGATAATTACTCATTAATAATGTTCACCGATATGTATAGATCATTGACATTCACCAATTTTAAACAGTATAATAACAATTCCATAATGGCATTCTTATTCATGTAGCATTTGACATTTCCGTAGTATGTGCATTTTACTTTTACAATGCTTCATTAAGCTGAATCAACTCAATTCTCGTTCAATTGCTTACATTTTGTTTTTGTCATGAATTGAACTCTCTTTTTTCTCGTTATCCTTTCCCTCTCCCTCTCTTCCACTTTTCACTCTTTATTTCTTCTTTCTTCTCTCCTTCTCCTTTCCCTCCTCCCCTCTCCCACTGTTTCTCTATTCTGTCTTGTATTTCCTCTTCTCAATTTTCTGACAATGTGATAATTACTCATTAATAATGTTCACCAATATGTACAGGTCGTTGACATTCACCAATTTTAAACAGTATAATAACAATTCCATAATGGCATTCGTATTAATGTATCATTTGACATTTCCGTATTATGTGCATTTTACTTTTACAATGCTTCATTAAGCTGAATCAACTCAATTCTCGTTCATTTGCTTACATTTTTTTTGTCATGAATTGAACTTTTTTTTTCTCTCGTTATCCTTTCCCTCTCCCTCTCTTCCACTTTTCACTCTTCATTTCTTCTCTCTTCTCAATTCACTGACAAACTGATTATCACCATTTTATAATTTACAATCTTTCTTTTTTTCTTCATACTTTAAGTTATTACTGAATTTTTAATTCAACTGTTTTTAATGCATTTTTATATGATACAATGTGAGCAATGTATTTTAACTTATTACTGAATTTTTTAATCTACTGTTTTTAATGCATTTTTATATGATACATTGTAAGCCAATTATTGTTAGTCTTTGGACTTTTTATTTGGTATATTTGTAATAAAACCGAAATTGAATTGAATTAGTAGAATGCTATAGTTGCTTTAATGTTGTGAAACTTATATTCATGAACACGTACTTATTATGAATTCCTGTTATGCTTTATCATGTACAGTTTTCACGGAGTGAAGGGAAGAAGAACGGAATAAAGCAGTGAAAGGAGTAAAGATTCGTTCATCGAAGACAGAGTGCATTCCCCTTGATGGTTATGACTCTAAAATAAACTGACACTCCCGTGAAAACCTGAGTCGTTGTAATTATTCAGCGTTTCGCCTCACAGACAGTCACAATATACCAATAAATGAATAATAATAATAATAAATCTTAGACCTGGTGTCCCCCATTGCCTACACACACTTCTGATCAGACACCATTCATAATTTGATTTGATTTGATTTGATTTATTTTCCACTCAAATATCCATAAATTAAATGACATATATAAACCATACAGTAATACAATATATAATAGAACAAAAGAATTATACAAGTAACAAAATACTGACAAGTATGTTCGTAATCAAATAAGTTTACAGAGTACATTTAAGTTTGAGAATTAGAAAAAAATATTTTATATTGCTTGATTTAACTGAGAGGGGAAAAAAGGGAATCTCAGAAAATCTAGGCTTGTTGAGCGAGATTCCCAGTATAAATTAAATAAACGACCATCAACATTGTGCATCAAATTCTGCACATGTCCGCTCCCAGACAGACCAGAGACGCGCGAACCCACCCGCCCGCGCCAGATCCCCGGGTCTCCCCCGCCAAGGCCCATTCAGCGTACATCAGTCTGCCGTTTCCAGGTCGAGCAAGCTCAAGGTCTGTCCGACCTAGCAACGAGCAACATAAAATATTGCACGCCGAACAAGCCCCGACAAAAGAAACACAAAGATCTGGCATAGGCAGCCGAACCCGCGCGTCCGGAGACTCTCCGGGAACAAGCACGCGATAACCAGACAACACGCCGAATATGGTCCAATAGTATTTTGTACAAGCGTATAATGAACGATAGAAAAATAAAATAGATGACAAGAAAAGAAGAAAAAAAGCATGTGATGAAACACAAAAAAGGATGAGAAGGTAGGAGTAGGGCCACGTAATAGGTAGTCTATTTGTATTTCTTTAGAGAGAAAAGACAGAAATTCACTGGGAGGAGTCGGAAGGCAAGAGTAAGAAGACCAGATAAAAAAAAAAGAAGCAAATCCGTGCTTAGTAATAAATTTGCGTACTAAAGTTTGTTTGTGCATAATAATTACTGTGCGCAGGTTAACGACTAATGGGGCTGTCACATATACACTCCGGGGCCCGTACGGCGAGTAAAAACAGACATTTTGGAAATGTTCGGCCGGTGTCCGGCCGGTTGCCGTAAAGTTCCTACGGGCGCCGGGACAGATTTTTTAAGCCGTACGGGCGCCGTGGTTATGAGTTGGCTGCTCCCAATTCTCGCGGCGTTTTTATCTGACCGTTAGGCCGTAGAAAGCCCGTAAAGGACCCGAAAGGGCACCTTACGGGTCCCATGCGGGCTACGGACGGTGCCCGGACGGGCCCCTCACGATTTTGGGGGTCAATTCTCATGAAAAATCTTTATGGGCGCCTAGCGGTGCTCAAGTGTTCCGTACGTGTACCCTACGGCGCCCTCACGGCCCCTCAAGAGCCCCGGGTGATATGCACAACAATAGGCGTCTGCCGTCCGGGGGCCATTTAAAATAAATATTGCCGTGCGGGTCCCTCACGGCGGCATCTTGAAATGTACAACGCAGTTCTAAATACAGGAGGTGCGGATACCAGAGGACACATACAGAGTGAGTCAGAAAAAATGTCCCACTTTTTAAAAGTTGTATTGTTTGAATTTGAAAGAATGAATATTCAATCATGAGTTTTATGATATGTCTTGATAGAGTTATCCTCCAAGTACATTAAGGTACATGCATGACTGAACATCAGACAATCTTTACAAGACTGCCAGATCTCACTTGCGCCAAGTTGCTAGGTGAGGAATAAAATAATGTTTTGAATAAAGACAGCCAGTTTTTTTTTCAATAATCCAATTAGCCAGAGAGACAAAAACACACAAACACATGCGCATACACACACATACACACACACAGGCACACATGCACACAAATGAGCATTCCATTCCCGACAAGGCCCACCCAAACTGTTACGTTTTGTCGGGAATTCTTCTTATCGTACGAAAAGTTGAGTGGCCGCTGTCCTCTTGGTGCGTATTGGCGGATGTTGTGCTTCATGATGATTATGATGATGATGATGATGATGATGATGATAATGATGAAAATGATGGTGAAGATTAAGATGATGATAATGATGATGATGATGACATGATGGTGGTAGTGAATGTGTACAAAAGGAAAAGATTTTTAGGGTTAAGCGACTTAAACATTCAGCGAATTTGATAAAAATCAATGCTCAATCAGAAAAGGGGTAATTATGAAACAATTGTCACCGTGTGTGTTGTGTGTGAGTGCGTGTGCGTGTGTGTGAGTGTGTGTGTGCGTGTGCGCGTGTCTGACTTTCTTTGTTCAATGCACTGTTTTATTCCTCACCCAGTAACTTGGCGCAAGTGAGATCTGGCAGTTTTGTAAAGATTGTCTGATATTCAGTGATGCATGCAGAGATTCAAATGACAATGGTACATAAATGTACTGGGAGGATAACTCTATCAAGATATATCATGAAACCCATGATTAAATATTCATACTTCGAACAATACAACTTTTAAAAAGTGGGACATTTTTTCTGACTCACTCTGTAGTTCAGTGCACCGCACGGCACCCGACCGGGCGTCTTGAGGACCCCGGCCGGGACCCGGCAGGGCACCTTCCGGGAGCCATCGGTACACCTGCTCATTAGACGGAGCCCGTAAGTTTACCGGCCGGCACTCGGCCGGCACCCTGCCGGCACCCTTACGGGCGCCTTGCATTTCACTCGAACAATTTTCTCCGGGCACCTCCCGGGCGCCGCAGAATATGTGACCACACATGCCGTAGAAATGAAAATCGGACGGTTCCCGTACGGTCTCTTAATCCACGGCAAGCCGCCGAGTAGGGAAAATCGTACGAAACCCGGCTTATATGTGACCTAGGCATTAGGGTTGCATAGCTGGAGCTAAGTGTGACTTCAACAGAGTGAGCTTAATGTATTTCTTGAAGCAAAAGATACTTGAGTGTTGTAATAGGGAGGCATCAAGCGTTTCCAGTACATTGGTCCAGTATTTACAAAAAAAAATTGTGTGCAAAGACTGTTCGGGTTAAAGGAAGATGATATTGGTTACGACGTCCGGTAGGGTATGTGTGTTTGTGTGCATTAGTTTTAAATAATTTTGTAAGAGCGCTAGGTACTTGTTTGGATGTTAGTTGAAACATGAATGTTAGTAGGTGGATTGAACATAAATCGTGTACGTTAAGGATTTTGTTTTCAACAAATAAATGTTCCGTATGGGAAAAGAACGTTTCATTATTTATTATTCTCACTACTCTTTTTTGTAATAAGAAAATTCTGTTTGTATGGATTTTTCGTGCGTTTTCCCCACACAAGAATACCTTAATTTAAATAGGGAAGAATGAGGGTAGAGTAAAGGGTCAATAAAATACGGGAAGGCAAGCAAAATTTTAGTTTTTTGATCACCCCTTTGTTTCGAGATAAAATTTTACACATACTATCAATATGTTTTTTCCATGTTAATTTATTATCTATGGATAACCCAAGGAATTTCGGGCAATTAACACAAACTAATTTTGCATTATTAAAAAGAATATCGCCAGGTAATTGGGTAACTGTGTTACTAAAAAGCATGAAATTAGTTTTCCCTACATTGAGTGATAATTTATTTGCTTGGATCCAGCCGTTCACATGAAGTAATTCTTTATTTATAGTATCTAAGAGCGTGTGGGGTCACGATGTGAATAGCAAATGTTAAAGTCATCGGCAAAAAGGATAAAGGAAAAGATATCAAAGGAATTTTGGAAATCATTTATGTATGTAAGGAAAAGAAGGGGACCAAGGAGAGAACCTTGAGGGACACCACATTGTAACGCTTTTGAGGTTGATACAGAATTATGAATGGAAACAAACTGAGTTCGGTTTGAAATGTAGTTCCTGAACCACTCAAAGGCCCTGCCTCGTACACCGTAGTGTGATAGCTTGTAGAGAAGTATTTCATGATTGAC
Organism: Strongylocentrotus purpuratus; assembly: GCF_000002235.5. Lineage (NCBI taxonomy): Eukaryota > Metazoa > Echinodermata > Echinoidea > Camarodonta > Strongylocentrotidae > Strongylocentrotus > Strongylocentrotus purpuratus. The sequence continues at coordinate 32,267,785 of NW_022145594.1, forward strand.
CGTGTCGAAGGCCTTGCAGAGGTCCAGGAAGATTCTAACTGTATGGGAGAATTAAATGATCTATTGCTTTAGCGACTTTGTCTATAAATAGGAGCATAGCATTTGTTGTATGTTTTTTTTACGAAAACCAAATTGTGAATTACTAAACAGATCACAGTCGTCACTCATTCACAACAATGGCCATATGTTTTCTGTGATGTTTGGCACACTTCATAAACTTCACTTTAAAACTACTTTTTGAGAGCCACCCCTAAATATCTGCATACACCACAACTTTCAATGAAAATTATGTTTTTATATCAGAGCAAAATTTTACGATCAAAATTGGTTACCTTGGTCAATTTTGCCAATTTTCTCGGAGAAAGAGCGCATTGTAGTCTTCGAAATGAATTGGATATATGCAGTAGTGTTGTTAAAAGCCACAAATGGTGCTATCGCAATATTGGAGCCAACACGAAAAGACAGTGATGGGCATATAGCTCTGTTTAGTCTCATTTCACAACGCCCCCTATCGTCAGAGTCAGCAGCCATACATGTTAGCCTATGGAATTGTACCAAAAAATCGTTAAAAATTCAATTTTTTTTTGTTTTAACGAAAAGCACATCCGTCCCGACTTACGTTATCACTAGGTCTTTCATTGTAACCCTCATGTCCCATTGACTTTTGAAAGTTCACCCACCGTAATTTGATCAAAAAATAGGTTGCAAGCTCGTCATTGCCTATAATACACATGTGAAACAAGTCGAACTTTGGACTCAGTTTGCCAAGCGATTTTAAGATTATAGGTCAAGCACACGAAGGATAAGAAACAGGAATTATCATAGTTCACTTCTGCTTGATTCATTATGTCCATTTCATCCAACCCCCCACGGTAATTTTTCCATTAAGTAAAAGCAAACATTTTGCCGAGGTAAGCAAAAACATGAATATTCATGAACTGTCAGGCAATACAGCCTTTCAGTACGTAACGTATAGTGAATGGGCGATGATCCGTCCAGGAGGTAGAGGTCAGTGGTTTGTGCTGGCAATGTTCCAGCGAGCGAAAATGAGACAATCGGAGCAATAAGTTCAAGCTTGATGGTCTCCAATTCCCTACGGTCTCCAATTCCCTACACCTACCCTATATGTAGATACCAAACAAACATGTTTGACATATAAATATATATATATAATAATAATATATCTTATCAAGGAATAGAAGTATGCTCGATTAGCACTTGTGCAAACTTTTAGTTCCCATTTACACCTTCACATAAATATATGTAATTCACATACTTACGCGTATATCCTTTGTACATTAAATAGTATGCAAATCAATGTCTAAATATTAATTTTAAAACCATCATTGTTCAATCAACATTACTCTTCTGTCATGTATACATGTATCAGTATTATTCTTTTGCATTGTATGATTGTTCATATCTTGTCATTATTGTGGTTTATAGTTGTTGATAACTTCAAAAATTCAAATTCAATTCAATTTCAAATATTTGTATTAGAGTAGTAAATTGGTTCTGGGATGAAAGCTGTAAATTCGGTCAATGCAGGACATTGACACTGTTGCTTCTTCCTATTATACTTGTTATATCACGTGACAATACTTCACCTGACTTTAAGAACGTTTATGATCATACATGTCAACACATAATGTACGAAACAAGTAATCCCGACCATAAGTGTGATAAGAGTGCCATCAGCGTACTGGAGGCAGCTCTTTGCATCTCCCAATGCCAAACCGGTCAGGTTTTCCGTCGTACCAATACCTTCAGTATTTTCAGAGATCGACTGCAAGAGCTTGCTGCTGCTATCTTTCACACTCGGGTAACACTGAACCGACAGGTCGGAGTATTCGCCTGTCTCATCACCGTTGATGAACTCGATATGGACCAGGACATTGATGTCAAGCGTATACCCTTCACTGATGGCGCGACAAGTTAGAGAAATATTCATCTCTTCTTCATCAACGTAAAGACGCCTGGAGTCCAATTTTACCACCAGTGATCCGGCTACTACTACTAGATCTGCCATCGAATGGTCCACTGATAGAGTCTCGTTGAAATCAACACCAGATTCTGCATGAACCCAGGAAATTTCGGGAAAGGGATAAGATGCGGCGGGACACTGAACTAAAATCTCCGAGTTGTTCGATATTGTACAGGATTGCTCTTCCGACACAGACACCGGACAAGGGAAGCCATCCTTCAGTAAGTCCGACAGATGTTTGCCAGCATGGCCGTCTGGTGCAGAGCATTTGGTATTAACAAAGCTGATACTGTCCTCCACTTTCACTAACCAACGCTGGTGGCAGTCACAGATTAGCCAGTTGTCTCCCGCACTAACAGATGTCCTGAAAGGTGCTTGGTCAGAAGAGGACCTAGGGATGATTTCACGTTCCAAATATAATAGACTGTTATCATCCAAGTTTAGTGTTAACAGATTTGTAAGGATCTTGAAACCATTTCCACACCTCCAGGCAGAGAACAACCAAAGGTTGTTGCCTTTGAGAATTAGAACCTTCAGAGGATGCGATACGCCGCTGACACCGCAACTGGAGAGAAAACTGATACGATTGTTTGAGAGATCAAAGGTATGTAATCTAGGATATAGCTTGGTTAAGTCCTTCAGTTTAAGTTCTTCCAAGCGATTGCCAGAGACATCCAAGCTGATCAGCGAGGGAGCAAAGATTTGAGGAAGTTCAAGAAGACCGGACTCTTGATAGCGAAGAACTGTCAAATGTGTGTGGTACACTTTGCTCCTGTTATCATTGTATTCTTCTAAAATCGATATGTTGATAAAGTATACCGCTACCGTGGTCTGGGTAAGTGAAGTATTGAACGAAGATGTACTTAAAATGACATTTTCAAGGACCAATGAGTTTAGCGTGTGTCGTGATAAAGGTGGACACGTATCGGTCACATCCTGAATCATCCCTCCACGGACTTGGACAAACTGAGCATGGTATCCGAAAAGAATTCTTCCGGAAATAGTTAGTAAAGACGACCCGTACACAGCAAAATTATACATTTTCATCAAGACATCATGCATTCCATTAGACATGAACTCTGTATGCTTTGATCCGATTGAAATACTTTGTAATGAAATATTCTTTGTTGTATTCGTATCATAGTATGATATACGGTTTCCATCCATTGAGAAACGTATAAGATTGTTAAACATGGTAAAGGCGTCGGGTTCAAACCTATCGATGCTGTTGTTCGACAGATCAAGATACCTCAGATTTGGGAAATTATGAGATATCTCACGTGGTATTCGTTTAAGATAGTTTCCACTCAGGATAATTGTTTGCATTTGAGGGAACACTCCATGCACTATTGGAAAAGCCAGCAAATGTGTGTTTTTGAGAGACAATGTGAAGAGATGAGGAAGCGACTGCAATATGTTGGGCGAAATAAAATTGAGTGGATTTTCATCCAAAATCAGGGTGTTCAAACTGGGAAGATAGGAAATGCCAAATATTTCGGATATCAGGTTGCTAGTCAGGTCGACATGGCACATAGACTGCAATCCTCTAAATGAGTCGCTATCTACTCTTGTTAGTTTTGCGTAGCGTAACACGAGATGCGTCAATGGTCGGATAAATTCGATTTGATTCTTGTTCCTTAATGGGTTGTAACTTATAATGATGTCATTTATTCTACGCAGGTCGGAAAAAGCACGAGTTGAAATACTATGAATTTTATTCTTTGACAGGTTTATCGATTGAAGATTTTGAACATCAAACCGTCCTGATATAAATGCTATTTCATTGCCCGACAAATTGATTGTTTCTAATCTAGGTAGATTTGCTAGATCGGAAGCTGATATTGTGACAATTAGATTCTGGTTCAAATCAACATATACGAGGTTTCTTAGTCCAGAAATACGGGAAATGGATGTCATCAGGTTATTGTTTGCTGATAGGGAGGACAGCATAGGTAGTAGGGTTAAATTGTGGATATCCTTTAAAGAGCAAACGTCGAAGTTTACAACGCGAAGGTGAGTATGGCTTTTCATAGTTACATAATCCATTTTCCCTTCAACAACTGAAAGAATCTGCAGCCTAGGCATCTTGGTCAGTATTCTGGCTATCCCATCTGCATGATCGGGAGAAATTCCCACAGTAATGGTCAGTTCTATGAGATTTTCGAGAAGTGGGATTTTCTGCAGTTTAATTACCTCACTCTGGTACGAGACATACAAACCCTTTAATGAAGGGATGCAGCTGATGTTACCAAGTTCAGAAAGTCTGTTGTTGTTGAGGTATATTTTGTCAAGTTCTGGACGGAAGGCATCCTTGGAGATTTCACTGATCCTGTTGTTATTTAGGATCACAGTTTTTAAAACAGGCAACAAGAAAGAACCGCTCGATATCTGCGAGATCAGGTTACCTGTAAGATCTACTTCCTGTAACTGCAGGAGACCCGACAGTGAGCCCCTGTCGATGGACGTAATTTTGTTAAAGCTCAGGCCGAGGTTTTCTAGCTCCTCTGGAAAATGATCCCCTTGGACAAATGTGATCCTGTTGTGATCCAGCATAAGCTCATTTAGTTTTGGAGCATGGGCCTTCAGGTTACTACCAATGCTGCGAATATTGTTGAACCTCAGGTAGAGTTCTTGCAGTGACGTGAGATTATGAAACACGGGAATGGCTGTGAGGGCGTTGAGGGATAGAGCAAGGGATTTCACCTGGCGGAGGATCGTAAACAGCCCATCATCGATAAACTTTAAACCGTTTTCGCTTAAATCGAGATGGATGGTGCCTGTCCGATTCTGAAAAAGATCAGGTGATAATTTTGAATGTGGTACATTGAGATCGAGGCCACGGAAGGCTACATCTTTAAAGGTGTGTTTTAGCTGAGCCCCTACCCGGAAGATCCCTTTGCAGGAAACGTGTTGTAATGTACCAAAACATGAGCAGTCTCTGCAGATATCAATGCTTTCAGGAACAGCGAAGTACAGCATGGCAATCAGCATGAACAAAGCAAGGCATGGTTTACCAGTATATCCCTGTCGTCTTGGTGCCATAGTACCGTCTTTGGTGATACAAAACCTGGAAATGTAATGACAAAGATAATACAAGGACAGCCGTACTCGTATTTTGGTAGGTTCGTTATTCCGATGGCTCGTAATTCCGAATGTTAACAATGTCGAACACAAACTTTCTATACAGAGGGCTTTATTTCCTAGTAAGTCAACAGGGACGTCCTACCAGGTGTTTAGTTGATTTTGATAGAAAAATAAAATGTGAGAAACAAGTCAATGAAAGTTTAAGCAATAACCGATTGAAAATATGAAACTCATGAATTATTTTTGAAGGTGTGATTAAGCAAATCAAATTGGCAACTCTATCAATAGCAATTTAGAACAATTAATCATTCAACTATTCAGATCCTTAATCATTAAGTTTTTTTTACAAGTTCGGATATTCACATCAAATGCCATGGTAAATTCTTCCAAAATCGGATCGTAGGCAGATCGTATATTTTGCGGTGGGCTTAATGGAAAATAACCTTGAGTTTCAAACAGAAACCAAGAACGTTGAATTGTGAGACATTGACGTGCAAGCGTCGTGACACTCAGCAGAGGCGCTATACAAGACTTGATCACCAACCTTACCACCTAACAATTCACAGGACAAATTCACAAGGTTTATGACTCGGAAAAAGGATGGATCATGATTCCAAAAATAAAGTATAGCCTATTTCATGTTCTGAATTATGAACCGTATTTCTCTATTGGAGCTACGAAACCTATTTCTTTTTTAAAAATTCCAAAGGTTCATACTTTCCATAATTCCCTTTTTGTATTATGGACTTTGGAATTACCTAAATGACAAATGAAGAAAAAAAGATGAATATTTGATATTTTTATGACAAGTGAAATCAATATTCTACATAATGAAGATACCATAATAACTAGAATAACATCACTAAATTTTATTCTAAAAATCAGATCTACACATTGAAGATTTCTTTTTCTATCGGGCGCCATCCTGTCACGACTTCCAGCCCTATGCAGTATTCTGAATTCAGACTTTAAAACAGTCTGCTTATTGATTAAAGTGCTTTTTTGTGTGAAATATAGTTTAGAACCACGAAAATAATAATTCATTACTTGAAAAATGTTATTTACGCGAATCAAGAGATAAATATATTTTACTGCAATGTATTTTAATTCAAAGCTTAAAACTTTCTGCTACAGAATTGTTCATGCATTCTGCATGCTCAGTAGATTTTTAACGTGAAATTAAGTTTAGAATGACGAAAAGAGTAATTTGCTTTTTCATAAGGTTATCTAGAATAATCAGATAAACTTAATAATTGACTAACAACCATATACATCCAAACTTCACCAACGATTGCCTTCTATAACAGCACTATGGTTTAATTTCAATTCTCTTTTAAAATATGTTGAAGGAAAGACAACAAAAGATTAACTTACCAAAGAAAGAAATCCTGAGCCAGAGAACAACTGTTATAATAATTATCTACGATCAGGCAGACAAACACATTTTCGTTGTTTTATCCGAAATAGCGAATATAATAATCCTATCGTAAGCTTTATCTCAGCTAGTGACTCTCGCGATGAGAGGTGGTTTACAAGTGGACATAATTGAGCTCACACACGTCCTCTTATGCGCTCAATTTAATTTGCGATTATAATAATTTTAGCCATGATGTAAGTCACCTTTGCAAACTAAAATAGCAACAACAAAAAATCGCCTTGCCGCTAAGAGGCTCGTCAACGATGCAAAAAGCTAGATCCGCCCTTTAGCGATATGATAATCCTAGCCATGATGACTATGAGTTACCTGTGTAAGCTCAATATGCTGATTAGCATTTCAATCCAATGGCCGGTGTAATAACGATAATTTTATCCTGCGTCAATAATTCATTGGTTTTTTGATTGGTTAAAAGTGTGTCACCTGATAAAAAAAACACTTTCTTGCAAAAAGTACTTTGTACCTCAACATATTTCTATAAAAATAATAGAGTAAGGACAATCTTATGTCGATATTCGTTATTTCTTCCCTTCATGCAAAATGGCTTGTGATAATCACTGCAGGTTGTTTATCATAATCCCGGGTCCCTTTTTAACATAAAGTCTGGGCTTTCTCTAGCGTTCACTTGCTTACCAAACTTCTTGTGGTCAAAGGACCCCGGAAGACCAGCTATCAGCTGGAAAGGGTGATTCTTCCCATATGTGGAGAATAAATAAATACAAAGAATACCCTGTCCGCACTAGTTTGGCCAGGGGGGATTAGAACTCCCTGCATGGTCAATGACAGGGGGTTATCTCATCAAATCAGAAAAAGGGGCTCATGGGGGTCCAACGGGTACCGCTTAGGCATTGTTTGCTATATAGAGGGCGCAAGTAGCTACAAGTGGTGCAGTCCCGCTTAAGACCCTTTTTGATTATTTAAAGGCCACATATTTAATCTCCCTGTGCCACTTTGTATTCATCATGGGAAAGATATACCAAAGGCACTGGCCAAAACTACAGAAGGACGTGAGATGAGAAGGCACATGACGAAGATTTGCGACCTGTAGGTTTTACACCTTCTTTCCTCATGTTGTTTTTCATTATATTTTATCATCTTCTCGCATTACCATATTGCTCCGTTTAGTCTCATTTCACAACGCCCCCTATCGTCAGAGCATGGTCAGAGTCAGCAGCCTAACATGTTAGCCTATGGACGTTTTTTTTTTTTAATCGTTAAAAATTCATTTTTTGTTTAAACGAAAAGCACATCCACCCCGACGTACGTTATCACTATCTCTTTCATTGGAGCCCTCATGTCTCATTGAATTTTGAAAGTTCACCCACCGTAATTTTTCAAAATAGGTTGCAAGCTCGTCATTGCCTATAATACACATGTGAAACAAGTCTAACTTTGGACTCAGTTTGCCAAGCGATTTAAAGATTATAGGTCGAGCACACGAAACATAAAAAGCATGAATCATCATAGATCACTTCTGCCTATTTCATTATGTCCATTTTCATCCAACCCCCACCGTAATTTTTCAATTTAGTAAAAGCAAACATTTAGCCGAGGTAAGCAAAAACATGAATATTCATGACACACCATGGACTATTCGGTTATTAACAGAAGGGTGCAATCAGTCATCACGTCAAACTCCCCTAATTGCCACCAAGTATTTCATATAATTATATAGTTTGGTATGTTTCTTTTACTCACTCATGAATTATTGAATATCAATGATGGTTTAAAGAAATGTAAAAGAAATTTTAGTTGATATTAATTAACAAAGTAATTTATATTTAGGAAAGCAATCTCACATACAAAATTACTATCAAGTGTCGTCTGCTACGCCGATTGTCGCCTGCTTCGTTAAAGGCACATATTTATCGTTTGGACTGTAAGGTATACCAGGGAGATTTGTATTTTCCTGCAGTACAACGTATAGCAGGAAAATGTTGTATATGCGGATCCTTTTAATGATTACGTAATGGAAGTGGCGAGGCGGTATGGTTTGAATAACTTAGGCAGGTGAAAGTTATTGTATTGAGAAGGAAAGGAATGTTCAGAAAGGCATAGAGAGGGAAGTGGGCGTGGTAGCCATTCTAGCTTTGCACCTACATCAGTACGAGAATACACCCGACGGCGCGGTGGCCTGTACTTATAGCGCGCGAACACATCACACCCAATGGCATACACCCGGTACCCTGCAACACAGTGGAACATTCTAAGAAATTAAAAAATTATCTACAAAATAGACCTCTAGAATCATCTGAGAAGTAACTTACCCTATTCTGACTACTTCAATGAATGTCAAGATAACAATGGCTGCTTTTCTATCCAAAAATAAAACTAGTTTGCAATTAGAAATAGTAAATTTCTCGATAATTTCACAAAGCATATTTGCCGACGCATTCAATATGACGTCATTGACAGCTGATTGGCTAGTTTGGTAGTGACGTCGAACGAGCTATGTTTGTGCTGTAGTGATCGAGCGAGCGAAAATGAGACAATCGGAGCAATATGCTGTTTCCGGTGGTATATGATCTCTTTTCATAACCAATTTCGTTGATTTTTTTTCCCCCTCATTTTTTTATTGTTGTTTATTGTAAAGTTTTGTTGTAATGCCTGATCGAAATTTGTACCAACAATTTTTAAATAATTTAGATTTTACACCACTCTCCGAAAAGTTATCTCCTATCAATGAGGAAAATACTCTATATGGTCCGAATCAAAGTTGTTTATTGCCTGATGAATTTAATTATTTTGCTAAGACACATAATTTAAATAAAATATTTACCTCTCTTCATACTAATTGTAGAAGCATTATAAAGGATTATGATAATCTTGTCTCTCTTGTAAATTCAATTGATCATCAATTTTGTGCAGTAGGATTATCAGAGACTTGGTTGAAACCAATTGATCCCGTTTATAATCTTGATGGATATGAATGTGTTGGAAATGAACGACAAAATCGCAATGGTGGTGGAGTGGCTATATATGTGCTTAATGATTTAAATTATAATCGTAGGCTTGATCTAGACATCAATAATAATGATTTTGAATCTGTCTTTATTGACATTAAAACAGATAAGAAAAGTATTATACTTGGAACTATATATATATAGACCACCTAATACATGCCTTCCATCATTCTTAGAGTCTTTGAGTTTAATATTAAACATAGTAAATAAAGAAAATAAACTGATATATTTTGCTGGAGATGATAATATCAACTTATTGAATGACAGTTCTTGCCAACAAATAAATTATTTCTTGGATGTCTTCATGGTTAATTCTATGTTCCCTGTGATTCAGTACCCTACTAGGGTAACAATCAATTCTGCGACATTAATTGATAATATATTCACTAATGATATCGAAAATATAAGTAGCGGGATTCTATTTGTTGAAATAAGTGATCATTTTCCTATATTTTGTGTACATGATAATTCAATTGAAAATAATTGTAAACTTGTATATATTAAACGCGACAGGTGTGAAAATATTATTCGTCAATTTATTTGTAAACTTGAAACTATATCTTGGTGCATAGACAATGTTAATCCCAATTTAAATTATGATTATTTTTTATTCCAATTCAAATCTTTGTATGATGAATGCTTTCATATTGTACGTAGATCCTGTAAAAAGAAGAAAGATAAATCTTGGTTTAATGAACAATTACGTAAAATGTGTATTAAAAAATGTCACCTATATAAAAGATTTATTCATAAGCCAACTCTTAATAATGAAATCTCATATAAAACTTTGAGAAATAAATGTAACAGTGAAGTTTAAAAAAAAAAGAATAGATATTATCGTAATATGTTTATAATGTGAAAAATTATATGAGCAAACTTGAAAATGTACAAATAAGGCTATGGGTAAAAAAAAAAATTAAACAAAATAATGTTGAACAAATTACTGTTTATAATCGATCTGTTACTCTTGGTAATGATATGGCTAACGAATTTAATGATTTTTTGTGAATATTGGTCCTTCATGGACACAAAATATATATGATTCTCAGTTTTGTTGTAAAAATAACAATGTGCAATATTTGACTAGGAATCCTAAATCTGCCTTTTTCACTCCAATATCAGCGAAAGAAATTATTGATATCGATTGTAATTTAAAGAATTGATCACGTACTGGTTCACCTGATCCACATAATATCCTAGGTAGAACTATGGATCCTTGCGCTCGATATCCATAGGTACGACCTATGCCAGTGCCGTCTCCCCGTCTTTAGTGACGCAGGATCCAAGGTCTAACCAGGGAAACTGGTCTCCGTATAGCAGCATGTACATTACGCTGCTATTGCTTACCACCGCGTTGTCAAGCGGTGGATGGAAGCATCGAAAACACAGCCAGAGCTCCAGCGCCGCAAATCGCCGCTCAGTGCACGCCGATAGCCTGGGCTGGGCGACTCGCTGCTAGCGCTGGCCATGAATTGGCCGGCAGGGCATTCAGTGACCTGTTTTCATGTCGACTTGGGAGGTAAAAAACCTCATAAAGACCGCGTTTTTCTGTGTTTTATTGAGTAACATCGCTACTATCCCAGTGGTAAGTCTTTAGTCACCATTTTGTATAACCTAGATATAAAATAAGAATATAAAAAACTGTAGAAGTGGAGATTATCCACCTCCAATAAAATGTGATTTCGTGGACAATCGCATCCCGGCCCGGCCCAGTGCGGTGCCAGTGCAGTTTGGGCAAGTTGGGTAACAAGAAATAAGAAAATAAGGCAAGTGGTAATGATCTGGGCCTTGTGTTAACAATAAGTTTAACGCCAGTTGCAAAATGACAATGGACCAGTCTAGATCATTGTTGCATGCACAAATTGTTCAATCTGCTGACCATTAACCACTGCAATCAGAATAGACCTATATGCAATCGAACGCAAAACTTAGTGTTACTGTTAGTGTTACAGGGCCCAGATATTTTTCTTGTTACTCAGAAACCTTGGAGTAGTACATTTAAATGTTGCATTGTGTGTACTTGTATTTGTGGGTGTAGCATATAGCTTATGGACTATCGACGTATACACATCAACATTGTATGGCCATAGGCCTACATTTTGATGTTTATTTGTAATGCGTATCGACTTTCAGACTGCGAAGTTAACTTTTCAATGGCAGAACTAACCGAGTCAGAATAATAAGTAGGGGAAAACGGCTTGTTTCTTGGTGTAGATTGTAGATAAAGGATGATTCAATGTTACAGACTTTCTAGGCCTACCTCTAGACTGCACTTCTTTTTTAAATAATGGGGCATTTGCATTAAAAACTGTTTGGCACCTTGGTAATCAGCAAACAACAACTCTGGATTCATGATGATCTGGAAAGTTCCCAAAGAGCTTTGATTAAAACTTAAAAACATATTTGGATAAAGATCTCTGCATTTACATATTGATAAAACACTTTTGCGACTCAACAAGAGCTCCCATAAGCAAAATGGTAATGTTTACTTTATTCCTTGCCTTTTGTAGTACACTTCTGTAGGAAATCACCACATAGCTTTCTTTTGTGCATAAAGTACTATAGCTAACCCAGAAGTATGAATATAGGCATACAAAAAATGTATTAGATTTACTATGCACAGATGATGATTCAGGCACAGTTATTTTTGTAATATATGCGGTTAAAATAGGCCATAATTTACACAGCATTTTAAAGAGATAAATGTGCGTACATGCACTGAATAGGACCCCACATACATATTGCGTACATGTAGCTTGTCAGGTTATTTTCGTTTGTTTCAATATTGTAACAGTAAAGCAATCTGCACAAGCGGGTACGTGCATGTGACATGGACAGAAAAGATAGATGTGTACATTCACTTGTATTCACCTGTCTTCTCAGGCTTCTTAGTAAGATAATGCCTTGTAATGCCCACCCATGGCTCATCAAAAATAGCACTGCAATGGTTTCATTGAGATACACCTAGGTCTATCTCTATATATTATATATATTATATATATTGGTAGAATTTGTGTCCAACAGGTGCATAGTGATGATCATGATAATTTTTCAAAAGTATCAAGCTATATTTTGCCTTCTGCTGTTTTTTTAATTATTACTTTAAAAATTAGTTACAAGCAACCATACTGCAATCTATTAAAATATGGATATAATCTTGCAAAGTCTTAAGGTCTTAATTAGAGAACATAGGAAAACAACAGATTACATCACTCAAATATGGACATTGCTTAATAAGGATCCACATGTAGCCATGAGAAATGTAGAAATAATAACCATCACAGATAATAAGTGTCCTGATGAATTTTTTATTCGTCCACTATAAGTTATCATTTCATGATTCCTGGAATTTGTATTTAAATTAAAGTAAAAATATCTTTTATCTTTTGTTTCTTTTATTTGACAGAGCTACCAATGTTATAACCTCCAACACTGTCAGGCACATGAACCGGAGTTCTAAACTTCTGAGTGGACCCAACGAAATGCCGGTTTCCCGTAGAGACAAACATGGGCCAGGTGGTTTTCCTCGCTGTGGTGGATAACGCAACAATGTCAACATTACCTAGTGTCCAGAATTCCAGATGGCCTTTGCTGTCTTCTTACCTGCTCAATCTTGCTGTAATTGATACTCAAATTTCCAGCCTGTCGTATCACATCAAGTGTGTCAGCACAGTCATGTTTGAGGAATCTTCCTTTGAACAAAAAATGGCATTTCCACTTACATGTAAGTTCAACTGTGAAGAGAGATGAAGCATTTCTATGCTGTTGGATCCGAAATTCTATTTCCTTGTTGCATCGATCATAGAAAAGCAGTGCATATCATCCTCTGGAATGACTAAACAGTGCATCAAACTTGTTCAGAAAAAAGACACGAAAAACTACTTAAGGACTGAGTAACGCCAGCTATGTTGAAACATTTAGGTTATGTCACCTTCAATCCTGAAACAAACAGGCAAGATGATATGCCACAAGTTCGAAAGATCATTGCCCAACTTGAAGCTTCTTCAAAAGCCCTGGATTAATATCACTGTGGTATCAATATCTTGATACAGACCCTCTCATTAAACTTTCTCAGACTATGTTAAATTTTCATACGCAAACTACAAAAAGGTAAACAGTATATGATAGGACCAGGTGGGGGTAACCTCCCCCCTCTTCTCTCTCTCTCCCTCTCTCTACTGTTTCACTATCCACTTTATTTGCCTTTCTCTCCCCCTCTCATACCTCAACTGATACTTGTTCTATCTGGTTAAGATTTACAACCACATGTTTTTATCTATTTGAATTGGTTCTTCAATTTAGACTTGTGAATTACTTGTACAGTCAGATAAGGTATTGTTTAACTGTATACTCTCTCCATTCAATCTATATATATATAGATCTCTCTCCTTCTCTCTATTTCTTCAGATCTCTGTTCTCATTTTAACCTTTGATAAAATGAATATCTGTAATTAAGCCTTATTAATGATTTTTTGACAGATTAAGCCATTTCCCCATGTGATTGCTATTTCTAATTAAATTGTGTGTTATTGTTCTTTCCATCTTTCTCTCATTGGTCTTTCATCCTTGGTATCTCCACCTCTCTCCACACCACCCCTGTCTCTCACACACATACATCCTCTTGTCATTATTGTATCCTCTTTCTGTTTCATCTGTTTTATTTCAATTCTAATAAAAACTTGGTTCAAAGGCCTTACACTGTTTGATTACGAAAATTAAACCATATTTAATGGGCATTATGTTGATGATAGTTTGTATTTATGCGTATCAGTTTTACCAGCTTTCTTGTGCAGCAAGCCTTGTAGTTTGGTTATTTGCATCGTCTTTTATAGAAGGTGTAAAATTATTGTTCATATTCATTTGTACTTGGAATGATTTTTATTCTTGTTTACATGTACTGTAGATGCACAGTCAAACAAGTCCATAGTGCATTACAGTGGCAAATTAATTTATGCAACCATGTAACTCTATGCATGAATTAACAGCTGTGGAATTCCAAATTATGATCTTATCTCATGATTTGATTTTCAAGAAAATTGATCAGTCGTGCCATTATATTGGTCCAGTCATTGAAAGGATACTTGTTTCTTATCTCCTTCTCCTTCTTGCTTTTTTCTTCTAGATTTTTTTCCCAATTTGATGGGAGGAGAACACAGACCTCCTCCATGAAGAAAGTGCATGCCATTTAAATTGTGCAATTGATGTAGAAAATATAATTATATTCAGGTTGTGCAATGACGTACATGTAATTGTGCTCCTTGTCTTGGACTTGTAAAAGTGGATTTGGATGTAGGGCTAAACAATATTTTTAATTTTCGGCTTTACGTATGTTCTCGAGTTTTCATCTGATAACTGATGAATTTGGGGAGATCGCTTAGGTGTATCTGTCAAGAACGTTATTTTCTTTCTTAATATTTCATAATGTATATTGCATGATGTAATAAGTTTGTCATTAACCTGATGTTGATTTTAATATATTGACTATTTTGTAATACACTGTACATCGATTTGGGGGATAACAGACGTTACCTTTTATGTTTTAAAGTAGCTGATTTCATCAAATTTCATTGAAAGAGAGGTGTCCTTGATAGTCCGGCAGCCAAATCCAGATTATTGGCCTAACCTTGTTTTATGGTCTATAGTTTTTTTTTCAATGGATTTTGATTGCTTAGACCTTCTATTTCAAGAATCCGATTGCTGACACTCTGTCAGCCTTGAGCAATTTAAGATATATGACGTCATACAAAATGGCCGCCAAAGTACATGATTTTCCTTTAAAAATGAATAATAAATATATAATAAGGACTTTTTCTTCAATTTTTGGCAGCCAAATGTCTGTATCTCTCTAGGACCATCACTAAAAATATGTTTCGTGGTGTTGCATGGCCAGAGATGACCAGCTTATTTGCATATTTTGAAATAGCGCCCTCTATAAACATATTAATTTGAATAAAATATGTGTGCCAGCCAAATGCCAATTTCTTAAATCTATGTCACGTTGAAATCATATTAAATGCTTTTTGGGGGAAACAATTGCAGTTGTGCTGCATTAATCTTTCATAGTGTTTGGTACAAATTTAGATAGGGTAGGTGTGGGGAATGGAAGACCCTTAAGCACATTTGCATAATTTACATAAACATGAACAATGTTACACATACAGACATTTTTGCTTTCTCTTTAGTATTTTTTCTCTTTATTTGGTAACGAAATTGTGGTGATGATGTAACTGATTAATAAGATAACAATGATTAATGACGTCATCACCAAAGGTCTCTCATTACCTACATGTGTAGGTAATAAGGGACAGTTACAAATCAAGACATTTTAAATACAATTTGAATGAAAATGGGATTGTTATAGTTAGTTCAAACACTTTTTGAATGATATACATGCAGCCAATGAACTTACTATAATTTTGAAACGATTTTAAAATAATGGGGCCCAAAATATTTCTGTAGTTTTTTGTTTACCGTAATAAAGGTGCTCTCAAATATGTTAAAATACTTTCAGAATAATTTTCTGGCAATATGACTTTTACATTTATCAAACTCACAGCATAGAAACAACTTCTTAAAATTAAATGCATTCAAATTAGAATGGTGACACGTACAACCAAATATGTTTCATGATAGTGCCTTTCAACATGAAATGAACAACTGGGGAGAAGTAGGCCCCCATCTTGGACCTGGTGTCCCCCATTACCTACACACATTTCTGATCAGACACCATTCATAATGTGAATTGAAACACCCATTCACAACACACAGTGGCCATAAACTTTCTGTGATGTTTGGCACATTTCATAAACTTCCTTTTAAAACTATTTTTTTAAGGGCCACCCCTAAATATCTGCATACACCACAACATTCAGTGAAAATTGTGTTTTTATATCAGAGCAAAATTTTACGATCAAAATTGCTTATCTTGGTCAATTTTGCCAATTTTCTCGTAGAGAGAACGCACTGTATAGTCTTCGAAATTGGATATATGCAGCAGTGTTGTTGAAGGCCACATATGTCGCTATATCAATATTGGATCCAACACGGACAGACAGTGATGGGTTCAAGCTTGGTGGTCTCCAATTCCCTACACCTACCCTACATATGTCAAGAAAAAAATGGCTATGAAAGAATTTATTTTTCAACAAATCGGTGAGAAGTGGTTTTACGGCACACATTATTATTCAATTAATAGGCTTTATTTAGACCAGCATTGCTCCAACGTCAGTGAATGTGGATAAAGCAGTTGACATCTATACTACACAGATGCATGATTTTCAAAAGAAATTACCTTGTGGATTCTATGTCAAAATTTCCAAGAATGTTCAAATTACCGTGGCAGCCATGAAGAAGTCAATGTTGGGGTACGAAAGTCTATGAAAAGTTGATCTACTCCAGAGTAATAGGACTGCAGACAAGTTCAAGAGAGGTCAATGTCAAGGACATTTTGTCATAAGAGCTTTCACCAGTCCCAACAGCACTTTTTGATGATTCTGGAAACGAGCACTCCCATGTCAAAGACGGACTTATAGAATTTGACAAAAGTTGAGATGTCAGCCAGGCATGAGACACTGGAACAACCTTGTACAGTCATTGATGGTTGTGCTCTGCTGTGAATGAAAATCTGATGATGTTTGCTTGGTGTTTGACAGATCCGAGAGTATTTAGAGGTCATAACGGGTCGAGAGTCTTCCAACTGAGTCCCGCGTCACTGCTGCCCTCCAAGAAACTATCTCTTACTGTTCGTCGTCGTCGTCGTCGTTGTCATATAGATCATGGCTCACCCTTGTGACCCGTTTGATGAGACCTTTTGATCGGCATCTGTCTCCTGCAATCCGGTAGAGTGTCTTTAGTATTTAGAGGGTGGCTAGTGATTTCCCTAAGGTCGTCAGTCCATCTGAGCTTGAGTCTTCCTTTGTTACGTGTTTCTTCAAAGGTACCTTGAATGATAATTTGTCAAGGTTGTCTCCTGATCTTCTACTAACGTGACCAAACTATTGTAGCTTGTACTTGTCAATCCTGGTAGCAAGTGGCGGTTGATCTTCGATGATGGACATTGTGTACATTGGTGTTGTAATCTCTTCATGATATCCCAAGTAGCTTCCTCCAACACCACATTTCAAAGGCAGATTGCCGAGCTTCCACCCTCCTTGACAATCATTGACCCAAGAACATTATATAAACTTGTCCACTTGATCAACTTCTTCTCCATCAACCACCATGCTCTGTTGCATGTAGTTAATTTCCACCAATCATGATCTTGGTCTTTTTCACATTGAGGTAGGGTCCAAATTATTCACTTGCATCCTTCACTCTTTTGTAAGGAGTTCTAGTAGTTCTTCTGATGTTCTTGTTATAAGTGTTGTCAGTGGCATACTGAGCAAAAACACTTGGAGGGGCAGAAAAACAATCTGCATCACCACCACTCATACATGTTACATGCAGGCCCCGCAGAACTTTTTTTTTAAAGCGGGTGGGGGGGGGGCTGAAGTATTTACGATCAGGAAGAGAGGAGCGCAAATTGGCGTGGTGTTCAAGGGGCACAGCCCCCGGAAGCTCAAGGGTTTCAGGCATTTATTAACTGTAAGATGAACATATTTTGATACCTCATTTCACCTCGGGTCACTTTCTTTCTTTCTTTCTTTCTAGTTCTCTTTAACATACTTTATACAAAAAGTGAGGGGGCTCGAGTCCCCTGAGCCCCGCTGTTCTGCGGACCCTGACATGTAGGCTTTTAAATAAGCATATTTTTTGCTTGACTGTGGATTTACTAAAAAGTGAGAAAAAACCCAGGAAAATCATGTCATTTCAGCAACATTTGTAAATCACTGGTATCGAATATATAAAAAAACACAGTTTGAATTTTGTTTGGGGGTTCAACTGTCCCCAACCCCCCCCCCCATACCCTTCCCCATTAATACGCCAGAGAGTGTTGTATTGTCGGCGTATCTTAGGTTGGTGATCGTTCGTCCACCAACAGAAACTTGACCATAAAATGCCTTTCTCATGATGAATTCAGCATAGATGTTGAAAATTTATGGTGATAGGTTGCAGCCTTGACGGACAACTTGACCAATAGTGAACCTTTCGGTGTCGCCATTCTCTGTTCTTACTGTTGCTTCTTGGTATTGGTAGAGCGACTGGATGAGTTGAATTATATGTGCTGGAAAGCCCATCTAGCTCATAATCTTCCATAGGCGTTTATGTTGTACGCAGTCAAAAGCTTTGGAAAGATCAATAAAGCTAGGGAGAGAAGTTGTTGAAACGTGTCTCTAGTGTTGCTAACTTCACTATCTTTTCATGACAACAAACTACAGTTGATCGACATCATAATTATATGCGCGAGTCTGCAGGATGATTGGGTGCTCAGAAATAGGCAAAAGCACAAGCAGGCCTTTACCGTCAAGATGAGGTTCTTGTTGAAGTGATTCCAGGCAGTGATGTCATGCCAAGGAAAGGTCTGTCCACAACATAGTTATGATGAAGCAGGCAACATCAAAGAACAGCAAGCGATTGGAATTGATGCTAATGAGAAGATGTATGTTAGGGTCCTAGTGGATGACACAGACGTCTACGTACTACTTTTGCATCATTATCTACATGACGGACTTATAAAACGCCAATTACCATGGAGACGCCCCTTCACAAATCGAACTGTTATTGATGTTCCTGCCAATGTAGACAAGTTAGGAGATATCATTCCATCGATGTTGGCAGGACATGCGTTGACGGGATGCGACACTCTTGGGGCATACTTTGGCATTGGATAGGGTACAATGCTGAAAGTGATGAAGCAGAAGATTCGACTCCCTTAGGACTGAGTTGGCAATGTTGATGCAGCATGGTCATAATTATGTCATCACTCAACCTACTCAATGCTTTGCTTCATGTTATGGACAGTCAACAACCAACTGAATGTCAGAGGCTCGTATCAACGTGTGGCTATCAAGGGTCCGAAGACTAGGAGCTCCAAATACCCCCAAACCTTGCCTCACTACCTCAAACTACTGAAGCGTTTGTAGAAAATGTTAAGAGAACTCATTTGCAAACATGCGTGTGGAAGCACGCATTACAGTCACGACCTTACTTTGCAGAATTAAGTGTTAAATGACACCCTCTTCCACATGGAATATTTTAGGGTTCCCAACACTTTAGAGAGCTTTTAAACAAATTCCAAGATTTTGAAGCAAACTTATAAACGGATATAGTCCTGTATCGTAGTGGTAGTTCGTAATTTTTAGGTTAATTTAAAAGAATCTAGTACCTTAGAATACAAATCTAGTTTCTTAACGCTGTCACTGAAAATGGGCATTTATCACCATATGCCACCTCATATCTATGGGACAGAGAGCATAAAATTCAACCGTGTTTTGTTCGAGTATCAAATTACAAAATAAAAATAAATGTGCAGCACAATCTTTACTCACTGTATTCAGTGCATCTGACTCATGACATAATGATAATCTCATGTTAGAAATTGGTATTTGGCCATCATTTTGACCTATGCAAGTTAATGTGTCTATAGAGGGCGCCATTCCGAATTATGCAAATTTGCATATCATTTGTGATCATACAGCATTGCAATTTTTATTTAGTGATGATTCTAGAAAAAAAATTAAGATATTTGACTGCCATTTAATGTAGTAAAATGCTGTTAAAACTTTTTATATCATTAATTTTGGTTAAAAAGGGGATTTTGGCGGCCATTTTGTATGATGTCACATATCTCAAATTGCTCAATGCTGACAGAGTGTCAGCAATCGAATTCTTCAAATTGATGGTCTAAGGAACTATAATCCGAAGAAAAAAAAACTATAGACCCTAAAACAAGGTATATCGAGATGGCTGCCGGACTATGAAGCAGTTTATAAGTTACAGCTGCTTAAGAATACTTGTTGCATAATGTAATAATCCATTAGTGTATGCATCATTGAATCACCCAAGATTTCAATATGGTGGAGGGATGAAAAGTCTCTTGTAGTTTTGTTTTACATCAAGTAGCATTTTTAAAACTGAGTACTGATAAGATAGCTCCTAATTGTTGGCTATAGTTTGCCCAGTAAAAGTGGTGTCTGCATTTAGGTGCTGTGTTTTGATATAATTTAAGTATGTGCCGGAGAAGTAAATAATGTAAAAAGCTATAATAAAGTTGTTTTAAAGAAGCAATTTCTTCTATATTTTAATTACTATACTCATACTACAGATGGTCCTATCCTCTAGCTTTCTCAGTGACCAGGGTAATGTATGTAAACCACTTAGAGACATAAAAAATGTTTAGTATTCAATTGAAGTCCTCCCTGATGTTAAGTTTGTTTCTATAATAGAAGTAGAAAAATGAGAGGATCAGGTCAATGAAATTCTGATTTAAAAATAAGAAAGTTTATGAATTTTGGAAATTGTCATCAAACGCATAGTGGCATCTCTGTGACATTTCTTGTGAGCTCCCCTACCCTTCGCTCTGTGCATAACATGTCATCAATTTTAATTTTCTTCATTATTGATGATGGAATAGACTTGTCTATACAGGGGTTGAATATAGAAACAGATTCGCAATAATGTAGTGGTTTAGTGGTGGTTATTTTACCTGACTGCTAAGAAAGCATAGATGCTTGTTAGTAAGTAACCAGAGGACCGACAGCTTTAAATCCTCTCCGAAGGACCTGGTAATGAGAATTAATGCCTTACCAAAGGGCACTAACGCATCGACTTGGTTTCGAACCCAGGTTGCCGGATCACGAGACCACTGCTATTCCAACTGAGCTATCGCGCCCTTGGGTGCATGAAAAACTTCTTTAGAGAAAATAGACATGTCTTGATTTTTTTTGGTAGTACATAGCAAATGGGAGGAGAGACGATTCAGCAAAGAATTGCCAATTTGTGTTTGATTGATTACTTTCTTTTATTTAAAATCAGGACCTGATCCTCTCATTTGTCTGCTTCTATTAAAACCAAATTAATATCAGTCAGGGTGGATTTCTCCTGTAAGTGCTATATAAAACCAGAATATTATTATCATCATCTTTTGTTTTGTTTTTGTTTTTGCTCAAAGTTATAAATGCAATGTTATTGTTTTAGTGTCCAAAGATGCCAGATATAATAATTGTTCGAATTCAGAATATACCTTTTTAATAAAACTCTTTTATCAATACAATATGTTTTGAAAACTCTGTGAGATATACTGTATTGATTTTATGCGAAAGACGTCATGTTCTAAGTGTTATTGTTCCCGGCTGTGTGACAGAGAGTGTAGAGTGAATGGTCCTGGTGAAATTTGAAATGTTGCTGGTATTTGGACGAAGTGATGGAGAGTCTAAGAGAGCAGAATGTCTGCTCAGAGCCAGAAAAGGTGTGAAACTTAAATCAGTTGATTCAGTGTTAATGTCCTTTTGGCTCTGAACAGACGATGTAAATTACAGAAACACATTTAATGTTTTACAACAGTTCATTAAAAAACTATTCACGATAAGTTATAAAGCTCAGGCCTCTATTCCGAACAAAAGTTTTGTGATTGGTTTAGTCAATTTCTAGTAACCCTCTCCCCTCCATTGCATCAAATACACTGCCAAGTTAAAATACTAAATAGCAAATTTGTTTTGCCTTTGCAGTATGACCCATTTCTATCTATACTTTTTGTAATCTTCCCTCCTTTTACATATCCCTAAGAAATTTGTAGGAAATTTGTGTATAAACTCATATTTCTGTCTCGTATTAAAAAAGGTTACAAAACACATTATCCAGAGACCATGGTCGAAAGAATATATATGGGAAATTATTGTTAAAGGTATAGACCGGTAGTGGTAAAATTGCGGTTCAATGGTTTTGGGTGCAAACTATCCATTCAATATTGTTTAAATATTTCCTTCAGGTTTAGATGGCAAAACTTAAACCTAAATTCGCAAAAAACAGAAATATATGCCCAAATATTGATGGAGTGCATATCTATATCATTCGCGATATCTATCCAGGCCGGATCGATATGATAATTTACCAAATATATCAATTAGTAGGCGGGAAAATTTGTATCATCATGTATTAGTCAAAACATATTCTTTCACATGATTGGTAATAAAAGCTTTCATTTCATTTTGTGAGGGGGGGGGGGGCGTTTCCCAAAACTGGTCTATACTTTTAAAAAGTGAGCTTGCTCTGTCGAACACCTCATGAATCCACATTTCTAGTTAATGGTGATGGATATTCGAGTGAAGTTACTTTAGCAGTATTAGTATCAAAACATAATCAAAGATATCCAACACAGCAAAGCTCAGCAAAAGACGATTTTATAAAGAAAGTGTGACCATGAAGTTGAAAGTAGCAACTACCGATCTCATATCAGTAGGGCAAACAGAGAGGGCGCTTTTCAAATTCAATTGGGTTAATTAATTTTTAAAATATGTTATTAATGGTTATATGTTTCAAGATTGATTCTAAAAATACTTCATGATATTAACTATCATTCTACGAAGTTTGAATCATTAAATCAAAGGGAGGGGAAAATAGAAATGAACATCTCAAACAAGACGATACTATCTTTTGGCACTGTAACCCTTTGTACGTACTCATTTTTTGAGCTCGGAAGAAGCGTAGTCCGCGACAGATGTTGTACAAATCGTTTGACTCACGAATGTTGATAACGCCAAGAAGTGTATATTATGCCATTTAGTTTAAAGGTAAAATTCGCATAGCGCTTACATTTTTAAAAGCCTTTCTGCCCCTCTGATTATTATGTAAATCCATATTCCAATTTAACCAAATATTTTGAGAATAAAACCCAAATGCTTCTGGTTATTAAGCGTCGTTAATTCGTTTCTTCCATCTATGGTTTAAGCTAGACATAGAACACTTTGATGAAAATAGTTTTATTTTTTTGTTGAGGATCAAGTATTTCATCTGAAAAGAAGATTGGACACCGGTACGACCAGGTGGGGGGGGGGGCACTAACAAAAGCGTTTAAGCAAATTATTCAAATGGTAGATTCTTGATATTAAAGGTAGTGATAATTATGAATACAACAATGACTTTGTTAAGTAAATGAATGGGAAGGATTCCAATTTCTTTAAGCCAGTTATTAGAGCACTCCTTATATATCTCCTCATATTAAATCTTATCTCCATATATTTTATCCTGTTGAGTTTTATTTTCTTAATAATTTGTATATACGTATTATGTTCTTCAAATATGTATAATAAAATTCTTATTTTGCGCAGTCACTAAATGGCATTCTCTTCTGGTTTTAAAAATGGGGAGGGAGGGACTATATAGTTCTACGATTCTAAAGGTTCAAACACAGCAGCTAATGGTGTCAAGTGAGTCGACTCGACATTTAAAGGGCTCGTACGTGTATTCATTCACTAGTATTTTCTACTTCTATTACTATCAATACTTATACTACTACTACTAATACAACTACAACAACTACTACTGTTGTACTACTACTACTACTTCTTCTTCGACTATACTACTATACCACTATTACGCTACCACTAATATCGCATTGCTACTACTACTACTACTTCTACTACCACTCAGGGGTGGCGAAGCATCGTTCAAAGTGTGTGGGGGGGGGTACCAATAAAAAGGTTATTTTCTGGAGAAAAAAGGTGCACCTACAAAGGGAAACCTTACAGCGAAAATATACAATGTTGTGCCATTAGTATATAAACCACTACATTGTGATTACACTATCTGGGATGATTTCCATATTTCTCTCTTTACATGGTCCAAAATACTGCTTAATCATCTTACTTTGCAGTTGAGGTTGATTGTCTGAATATCCATTTGCGAGCGAGGAAACATTTTAAGATATGTGAAGTCGTAGTGCGTAAAATTACATCTTATAAAGAAGGAAAAATAAACAATCCTGATGTGTTTATGACATGCTTAAAAGACCTTTAGAAAAAAGTTATATAAACTATACATGCAGGCGAGCGAGCTTAGGGGAAATCAAAGCAAAAACAAAAAAACAATGTCGCTTTGAATTTTTGGAACATATTTGTCTGGTGAAAGGGAAAGGGGGAACTTATCAAAATGGCAAAGATCAATATAAAAAAGAAAAGGAGCACGTGTCAAATTAAAAAGGGATATTATCAGAAATAAAAATGGGGCCCTTCCTGCACCTGAAAAGGGGTACTTAGCAGAGATTAAAAAGGGACTAATGAGAATAGAAAAGGGGCATATAGTACAAAGGAAAAGGGGCAATTATGATATTTGAAGGGAGCACTAATTAGAGGTCAGAGGTGGTAAGAGGCACTTATAAGAATGTGGAACGGGCACTTATTAGAAATAAAAATGGACTCTTATCTAAAGCAAATGTAAAAATTGGCACTTTCGGGTACTTGAAAGTGTGGAGGCGGGTTGGATGGATGGGTATTGTGTCCCCCTGTCCCCACCCCCTGGTGCGCCACCACTTCTTCTACTATACTACTACTATTACTTCTTTTATGCTAGTACTACTACTTCTTCTAGCCTACAACTACTACAATTTATTACTACTACTTCTACCACCATCACCACCACCACCACCCCCACCACCACCACTACTACTACCACTGCTAGTACTACTTATTCTTATTATTATCAATCTTTAATTAGTGAGCTTCAAATGTGCATCGTCAAACCTTGGACTGACGCCATCTTGCCATCCAAGAAAGATCGTTTTCCCCTTTCAAACATAATTTCAAAAATTGTTTCTCTTTTCTGAAACCATTTTTAATAAGAAAACTGTAACATGACAATCATGCCGAGGCAAGCATTAAACATTGCAGATTGTTCCTTTAAAATAGCGTCCGCGATGGTGCGCAGCCTTAATCCTAGTCTTATTCGAGACACGAATATACACATTCGTTATTCGAGACCCGAATGTACACGAAGAAGAATAAAATCATTGAAAGAAGTAGATAGGGCGTAACAGATTCCTTCTATCCTGGAGAAATGCCTGGTATTGGAATAAGAATTTATTTTTTTTCCTCAGTCGATCAAGGTTGACTGTAGTCATATGGAGGGAGGCTGATAGAATAAACTACTTTGAAAAGCAATATCAAGACCCATGTACATGGTCATTGCACTTACTTGTCCGTATCACTTTTGATTGTTCTTCTCGTTTTGTTAAATTGTATCCTTCTATAGCATTCTTTTAGAAATATAATGCAATGTTTTTATCCTCGATGTTCAGAAAGCTTATCTCCTAGCTTATTCAATTTTCTTAATTTTATTAAGTAAATATATAGTGCATAACCAATTTTGTGGAGCTAAAGAGGTCCATGTCAAAATAACTAAAAAGTGGACTATTTCTTTGAGTTGGTTTGATGGATGGATATTTTTTCATCAAAAAGAAGGCCAATATCTTTTTCATTTCTTTATGCGGATAATAATTATTGTATACATTTCAAACAAAACAAAGACAAATGAAAAATAAAACACGTTCCTATCATTTTTTTAAAATAAGTATATAACTACTACATTAATTCAATGACATGAAACATATTCCGAGCTTGACGATTTAACCGCTGACGATCCGGGGGGGGGGGGGGGGGGTAATGAATGAGCCCTATTATTGTCGTTGGTCCAATTCGTGAGAAAATATTTAGCATCGAATCAGCCCGCCGGCAAATGAGCGAAAGTGTGTGTGTGGGGGGGGGGGGGGTAGTGAGCACTATTTTTCACCCAACCCCTCCCCCTCATTTTTTCCGGGGGCGTGTAATTTTTTTTTAAAGGTAAAATTAACGTTACCATTTAAAAAAAACTGTTCTTCTTGCCAGGGGAGGAGGAATCAGCCGCCCCCCCCCCCACCCGGATCCGCAACTGGGGTTGGGTAGGGAGGGATTAGTGCCCCTGATGTTGTCCTGTGAAGTTCATAGTTCAGGTAGAGAAATCGTTATATCACGGGTTCTTTTTCTTCTTCTATATACTTTAATGTGGTTTAAAACATTCATTTCGGTTCTATTTAGTTCACATTATGTTGTATTTATGTTATATTTGGTGAGAAAAATAAGCCCTTTTTTCAGAGAAATCAAGATTTTAGGAAATTGTATGCAATCAAAAGAGCATGGAAGAGTCGGTGGGATTCCCTAAATAATCATCGACAAACAGTTTGCATTCACCTTCTCACCATACTTAGTTCGCCCCTGCAGATACTTACTAATTGTCCATCGTGAAAACGAGATTTACTAGGTTAAGACTCGATGTACGGTAGTGTAGAAATTATTATTTTAAAAAGATTTTGCATTCAATTTTGTCTTTTTTCTCCGTTGCAACGCAATGCATCGAATTTCATTTTAATTCTTTTTTAAATTGTATTCAATACTTTTCTTTCTTTTTGCCGAATAAATAATAATAATGATAATAATATTAATTGTTACATTTGTTAGTGTACTAGAATAGTAGTAAGTATTTCCAAAATAATGTGTGTGCCAGGTCAAAGGGGCACCACATCTTTAGAGGTGCGTAGTCTAGTGGGCCCGTCAAAGAACTGTGAATCCCATTTTTGTGGGCCGAGTCCCAGCAGCTGCACTAACGCTCTCAATGTTCGGTTTCCGGTCATTGGTATAACTCGGTAATTGAAGAAAGAATAAGGCGGGTAGGGTATATGGGAGGGGCTCGTATCATATAATTTTCATTAAATTGCCCTTTCTCTTTATTTCTTTGCGTCTTCTTTTCCTTGCTTTACCACTCTCCTCTTTGAAAACGTTTTAACGCCTCTATATGGAGTGGGGAGGGGGTGGGCGGTGTATAAGGCGAGTTTCGCACAAGGAAATGCTAGGGAAGTAGGGAGGTTTGAGAGAGGTCGTACCGTGTTATATTTCCACTTTCCCTCTTCCTCCAAAATGTTTTTTCACTCTCCAATTTGTAAGGATTTGTGTCACCACTGTGAGGCGGAGAAATTAGCCCGGGGGGGGGGGGGGGGTGGGAGGGGGCATGTGTCACAAAGTTAATTAAATGTAAGTAATAGAATGAATAAGGCAGTTGAGTAGGGGTGTAGGAGGGGGTTGTATACTGTTTTTTCGCATTGCCTTGCCCTCCATCCTCCTCCCTCCCCTCCCTTTCCCTATCATTTCCCTTAATATTTTCTATAAAATAATTTGTGATAAAATAACAATATAAACTTTTATAAAGCTTAAAAATCATTCGAATTACGCGGATGCAGCTCGAAACCGACATGCACTGAGGCCAACCGCGGTTGTCGAGCTCTTTGACCAGACAACAGTATTTGTTTAGGTTCATTAGACTGTCAACCCACGAGACCGACATTTTCCTATATCTTTCCTCGTGTAATTCATAGTTTTATCATTATTGTTGGAAGTGTCCATCTAATGGGTTATCGGTCTACTGGGATGGTCCTTCCTATGGCAGGCCAGTCGTGAAAAGCACCCATAGATTTGACGATAATTTATTATTATGACGCTATTTCTGGGAAATCAATTGAAGGTTGAAAGTTTAAGATATTCATCCTTCCGTCTCGTGCAAAAATCGGGCTTGTAAAACATATTTTCACGTGTTGACCTATGGTGCACGTATCTTTCGAAGAGTACTACAAAAGTGCTATTAAGTAGAATATCTTGTAATTATGGGTCTTTGATGGAGTACGGTTGATTTCAGGCTAAACGGGCATGTGTATTAATTATCCTAAAATGATGACAGCGTCTAAGGGTAAATATCTTTAATACATTAAGTATTTTAAAATCAAGACTTAACACAAAATTTAAAATGTTTATTAACATGCTTATTTTCATTTGTAAGCTAATTTGAAAAGACAAGATCTAAAATTAAAACGCAAAATTGCCTGGGCGTGCAACTACGATAAAAAGCCTTTGTAGTCTAAATTTAAGACGCTACAATAAAAAAAAAATTAAAAAAAAGAGAAACGTATAGATCAGTGCTTTATGGTGTCAGCCAAATTTATTTTATGTAATTGTGAGGCTGTATGATTGTTGATACAATACTGTTCAATTCATCTCATCTTAAGATAAATCCATTTCATTTGCAAATTGTTATCTTCTCATGACTGAATGAAAGAATACAATGTAGTCTTTACAAACGAACGCAAAGTTGTTCGTGTATACTAATTTTTTGTTTTTACAGAGTCAATATGGATGGACAAGGTACACATTTCACACACATGTAGGTTACTGAGCACGATTGTTGTGATAATAGGTGGCTATTTACATTGATATCTATTTATAACAGGGACTAACATTTTGAACAACATAGGAGTATGGAATTCTAGACTATAAAAATGAACTTAAAGGTCTACGATTATTATAACAACCAGCACGCACATTACATGCGCTGCATTAAAGCCTCCTGAAGTCACCTCATGTCGACCTCGAATATACATGATAGTTAGAAATTGAACAAAATTGGTTATCGTAGGAATGTTCGCAAACATTTAGATGCTCATGCATATTTAAAAAAATTAAAGGGGGATAGGGGAAAGGCCCTTTATAGACTTTTGTTTGTGTAAAAACACAATATGTCATGAACAATACCATATACATTCACGTTCGAAAAACAAAGTGATATGGTCAATTACGATACTATTGTGCAAACATTCCATAACGATGAAAAAACAATACAATTTAGTAGTATTCAAGTATTAAATAGATTTGTAATAGCACAGATATGCATTTCCTTTAATATCATAATTTTATAATATTTGCATAACACATATTGACGATCATCATGGGTGAATCCAGAAGGATGACAGGGGATGCAACCGTGAATCTCTCCCCCCCCCCCTCCCGCCCATTTAACATAAATATTCTTGACTGTTTTGTATCAGTCCTACTTTTATTTTTCCCTTTTACAATTTGTCCCATTAAACAAAATTATTTCGTCTTTAGACCCACATTTATTTTCTCTTCCTTATCGAAATATTTTGGGGATAGAACTCCCTTTACAGGAAGAGATGGGGTGAGGGTCCAATCACTGGATCGTCCCCCCTAAAATGTTGACAAAATGCAAGAAGAGAGTATGCTATGTTTTAAAAATGCTAGACAACCTAAGACCTATTTAAAGGGAAAACAATACAAGAGGACAAATAGGGGGGGGGGACGCATCTCCATGAATTATTAGAGGGGTCATCCCCCGAAATTTAGAAAAACAAATCTTTTTAATGCATTTTTGGTTTATTCCGTCATATTTTTCAGCAAAAGGTGAGTCAAGACTGCCCCCTCCCCACCCCACATTTTGTCATGGATAATAGACTAGACTGTGTGATGGGAAAAGCACCCAAAACCTTTAAAACCACAATGCACCCCCGCTACCCCCCCCCTCCCCCAGCTAAGACCAAAACAAAAATCGCCGCCATCAAGTTCAATTAACATTAGCAAATAACACCAGAAAAACGAAGGTAGGCCTACTCCTGCGATACCCCCCCCCCCCCCCCCCCCTCGGGCTCAGAATTCAAACAACGTCTTTTTAAAATGTAATAAATAGGTCTACATGCAAACAGAAAGACTATTTAAAATAAATCAGCATCCTTTAATACCAAGCACCATTATTCGCTTGTAATGTTTGTCTACGTATATAAAGGATCAGCGTAATGTACATGCTGCTATACGGAGACCAGTTTCCTTGGTTAAACCTTGGATTCTGCGTCACTAAAGACGGGGAGACGGCACTAGCCTAGGTCGTACCTACGGATATCGAGCGCAAGGATCCATAGTTCTACCTAGGATATTATGTGGATCGGCTGACTGGTTTTGATGAAATTGATGTATCGATTAAGAAAAGAGTGATTCATTTAATTTGTTATCCACTATGTGATATTTTAAATTTTTCAATGAGTATGGGTATTTTCCCAGACGGGTAAAAAATAGGAAAAGTGATATCTGTTCTTAAAAATGGATTGTCTGATTGTTTAAATAAATGTCGACCTATTTCTGTACTGCCTATATTTTCTAAAAAATTTGGAAAATGTCTTTTTAATCGACTTCTAAAATGTGTGGATCAGTGCAATATATTAACAAAAAGCCAGTATGGATTTCGTCCAGGGTACTCTAGATCTTCTGCTATAGTTGATCTGATTTATAAATTTACTTATGCTTTTGATAAAAAGAAAAATTTGATTGGTTTGTTTCTTGATTTGAGTAAGGCTTTTGATACTCTAGACCATTCAATTCTTTTTCATAAATTAGAAAATTATGGTATTCGTGGTATTCGTTTAGATTTATTTCAAAATTATTTAACTAATCGTAAACAATTTGTAGTTGTCAATGGTAATGAGTCTTATTTGAGTGCTGTAGGATGTGGAGTGCCCCAGGGATCCATTCTTGGTCCACTTTTATTTCTCATTTATATGAACGATATTTGTGCATCATCTCAAAAGTTGGAATATATTTTATACGCCGATGATACCAGTGTCTTTTTATCCGATAACAATATTGACGATTTGATTCTTGATTTTAATGATGAATTATTGAAAATAAATCCATGGTTGATCTCTAATATATTAATTTTAAATACTAGAAAAACTCACTATATGATCTTTTCTAATATGTTTATCGATTGTGACACGTTGGTTGTTTCTTTAAATGATAATGTAATTAATCGTTGTAGTTCCCTGAAAGTTTTAGGTGTAACAATTGCCAGTAAATTATCTTATATATATATATATATATATATAATGGTTTATTTATTCAAAAATCACATTGCAGCCCAAAGGCTGAATTGCACGATTTTTTTACAAATCTTTGACATAAAAACAGATTATAATGAACATTGTAAAAAGCATTACACAAAATAATAACTGCATACAAAATTAGTAACGCAATAATATTCAACTAATATTCTTTAATTGTTCAAATAGTTCACACAATCATGATTACTGAGACCAAAGGCACTCACATTACACAGTCATATAAAATCAAAACTCACGAAATCATGCAAATTACGGAGAAAATCGGAGCACAACTTTGTCTGTTTGGCGGCCAAAAAGCGCCCTCTACGCCCTCCTTGGAAGGAGCACATTGATGTTATCTGCACGAATATTTCTAAAGGTATAGGTATTTTAAATAAAATCAAACATTTTCCTTCAAATATTTTGATTATGATTTATAATGCCATTATATCTCCTTATTTTAGTTATTGTAACCTTGCCTGGGGATCCTCAACTGATCATGCAATGAAGAGATTATTGCGCTTGCAAAAAAGAGCTATTAGTTTAGTCTTACATGCCGATTATTTTGCTCATACTAAACCTTTATTTCTAAAATTAAAACTTTTGAATGTCCTAGATCTTTGTAATTATAGTTTTGCAACATTCATGTACTTTTGTTTTAATAATTTCATACCAATTAGTCTTTCCAGCAAATTTTGTTTTAATTTTGCATTAATTCTCGAAGTTCTTCTAATTTTCATTTTAATAAAATAAGACTAAATATAACCAGGAATTTTTATTTTTTTAAAGGGCCATAATTGTGGAATAATATACCTCAAGATATAAAATCTAGTCCATCAATTAATGTTTTTAAAAGGAGATATAAATCATTTTTAATCCAACAAAATAATTAAAGATTGATTCTGTAAACGGTCTGGTTTTTATTTTGTTTTTGTTTTTTGTTTCCCCCCCCCCTCTATTTAGGCCTTTTTCTCTTTTTTTAGTAATAATGTTAAATCACCTTCTCAAACAACAACATAATACTGTATCATATACTGTAATACTGTTTTGGTGGCAGCACCAATAAAGCCATTGGCTTTCCTATAGCTGTCTCCACATTCATATATATTTTGGTTGTTGTATTGTATTGTAAATGTTTCTCTTTAACTGGCTCTTTAAAAAGAATAAACCAATATTTGCCTGTTAAAAAGGATTTATATAAACAATATTTAAAAAATCCCCATCTTAGAGCATTGTGCGGATCACAGCGTGCGTATCCATAGTTATGTTTTCTCTGCGTCATTGCTTTGTACGGACAAATAGAACTATGCCCGGTCAATATTTTTCTTTTTACTGCCCAACAGTCAGTAGCGAATTTCGAGCCTGTTGCTTTGACTAATCAGAGGCTACAATCTTCACTGATACGCGGTATCTTTGTTGTATTTTAATAAACTTATATCTCATTTTGTAGAATGATCTAATTGATATGATCGCTATGTATTTCGTAAAGAATGTTAACAAATATGTTATACTTGTTAGAAGCGACTCAACTGAGTACGATATAATTAAATCCTTTAACCTACATATCAATTCCACTTACTATCCTATTTAATATTCATTTTTTATCGGATTATTACCTAAGATGTGAAATCTGCAATATTCCTGATTGGCGTCATGGATTACGCAGTTTGGTATATTCGTAGCCGAAAGCTCAAAGATAAGTGAGAGGGGAGATTATCTGTGATCTTCTTGCAGGATCCGAATATCCTACCACGCACCTAAATACATACCATCACAGTGTGTGGGTGTGTGTGGGTGTGTGTTAGGGTGTGTGCGTGTGCGTGTGCGTATCTGGGAGTGTGCACCTGTGCAGCGGTTATGGCATAATGTATTAGTTAAGTTTGAGCTTAGAGAATTAGGTATGTCTTTTGGGGGGTATTCATTTAGGGTTGTCCGGTGATTCCCCACGAATAAAGATATTTAATACAATTAATTTGCAATGAAATATTGGATATATCGATGCAGGGAAAGTCTGTATTATCGTCTTTGGTTTATATTATTAAATGATTTGTATTGCTTCAGAATCACACAAAAAATTGAAAAAAAGATGTGTGTGTGTTTCTGTCTCTCTCTCTTTCTCTCCCTCTATTTTCCTATCCCTTTCTATGTCCTCTCTCAGCCTCTCTCTCTCCCTCTTTCTCAATGCCTCCCCCTATCTCGTTCTCTCTTTCTCTCTTCTTTCCTCACTCTTTCTCTCTCTCTCTCTCTCCCTCTCCCTCCCATTTTATTACTTTTTATCTTATTCGCGCATTCCGATGGCGGGTGAAAGGGGGGGGGGTGCCCAAAACATTTGTAGCAAGCAATAGAGAAGGGAACGTCATGATACTTTCCTCTTTTTTTGTTCTCTCCAAAATTGTTTGATTGCCTGATTAGAAAGAACAAAAATAATGATAATATTAGAAGAAAAGAAAAATGGAACAAAATTAACGCTCTTATCTTAAACTTGACTCTTGATATAAAAAAGATCATGTGTCAATTAGTTATCTTGAAGTTGTTAACACTTGAGATCAATGATTCATCCTCTATTTAATTTAATGTGATAATACACTCAAAACGGTATAGATTTTACAGTAAAGAAACTCCCATACTGGATACCAGGCGCGTACGCAGGATTTTTTCAAGGGGGGGGGGGGGCGTTAACATTTATAAATCGGATCAAAAATACCTTTGAGATGCATTTCGAAATCGTTTATAGTACAATCAACAGAATATATACATTTCGTAAAGCTTGACGTATTGGGGCATAAAAAAGATCCAGGTAAAGGGTATCGGAATTTTATTGGGCAGGTTGGAAAAAGCACGAGTTGGAATGCTATGAATTTTATTCATTGACAGGTTTATCGATTGAAGATTTTGAACATCAAACCGTCCTGGTATAAATGTTATTTTATTGCCCGACAAATTGATTATTTCTAATCTAGGTACATTTGCTAGATCGGAAGCTAATATGGTGACAATTAGATTCTGGTTCAAATCAACATTTACCAGGTTACTTAGTCCGGAAATACGGGAAATGGATGTCATCAGGTTATTGTTTGCTGATAGGGAGGACAGCATATGTAGTAGGGTTAAATTGTGGATATTCTTTATCGAGCAAAAGTTGAAGTTTACAACGCGAAGGCATCTTGGTCAGTATCCTAGCTATCCCATCGGCATGATCGGGAGAACTTTCCACAGTAATGGTCAGTTCTATGAGATTTTCGAGAAGTGGGATTTCCTGCAGTTTGATGACATCACTCTGGTACGAGACATACAAACCCTTTAATGAAAGGATGCCGCTGATGTTACCAAGTCCAGAAAGACTGTTGCTGTTGAGATGTAATTTGTAAAGCTCTGGATTGAAGGTATCCTTGAAGATTTCACGGATCCTGTTCTCATTTAGGATCACAGTTTTTAAACCAGGCAACAAGAAAGAACCGCTCGATATCTGCGAGATCAGGTTACCTGTAAGATCTACTTTCTTTAACTGCAGGAGACCCGATAGTGAACCCCTGTGGATGGACGTAATTTTGTTAAAGCTCAGGCCGAGGATTTCTAGCTCCTCGGGAATCTGATCCCCTTGGGTAATTGTGATCTTGTTGTGTTCCAGCATAAGCACTTTTAGTTTTGGAGCATGAGAATTCAGGTTGCTACCAATGCTGCGAATATTGTTGAACATTAGATTGAGTTCTTGTAGTGACGAGAGATTGTGAAACACAGGAATAGCTGTGAGGGCGTTGAGGGATAGAGTAAGGTATTTCACCTGGCGTAGGATCGTAAACAGTCGATCATCGATAAACTTTAAACCGTTTTCCATTAAATCGAGATAGATGGTACCCGTCTGATTCTGGAAAAGATCAGGTGATAATTTTGAATATGGTGCATTGAGATCGAGGCCACGAAAGGCTACATCTTCAAAAGTGTGTTTTAGCTGAGCCCCTACCCGGAAGACCCCTTGGCAGGAAACGTGTTGTAATGTACCGAAACATGAGCAGTCTCTGCAGATATCAATATGTTCAGGAACAGCGAAGTACAGCATGGCAAACAGCATGAACAAAGCAAGGCATGGTTTACCAGAATGTCCCCGTCGTCTGGGTGCCATCGTTCCGTCTTTGTTGATGAAAAAAAACCTGGAAATGTAACGATAAAAAAATGAAATGACGGGTGCATGCGTATTGCGGAAGGTTCGTTATTCCGATGGCTCGTAATTCAGAAGGTTAACAAGGCCGAACACAAAACTTTCTTTACAACGGGCTTTATTTCCTAGTTAGTCAAAGGGGACGTCTAACCAGGTATTTAGTTCGTTTTAAAAGAAGAATAAAAAGAGAGAAACAGGTCAGTGAAAGTTTGAGCAGTAACTGATTGAAAATATGAAAGTTATTAATTATTTTTTAAGGTGTGATTTAGCAAATACAAATTGACAACTGTGCGACGTATCTTTTGAGCTCCCCTCCTATTTGCCCACTACCAAAAAAACTTCAGAAATTGATATTTTCTCTAAAGAAAATGTTCGTTCATACATTCAAAAAACTAAAATATATTTACAACTTTTCAATTTGTAATCAGATGCTAAAAAATCCACCAATTTGTTTCTCTCATTTTCTACTTTTATTAAAGCAAGGTAATATGAAGGTGGACTTTCCCTTTAAATGGTGTTAATTCCTCATTTTTGCGTTGCTCTAAAGGACTACAGCCCGCCAAACCCTTAACGTTCCTCCAGCGATCCGATTTTCGAAGAAATGGCAATTATATTTGATTTGAAATCTAGCTATACAAACATCATCGAACGCGTTTATTTCCTAAATAATGATATGAATCCAAACAAACGGAATTTTAGTGCATTTAGCCATTCTACTCAGAATCAACTTGAAATCGTAGACATTCGCACCACTGGTCTGACGTTTGACTACGATTGTGAGCCGATTTAGCTTTTCCTTTCCAAAATGAAGCTTGATATCATTTGAAATTTTATTTTATTAATTCATTGAATATTTAGATCCTTAATCATGAAGGTTTTTTTTACAAATTCGGATGTTCACATTAAATGGCATGGTAAATTCATCCAAAATCGGATCGTAGTCAGATCGTATAGTTTGCGGTTGGCTTAATGGAAAATGACGTGTTATCAAAAATAAAGGCCAAGAACGTTGAATTGTCAAATATTGAAGTGCAAACGTCGTGAGCGCCCAGCTCATTGATTAAAGTGTTTTGGGGGGTATGAAATCAAGTTTAGAACAACGAAAATAGTAAATCATTACTTGGAAAATGTTATTTACACGAATCGAAGAGATATATATCTTACAATAATAATTTATTTTATTTCAAAGCTTTAAACTTTCTGCCTCATAATTTTCTATGCAATCCCCATGCTTAATATTTTTTAACGTGAAATTAAGTTTAGAATGACGAAAAGAGTAATTTGCACTTCATAAGGTTATCTAGACTAATCAGATAAACTTAATAATTGACTCACAATTAATTACATTCACACTTCACCAACGATGAGGATTGTCTTATAACTCTTTTAAAATATGTTGAAGGAAAGACAACAAAAAATTAACTTACCAAATAAAGAAGAACTGATCCAGAGAACAAGTGTACGTATAACTATCTACGATCAGGCAGAATAACACATTTTCGTTGTTTCATCCGCAATAGCGAATTTAATAATCCTATCGGAAGCTTTATCTCAGCTACATGTATAATGTGTCACTCTCGCGACGAGAGATGGCTTGCGAGTGGACATTATTGAGCTTACACACGTCCTCTTATATGTTCCATTTAATTTGCGATTATAATAATCCTAGCCATGATGACTGTGAGTTACCTTTGTAGGCTCAATGTGCAGATTAGAAATTCAAGCCAATGACCGGTGTAATAGCAATTAGTATATCCTGCATCAACAATTTCGTCCTTGTTTTCACGAAGTGACGGTAGTGAGGAAAATCGTAACGCAAAGTGAATGCAATTTTTTTTCACTACCGTCACTTCGTGAAAACAAGGACGATTTATTGGTTTTTGATTGGTTAGAAGCGTGTCACATGATCAAAAATTAACACACACATTTTCAAAAGTACTCTTTACCTCACGTAGGAGGTACATATTTCTATGAAAATAATAAAGTAATGACAATTTTATGTCGATATTGGTTATTTCGTCCATATGCAAAATGGCCTGTGATACACTGTATAATCCCTGTAAGTTGCTTATCATAATCACAGGTCCCTTTTTAACATAAAGTCTGGGCTTTCTCTCGAGTTCACTTGCTTACCAAACCACTTGTGGTCAATTTTCATTTCGGTTTAATAAAAATTTGGAGTGGACTAAAAGACTATTGTTATTAAAGGACCCCTTTGAAGACCATCTTTCAGCTGAAAAGGGTGATTCTTCAGCTGGTGCCTATGTTGTTTTGTGCAAACTTACACGCATGACAATTAGCTATAGTTTTTACCGTTACCCCAAAAAAGCAGTCCGTTATTTCTTTCGTATACCGCATCTCAAATTCCAATTCTTAAAAAGAGCCATTTTAACAAAATTTGCCTGTTAAACAGGATTTATATAGAGAAGTAAATTTAACCGTCTTAGACTTAGCGCGCGTTTCCATTTTTAACTTTTTGTACGCGGATGAAGAACTATGCTCGGTTGATATTTTTCGCTTTCCTGTCTAGCAGTCAGTAGCGAGTTTTATATATCTCTCTTTTATGTTGAATAAATCTAGTCATCTGATTGGTCGAAATTGGACTCGTGATTTCACCCATGCCCGCCTAACGGTCAATAGTTAATGAGAAAGATGCCCGTTGCCCCGAGTAACGGACCGCATAATTAAATTTTGCTGAAATCCCCATTGTTTTACGTGTAAACAAGTTTCTTTGTGCGAGCGCGGATACCGTACAGTGCAATGTGTGTGCGATTCCCCAATAATCGTAACATTCAGGCAACCCTCCAGCGAAGATTTCTGTGATGTTTTAACTAATTTTTACTCAACAAAAGGATAAGGTAAGA
Organism: Strongylocentrotus purpuratus; assembly: GCF_000002235.5. Classification (NCBI taxonomy): domain Eukaryota; kingdom Metazoa; phylum Echinodermata; class Echinoidea; order Camarodonta; family Strongylocentrotidae; genus Strongylocentrotus; species Strongylocentrotus purpuratus. The sequence goes on from NW_022145594.1 coordinate 32,305,884, forward strand.
ATTCGTTGTAGATTTATTTTGGTGAATTCGGTATATAAAGGATATATGAACTGTTTTAATATTGGAGGCATCGCTGTTTCTATACTGGCTCTCGGGCACGTTACATCCTGCTATGACCCCTCGGTGCGCCGCCGCGCCCATAGCAGTCAATATAGTTATATCATTCCTGTAGTTTTTACCGATCTGAGGTTTAGAATCTTCATATGCGGTATCTTTGTTATATTTTAATTAATATCTCATTTTGTAGAATTATCTAATTAATATGATCACTTTTTATCTGGTAAAGAATGCTGTAAAATACGAAATACTTGTTTGAAGCAACTCAACTGAGTACGATATAATTAAATCCACCAGCCTATTTTATATTCAGTTTTCATCGGATTATTACCTAAGATGTAAAATCTAAATGATTTTTTTTTCCGTGGAAAGGCCTTGCAATATTCCTTATTCGGTTTATGGATTACGTTCTTTGGCATTTTCGTAGCCAAAAGCTCAAAGATAAAAGCATTTATGCTTTCTTGGCAGTCAGTTAAAATCCACCACATAACATAACATAACATAACATAAGTGAGAGGGGAGATTATCTGTAATCTTCTTTTGCATGATCCGAATATCCAACCACGCACCTATTTGCATACGATCACACTAATCATGTGCGTGTGTGTGTTCGTGTGCGTATCTGCAAGTAAGTACATGTTCAAAGGTTATAGCAGAATGTAAAAGCTAAAGGGGCTTTCACACCGGGCCTTGCGTAGAGTTGCGTAGAGTTGCGTAGAGTTGCGTAGCTACTACGCCGATCGTACGCAACCCTACGCCGATCGTACGCAACCCTACGCAACTGTACGCGGAGGGACGCGAATGGGTACGCGAGATGAACGCAAAAAATTAAACATGTTTAATTTTTTTCGCGTACCTTCAGGGGCTTTCACACCGGGCCTTGCGTAGAGTTGCGTAGAGTTGCGTAGAGTTGCGTAGCGACTACGCCGATCGTACGCAACCCTACGCCGATCGTACGCAACCCTACGCAACTGTACGCGGAGGGACGAAAATGGGTACGCGAGATGAACGCAAAAAATGTTTATATTTTTTCGCGTACCTTCGGCGTAGACTTTCTACGCAGAAACTACGCAACTGTACGCCAAGCCTACGCAACTGTACGCCAAGCCTACGCAACTGTACGCTAAGCCTACGCAACAATACGCTACCCTTCGCCAGTCCGACGAAGCATTAAAAACGTATAAAGATTTTTTGTTGTATATACCTGGATGTAAACTTGGCAGGTATTGATCATTATTTTGAAGGGAAATGCTATTTTTGTTTAAATGTGTGCGTTTTCACATTTATTCTGTTCATGAAGAAAAAGTGTTTCTTTGACTTTATGTTGTATTCTTGCTTGTAATTATGTTTGTACTACTACAAGGATTTTCAGACTGACATGTTTTGCTTGTTATGGTTTATTCAATTTGTGATGTTGACATCTCAGGCTGTTGATATAATAAACAGAGATAAGACTCACAAACTGATGCCTCATGCGAAATGTTATTATGTTTTGTGGAAATCTGTATGTATTTGTGTCGGTTTGTTTGCTTGTGTGTACGTTTATGGCCCTGTTTGTATGTTTGTAAAATAATTTTGTTTAATTGAAATGAGCAAAGAAATAATTTTGTCTCACTCTGTTAGTGAGACTGAGTGAGTGTGTATGTCAGAAGTAATAAATGACTAACACTTATATCATTACATTGTCACATACATATACGCTACGGACAAAGGACAACAGCTATCGTCTTCAAACTTTCAGGAAACTGTTATGGAATGATATTTACAAATGAGTGAAAAAAAGGGATATGGTCAACAAATATCAGACTTCTGTCCACATTTATTCACAAATCAAAATAAGCGCTCTTTTGTTGGCGTTTTGAGGTATCGAATCACATCACGTGACCTTGCAATGTACATCAACAGAAAGTTCATTTATTACCCTTGTGAATGAGTATAATAATGTAGTACATCCACAAAAATGCCTGCATTTTTTGGAAAATAGTATCTTGAACAATGTAACATTACTGCAAATTAGCCTCAGCAGTTGTTAATACCTACTAAAAAAATTGAAAAAATAACGGTCAAAACCGTGTACCAAATGCCACTTTTGGCAACCCTACGCCAGGCCTACGCAACCCTACGCCAGGCCTACGCAACCCTACGCCAGGCCTACGCAAGCGTACGTAACCCTACGCCAATTGCCTACGCCGTAGGTACGCGGTGCCTACGCACAGGGTACGTAACTATACGCAAGCCTACGCAAAACCTACGCAGGGACTACGCCGAAGCATCAATTTATTCATGAGTACGCAGCTTAACTTCGGCGTAGTCGGTACGCAACACTACGCAACTCTACGCAGATCCGGTGTGAAAGGGGCTTTCGGCGTAGACTTTACTACGCAACTGTACGCCAAGCCTACGCAACTGTACGCCAAGCCTACGCAACAATACGCTACCCTACGCCAGTCCGACGAAGCATTAAAAACGTATGGTATAAAGATTTTTTTTAGGACCTGGATGTAAACTTGGCAGATATTGATCATTGATCATTCTTGCTTGTTATTCTGTTTGTACTACTACAAGGTATTTCAGACTGACATTTTTTGTTTTGTTATGGTTTATTCAATTTGTGATAATTGACATCTCAGGCTGTTGATATAATAAACAGAGATAAGATTCATAAACTGATGCCTCATGCGAAAATTTTATTATGTTTTGTGGAAATCTGTATGCATTTGTGTCGGTTTGTTTGATTGTGTGTACGTTTGTGGTCCTGTTTGTTTGTTTGTAATATAATTTGTTTAATTGAAATGAGCAAAGAAATAATTTTTTCTTTGTTAGTGAGACTGAGTGAGTGTGTATGTCAGAAGTATTTCTTTAATTTTAATAAATGACTAACATTTATATCATTACATTGTCACACACAAATACGCTACGGACCAAGGACAACGGATATCGTCTTCAAACTTTCAGGAAACTGTTATGGAATGATATTTCACAAATGAGTGAAAAAAGAGATATGGTCAACAAATATCAGACTGCTGTCCACATTTATTCACAAATCAAAATAAGTGCTCTCTTTTGTTGGCGTTTTGAGGTATCAAATCACATCACGTGACCTTGCAATGTTCATCAAAAGAAAGTTCATATATTACCCTTTTGAATGATACATAGTACAATAATGTAGTACATCAACAAAAATGTCTGCATTTTTTGGAAAATGAAATCTTGAACAAATTAACATTACTGCAAAATAACCTCAGCAGTTGCTAATACCTACTAAAAAAACTGAAAATTTAACGGTCAAAAACGTGTACCGAATGCCACTTTTTACTATTAAAACTTATGGCAGGTTTATAAATGTTATTTTCTGCACTCACTATTTTACGCATGCAAAAGAGACCCACTGCCCCTTGGATGTCACAGTTTGTCAGAATATTATTATTATACTAAGATCAAGTTATGTTCACATGTAATAACATGTACAATACTTTGTACACTGCACAGTTTATTTATACAATAAATTGAACTGTTTTTTAACATATTTTTTTATTATATATGTTTATAAAGCGCCAATGGCTATACTCGCGGCTCCTACGAGCGTCTATTGCATTTTTACATGGCATTTTCTCCCACAGTAAGCAACCGTACGCAACCGTAAGCAACCCTACGCCAGGCCTACGCAACCGTAAGCAACCCTACGCCAGGCCTACGCAACCGTACGTAACCCTACGCCAATTGCCTACGCCGAAGGTACGCGGTGCCTACGCACAGGGTACGTAACTATACGCCGATCGTACGCAAGCCTACGCATAACCTACGCAGGGACTACGCCGAAGCATCAATTTATTCATTAGTACGCAGCTTAACTTCGGCGTAGTCGGTACGCAACACTACGCAACTCTACGCAGATCCGGTGTGAAAGGGGCTTTAGTTTGAGCTAAAGGAATCTTGTATTTCCTCACGAATAAAGATATGTAATACAATTATTTTTGCAATGAAATATTGGATATATAGATGCAGGGGAGTGTCCGTAATGTTGTCTTTGGGTGATTTTCAACAAAAAAACTTGGAATTTATGGAAGAAGAAAAAAAATATATTGCAAGGAGGGCAAGCAAATTAGCCTTACATTTACAGAAGTGGGAACAAGTAAAGTTTCATGAACTTTATCACTGGGTTATTGTAGCCTCGTTTTAATTATTTATGCATTTTGGAATCATTATTATTATTCTGTCGCTCCAATGTTGGGTATTCTTAGGAGGCTAGGAACATTGTGTTGTATGAGTGTGAAAGTGTGGTCGGGTGGTGGGCATGTCTGTGCGCGCGCGCGCGTGTGTGTGTGTATATATGTGTGTGCGTCGTGTGTCCCATGGTGAGGGTGTGGTAGTATGTACGGTTGGATAGGGTTATTTGTTTTTACAACTGATATCATTTTTGCTTCATCAATCGTACAGTCTATGTATTGACAATGTATTGAATCATGTCATGATGAAAAATGACTGTATTTCTAAGAATGATTTGAATTGCTTCAGAATCAAAAAATAAATTATATCCCTCTCTTTAAAAATCTAGCCATGAGATTGGTCGAAATTGGAGTCGTAATTTTAGCCATTCCCGTAAAGAAAAGAACAATGCCAGTAATGGTCAATAGTTCATGAGTCAGATTCCCTCAAGATTCCGGGTACCGGGAAAATAGTAAAAATTTTGCTGCGATCCCCATTGGTTTACGTGTTAAAATTGTCTGTGTGCGAGCGCGGATACCATACAGTGCTTTTTGTCTGCGATTCCCAAATGATTGTAACTTTCATCGAAGATTAACAGACAGTGTCTCAGATTTTCCGTGATGTTTTAACCAAACTTTACTCAAGAAAAGGATAAGGTAAGAATTCATGGTAATTTTTGTGTCAATTCGGTTTTTACAAGAAATATCGACTGCTTTAATATTCGAGGCCTGAATGTTGGCTCTCGGTGACACCCAGGCCTGCCTCGAATGTCCTACTTTGTATTAACTTTTCATCCGATTATTGTCTAAGATGTGAATTCTAAATGATTTTTTAGACGAAGAGCCTTACGATATTCCTTATTGCGTCATGGATTACGTAGTTTGGCATTTTGTAGCCTAAAGCTCAAAAAGAAATAAGAAGGGAGATTAACTCTAATCTTGCTTGTTCTGTATATCCTTCTGCCACGCACCTAAATTCTTATTTATTTATTTTTGTTAGTAATTTTGTTTTATTCCTCCAAATGTAATACAAACAACAATATACAATTGAATGAAATGAATAAACGTTTGCAGTATTAATTGCTTATATACATAAACATGATTAAACAAATTGCAGTGTATATTCATATATATATATATATATATATATATATATATTAAATGAGCAACAAAGTAAATTTAAAGTGACTTGGTAACATTGCCTCAGATTCTGAAACAAAATCCTGGATTAGCTCATGGTGCAATGTAGGTCAGTCAGAAACCCCATGACTTTTACAAGCCGATCGCCTGTCTGATTGGAAATCGAAATCAAATTTTTTTCGTTTTCCTAACGGTTTCTATAACACTAGTAACAGTCTATTGGGGGAAAATAAGCATGTTAAAACCGGTCACTCAAAGATTTTTACTTTCTCAGGTACTTCATGATCGTTTTGAAGCGCAGTTTTTTAGGGCTTCAATATTACACCATATCACAGACTCTGATAACACGTAGGGCCTTGCATCTCAGATTTTACATTGTTAAACGATGTCTTAAAGTACATAAACGTAATGTATAGGTCAATTGTACATGTTATTCACTCTATATAAAAATATTTTAAAAAACAATTCTGGAGGTTATTTTACTAGTTCAAGGAACAAACACAAAGTCTTGCTCCTCCCTGTCCCCCTCCTCTCCCTCACACAAACACACACACACACACAAGCACGCACACGTAAACACTTAGGGCCTTACGTCGAAGAAATCATTTAGATTTCACATCTTAGGTAATAATCCGATGAAAAATGAATATAAAATAGGTTGACGAGTATAAAATAGACGAACTGCTTTTGTTCGGGTAACGCTCAAAAGAAGTAAAACTAATTGTCACATGTGTAATTGTGCACAAAACAATATAGTCACCAGATGACGGAAGGATTGCTTTGTGAAAGACAAAGGCTTTGCAAAATTACCCGTTTTGGGTGTAATCTTGAAGCCTTTGGTTTATCTTTCCCATGATGAATACACAGTGGCACAGGGAGATTAAATGTGTGGCCTTTAAAGAACTAAAAATGTGTCTTAAAGCGGGACTGCACTACTCGTAGCTACTTGCGCCCTCTATATGACAAACAATGCCTAAGCGGTACCCGTTGGTCCCCCATGATCCATTTTTCTGATTTGATGAGATATCCACCTGTCAGTGACCATGCAGGGAGTTCTAATCCCTCCTGGTAAAATTAATGCAGACAGGCTATTTTATTATATTTTCTGTATTTATTTATTTTCCACGTATGGCAAGGTTCACGCTTTTCAGCTCAAAGGTGATCTTCAAAGGGTCCTAAATGTGACCACAAGAGGTTTGGTAAGCAAGTGGACGCAAGAGAAAGCCCAGACTTTATTTTAACAAGGGACCTGTGATTATTATAAGCAACCTACAGTGATTATCACAAGCCATTTTGCATGAAGGGAAGAAATAGCGAATATCGACATAACATTGTCCTTACTCTATTATTTTTAAAGAAACATGTACCGCCGTCGTTAGGTAAACAATACTTTTTGCAAGAGAGTGTGTATATTTTTTGATCATGTGACACACTTTGAACCCATCAAAAACCAATAAATTGTCGATGCATGATATAACAATTGTTGTTACACCGGTAATATTGGATTGAATTGCTAATCCGCACATCGAACTTACAAAGATAACTCACAGTCACATGGCTAGGATTATTATAATCGCAAGTTATATGGAACACATAAGAGGACGTGTGTGAGCTCATTTATGTTCACTTGCAAAACACATCTCGTTGCGAGAGTCACACATTATAGCTGAGATAAGCTTCCGATATGATCATTATATTCGCTATTTCGGATGAACAACGAAAACGTCTTTGTCTGCCTGATCGTAGATAGTATATTAGTACAGTTGTTCTCCGGGTCAGGATTTTTATTTTCTTTGGTAAGTTAATTTTTGTTGTCTTTCCTTCAACATATTTTCAAAGAGAATTGAAATTGAACTGTAGTGCTGTTATAGAAGGCAATCGTTGGTGAAGTTTGAATGTATATGATTATTTGTCAACTATTAAGTGTATCTGATTAGTCTAGATAACCTTATGAAAAAGCAAATTACTCTTTTCGCCATTCTAAACTTTATTTCACGTTAAATAATTTACTTAACATGGAGAATGCATAAAATATAATGTAGCAGAAAGTATTAAGCTTAGAATTTAAATGCTTTATAGTAATATATATATATATATATATATATCTTTGATTCGCGTAAATGACATTTTTCAAGTTATTAGTTACTATTTCGTGGTTCTAAACTTTATTTCACGCTAAAAAGGGCACTCTTATCAACGAGCAGACTGTTTTAAAGTCTGAATTCAGAATACTGCATAGGGCTGGAAGTCATGACAGGATGGCGCCCGATAGAAAAGAAAATCTTCAATGTGTAAATCTGATTTTTATAATAAAATTTAGTGATGGAATTTTAGTTATCATTGTATCGGCATTCTCGAAAATTGATTTCACTTGACTTTTAGGTAATAACAAAACAAATCAAATATACATTTTCATTTGTCATTTCGGTAATTCCAAAGTTCATAATACATAAAGGGAATCATGGGAAGTATGAGCCTTCAGAATTTTTCAAAATTAAATAGGTGTCGTAGCTCCGATAAAAAAAAATACCGTCCATAATCTTGAAGGTTCATAATTCAGAAAATAAAATAGGCTATACTTTATTTTTGGAATCACGATCCATCCTTTTTCTGAATCATAAACCTTTTGAATGAGTCCTTTCAATTGTTAGATAGTGGTGTTGGTAATAACGTCTTGTATCGCACCTCTGCTGCGCGCTCACGAAGCTTGCACGTTAAAGACTGACAATTCAACGCTTTTGGTTCAATTTTTCATTACATATACGATCTGACTATTTGGGAAGAATTTATCATGGCATTTGATGTAAACATCCGAACTTGTAAAAAACTTAATGATTAAGGATCTGAATAGTCAAAGGATAAATAGTTCTAAATTGCTAAGGATAGCAAGCTTCATTTTGGAAAGGGAAGCTAAATCGGCTCAGAATCGAAGTCGGACGTCAGACCAGTGGTGCTGATTCTAAGTAGAAGGCTTAAATCCACAACAATTACGGTGGTTTGGATTCATATCATTATTTAGGAAATAAACGCGGACGGTGATGTTTGTTGAACCATGTGACCAACAGTCCAGTGACGTTTTCACTAGACCACGAAACCTCTACGGTGAATGTATGATCAACATTATGTTTAGAGAAAATATGAATTTCTTAAGTTCTTTAGTACAGGGCAAATAGGAGGGGTGCTCAAGAGATTTGTCACAGAGATGCCAATTTGTGTTTTATTAATCACACACAAAAGTAATTCATAACTTTCTTATTTTCAATCGGTTACTGCTCAAACTTTCACTGACCTGTTTCTCTCATTTTATTTTTCTATTAAAACCAACTGAATACCTGGTTGGACGTCCCCGTTGACTTTATAAGAAATAAAGCCCGTTGTGTTCGACATTGTTAACCTTCGGAATTACGAACCATCGGAATAACGAACCTTCCGAAATACGCGTGCGCCCGTCATCATATTGTCTTTGTCATTACATTTCCAGGTTTTTTATCACCAAAGACGGTACGATGGCACCCATACGACGGGGACATACTGGTAAACCATGCCTTGCTTTGTTCATGCTGATTGCCATGCTGTACTTCGCTGCTCCTGAAAGCATTGATATCTGCAGAGACTGCTCATGTGTTGGTACATTACTACACGTTTCCTGCAGAGGGGTCTTCCGGTTAGGGGCTCAGCTAAAACACACCTTTGAAGATGTAGCCTTCCGTGGCCTTGATCTTAATGTACCACAATCAACATTATCACCTGATCTTTTCCAGAATCGGACAGGCATCATCTATCTCAATTTAAGGGGAAATGGCTTAAAATGTATCGATGATGGGATGTTTACGATCCTCCACCAGATGAAATACCTTACTCTATCCCGCAACGCCCTCACAGCCATTCCCGTGTTTCACAATCTCACGTCACTACAAGAACTGTACCTGGTGTCCAACAATATTCGCAGCCTTGGTAGCAACCTGAAGGCTCATGCTCCAAAACTAAAATTGCTTTTGCTGGATCACAACAGGATCACATTTGTCCAAGGGGATCATTTTCCAGAGGAGCTAGAAAGCCTCGGCCTGAGCTTTAACAGGATGACGTCCATCGACGGGGGTTCACTCTCGGGTCTCCTGCAGTTACAGAAAGTAGATCTTACAGGTAACCTGATCTCGCAGATATCGAGCGGTTCTTTCTTGTTGCCTGGTTTAAAAACTGTGATCCTAAATGAGAACAGGATCCGTGAAATCTTCAAGGATACCTTCAATCCAGAGCTTGACAAATTACATCTCAACAGCAACAGACTTTCTGGACTTGGAAACATCAGCGGCATCCCTTCATTAAAGGGTTTGTATGTCTCGTATCAGAGAGAGGTCATCAAACTGCAGGAAATCCCACTTCTCGAAAATCTCATAGAACTGACCATTACTGTGGAAAGTTCTCCCGATCTTGCCGATGGGATAGCTAGAATACTGACCAAGATGCCTAGGCTGCAGATTCTTTCAGTTGTTGAAGGGAAAATGGATTATGTAACTATGAAAAGCCATACTCACCTTCGCGTTGTAAACTTGGACGTTTGCTCTATAAAGGATATCCACAATTTAACCCTACTACCTATGCTGTCCTTCCTATCAGCAAAGAATAACCTGATGACATCTATTCCCTCCATTTCTGGAATAAGAAACCTGGTATATGTTGATTTGAACCAGAATTTAATTGTCACAATATCAGCTACCGATCTAGCAAATTTACCTAGTTTGGAAACAATCAATTTGTCGGGTAATGAAATAGCATTTATATCAGGACGGTTTGATGTTCAAAATCTTCAATCGATAAACCTGTCAAAGAATAAAATTCATAGTATTTCAACTCGTGCTTTTTCCAATCTGCGTAGAATAAATGACATCAATATAAGCTACAACCCAATAAGGAACAAGAATCAAATCGAATTTATCCGACCACTGACGGATCTCCGGTTAAGCTACGCAAAACTAACAAGAGTAGATAGCGACTCATTCAGAGGATTGCAGTCTTTGTGCTTTGTCGACCTGACTAGCAACCTGATATCCGAAATATCTGGTATTTTTTATCTTCCCAGTTTGAACACCCTGATTTTGGATGACAATCCACTCAATTTTATTTCGCCCAACATATTGGAGTCCCTTCCTCATCTCTTTACGTTGTCTCTCAAAAACACACACTTGTTGGCTTTTCCAATAGTGCACGGAGTGTTCCCTCAATTGCAAACAATTATCCTGAGTGGAAACTATCTTAAAAGAATCCCACGTCAGATATCTCTAAATTTCCCAAATCTAAGGTCTCTTCATCTGTCGAACAACAGCATCGATAGGTTTGAACTCGACGCCTTTGCCATGTTTAACAATCTGGTCTTTTTCTCAATGGATGGAAACCGTATATCATACTATGATACGAATACAACAAAGAATATTTCATTACAATATCTTTCAATCGGATCAAGGCATACAGAGTTCATGTCTAATGGAATGCATGATGTATTGACGAACATGTTTGAATTTGATGTGTACGGGTCATCTTTACTAAATGTTTCGGGTAGAATTCTTTGCGGACACCATGCTCAGTTTGTCCTAGTCCATGGGGGGATGATTCAGGATGTGGCCGATACGTGTCTACCTTTATCACTTAACACGCTAAACACATTGCAGCTTGAAAATGTCGTTATTAGCACATCTTCGTTCTATACTTTACTTACCAAGACCGCGATAGGTGCATACTTTATCAACATATCGATTCTAGAAGAATACAATGATAACAGTAACAGAGTGTACCCCACACAGTTGATAAATCTACGCTATCAAGAGTCCGGTCTTGTTGAACTTCCTCAAGTCTTTGCTCCCTCGATGATCGTCTTGTATGTTCCTGGCAATCTATTGGTGGAACTTAAACTGAAGGACTTAACCAAGCTATATCCTAGGTTACATACCATTGATCTCTCAAACAATCGCATCAGGGTTCTCTCCAGTTGCGGTGTCAGCGGCGTATCGCATCCTCTGAAGGTCCTGATCCTCAAAGGCAACAAACTGTGGTTGTTCTCTGCCTGGAGGTGTGGAAATGGTTTCAAGATCCTGACAAATCTTTTAACACTAAACTTGGATGACAACAGTCTATCATATTTGGAACGTGAACTCATCCCTAGGTCCTCCTCCGATCAAGCACCTTTCAGGACATCCGTTAGTGCGGGAGACAACAGGCTAATATGTGACTGCCACCAGCGTTGGTTAGTGAAACTGGAGGACAGTATCAACTTTGTTAATACCAAGTGCTCTGCACCAGAGGGTCATGCTGGCAAACCTCTGTCGGACTTACTGAAAGATGGCTTCCCTTGTCCGTTGTCTGTGTCGGAAGAGCAAGCCTGTACAATATCGAACAACTCGGAGATTTTAGTTCAGTGTCCCGCCGCATCTTATCCCTTTCCCGACATTTCCTGGGCTCTTGCAGAATCTGGTTTTGATTTCAACGAGACTCTATCAGTGGACCATCAGATGGAAGATCTAGAAGTAGTAGCCGGATCACTGGTGGTAAAATTGGACTCAAGGCGTCTTTACGTTGATGAAGAAGAGATGAATATTTCTCTAACTTGTCGCGCCATCAGTGAAGGGGATACGCTTGACATCAATGTCCTGGTCCATATCGAGTTCATCAACGTTGACGAGACAGGCGAATACTCCAACCTGTCGGTTCAGTGTCACCCGAGTGTGAAAGAGAGCGGCAGAAAGCTCTTGCAGCCGATCACAGCAAGTACTGAGGACATTGGTTTGACGGAAAACCTGACCGGTTGGGCATTGGGAGATGCAAAGAGCTGCCTCCGGTCAGCTAATGGCACTTTAATCGCAGTTATGGTCGGAATTACTTGTTTCGTATATTATGTGTTGACATGAGAGTTAGCATAACTGTTCCCAAAGACAGGTGAAGTATTGTCACGTGATATAACGAGTAACGTAGGAAACAGCAAATCTGTCAATATCCTGCACTAACCGAATTTTCAGCTTTCATCCTAGAACCAATTTAGATTTAAAGAAATATATATTTACATTAATGTAAACATCGTTTGTTTTCTGATTTACACACACATGTATATGCAAAAGTATAAACACAGTATCCTGAAACTTTTATATTTCTGAAAGAAGAAAAAGATGTAAGTGCTAAAGCAATATAATGATGAAAGATACCAAATCTTTGAACAAATACAAACATCACTTTGTTAATAAAATGAAAAGGATGTTTTAATAAAAATAAAAAAATCATACAGAAGTGCGTACATGCGCAAATCCTGTAAAAGCATAAGGGCAGCTATAATCGTAAACAAGCAAGTGTGTACATAAAAGGAAGAAAAGGAAAATGAAAGCATAAACGAAAGGGGGTGGTGGGTATATTGAGCCTGCTTCATTTACATATAAGATAAGAGGAAAGATAGGTGGAAAGATGTCTCCGAAAAGATAACCTCGATGTTTTTAATCTTATTTCATCTGGGAGATCATTCAACAGCTTTGTTCCTACAAATGAAAAAAAAATTGTCCTTGCGATGTCTTACACTTAAGTTGATAAAGGGAGCCACTTTCTTTCCTCCTTGTTGTTTATCTGTGTTGTATCATCTGACAATAATCGACTTAAGAATATCACTTATGAATGGGGATCGTAGCACAATTTTACTGTTTTCCTGGTACCAGGAATCTTGCGGGAATATCACTCATGAACTATTGACCATTACTGGCATTGTTCGTCTCTTTACGGGAGAATGGCTAAAATCACGACTACAATTTAGACCAATCAGATTCCAAAAGAACACCATCTTTCTTGTTCTGATATCCTCTAATCCATATCGCAATTCTTCTGTAATATTAACTTTAAACCAGACATTGCATTATATGCTAAATACACTGTTTAACTACTGACCCGTTCAATGTTAGAAGAGTACCATTTGCATATTTAATTATTTTAAGTTGTCTATTAGGTAAGCTTAAACCAACAATTCAAGATTCAGGATTATTTTATTGGTCATGCATACAAACATGGAATCGGAATTTCTAAACAAAAGACCTCAGCGCATAACAGAAAGTTATAAGCTGACAGGGAATCTCCTTGCCGACATCCTCGCTCTATTGAAAATCGCGGAGACAGATGTCCTTTGATTAATACACAGGATTGAGCATTTATTGGAAACGGCCCAATTTCAAAAAATGAAATGGAAGCTCTATTACCAATCATGTGAAAGAATGTGTTTTGACTAATACATGATGATAACAATTTTGCCGGGAAACCGCCTACTAATTGATAAATTTTGTAAATTAGTTTATCTATTGGACTATGAGAGATAAACGCACGTGTCGCGCATGTGTGTGTAGTCCCACATCTTTCTGTGTACAGCGCTTGTAACTTTACGAAGACTGGGCCAAATTTCTTACCATTTTGATGATTCCAGAACCTTGCAGATGCTAGATGCTAGATGATCAACCTTTTCTGATCGATTCCACAACGTTTCTTTCACAATGCAATCGCATGACCATAACTGGTCTTTATCTGTAACCCATTTTACAATAGAGGGACCAAACTTAAAAAAAGTGCAATACTTTAAAAACATGAGAAATGGAATCAAATGCTTTTTCAAAATCTATAAGCAGCAATAAACCAGGGATGTCAAGTTATCAATAAAATTATATGCCATTTTGTATAATTTATGGCATAATTTTATCAAGTCAGGAACGGATTTACGGAGCCTCAAGAAAGCGCATTTTGAAAATCCTTTGCGCCAAGCTTGAAATGTAATAAAAGCAAAGAAGGCTTTTGAGCTTGCATCACTTGCAAATCCTGATATTCAACATTTGATATCCATCATAATCATATAATGGGTTTTATATCTACTTTCTCGCATTTGAATAAGTAAGTGTCTTTTTTTTAAATTCTACATTATAAATCTTAAACTGAGTGCATGCAAGGCTCCTGTTACAGTTTCTCGCAGTAGATATTATGTTCAGTAAAGGAAACTGAAAAGATTGACGCGCGCAAGAACGGCCCCAAACTTACTTCTATTGCCTATTAATTTGCTCTAAATATGCGAAATTCCAATCTACCAAATGCATCGCACCCTCCCCCCCCCCCCCCCCCCCCCCCTTGGTAACTGGAAAAATAAATATTAGGGCGTTGATAAAATACAAGGTCTTTATATTGCACAATGAAAAATCTAGTTATTAAACTAGGATTTCCGGCTCGCTAAACTTTCTTGAATGCTATGCCCCCCCCCCCAGCCCCAGTGACAATACCACCCCTGAGAACTGGCATGACGAAACGGGACGCACATGTCTTTCTATGAGCATATAATAAAGAGCACGCTGTAAAAAGGATGATTATCACTTTTTCTCTCCAACACCAATTCTTCCGCTTTTCGTTATCGTTCTCTTTTTATCATTTTCGGCATTCGCAATGCGTAATCCTATTGCTCTTGAAATAAATATGAATAATTATGCGTATTCAACAGAAATTATCTTTTCATTAGCAATGCCTGCAGTGGCGTAATTAGCAAAAACGTTTGGGGGGAGGGGGCTGACAAAAATCCGCATCACCCCACTCTTACATGCACGCCCCGCTGAACGTTTTTCAAAGTGGGGTCTAGGGGAAAAGCCCCGGCGGGGGTCAAGGGGCGGAGCCCACGAAGCTCAAGGGGTATGGGTATCGGTGGCGGATCCAAGATTTCTTACCGGGGGGGGGCGCAACATGGCATGGGGGTGAAATATATGAAAAACGATGAAGCGATAGAGCAAGACTTTAGCGGCGAGGGAGCGGAGCGACCAAGCGGAGGTGCGTCTGGGAGGGGGTTTATACCCCCTTCCCAGGAAGCATTTGCAATTTTAGAACCACATGAGACGCATTGGAGTAATATGACGTAAAATTGCTTTCTCCTACACCTTCAAAGAGTAGGGATCTTTTGCAATTTGAGAACCACATTTGGCTAATTAATGTCCACCAGCACTTCCTGGAAAAAAACGAGGCCTTCTAATTGGTTAGAAGTTAGAGAAAAGTGATTTGTCACGTCGTGATACGTTGTATATGCTTCGTTGCTGCACAATGCACAAAGACGGTGGTCTGGTCCTTCACAAGTAGTACTTCCAAAAATTATCTCGAGTGTATAAACTGTGTTGTTATCAGGGGCGTCGCTAGACGTTTCTCAGTGGGGGAGGGGGTGTAGAGGCCACCGATTATCGACAAAACTAGCCACCATTTACCAACAAATATATTAAAGCCAATGTTCAAATGTCTACAAAGTAGTAACCGATAAACCTCGACTCTTAATCCTTGCCTGAATTCAGTTCCCCCCTCCCCCTCCCGCGCGAAAGCTTTAACGTTTCAATAAATAATTTTATCTTAATCCTTGTCTGAATTCATTTTCGCTCATCCCACGCGAAGCGCGGAAGCTTTCGCGTTTCATTAAATTATTAGAGAAAGAAGACGATTCGTTGTATCGTCGTATCGTGTCCCTGTCTGACTTCAGTTTCCCCCTCCCGCATTAGGCGGAAGTTTTAACGTATCATTAAATTAAGACTCTTGATCCATGTCTGAATTCAATTTCCCCTCTCTCGCGCGAAGCGCGGAAGCTTTGATGTTTCATTAAATTATTAGAGAAAGAAGACGATTCGTTGTATCGTCGTATCGTGTTCCTGTCTGAATTCAGTTCCCCCCTCCCGCATGAAACGCGGAAGCTTTAACGTATCATTAAATTATTACTCTTGATCCATGTCTGAATTCAAATCCCCCTCTCCCGCGCCAAGCGCAGAAGCTTTGATGTTTTATTAAAATATTAGAGAAAGAAGACGATTCGTTGTACCGACTCCTAAACATTGTCTGAATTTTCAAAATGTTTCTTTGTCCGATAAAAATTCACATACCGTAAGGAGAAAAAAATTGCCGGCCGACCGACATAATACATCTCACCGACTTCAAACTTCTGCATTGATATAGTACACGAGGATCCAGCAAGAATACCGACACAGCTGACCCGACACAGCAACATGATTATCTATGCGTATCTGTCTTGCTCCCTCAACGTGGCGACTCCACCTAACATCCCCCTCTCTCTTTTACTCCCACCCCTCTCATGTTCTTACCCCCCCCCCCTCTCTCTCCTTTCTTTCATCCTCCGTTTCTTTTGTTTCCTTTTCCCTTTTTTCTCCCTTTTTTCCTTTTCTTCTTTTCTTTCTTTCCCTTTTTCCCTTTCTTTCCTCTTCTTTCTCTTTTTCTGTTTTCTCTTTTTTTTCTTCTCTTCTCTTCGTTTTTTTCCTTTCTTTTCCTTTCCCTCTTATTTTTTCCTCCCCCCTTTCTCATTTTCCCCGACAGCAGCGCAATTTTACCAACAATATCCTGACAGGTGGAGGTGTCGCACCCCCACCCCTCCCCCTTTAGAGATGGTCCTGCCTGGCCGGGGGGGGGGGGGTAGTGAGCACATTTTTTATTTTTGGTCCTCGAAAATTTAAAAATTTGCACCCCCCCACCCCCCAAAAAAGGTAAAAATCACGAGTTTTTACTTGAATTTTTTCTCAAGGAGGGGGGCTTGGGCCCGGCCCCCCCCCCCTGGATCCGCCACTGCCCTAAAGACATTCCTTTTTAATTTTCCCTGTTAATCCTCCCTGTTAGTACGTAGCTTTAATGTGTTATTCACGGAGATGTAATGCAATTGCCTTAATTTTAATTTGTAAAGTTTTGCCCTAAAATTAATTGTATTCTATTGTATTTATATGTATTGACTAGATGTATCTGTGCTTATGTATTTTCAATTAATTGTAGGTTGATTAGTATATAATGATTATAGTTTGTAAATATGAAATTAAATGTATTATTATCTAAGTATTGTAAAAACATTGGAAACATTGTTACATTGTAATAAGCGCTGTAGAAATATAATGTATTATTATTATTATTATTATTATTATAATTATTAATAAGATTAATGGAGGTTTAATCAAACGAAGACCATCTCAGAAAAAGAGGGAGTCAAAGATGATGGGAGAAAGGGGAGAGGAAAAGGAAGAGAAAGAAGAAAAAAGGAAACAAAAGTAAAGGGAGAAGAAGAAGAAGAAGAAGAAGAAGGAGAAGAAGAAGAAGAAGAAGAAGAAGAGGAAGAGGAGGAAAAAAGAAGAAGAAGAAGAAGAGGAAGGAAAAGAAGAAGAAGAAGAAGAAGAAGAAGAGGAAAAAGAAGAAGAGGAAGAAGAAACTGCAGAGGAAACACTATTGAAAATAATAATATATCATGTTTACGGCGTAGATGGCGCTGTGTGTTTCACTCCCGAATCTCTATGGTTTCATTGCCCGCGGTTCGAATTTTCAGCAGAAGGTTCGTGACGGTGCAAGCGGTGGAGGGCCTAGTGGACTAGTGGTAGTGGCGCCGTGGCGCCGGCGGTGGTGATCTGTGTTTAACCAGTGAGGTGTCCTCCCACCTCCTTGGTTTAACAAGCTGTTCTTCTTCATTTTTTTTTTTTTTTTTTTTTTTTTTTTACAGACCACCTCTTTTCCACATTTTCAATGTCTTTATAAGTTTCTTGTTATTGTCGATGAATTTATTCTAGTTGACGATGAACTTGTTGTTGCTGTTAATGACTGTATTGTTTTTATGCAAGTGGAAAGAAGGCAGAAATAAATTTTGAATCTTGAATCTTGGCTATTTTCTCCATCTCTCACTCGATCACTCACGGAAGTATTTCTCACTTCTTCGACAATATAATTTTTAATTTTCTTAAACGAGCCTTAATTTTGATGGGGTTACTAAGTTTTATAATATTATAATGATTTAATGACAGGAGACAAAGAGAGAGAGAGAGAGAGAGAGAGAGGTGGGGTTTTTGGGTGGAGTCATCTCGCCGAGGGAGCAATATACTTATGTAAATATGTTTGCCCCTCCCCCATTTCGTGGTTGTTGCATGATACATATTAACATTTGAATAATTACATCTCCATTTTATACACCACTCCTTCTTCATTTTTCTCTTTCGCTCTCTCTCGCTCTCTCTCCCGAATCCTTCTGTCACCCTGTATGTCTTGCTATCTCCCAATCATAATTATTCATAAGGGGCTTGGTTTCATTTTGGTTGTAAAGCGAAACAAAAAGGGGAAAAAATTAAAAGGCTGCATTTTGCCCGAGACGGGATAGGAAGTGAAAATAGAGAGTGTTTATTGCAAGACTTGGGAAGGGTCCATGATTTGTTTTAGGACATTGATATAATTGGCGTAACTACATGGGGCATCTGCCCACGTGCAATTGAATGACAGAGGGAAAACAGACTGAAAACATTTGTCAAGGAGAGAGAGAGAGAGAGAGAGGAGAGAGAGAGAGAGAGGGGGGGGGGTAGAGAGAGAGAGCTGAGAGAGAGAGAGAGAGAGAGAGAGAGAGAGAGAGAGAGCTGAGAGAGAGAGCAAAGGAAAGAGAGAAATTTGAAGAAAAAAAGACGAGAAAAGAAGGTGAAAGGACCCTTCCTATATATACAATTTCTTGACCTCATCAAAATTAACATCTAAGCAAATTATTCTCCTCTCTCTATTATCCTTCCTATATATACAATTTCTTACCCTCATCAAAATTAACATCTAAGCAAATTATTCTCCTCTCTCTCTATTATCTTTATCCAAGTCTTCTTTACTATCGAACTCCATCCCTCCCCCCTTTCTCTCTCTTTTTTCTCTTTCTCTTTCTCTCTCTCTCTCTCTTTTTCTCTCTCCCTCTCTCTTTTTCACTTTTCTTTTTTTTTTCTCTCTTTCTCTCTGGTCCCCCTTTTTTCTCTTTTCCTTCTCACTCCTTTTTTCTTCCTCTTTCTCTCATCCCACTATAAAAACGTTTGTTGTTCACCACTTTTTTCTTTTTAATTTATACCATTGAAACCATTCAAATTCAAATAATCGATTGAAATCAACTCCAGACATAATGCGATTATTTTTATTTTTTAAAGCAAAAACAATGTAGTATGTTAAATAGAAGCAAAATCTTAACAAAATAAGAGCAAATCGTACATGTATACAAAACTGTGGCCCTATTAATAACATCGCACTAATTAACATGACTTGTTGACTGCATATGCCTTTATACATGCGATAAGGAACACAGTTGAAGTGATGGTTCTGTAAGCCACTTAAAAATATATATATATATACATTGTTTAAAGATAAAGGTGAGTTCTGGTCATCCGATTGCACTTGTGAAAGAAAAGGTGTGGAATGGATCAGAAAAAGTTGATCATGTAGCATGCATAATTATATTGGTATGTACTGCAAAGTTCTGGAGTCATCAAAATCATAATAGATTTGGCACAGTTTTGGTAAAGTAACAAGCACTGTACACAGAAAGATGTATATGGGACTACACAAATGGTGTCGGGGCTACTAACCCCCGGTACTAACCTTGATTTCCTAATTTGTCTATACTCATTACTCAGCCAGTATACATTTTCTACCAAAATTGTTTGGTAATTGACATTTATTTGTAATCTTAAACATTCAGTGTAAGTTTTGTTTGATTCTGTGAGCATTCATTTTTTTTTTAACCAGAACTCACCTTTATCTTTAATTTTGTTCTGTTTCTTCCGGTGTTTCTTACACGGTCATGGATAGGTAGCTGTAAATCATATCAATATACTTTCAGAATACACAGGAGAAACGCATATCCAGTCAAGTATTTCTGTTGATGCCATACCCAATGAAAACAGAGAAAGGTATCCTTTCTCGAAAGATTCAACGACACGTATTTCATTCTCGAGGGAGATAAAAAAATACACACCAGTCTAGACAGGTGGTCTTAATATAGCCAGGTGTGACTATATTTGATTTAGTTTAGGGCACACATTTTATTCATTTATTTATTTAGTCTTCTTTAAATATTGTGTCAGCGTCAGTAGCCTGTATTACTTAAGGACCCTGTAAACGTGCGATACATAATATAGTACAAAATGATTTGAGGTTTTTTCCATGGTGAAATAATTCAGCACATTGTTTTTAACTTATGTGATATTTAAAAAATGAACTCCCAATAAAACAAAAGATATACATTTTCTATGGAAAGAGGATAATTTTGTTTTGGCAATTCTGACTGAATCATAAAAGTATACGAGTTAATAATCTATTTTTGTTTAAATGTTATTTATTTAGTTTCTTTTAATTGTATACAGATCATCCTTATATGTGGGTTTAATGACACTGCATGAAAAAGACTTTAAATAAATGATAATAATTCATTCGGTCTTATGTATTCCAAGTAACCACATACAGCTCTTCCAACGGGGCCTGCAATCAATCAATTTTACCCCAAGCATTGCTATGTACATAGGCCTGTCCATCTTGATAGGCCTGGGTCAAAAGGGGAAAATGTGGACAAAAACCCTTGTCGAGGGGTGTAAGCTTCGAGCGAGAATCGAACTCGGGAGTTCTCATATGTATATGTTCTCAATTTACATGTACAACAGGGTTCTCACTCCCCCTATCATTTACAAATTAAAAAGGATAACGCAGAAACATACAATGCCTAAGCTTCCTAAAGCACGGTTGAGTATAACTTGAGATATAATATTAATTTGAGAAAAGGCTTATATTGAAAATTTATCGGAAATTAGAGACTACTAGGTCGAGCGTACTCGCACCGATTTGACAAACTTTTCTATTCAGTTCTATACTCCATGATCTTTGGGAGCTCCTAGCTACCTTGGTAGACAGGTGTCTTTTTCTAACTGTTCTGTGTAAGTCATTGCTGGGCGCCCTCTGGTGCGTTTGCCACTTGATGGCTCCCAGAAGAGCATTTGTGAAATGATTTCACTCTTCCTCCTCCAGCAATGCCCACTGAAACGGAGGCGGTGGTCTCTCAGTCTGTCTGAGATCGGTGTGATGTTCCTATACAACTCTATATTTTTCATATGGTCCCTCCAGTTGACATTTAGTGCTGCTCTCAAGAGTCTTTTATAGCAACCATCCAGTTACAAACATGAACAAGTTCAAAGATGGAGTTGCAAATCCCAGCTTTATCTTCCCGACAGTCAAAAGGTCATCTTTCATTCTTTAAAACAAATTCCTGTCGATCTCTTTTTGATATATCTTAAGCAATCGAGTAAATAATTTACTACTTATCCAAGTAAAAATAATCTCGAGTACGATGGGTATAATAGTAATATTAAACAATGATATTGGTTCAGCCATTTACTTTATCTCTCTAAATGATTTTGATTGTATACAATTCTGGTTGAGTGTATAAAAAAAAAAACTTTAACTCTTTTTTAAATATACTAATGGTAACTCCGATGTAGACAAAAAGTTGTTAAAATTGCATGACAGTAGAATATACAAACAATGATGAAAGTAAGAGAAAGGATTTCATAATCTGTTGACTATACAACTGTCACAGTGACCATGCTGATACTCGATCTATTGTGTAGTTTTTTTCTCTTTAATACAAAAAAAAAATCCCCATTCATCTTCTCCCTGTTCATCCACCTTCTTTATCGAGCGTACTCGTACTGATTTGACAAGCTTTTTCCATTGAGTTCTATTCTCTATGGTCTTTGGAAGCTCCTGCCTTGGTAGACAGGTGTCCTTTTCTAACTGGTCAATGTAAGTCATTGCTGGGCGCCCTCTGGTGCGTTTGCCCCTTGATGGCTCCCAGAAGAGCATTTGTGAAATGATTTCACTCTTCCTCCTCCAGCAATGCCCACTGAAACGGAGGCGGCGGTTCCTCAGTCTGTCTCAGATCGGTGTAATGTCCGTATACAACTTTATATTTTTCATATGGTCCCTCCAGTTGACATTTAGTGTTGCTCTCAAGAGTCTTGTATAGCAATCGTCCAGTTGCAAACATGAACAAGTTCAAAGATGGAGTTGCAAATCCCAGCTTTATCTTCCCGACAGTCAAAAGGTCATCTTTCATTCTTTAAAGGGATCGTTTAACAATGTTAAATCTGAGATACACGGCCTTATGTGTTATCAGTGTCTGTGATATGGTGTAATATTGAAGCCCTAAAAAAATTGCGCTTCAAAATGATCAAGAAGTGCCTCAAAAAAGTAAAAATCTTTGAGTGACCGGTTTTACCATACTCGTTTTCCCCAATAGACTGTAGTGTTCAGGCGAACGGTTTTCAAAATTTGTAATTCCAATCATAAATATCTTGATAATCAGACAGGCGATCGGCTTGTAAAATTCATGGGGTTCCTGACTGACCTAAAGGTTTATAATTATCATTGCATCATGAGCTAAATCCAGAATTGTGTTTCAGAATCTGAGACAAAGTTACCGGATCCCTTTAAAACAAATTCCTGTCGATCTCTTTTTGATATATCTTAAGCAATCGAGTAAATAATTTACAACTTATCCAAGTAAAAATAATCTCGAGTACGATGGGTATAATAGTAATATTAAACAATGATATTGGTTCAGCCATTTACTTTATCTCTCTAAATGATTTTGATTGTATACAATTCTGGTTGAGTGTATAAAAAACACTTTAACTCTTAACAAAAATTATATACCAATGGTAACTCCGATGTAAACAAAAAGTTGCAATGGTAGTGCTATATGTTAAAATTTCATGACTGTAGAATATACAAACAATGATGAAAGTAAGAGAAAGAATTTCATAATCTGTTGACTATGCAACTGTCACAGTGACCATGTCGAAACTCGATCTATTGTGTAGTGTTTTCTCTTTAATAAAAAAATCCCCATTCATCTTCTCCCTGTTCATCCACCTTCTACCTGAAAGTTTTTAGAGGGAAAAGGTGGAATACATTCCGTCAGAAATATACAATTTGTTAAAACATTAGTAATACAGAGCGAAGGCCTACATCAAGTTTATTTCAAGATTATTTTATTTCCATTTTCGGCAAATTGTTGTCATATTACTCCAGTTTCGTGGTAATAGGGACTTAGATTTGCACAACGACATTGTGGATTGCTACGATGGACGTCCTTTTAATGTACTGCCTTGAATGAACGTCACACGTATCAATCCACGCAAATCTATATAAAAGTCCCTATTGCTAGATGTACTTCGGAGTGCAAAAACCTTTTTGTCATGAATATCATTTTTATGAAACACAAACAATATTCAAATCTTTCATTTCAACCTATAATTCGTAATCAATATTTATCGAGCTAACTTGCTGAAAGCTAGGGCTTCCAAAAAAACAAAAATAAATGCTTCTCATTTGAAGTGTATATAGATGATATAACGCAGTAGCGGGTGCACGCACTTAATATCATTCATGAAGAATCGGTGCCATTTAAGTGCTTACCTATAAAGATGGTATAGAAGTTTAAAAGAAATATTACGGCGGTATGGTGCACTTAAATATTATGAGAACTTGATTAGAACCTTTATTTTTAATGCTTTCTCAAATTATTATTCAATGCAATCAAAAGCAATCTTTAGGTAGATTAAGTCTACGATTTATTGCATAATTTATAACAAACGCGAAGATTCTACTTTTTGAAACCATCATGGCAGATTAGAAATCAATATGTCTACCGTAATTTCATTTCACTTCTGTATTTGGTTTATTTAGTAGACAGGTGTATTATATTACACTCCCAATATTTCCTTAGTTTTCAATGTAATCCTTATGCATGAACGGATAAGCATGGATTCCGCACAAGGATTAAACTTCGCAGTATTATTTATTATATTACTTCAATTTCGTCCTGGGAATCCGAGATCGTGAACATTTCAAAGTTAAAAGGAAATCCTTTTAAAACCCTTTATGAATTTATCTTTGTTCACTTCAATTTCGTCCTGGGAATCCAAGATCGTGAAAATTTCAAAGTTGAAAGGAAATCCTTTTAAAATTCTTTATGAATTTATCTTTGTTCACTTCAATTTCGTCCTGGGAATCCAAGATCGTGAAAATTTCAAAGTTAAAAGGAAATCCTTTTAAAACTCTTTATGAATTTATCTTTGTTTACTTCAATTTCGTCCTGGGAATCCGAGATCGTGAACATTTCAAAGTTAAAAGGAAATCCTTTTAAAACTCTTTATGAATTTATCTTTGTTCACTTCAATTTCGTCCTGGGAATTCGAGATCGTGAAAATTTCAAAGTTAAAAGGAAATCCTTTTAAAAATCTTCATGAATTTATCTTTGTTCACTTCAATTTTGTCCTGGGAATCCGAGATCGTGAAAATGTCAAAGTTAAAAGGAAATCCTTTTTAAACTCTTTATGAATTTATCTTTGTTCACTTCAATTTCGTCCTGGGAATCCGAGATCGTGAAAATTTCAAAGTTAAAAGGAAATCCAACCTTGATAGCAAACAACTCTAGAGGAAAGCAGAAAATTAGAGAAGTAGACTGGTGAAAGTTTGAATGAAATTGAACAACAAATGAAGTTGTTATAAATTTTATAATTTGTAATCAGTACAGAATGGCTCTTCAAATTGGCTGAATTGGTGATGCAATGGTGGACAAATCTATTTGTATGGACATGATTTACCTATGACAAGGACATCATTTAAAGCTTTCTTTATGGCGACCACTATTTTCTATGTATGATTGTTAAGTGACCATTTTAAAGATCCATATATTTGTGATGGTTTATATGGACACGAAATGAATAGGCCTATCTAAATCAAATCAAATCAATTTTTTCCATTTGCTCCAACACACAAGATAACTGAAATTTCTTTTTTTCCCAAAATGGTTGACTCAGGTGTGTCTATAATAATAGACAGTGTGACCTATACTAATATGCTATCCCTAATTTATTTTAATTAGTACCCCTAGGGAGAAGGCATTTAGGAGAAAACTAGATGAAATTTCGACTGCGCGCAGTCAAAAATGATGCCTCCACCATAGAGCGATTTTACAAACCAAAACGGAAGCAATTTTTAATATTCAAGTTTGATAGTAATCCATAACGGGTTCTCAGAATATCCTGATTACAAGCTATTTTTCATATACATGGCTCTGCAAGATAAATTCCTGTCCTAAGCTTCATAGTTATCCATCTTCGCTTCTAATTGTAATGCGTTCACAAGCTATTTATATGCATACATAATCAGCCCCATGACCTTTGATCTCATGACCCTATAATCTAACCAGTTCTTGCCGTTGGGTATGATGTGTGAACCGGGTGTGCGTAAATGGTGTGTTGGGGAGGGGAAGTGAGAGTGTTCGTGTGTACGGTAATTGTGTACGGTATGTGTGTCAGATGGTTGATCATAAATCTACAATGACGAGTAAACTGTCTACATCACAGTCCACAGAAATATGTGCCTTGAACGTATATAACAGACGGCAATCGGCGGCGGCAGACGACACTTGATAGTGATTTTGTATGTGAGATTGCCATATAGCTCCGTTGAGTCTCATTTCACAACGCCCCCTATCGTCAGAGTCAGCAGCCTAACATGTTTGCCTATGGAATCCTTAAAAAAAAAATCGTTAAAAATTCATTTTTTGTTTAAACGAAAAGCACATCCACCCCGACGTACGTTATCACTAGCTCTTTCATTGGAACCCTCATGTCCCATTGACTTTTGAAAGTTCACCCACCGTAATTTGATCAAAATAGGTTGCAAGCTCGTCATTGCCTATGATAAAGCGATTTTAAGATTATAGGTCAAGCACACGAAGGATAAGAAGCATGAATTATCATAGATAACTTCTGCTTGGTTCATTATGTCCATTTCATCCAACCCCCCACCGTAATTTGTCCACTTAGTAAAAGCAAACATTTTGCCGAGGTAGGCAAAAACATGAATATTCATGAACGGTCAGACAATACAGCCTTTTAGTACGTAACGTATAGTGAATGGGAATGGGCGATGATCGGTCCAGGAGGTAGAGGTCGGTGGTTTGTGCTGGCAATGTTCCAGCGAGCGAAAATGAGACAAACGGAGCAATATGTTTGCTAAATATAAAATACAAGAACCTTTTCCATATCTTTAAATTATCATTGATATCTGATAATTAAACAGTTATTAAAAATAAACCTACCAAACTACATAATACAGTGAAAAACTTGACTGAAAGGAGGGGAAATTTATGTGGTGCACAATTGCACCCCTCTGTAGATAATCGAATAGTCCATGGTTTATCATGAATATTCATGTTTTTGCTTACCTCGGCAAAATGTTGGCCAACACTTAATGGAAATATTACGGTGGGGGGTTGGCTGAAATGGACAGAATGAACCGATCAGAACTGATCTATGATAATTCAAGCTTGGTATCCTTCGTGTGTTTGACCTATATCCTTACAATCGCGTGGTAAATTGCGGACATTGACAGTGTTCCTGTTTCTTACATTACTAGTTATATCACATGACAATACTTCATCTGACTTTAGGAACTGGTATGATTACACATGTCAACACATAAAGTACGAGACAAGTAATTCCCAGCATAATTGTGATCATATTACCATCAGCCGACTGGAGGCAGCTCTTTGCATCTCCCAGAGCCCAACCGGTCGGGTTTTCCGTCGAACCAATATCTTCAGTATTTTCTGAGATCGGCTGCAAGAGCTTGCTGCCGCTATCTTTCACACTCGGGTGACATTGAACCGACAGGTTGGAGTATTCGCCTGTCTCGTCGTCTTTGGGGAACTCGATATGGACGAGGACATTGATGTCAAGCGTATCCCCTTCACTGATAGCGCGACAAGTTAGAGAAATATTCATCTCTTCTTCATCAACGTAAACATGCATGGAGTCCAATTTAACCCACAGTGATCCAGCTGCTATTTCTAGATCTGCCATCGAATGGTCCACTGACAGAGTCTCGTTGACATCAATACCAGATTCTGCAGGAACCCATGAAATTTCGGGAAAGGGGTAAGATGCGGCGGGACACTGAACTAAAACATCCGAGTTATTCGATATTGTACAGGCTTGCTCTTCCGATACAGACAACGGACAAGGGAAGCCATCTTTCAGTAAGTCCGACAGAGGTTTGCCAGCTTGACCCTCTGGTGCAGAGCACTTGGTATTAACAAAGCTGATACTGTCCTCCACTTCCACTAACCAACGCTGTTGGCAGTCACATATTAGCCTGTTGTCTCCCGCACTAACGAACGTCCTGAAAGGTGCTTGATCGGAGGAGGACCTAGGGATGATTTCACGTTCCAAATATGATATCCTGTTGTCATCCAGGTTCAGTGTTAAAAGGCTTGTCAGGACCTTGTAACCATTTCCACACCTCCAGGCAGAGAACAACCAAAGGTTGTTGCCTTTGAGAATTAGGACTTTCAGAGGATGCGATACGCCGCTGACACCGCAACTGGAGAGAACCCTGATGCGATTGTTTGAGAGATCAAGGGTATATAACCTAGGATATAGCTTGGTTAAGTCCTTCAGTTTAAGTTCTTCCAAGAGATTGCCAGAGACATCCAAGCTGATCATCGCGGGAGCAAAGACTTGAAGAAGTTCGACAAGACCGGACTCTTGATAGCGAAGATGTCTCAACTGTGTGTAGTACAGTTTGCTCCTGTTATTATTGTATTCTTGTAGAATCGATATTTTGATAAAGTATACCCTTACCGTGGTCTGGGTAAGTAAAGTAAAGAACGAAGATGCACTAATAACGACACTTTCAAGCTTCAATAACTTTAGCGTGTTTAGTGATAAGGGTAGACACGTATCGGCCACATCCAGTAGCATCCCCCCATGGATTAGGACAAACTGAGTATGGTGTCCGCAAAGTATTCTACCAGAAACATTCAGTAATGACGACCCGTACACAGCAAAATCAAAATAGTTACTGTTCGTCAAAACATCATGCATTCCTTTAGACATGAACTCTGTATGCCTTGATCCGATTGAAAGAGTATGTAATGAAATATTTTTTGTTGTATTTGTATCATAGTATGATATATGGTTTCCATCAATTGAGAAATGGATAAGATTGTTAAACATGGTAAAGGCGTCGAGTTCGAACCTATCGATGCTGTTGTTCGACAGATAAAGAGACCTTAGATTTGGGAAAATATGAGATATCTCACGTGGGATTCTTTTCAGATAGTTTCCACTAAGGATAATTGTTTGCATTTGAGGGAACACTCCGTGCACTATTGGAAAAGCCAGCAAGTGTGTGTTTCTGAGAGATAGTGTGAAGAGATGAGGAAGGGACTGCAATATGTTGGGCGAAATAAAAGTGAGTGGATTGTCATCCAAAATCAGGGTGTACAAACTGGGAAGATAAGAAATACCAGATATTTCGGATATCAGGTTGCTAGTCAGGTCCACAAAGTACAAAGACTGCAATCCTCTGAATGAGTCGCTATCTACTCTTGTTAGTTTTGCGTAGCTTAACTGGATATTCTTCAGTGGTCGGATAAATTCGATTTTATTCTTGTTGCTTATTGGGTTGTAGCTTATGGTGATATCAATTAATCTACGCAGGTTGGAAAAAGCACGAGCTGAAATACTATAAATTTTATTTTTTGACAGGTCTATCGATAGAAGATTTTGAACATCAAACCGTCCCGATATAAATGCTATTTCATTGCCCGACAAATTGATTATTTCCAAACTAGATAAATTTGCTAGATCGGAAGCTGATATTGTGACAATTAGATTCTGGTTCAGATTAACATATACCAGGTTACTTAGTCCAGAAATACGGGAAATGGATGTCATCAGGTTATTGTTTGCTGATAGGGAGGACAGCATAGGTAGTAGGGTTAAATTATGGATATCCTTTATAGAGCAAACGTCGAAGTTTACAACTCGAAGGTGAGTATGGCTTTTCATAGTTACATAATTCATTTCCCCTCCAACAACTGAAAGAATCTGCAGCCTAGGCATCTTGGTCAGTATTCTAGCTATCCCATCGGCATCATCATGAGACGTTTCCACAGTAATGGTCAGTTCTGTGAGATTTTTGAGAAGTGGAATTTCCTGCAGTTTGATGACCTCACTTTGATGCGAGACAAACAAACCCTTTAATGAAGGGATGCAAATGATGTTACCAAGTTCAGAAAGTCTGTTGCTGTTGAGATGTATTATGTCAAGCTCTGGATTGAAGGCATCCTTGAAGATTTCACGGATCCTGTTCTCATTTAGGATCACAGTTTTTAAACCAGGCAACAAGAAAGAACCACTCGATATCTGCGAGATCAAGTTGCCTGTAAGATCTACTTTCTTTAACTGCACGAGACCCGAGAGCGAGCCCCTGTCGATGGACGTAATCCTGTTAAAGCTCAGGCCGAGGACTTTTAGCTCCTCCGGAAATTGATCACCTTCAACAAATGTGATCTTGTTGTGATCCAACATAAGCATTTTGAGTTTTGGAGCATGGGCCTTCAGGTTGCTTCCAATGATGCGAATATTGTTGAATACCAGGTAGAGTTCTTGTAGTGACGTGAGATTGTGAAACACGGGAACGGCTGTGAGGGCGTTGCGGGATAGAGTAAGAAATTTCATCTGACGGAGGATCATAAACAACCGATCATCGATGAACTTGAAACCATTTTCCATTAAATTGAGATAGATGATGTCTGACCGATTCTGGAAATGATCAGGTGATAATTTTGAATGTGGTACATGAAGATCGAGGCCACGGAAGTCTGCATCTTCAAAAGTGTGTTTTAGCTGAGCCCCTACCCGGAAGACACCTTTGCAGGATATGTGTTGTAATGTACCAAAACATAAGCAGTCTCTGCAGATATCAATGTGTTCAGGAACAGCGAAGTACAGCATGGCAATCAGCATGAACAAAGCAAGGCATGGTTTACCAGTATGTCCCTGTCGTCTGGGTGCCATCGTTCCTTCTTTGGTGATAAAAAAAAGCCTGGGAGTGTAATGACAAAGACAATGTAATGACGGGCGCACTCGTAAATTCGGAAGGTTAACAAGGCCGAACACAAAACTTTCTATACAAGGGCTTTATTTCTTATTAAGTCAAAGTTGACGTCCAACCAGATATTTAGTTGGTTTTAAAAGAAGAATAAAATGAGAGAAACAGGTCAGTGAAAGTTTTAGCAGTAACCGATTGAAAATATGAAAGTTATGAATTATTTGTGAAGGTATGATTAAGCAAACACAAATTGGAAACTCTAAGACGTATCTGTTGAGCTCCCCTCCCTTTTGCCCTTTTAATAAAAAGCTTCAGAAGTCCATATTTTATCTAAAGAAAATTTGCATTCATACATTCACCGTAGAGGTGTCGTGGTATATTTGATATGTCACCGGGCTGGGGCTCACATGGTTCGCGGCTCGACTACCGCTGCACTGACGTCTTTTAGCGAGACATCAATCTACATGCATTGGCCATAGTCCACCCAGGTAAGGTTATTGGTTACCCAGAAGCTGCCAAAAATTATGAACCGTATTTCACTATTGAAACTACGAAAGCTATTTCATTTTCAAAATTCTAAAGGTTTATACATCCCATAATTCACTTTTTGCATTATGAACTTTTGGAATAACTTGCGAATCTTCGTTTAACGGACCTTTGGATTAACACCAAATTACCCAATGAAACTGTATATTTGATATTTTTATGACAAGTGAAATCAATTTACTAGAATGCCGACACAATAACAACAAGAATGTTATCACTAAATGTTATAAAAAATACAGATCTACACAATCATTCAAGATTTCTTTTTCTATCGGGCGTATGGCAAGCTGTTTCGCTATTTAAAATTAATTTTTGATGCTACTAATTCCATTTCGTGATATCACGAATTCTAATTTGTTATATCACTAATTCCCATTGGTTCATCACATAAACCCAATTTTTGATATCAAGAAATCGAATTTGTGATATCACAAATTCCGAAAGGATTATCACATAAACCCAATTTGTGATATCACACATTCCATTTTGTGATATCACGAATTCCAATTCCATCATTCGTGATATCACAAATTCGAATTATTGATATCACCAAATGGAATAAGTGATATCAAACAATCACTTTAAATAGCAAAACGGCTTGCCATACGGGCTCTATCCTGTCAAGACCTCAATCCCTATGCAGTATTATGAAATCAGACTTAAAACAGTCTGCTCATTGATTAAACTGCATTTTTTGCTTGTGAAATAAAGTTTAGAACAACGGAAAGAGTGATTCATAATTTGAAAAATGTTATTTACACTATTCAAAGAGATATATATATTATAATGTATTTTGATTTCAAAGCTTAAATCTCTCTGCTAAAGAATTGTCTATGAATTCTCCATGTTAAAGGTACTATATGTTTAATTGCAGGCCCCAAAATGAAAAGGTTCCATTCAAACGGCATTTGAAAGATAATACTAATGTATAACTTCCCTCAAACGAAAGGGCTTGAAAATGTCTTTAAGTGGGAAAAAAACGACCGTTAATTGTCGAATCGAATTCAGGGATTGCGGTTCTTTTATTAAATAGTCTGATTTTCAGACCCTTGTGCAAATGGTCGTACGTTTTGTGCTGCGCAAAGATTCAATAAGTTTAATTTTTGCCATTACAAGAAGTGGGTTATTGATGTAGACAAATGGTTATGTACCTTTTACAGCTCATTTTATGTATGCTATTACGAAAGAAAAAAAGGTCAGTCACTCACTCAATAGTGTCTGACAGTGAAGTCTACAAAGAAAACGGGTTTCCTTGCATAATTTGAATACTACGACACTGCTAACGTTTGAATTTAACAGGTAGGACATAATTAGGTGACAAATTCATAATTCCTGCAAAGTTCTACATAATTTGATGTTAACTGCAAAAGGGATACACATTTTTAACGTAAAATCAATTTTTGAATGACGAAAAGAGTAATGTGGAATATATATGTAGACTAATCAGACAAACTTAATAATTGACTAACAATCATATACATTCAAACTTCACCTACGATGAGGATTGTCTTCTAACAGCGTTATGCTTTAATTTCAATTCCCTTTGAAAATATGTTGACGGAAAGACAACAAAAATTCACTTACCACAGAAAGAAATTCTGACCCGGAGAACAACTGTACTAATAACTATCTACGACCAGGCAGACACACACATTTTCGTTGTTTCATCCGAAATAGCGAATATGATAATCCTGTCGGGAACTTTATCTCAGCTATAATGTGTGACTCTCGCGACGAGAGTTGGTTTGCAAGTGAACATAATGTTGTAAAGATACATTGTACCTTCTTTTGTATTCGTTTTTGCAACATGTATGTATAGCGCCATGAGCGTCATGCCTGACGGACCTGGAGGGCGTTTCATGAAACAATACTAATTAGTCGGTGGTTTTCACCGACTAATATCATGTTCACCGACAATTTAGTCAGCGCTGACTAAATTTGACCAATCAGAGGCCTGGAAAATAGTCGGTGACAATAGTGATATTAGTCGGTGAAAAGCACCGACTAATTGTTTCATGAAACGTCCCCCTGGTGCGATTTATTTGATTCGATTTGATTTGATTTATTTATTTCTGTTTGATTTTTTTTCTTTTTTTGCATTTTTACAAATATATAACAAACACACATTGCAAATGTACACATGACAAAAGAACATATGTAGAATAAAGTAAGGTTGGCTGTAACTAATCGAAAACATCAAACAGGAGGGTTGACAAAGTAAGCAAAGCTTGATAGTATGACTACCCTCAGAGGATACATATTGATAAAAATATGGAGGAAACAAACATTGGTAAAAGGGGAAAGAGACAGAAAAAAAGACGAAAAAAGAAAGAAGGGATTAGAAGTTAGTGTGGAGCCCTCGTATTAATTAGGATTAGCTTTAGTTGATTCTGTGACTTTTTGAGCATTATGAACTTTTTAATGCTGATGGACATGTGTACCTAGCCTTGTGGATTGATTTATAGGGCAAAAAACATGCAGTAATTGTAGTATTTACTGTAAAATTAACTGTTTCTCCTGGAGGACTCAACTTGGTATTGGACTCCTATTTTCACAACTGGTCCCATATACTCACTTGTATGGTTGTTAAGTTTGCTTATATGCCAACCAGTACAATATATGCGCCTGGAAAATCTTTTTTAACAACCTTTTGAGAGCTTATTTTGTGACTAATCACCCATTGATATCAGCTTATACAGACACCAAAGACTCTGAGCTCTATTCAAGCTAAGGTGCTTGGGTTGAATAACCCTATTGAAAGTAAGTGTCCCGTCCATTGACTTCTAGCTTTATTCCATAAGCTGAAGTATCAAGAGCCATGCCACCTAAAGGGAAGAAATCTGAGAGAATCATGGCTGCTGCTTCTTCTGATGTATACCCTACTGATCATTGTGACCAGATCGGCGAGGAAGTTAAGGACTACTTCAGAAGTCTCGAGTTTCGGGACCTGTTCCAGGCATCGCTAACTGATGCAATCATGAAGCAGATGACGGAGCTTCGGGACAAGCTGGAGAAGGCTGAGGGAAATATACTCAAGCTAGAAAACGATGTCAGGGAAAAGGCAGCCATCATAGATCATCTCCAGGAGAAACAGTCGCGCATCATCGGAGACATCCGTGCACTTCATCAAGGACTGAATGATGCAGAGCAATACTCACGCAGGAACTGTGTAAGACTCTATGGAATCCCAGAGCAGTCCCATGAGAATACCGATGCCTTGACGCTTGACCTCGCCATCAACGATCTCCAACTCAATCTGAGAGCTGAGGACATCGATCGTTCGCATCGAGTAGGTCTTCCGCATCAACCTACGAGAGGGAAAGACAGCAAGTCACTCCCACCAAGACCCATCATAGTGAAATTCACCTCTTATCGCGCCCGCAATCTCATGATCAGGAATCGCAAACTGCTGAAAGGAAAAAGAAAGGGGGTTGAGGAGGACCTGACAGCAGCAAATAGACTTCTGTTGAAGGAAGCGAAAAAGGAGGTTGAACAGAACAATAGGCTGAATGCCGCATGGTCATCAGATGGAAGGATAATTGTATTGACCAAAGCTACCAATGGGAAGACGACAAGAAAGATAATACATTCCGTGAGTGAACTGGCAAACTTGTGAAAACTGATATACATTAAACTGACCACATGCAAATATGATATTTTCATATTCTATGCCTATGCCCTTCGATTAATTACAGATCTTTTTGTAATTATCTTCGTTATTTTTTACTGTATTTGTGTTTTATTAACTACTTATTGAAAGTTAATTTGTGAATGTGCGAATGAGTGTATGTGTTCATTGTGGTTTCTCTTCTTCCTTCTTTCCAACTCAGTCATGGTTATGCACTCAATGTACTTCTAATATTTTTCCATTCAACCATATAGATGATGATAATGAATTTTATTGGACTATGTATGTCTTTTTCCATTTAAATAGGAGAATTGATATTGACAAGTTATTACAATTGAAATTAAACCCATTTTGTATGAATAAATATGATGTGCATAGCCTGTTTGGTTTAGATCTTGAACTTAAAAATTCATGTCAATACACATTTTGTGAAGAATTTAGTCTAAAATTTAGTAAATTGAATTCTAAACTGTCACTTCTCCATTTGAATGCTAGAAGCCTAAAGAAACATGTTGATGAATTACAGATTGTTCTGTCATCTCTTCAATTTGAATTTGATGTCATTGCCATAACTGAAACTTGGTTCAATTCTTCTACAAATATTAATATGTATAACCTAGACGGATATTTTCTTGTTTCTAAGTGTAGACCCTCAAAATCTGGTGGCGGAGTTGCACTATATTTGAAAAATAATCTCAATTACAAATTACTACCCGAATTTACTTATTCTGAATGCAATTATGAAACTATATTTGTTGAAATAAGTAAGAAACCTAAACCTATAGTTGTTGGTTGCGTTTATCGTCCACCAGATTCTGACATATCTTGTTTCAATGAGAAAATACAAAGTGTTCTTGAAATACTGGAAAGTGAGAAGAAAGACTTATATATTTTAGGGGACTTTAACGTAAACTTGCTTAATTATGGTATCCATAATAAAACAAATGACTTTTTAGATATGATGCTTTCTTTTAATTTACTTCCCTTAATAACAAAGCCAACTCGCATTACTGAAAATGAAGCATCCTTGATGGATAACATATTTACAAATACCATACAGGAAGAAAAATATACAGGACTCATTTATAGTGATCTTTCTGATCATTTTCCAGTATTTTCAATTGCAAGTGAAAGAATTGTAAAGAATGGTAACAAATACATAAAAAGACGCATTATTAATGATTCATCACTGTCAATGTTTAAAGAAAGTTTATCATCCATTGACTGGTCAGAGGTCTATACTTCTGAAAGTGCAAATGACTCTTATGATATCTTCTTTACAAAATTCTATTCCAATTATAATAACTGTTTTCCTATTCAATTAGTCAAACAACTCAATGGTAATTTACGGAAACCTTGGATTACGCAAGTAATATTGAATTCAGTGAAACGTAAACATAGATTATATGAAAATAGCTTAAAAAGACCTAGTGTCAATCATAAAAGAAAATATTTAGATTATAAAAATAAATTAACAAATATCATAAGAGCGTCAAAGAGGAAATATTACGAGTCTTTGTTTTATAACTTAAAGAATGATATGAAAAAAACATGGTCGCAGATCAATATGATACTTGGCAAAAAGAAACAGAATAAACTACCTCAAAATATGTATCACGGAAATATAAAAATGAGTAGTAGGAAAGATATTGCAAAAGAGTTTAATACATTTTTTATTGACATAGGTAAACAACTATCAAAATCGATTCAAACACCTAATTACTCTTATGATAGATACCTTGTTAACCCAAATTTAAATTCATTTTATGTTAAATCAACAAGTATTCATGAAATTATCAAACTGTCTTCTCTGTTAAAAATAGATAAGTCAAGTGGACCTGACTGCATTTCACCTAAAGTTATTAAAAATTGTATTCATTTTTTTGTTAATCCATTGTGTGACATATTTAATAAATCTTTAAATAGTGGAATCGTCCCAGATAAATTAAAAGTTGCCAAAATTGTACCCTTACACAAAAAAAATGATGTTAAAAATATAGAAAATTATAGACCCATAGCCTTGCTTTCTGTTTTTGCAAAACTGTTGGAAAAAGTAATGCATAAAAGGTTATATGATTATTTACTGAAATATAATGTTCTTATTTCAGAACAGTTTGGTTTTCGTAAAAACCATAGCACTGATCTGAGTATTGTGAATTTTACTAAAAATATTCTACATGAAATTAATAATGGAATGTTTTGTTATGGATTGTTTATGGATCTATCTAAGGCATTTGACACCATCGACCACCATATTTTACTTAAAAAACTGTACCATTACGGTATACGCGGTATACCTCATCAGTGGTTTTCTGATTATTTGTTTAATAGAAAACAATATGTGGTGGTCGATGGTGTCGAATCTGATTATATGGATGTAAATACTGGAGTTCCGCAAGGATCGGTTCTCGGACCACTTTTATTTATCATATATATTAACGATATAATCAGTTCATCCAAATTACTTATGTTTTCATTATTTGCTGATGATAGGGTTGTATATTATTCTCATTCTAATGTAGCATGCTTAGTTTCTAATTTAAATGAAGAGTTAATAAAATTGAATGATTGGTTTAAATGTAATAAATTATTTTTGAATTATGAAAAAACAAAATATGTAATTTTTCACACAAAGAAAAAGAAAGTTCCAAATGTCACCAATCCTGTTAAAATAGCGAATGTAAATATTGAACGTGAACTAAGTGTTATTTTTTTAGGTACTAATATTGAAGAAACTCTAGATTGGAAATGTCATATTGATTATGTTTGTTCTAAAATTTCTAGAAGTATTGGTGTTTTATCTAGACTAAAGAATTTTCTCCCAAGGAACATATTAATGAATATTTACAATGCAACACTTCTTCCCCACTTAAGTTATTGCAATATCATTTGGGGTAATACTTACAAAACAAAACTGTTCAAGATTTATATGTTACAGAAACGTGCAGCTCGGTTAATAACAAATAGTCATTATATGTCTCCAAGTTTACCATTATTTATTAAACTGAAAATTATTCCTGTATATGATTTGATCAAACTTAATACATGTATATTTATGTTTAAATTTCATAAAAACCTGTTACCATCTGTTTTTAATAATATGTTCCAAACAAATTCTTCTGTTCACAATTACCCCACTCGTCAACGTCTAAATTTACATCACCCACTCTGTCGTTCAACTTTAATGTATAATTCTATATCATTTGTTGGGGTACGGGAGTGGAATTCCTTGAATTATGACCTAAGATCCAGTTCTACAATTACCAGATTTAAATCAATGTATAACAAAAGTATTTTTCAATCCATGGTTGAGTAAGTACTTCTCTTTCCCATCTTTTTTCTACTTTTATCTCTTTCTGCCCTATTTTCGCTTCCTTCTATTCTTTCTCTGTAACCTTTATGAACGTGCGTGTGTGTTGATGTACGGGTGCGTACTTGTATTATTTAAGTCCTTTACTTTGTATTGTTAATTTATGTGCATTATCTTGTTATTGTTTGTTTGCAGGGCCCCGATTACAAACAGATTTCTGCTTCTTAGGGGTCCTAACCATTATATTGTATATTGTATATTGTATTTTCATTGTAAATTGTTTTTATACTGGTTAAATAAATGAAATGAAATGAAAGAAGCCACTATTGTTACTATTATAATCAAGCCCATGCACACACGTCCTCTTATGCGTTCCATATAACTTGCGATTATAATAATCCTGACCATAATGCACGTTACCTTTGTAAGTTCTATGTGCGGATGAGCAATTCAATCCAATGACCGGTGTAATAACATTTTTTTTTTAATCCTGCATAAACAATGTATTGGTAAAAGGTGTGTCACATTATCAAAAATAAACACACTATCTTGCAAAAAGTACTATTTAACCTCAAATAGGCGGTACATATTTCTATAAAAATAACAAAATAATGACAATTTTATGTCGATATTATTTATTTCGTCCCATTATGCATAATGGCATCTGATAAATGCTGTAGATGGCTTATCATAATCACAGGTTCTTTTGGGACACAAAGGCCCGAATTCACAAAGCAAGGTTTGAGCTCAGACCAAGGTTTGTCGTCAAACCTCCTTTTGTTTCGCCAAACCTCCTTTTGTTCTTTACAAACCAGGTTTGTAAAAAAAACGCGTAAAAACGCGTCATATGACGTACGAAAATCAAGGTTTGTCGACAAACCTCCTTTGTGAATTCGGGCCATAGTGTGGGTTTCCTGTCGTGTTTACTTGCTAACCAAACCTCTTGTGATGATTGAAATGAATTGAATTAATAATGGTTTTATTGAGAATAAAAGAACAACAATGCATCGCCGAATTGGGCAATGTTTTACAAATGTAAAATAAAATATATAAAAACATTCATATTAAATGACATCAAATTAATGAACTGAACTTGAATGAGTAAATTGTAATTAATAATATTTAACTTTAAAATTCTTATTTCTCATTATTATTTGATCTTCCTAACTCATTTTTATATAAAAAGGAGATAAAGAAAAGTGAAGAAGAACATGATAGTGGTGTAGAGTAAAGAAAGCATAGAAAAGAGGATGGTAAGATTAAGAAGAGGATGAAGAGGGAGAAGAAGAGAAAAAGTAGAAGAGAAGGAGGAAGAAGAAGAAGAAGATTCAAGTGGGGATAGTAATAGACAGGGGGTAGAGCGAATAGTAACACTATCATGATGTATCGATATAAAAATTCAAGCATTACACATTATCAAACTACTAATGATAGAGGCGAAGTTATGTAGAAAATAAATACTTATATGAAAAATTGTACGAATTAAAAAATTTACTCTAGGTAATAGCTACTCTATGGAAAAGGTTATAATGTTTCAACCAGACTATAAAAAGGAGAACAATTAGAAGAAGCAAAAGCAAAAGGAGAAAGAGGGGAAAGAGGATTGAGAAGGAAGGATAATGGTGAGATGAAGAGAGGAGGTGGGAAAGTAGAAGTGGTAGAGGAAGAGGAGACAACTGTGACATTGGCCATGGAAGATAATTTCA
Source organism: Strongylocentrotus purpuratus (assembly GCF_000002235.5). Lineage (NCBI taxonomy): Eukaryota > Metazoa > Echinodermata > Echinoidea > Camarodonta > Strongylocentrotidae > Strongylocentrotus > Strongylocentrotus purpuratus. The sequence goes on from NW_022145594.1 coordinate 32,345,235, forward strand.
GTCATTTAAAAAATTAAAAATAAATGGTTAACACAGATTTTTAACTTTGGTACAGCAAATGTAGTGATTCTATTATACTGTAACATCAGGCACAAATGACACACGACGAAGTCATTCAGAGTTTTATGTGGTATTTATTTTGAAGCAAACAGATTAGTTTTTGTTTTTTTTACATATTAAACATCAGAAAAACTATATGATCATTCATAGGAATAGATTCATCAATAATAACTATTGCCCCACACCATAGAAATACTGTACATTTTGGATACTTTTCCATATATGGTTTACAGTTACATTGTAACATCCAAAAGCAATAAGCAAGGTATTACAATAAAATGCCCAAATATGCATAAGTTATCATGAATACAGAAATATAAATTGCCTTTTTGTATAGTTCTCTTTACTATTACAATGACTCACCCCTCTTGAGCTCTAAAGGAGAGACTCCTACCGAGACACCGATAATAGAATTGGACCAACTTGCTAGTGCACCATCTCCAACCAAATGATGAAGTAAGACTTCTGTAACAGCAATGATAACTTAAATGATAACTTCTATAACTTTCAAAGTCTTCGAAAGTGACATGCAACTTGCAAGCTTTTGATATATCACAAACACTTAATATTCTCTACCTTTCCAAACTCAAGCTCAGCAACTTTTACTTTGCCAACAAAATATCCAATACTAAAGATACAAATTATCTCTTTACCTAGCTATTACTGTATATCAGGTCATTTTTGTACTGCTTATAAAAAGAACTATTCCACCTCAAGGTGTCTGGAATACATTACAGGTATAAATATGTATACACAATACTTTATACAGAGAAGCACCAATCGTAACAGGTATAGCTTACGCTGCTACGGGTTTTCTACACCAACTCATTATGAAAAGCAATTAATGATAGGCCTCCAAATATTGACATAATTTCAACTGGGTACACTATACAGAGTGTTTCTCTATAAATTCTTCTAGTAGTATCACATAATAACCGTCACATAATAACCGTCACATAATAACAGCAAGGGAATGGGAAACACAACTCACAACTCAATAATACACCCAAGAGTTGTCAACTACACATGTAATCAAATTTCCTCTATGGGGTTTCAATTTTAAAGGGATACTTGAGTTCTGTTTTCAGACCGCAAATGCCTTCAAAGTGCATGGTTATTGCTCCTATTGTTATCTATGACATTTCTAGTGCCTTTTTAGAACCTAAAATTGCTATGAAGGTAATTTTAGACCCCAAAATGTGTAAAATTTAGCCAATATGATCATACCAATTCAGCTCCACTTTAAAAAAAAACACGGTGACCGTTAATTAATTATTTAATTAAAAATAACAATTCATGAGCCGGCTGATTGTGGATAATATAAGCAACACGAAAATGCCAACCAAAAAGCCAACATCGGCATTGGCTGAAATACAATGTAAAAGGCGTTATTTCGTTTTTTTTCCACGGCTTTCAACGGTTTTTTCAATTTGTCATAATATCTAATATGTGTGGTGGTACACAAATATTAGAAATCGTTATATTTCAGCCGTCTCTGAACCGATTTTGATCAAACAAAGATGATTTTGTCATTTAAATAGTATGTTCTTTCAAATTTGACACTCAGTTTATCATTATCTCACAAAAAAAATATTTTGTGTAGCGCCCTCTGCAACAGAACTCAACTATCCCTTTAATGATGCATGTCAAATACATTACAATTTCACTTAGAACCTAAAATAAATGCTGCAGAAATACTTTTAAATATGAAGTTCTACTCAGCTAGCTTCTCTGTCAAATCAAACCGCCTAAGTCATGAGTGGATGCATGGTCTATGCTTATCCCTTTCAACCTGTGATGTGGCAAAAAATCCTTTCTCTCTATATACCTCATACCCTCGCTGACCCAAGGTCAAAGTGCACTTCCCCTGTGATGTGGCAAAAAATCCATTCTCTCCAAATTACCCTATACCCTCTTCGACTTAAGGTCAAAGTGAGTTTCCCCTTTTAGGGACCACCTCAGAAGTACACTTAAAGGGATCTCCTTATTCAGAGACATGGATCCCTTCATTCAGGGACCTCCTCAACAAATAGAATTAAGAAACATTTCGACCTGTCACATTCTCCCATGTTAAATAGTTGCTGTCTCAGCAACAAATATTAAGAAACATTTCAACCTGTCACATTACTTGAGAGCTTTAAATGCCACACAAGTAATCTTTGCTCTTATATCTCGGCTTACAATGATGTTGTAGTTTTCCCTGTGCCACTTTGTACTCATCATGGAATATATGTAACTAAAGGATTCAAGATAGGTTAAATACGATTAATGTATACAGGTATTGAAAATATTTTCATGGGGCTTATCCCCCCCCCCCCCCACTCCGGAGTCGGAATGACCGCATGCGTGTTACCAAAATGTCCGGTAAAGGGGTACTTTTCACGCACCAAAGTCCGGCTCGTACATACACAAAATTGACTTTACACACCGGACTTAGGGTTTTTTTTCAAAAGGAGGGAACATGCATATGCGTACCCTAAATAACACTGAGTGGGGAGGGGGGACGGGAGCTTATCACGACCAGACACGGGTAATTTTGCAAAACCATTGTGTTAAACGAAGCAATCATTCCATCAGCTGGTCCCTATATTGTTTTGTGCAAAACTACACGTGTTGCAATTGGTGATAGTTTTATCCATGAGCCTTAAAATATGAAGTCCATTATTTGTTCCATATACATGTACCGTATCTCAAGTGTTAATTCTTAAAAAGAAATTAACAAAATTTGCCTGTTAAGATGTATTTGAATATAGGAAAGGAAATTTACCCGTCTTAGAGCATTGCGCGTGTCTCAGCGCACGATCGACGTATCTATTGTTAACTTTTCTTTGCGTCCTTGCATTGAACGCACAATTTAAACTATGCCCGGTTAATATTTTTCGATTTCCTGCCCAGCAGTCATGCAGTTTACAAATTTATACAGTGCGTCCCAGAAAAAACGAAACTGAGAATTATCGATGTTTTATCATAACTTAATCACATTTATAATTAATAAATGACACATATTTGGAAAGCTTAGATCCTCCTCTTTTATTTGATGCAACTCATTATGATGCATATTTCACGCATGAGTGATTAAAATCAATTTGAAGAGAGGAAACCGAAAAGTTGTTTGGCGGGCGGTATCTGAATTTCAAAGAGAAATCACATTTCTAGAAAGTTGGGTTTCTGCCCTTTCATATGACACCTCAATCAGGAAAAATGAGCAAGGAATGACAAAGTTCTGTTTGTTTAAAGTAGCCCTTACATTTTCATAATTTTAGCAAACAAATTCGTTTTCACTGGCTGCCTGCCGTAGCAAAAAGTAGATTTGACAAAAGACTTAACTCCGTTTCGTTGACAATCAGCTATGCATGAAATCTTTCGTCTACGGCTGATTGTCAACGAAACGGAGTTAAGTCTTTTGTTAATTTCGTTTGTTGATACGGCAGGCAGCCAGTGAAAACGAATTCGTTTAATCAAATTATGGAAATGCTCTTGTATATCTTCTGCTAGTACATCCTTTCACTTAATGTACATAAACGAACGCAATATAATTCTGCTGTATTGTCATTATGTTACAGATTTCGTAATACTACTGTACATGTATATAATTTACATCACTGTACCTTTGTAAATTGACCCTTTCAGCCTTGTGCTGCTGGTTGATCATTATATACCAATAAATGAATAATAATAATAATAAATCTTGGACCAGGTGTACCCTATTGCCTACACACATTTCTGATCACTTTACTTTTTGTAAATTCATACTCCCCCTCTTAAATCCATATTGCAAAGTTTTATGAAGTATCCAGTAAAAAAGTAGTGATCAACATTTACGGCATTTGGGGTTTTATGAAGAATCCAGTAAAAAAGTAATGGTTGGAAGCTCTGGGTCTGGCTATGACTAACCAAGCAACAAGTGAAATTGCATGGCCATGGGATGTAAATAACTTACACTTGAAACTTCAAAGTCTAGGGACGGAATGCTTGACTGTATATCGGCAAATATGGTGTTCATCTTTGGATGTAGCTCAGACATCTCCGGAAAGAGGGTCTCATCAAAAGTGTTGGACACCTTGCTGTCAAGGTCACTCTCCTTCTTCTCAAGGTCATGGTTGTCAATATCACCTTCAAAGTCATCATTTAGCTTTGTAGACTCCTTGCCAGAGAATGCCTGGAGAATGTACTTCGCCATGTCGGTCTTTCCTGCTTTGCTTTCGATGGATGAGGGTTTCTAATGGTGACTGTGGACAACATGAGGATTTCTCTGCCAAAAGACCATTTTAAAAAGGTATGATTGCCAATTTTTCAAAGTAAATACAGTGCAGTTTATTTATTATTTTAATAATATAAAGAATTAAAGATATGTACATCGTAGACTAAATAAAAATGGGAAACAATTATCTACATGCAGAATGGGCATCACTGTAGCTTACAGTGTGCACAACACTCGGCTGTTCAACAGCAGTTATTCTGATACTGCAATTTATTTATATTTACACAATTTGTGTTTTCCTGATTTATAAAAAATCATTTGATTTTGTTTTTGTTTTTTAGTGTTGTAGATCTAACTGAGTGTTTCCGGCACTAGGGTGTGATTTTATTTAAATGATGCTCACCTGTTTTATATCTAAGCCATCATGTATTGCATTTGGTCATTAATGACAATGATCTGCCTACACCAGTAAAATAATATATGGCACCATGCATGTTAGTATGCAACACAATGCGCCGTTCAGGTAGATACGGTAAGCATTGTGACATCACACGTTCAATCAAAAGTAATGCGCAATTACCGCGTCTCAGTAAATGCGCGCTAATATACATGTAATTGTGCGCAGGTTAAGATTAAGCCCGAGTCAAAACGTTTAAACTGATGGTTAAACAACCTCATTCATCAAAACCGTTTAGCATTTGTCGCTCCGTATAACCAATATTTTTGTGCAGTTTGTTGCATCCATGTGTTTTGTTTTTGAGACTTATTGGAAAAACGTTGATATCAGTATACACTTTATCACAGGTTTCACGGCAAACCGCTGCACAATACAACTTACAAGTGCATATCAATGGTGGGTTGATTGCGGGCGGGCATGCGCCTGAGCTGTGTGAATGAGGATCTGAGACATTACGGTAGATAACTTCACACGGGCGCACGCCCGCCCGCAACCCATCATCGGTATGCACTTCAGACTTGTAAGTCTATTGACTTATTGTGCTGCGGTTTGCCGTGAAACCTGTGAAAAAGTGTAGGCTCATACTAATATCAACGTTTAGAGTCTATCAGAAAAATACTCCAAAAATAACAAGAAAATGACTCGAAACAGGTAATAAACATAACAACATTTAACTCATGATCTTTATTTGGACATTTAATGAATATTTACTTCATTTTGGGTATGTTTTAGTAGACTCTCCACTCCGGAGTTACGGGTCAAATTTTGGATAGACTCTAACGTTAGATCTAGAACTAACTTTAGATAGGTTTCTGAACAAGCGCCAAAATTTCTTGTTTCGTTAGAGGATTTTAAAAGGGATTTTTAAAGGGATAGGCCTAGATCTAATTGATGACAGACAGCCAGTTATGTGGATAACTATTTCTAGATCATTGGCCTCTGTCTGACACCGCATAGACCTTCTAGATATATACTAGAGGTATAATTGTTAGAGTAGACTCAAGACTGGGGATGAAGGCGCAAGACAGAACGACAACTGAGAGCCTGAAATGAAAATCCAACAAAGTCAAATGACATTTCGATTTTTTTTTTCAGGTGATTTGATAAAGAGAGTCAATCAAATGAATTTGCAGATATGAAATCAAGATATTTGATCATTCTCTTTCAAAATTAATTTCCCGTGAATCATGCTCTTCAATTTTCATGCTGATTGAGTGCAGTGCGCGCCAGCGCTTCGGGTCACTGGCACTTGCAAACTGCGATACAGTAGTCTACAGTGCACTGCACTGCAAGATCAATCGTCATATACTTACTGCTAAAGCGTCCCTGGCTACGAAGCCGACAACGTACTTTCGCATCGAAAATTACTGGATTCAATGATTAAAAGCTCAACTAAATGTTATCAATGATATATATGGTATTTATCTAAGTGTTTTGACATATTAAAAAGCGTCGAACATACCTCAGAATTTCCAGATTCAGCAAGGAAAAGAATCAAAACATTTCCGAACTCGCCGCCATATCGTAAACAGATCCCACACACGTAAGTTGGTATGTTCTAAATGCGCGGTTCAGAGTAGCGCGCGTTATATGCAGTCGATGTTTACTCTGCTGATCTGTCGAGTGAATGCTAAATAAATCCAGTGCAAATTTTCTTCGGCTGGTACAGTACAGGCGTAGGCGTATAGTAGTTGGGCTTCGCGTCGCTAGATAGAGATAGAGAGAGAGAGGGGGGGGGGGGGGTGCGACACCCTATCAGGATATTACTTACTTACTTATGTCGGGGGGTGGGGAGGGGTGAGCTCCACCGGGATGAGTAGGATTAGTAACTCGGGTTACTCAAATGAAGGAGTCGTGACAGATATCTGAAGTTCAATTACTTTTATTGCGAAGCAATAAAGCAAAGAAATAAGAAACCCTGCAAAGAACAAACAGAAACAAAATGAACATATCATTGCAAATGATATGATATATACATCATCATCAGACACTAGATAAACATGTATAACATTGTTTCAGCAAAACATTGTCCCTTGCAACTAATGCAAATTTAACCCACAGAAATCAGAAGTATTAAAGATCTCAATACTTTCACTATCAAATGCATCCAAGCTTCAATAATTACCAGTATCCTAATTGTATCAGTCTTCAATCTTAACAAAGGATGCCTAGTAATATGACCTACCTAGATCATTATAATAACCATTAAACATATTTCCAATATCCATAGAAATCCTTTTGTGTTTATAGAACTTTCCATTAAAAGCCACATTTACAGATGATGCCATCATCGCATCAATACTATCAAACCATTGCTATCAAATATTAATAACACATAGCAACTGCTAACTACTAGGAAAAACACTCATCCCAGAAATGTATCTTGAATAATAACCTCCCTAAACAGTAACAGATTCTCAAGGCATAAGGAGAATATTTACATTACCAATAGATTCACTATCATTCATCACCCTATCAGTATTAAACCGAACCACGTTAACTTTGTCGGTATTCAAATACAAACCATACAATCATTCCTAAGTGTTTTCATTTACCCTTAATTAAATATCATATTACATAATAAATTGACTCGTACCCAAGGTCACTTGAAGAACTAGCAAAAACCAGTCGGCTTTCAGCTACAGATACTCGTTCAATGTAGACTCACTGAGGATAAAACAACAATTACATTTTGTAAGTAAATCACTCCAAAAGCTCCACTATGCCTGCATTTACAAGACCATCAACTAAATAATCATCTCACTTAATATATCATTTAAGCTTACAATCAATTTATATTATTATACTAACTTCCATCAGTGTTAAAGCTTCCTTTTTAACAACCCTTGATTACACCTAACAAAGTACGGCTAGTGGGCGCCGCCAACTTTTATGCTTACATTCAGAGAGCCCTCTACGATACTAAATAAACATGGTCGCACTGAAAACATGTTCAATGAACCAACATTATTTTGTCACTAAAATATATATCAAACTGTGCATATAAATCTTATCAAAACTTCACCCACATGCAACATGATGTATAATTCATATTACCAAAGTAATTTCAACCTATGATACAAAGTAATGCAACTTACAATTAAACTTTCTCAGCCGACTGGTGACTGCACACCATTCCCTCATCATAGCTTTAGATGGCAATGAGCACGTATTAGAAAACCCACGCTCGAGAGTAGCTTACACTCAAGGCGTAACATAAAATCCTTTCGCTAAGATATTTTGAAGCGTTAATTCCACATGTATCTCCGTTCATATCAATTAACTAATTTAACATCGAGTAAGGACATTACTACTAAAGACTCCTTCAGTGATACGGTCCTAACAGGTGATTAACCACTCCCCATACGTTAGCATTCCTTCAGTACCTCGCATTCCTAACTTTAGTCTCTCTTTAAAGACCTTGATCTAAAACTTTCACATCCCGACACTTACTTTAATACACGATGTTGTAGGTCTAAGCCTGTTCATCAATCCAGGATTCTTCCAGGGAACTGCGATTTGTGGAGGAAGGAGGTTGTGTAAAACATGAAACAACAGACAACACCTATAAACCGGCTCATACAGATATTGTCGGTAAAGTTGCGCTGCCGTCGGGACAAATGAGAAAAGGGGGAGGGGAAAATGAGAGGGAAAGAAAAAGAAAAAAAAGGAAAAGAAAACTAGGAAAAGAATGAAAACTAGGAAAAGAATGAAAAGAAACGAAAGAAAGAAAAGAAAGAAAAGAAAGAAAAGGAGAAAAGAGAAAATGACACAAAAGAAACGGGGGGGGGGAGGGATAAAAGAGAGGAGAGAGAGGGGTAAGAGCATGAAATAGGAGGGGTGGGAGTAAGAGAGAGAGAGAGAGAGAGAAAGATACTGAGGGGTGGGAGTTGTTGGGTGGAGCCATCTTGTCGAGGGAGCAATACACTCATACAAATATTTTTGCCCCTCCCCCGTTTTGTTGTTTTTGCATAATACATATTAATATTTGTACATTACATCTCCGTTTTACACCACTCCTTCTTCATTTTTCTCTTTCCCTCTTTCTCTCGATCTCTCTCTCCCGAACCCTTCTGTCTGGCCTGCATGTCTGTTTTTTTTTTAAATCTCCCAATCATAATTATTCATAAGGGGCTTGGTTTCATTTTGGTGATAAAGCGAAAACTATCACAAAATTGCAAAAGACTGTATTTTGCCTGAAACGGGGTAGGAAGTGAAAGTATAGAGGGTGTTGATTCCAAGACATAGGAAGTGTCCATGATTTGTCTTTGGACATTGATATAGGTGGCGCCAACTATCCCCATTGCAATCGAATGACAGAGAGGGAAAAAGACAGAAAATATTTGTTAAGAAGTGAGAGAGAGAGAGAGAGAGAGAGAGCAATTAAAGGAAAGAAGTCGGGAAAAGACGATTAAAGAAGAGGGTGGGACCCTTCCTACACATTTCTTACCCTGATCAAAATTAGCATCTCTTTTTCCGAGTGGAAAAGGTACGTCCCCCCCCCCCCCAACAAAAAAAAACAAAACAAAAAAAATTGTTGGACTCACGCTTCCCGGTTTTTGCAAGCTACTTCTTTAGTAATCAAGAAGATTATTCTACACTAAAAAAAATGTAAACATGTTTTTAATTGAAATTTGCCTAAAAGAAAAACGATATTATGATCTGTTTGGAGGCGTATCCGGACACCTACCCCCTGGACAACCACCCCCGGATAACCACCCCTAGGATAACCACCCTCTAGCACAACTACCCCCTAGGGCAACCACCCTCTAGGACGACTACCCCCTAGGACAACTAACCCTCGACCTAGGGGGGGGGGTATCCGGAGGATGGTTTTCCAGGGGGTAGGTGTTCTAGAACCGTTTAAAGGTTGTAACACTACATTTACACATACATTTAGCCTAAACAGAACACAAAAAGGCAACCGCGTATAGCTAGAATTGTATTTTAGGGAGGCGGAGCACTTACAGAGCGCGCGAATCCCCCTCTATCGCGAAGCGCGGAAGCTTTGACGATTCTTTAAATTATTAGAGAAAGAAGAAGATTCGTTGTACCGTTCTCGACTTTTAATCCTTGTCTGAATTTTTAAAAATATTTCAAAAATAGTATTTGATTCATTGTTATTAGTATTTCCTCAGAAATGAGCATCATGCATGTGATAAATATATTGAAGTTTAAATCTACCAATCATCAAGCAATAAGCATTTTATCATAAGATTTCATAATTGCTTGCCGGAAATATTTTAGTCATTATTTCCCACATTATCATGACTTATTTCTTGTTAATTTCTGTAGAACGGGTTGTATCTAGATACTGGCTAGCAATTTCTACATTCTCCCCCAGCTGCTCAAAGTAGATTAGGTAGTTACGCATAATATGTTATGTCGAGCTGGACGCCGAAAGGCGAACTGCGCTGGGCTGGGTTGATGGCTATATAATTCAAAGCTCATTTAACAATTAATTTTTTAAAGGAAGGACAATATACAGTATGATGCATATAATTATGTTGTTTCTTTTATAATCTTTTAAACAGTCTTTGTCATGTCTTTGTCTGCTCCTTTTTCTTCCTACGTCCTCTTATTTTTTCTCTTCTCTCTCTCTCTCTCTCTCTCTTTTGCCGGCCTTTTTGGCTGACCGCCCCACAGTGGGCCAGGGAGGAACCAAAGTGCGCCAAAACTCATGTTTGGGGATTTATTTTTTATAAATCCAGAGGAAATGTTTAGATTTCCAGGGATTTTCGCTTAAATTTTATTACCAACATTTTCTCTGATGTCTAAGCTTTAAGTTGATACCAGATGTGGCTGCCCGATTCTGCCCGTTATTATGTTAGAGCCGTTTTCCTTGTAACATTGCCTCGAAAAATGTGTTTATTTTGGTCCGCGGTGTCAGAACACGTGTCACGCGCCCCCTCGCGCCGTGATTTATGACCACGAATCCTTCATGATTCAGCCGCGGACCCCAAAAACCAACATTTTTCGGGGCAATGTGGCAAGGGAAATCGGCTCTAACATAACAATGGGCAAGATCGGGCAGCCAAATTTGGTATCAACTTGAAGCTTAGACATTAGAAAAAATGGTGGTATTAAAATTTAAGCGGTACACCGCGGAGATCTAAATATTTCTTCTGGATTTTTAAAAAACATGGATAATTAGTCAATTTTTCATTGAATTACCCTATAATATTATCATGAAGATTGTGTTTCTATTAATTTTAACCCATTCATTCAACGAAATGAACTATCAGGAATATGTGAGAGCAATTTCATATCAATAACTTAAAAACTTCATGTTGAATTGAAAGATTTATAAAATAAGTCACTTATGCACTAAAACTGTGAATATGTAGGAATTTTGCTGTTTGAAGCAGTAAATTTATACCCTTATTGTGCATACCGGAATTAAATATTTCACTGAGGTATTCCTCTATGTATTACCTTTCAACTGGGCAAGACAAAAATTGAAAAAAATAAATCACCCACACTTAGTTTTGGCGCACTTTGGTTCCTCCCTGGCCCACTGTGCGCCCCACCGCGGCACCGCCCCCTGGTTACGCGCCTGGAAGTATGGCTGGAAGGAAGGAGTTTACTTTTAGAGAAGTATTGAAGTAATAGTATTCCAAGAATCCGACATGAAATTCAATAACCAAAGCATGGGATAGAATGAAATGGACATGGAATATTTACAGTGTATATACATGTATGTTGAATAGCTTGTGCTAAACGTATATGTGAATTTATATAAATTGAATTGAGTTGATTTTTGTGAATGAGAGATAATTACTTAATTCTAGATAAGTGAATATATCGAATAAAACGTAGTTGTGTTTGCGCTCATCATGAATAGTAGTAGGACACACAGATAAATAATTCCAAGATAAAATATGTTCTTTACATGACTTTGCATAGCTCCGTCCAGTATGTTAAGCAAAACGCTTTTATATGTTCTTCGGTACTCAAAGGGTAAGTCAGTAAAGTCTACTTATATTTTCAGGTTAAACCTAAGTTTTCTTTTAATGCCTTTATAATCCACATGTCTGTAGTTTTCCCTGTGCCACTTTGTACACATCATGGAATATATGCAACTAAAGGATTCAAGATAGGTTAAATACGATTAATGTATACAGGTATTGAAAGTATTTTCATGGGGCTTATCCCCCCCCCCCCCCCCACTCCGGAGTCGGAATGACCGCATGCGTGTTACCAAAATGTCCGGTAAAGGGGTACTTTTCACGCACCAAAGTCCGGCTCGTACATACACAAAATTGACTTTACACACCGGACTTAGGGTTTTTTTTCAAAAGGAGGGAACATGCATATGCGTACCCTAAATAACACTGAGTGGGGAGGGGGGACGGGAGCTTATCACGACCAGACACGGGTAATTTTGCAAAACCATTGTGTTAAACGAAGCAATCATTCCATCAGCTGGTCCCTATATTGTTTTGTGCAAAATTACACGTGTTGCAATTGGTGATAGTTTTATCCATGAGCCTTAAAATATGAAGTCCATTATTTGTTCCATATACATGTACCGTATCTCAAGTGTTAATTCTTAAAAAGAAATTAACAAAATTTGCCTGTTAAGATGTATTTGAATATAGGAAAGGCAATTTACCCGTCTTAGAGCATTGCGCGTGTCTCAGCGCACGATCGACGTATCTATTGTTAACTTTTCTTTGCGTCCTTGCATTGAACGAACCATTTAAACTATGCCCGGTTAATATTTTTCGATTTCCTGCCCAGCAGTCATGCAGTTTACAAATTTATACAGTGCGTCCCAGAAAAAACGAAACTGAGAATTATCGATGTTTTATCATAACTTAATCACATTTATAATTAATAAATGACACATATTTGGAAAGCTTAGATCCTCCTCTTTTATTTGATGCAACTCATTATGATGCATATTTCACGCATGAGTGATTAAAATCAATTTGAAGAGAGGAAACCGAAAAGTTGTTTGGCGGGCGGTATCTCAATTTCAAAGAGAAATCACATTTCTAGAAAGTTGGGTTTCTGCCCTTTCATATGACACCTCAATCAGGGAAAATGAGCAAGGAATGACAAAGTTCTGTTTGTTTAAAGTAGCCCTTACATTTTCATAATTTTAGCAAACAAATTCGTTTTCACTGGCTGCCTGCCGTAGCAAAAAGTAGAATTGACAAAAGACTTAACTCCGTTTCGTTGACAATCAGCTATGCATGAAATCTTTCGTCTACGGCTGATTGTCAACGAAACGGAGTTAAGTCTTTTGTTAATTTCGTTTGTTGATACGGCAGGCAGCCAGTGAAAACGAATTCGTTTAATCAAATTATGGAAATGCTCTTGTATATCTTCTGCTAGTACATCCTTTCACTTAATGTACATAAACGATCGCAATATAATTCTGCTGTATTGTCATTATGTTACAGATTTCGTAATACTACTGTACATGTATATAATTTACATCACTGTACCTTTGTAAATTGACCGTTTAAGCCTTGTGCTGCTGGTTGATCATTATATACCAATAAATGAATAATAATAATAATAAATCTTGGACCAGGTGTACCCTATTGCCTACACACATTTCTTATCACTTTACTTTTTGTAAATTCATACTCCCCCTCTTAAATCCATATTGCAAAGTTTTATGAAGTATCCAGGAAAAAAGTAGTGATCAACATTTACGGCATTTGGGGTTTTATGAAGAATCCAGTAAAAAAAGTAATGGTTGGAAGCTCTGGGTCTGGCTATGACTAACCAAGCAACAAGTGAAATTGCATGGCCATGGGATGTAAATAACTTACACTTGAAACTTCAAAGTCTAGGGACGGAATGCTTGACTGTATATCGGCAAATATGGTGTTCATCTTTGGATGTAGCTCAGACATCTCCGGAAAGAGGGTCTCATCAAAAGTGTTGGACACCTTGCTGTCGAGGTCACTCTCCTTCTTCTCAAGGTCATGGTTGTCAATATCACCTTCAAAGTCATCATTTAGCTTTGTAGACTCCTTGCCAGAGAGTGCCTGGAGAATGTACTTCGCCATGTCGGTCTTTCCTGCTTTGCTTTCGATGGATGAGGGTTTCTAATGGTGACTGTGGACAACATGAGGATTTCTCTGCCAAAAGACCATTTTAAAAAGGTATGATTGCCAATTTTTCAAAGTAAATACAGTGCAGTTTATTTATTATTTTAATAATATAAAGAATTAAAGATATGTACATCGTAGACTAGATAAAAATGGGAAACAATTATCTACATGCAGAATGGGCATCACTGTAGCTTACAGTGTGCACAACACTCGGCTGTTCAACAGCAGTTATTCTGATACTGCAATTTATTTTTATTTACACAATTTGTGTTTTCCTGATTTATAAACAAATCATTTGATTTTGTTTTTGTTTTTTAGTGTTGTAGATCTAACTGAGTGTTTCCGGCACTAGGGTGTGATTTTATTTAAATGATGCTCACCTGTTTTATATCTAAGCTATCATGTATTGCATTTGGTCATTAATGACAATGATCTGCCTACACCAGTAAAATAATATATGGCACCATGCACGTTAGTATGCAACACAATGCGCCGTTCAGGTAGATACGGTAAGCATTGTGACATCACACGTTCAATCAAAAGTAATGCGCAATTACCGCGTCTCATTAAATGCGCGCTAATATAATTGTGCGCAGGTTATAATCAAGCTAGACGAGCAATGTATTAAGCAAATAACTACCGTTGGTGAAGGTGATGGGACGAACTATCACTTCCGAGGCGATCTGGATGTAGCTATCTTTCCGAAGCGAAGCTGAGGAAAGATAGCGTATACATTCTGATCGACGAGGAAGTTATAGTTTGCCATCGCCTGAAACCAAAAGGTGATTATTTGCTTTAATATTCCACATCTAAAACAATTTAACTACAAAAAGAAAAGGACGTGTATGCATCTACATGAAAGACACCAGGCCCAAATTCACACCAAAAAAGTTAAAAGTTTAACCCAACCCCTTGAGGGTAGGGTGCGCGCATGTGTTTGCTTTAATTATTGCGCTCATTGGTAATGCGCGCTTAATTACGCCTGTTTTAGTGCGCTTTTGGGTAATCTTCAGTGACAGTGCGTTGCCCTTTGTAGATAGTACCTTTATCTTCAGTAAAAGTGCGTTGCCCTTTGTAGATAGTAGTACTATCTACAAAGGGCAACGAACTTTTCGCTTCTCCCATCAATAATGGGCGAACTATCTTTGATCACGTGATTTACTTATGTCCAATCGTAGAGCAAGATTCTTAGTATGTGGAATATAAAGTCTATTATCTAAAACTTATCAACTGCACTTACCTATTGATATCCTCTTGGAATTATTTGATCAACTTGTGTTACCTATTCTGCTCTATGGAAGTGAGATATGGGGATTTGAAGTGCTACATGATCTTGAAATTTTCCACATGAAATTTTGTAAGCAAGCCCTTTCTGTTAACAAAACAACTGCAAATTGTATGGTACTTGGTGAATTGGGGAGGCTTAAACTTGAGAAATATATCGAAAGCAGAATGATAAACTTCTGGTGTAGGATTGTACATAGTGGACAGGATAAATTTTCTGGTAAGGTTTATATTATCTTAAAATTACTCTTTGAGAAGAATATATATCAGGCACCTTGGTTAAAAAAAATCAAGCTGACTCTGGACAATATGGGGATGTCTAATTTATGTGAAATTTGTGAAAATACTAGCTATGAGTGGGTCAAACAAACTGTGGAACGTCGATTGAGAGATTCTCAGTATTGGTCTGCTTGTATGTACGATAATTCGCATTGTGTTAACTATCGAATCTTCAAACATTCTTTATGTTTAGAAAGATACTTAATCGATCTCATTAAAAGAGATCGGACAATATTAAGTCGTTTTCGCTGTGGCAATCATTACCTGCCGATTGTAGCTGGTAGATATTCAAATACTCCAAGGGAAATGAGGCTATGTACGCTGTGCAATTTGCAATCACTTGGGGATGAGTTTCATTACTTGTTTGTATGCCCTACCTTTCGTTCAGAAAGAAAATTGTTCATCGATAAATATTTTATTGAAAGACCAAATACACTAAAAATGGGTCAGCTTTTTAACTCCAATAATGTACAAACACGTTTAAACTTAGTAAAATTCTGTCGAAAAATAATGCTTCATTTTCATTAAATTAAGTATGTGCAAAAACATGTTATGAGTTCAATATTAACTTTATGTTTCTCTTTTTTGTCTTATATCAATTTATTAAATTGATATCAAGAATATTTTCAGTAATTCATTAATTCAGATATCAATTTACTGGTGCCAGTAAATCTCTTTTTCAATTGCTTCCATTAATTTCTTCATTAATTATCGTTTTAATTAATATTATCGTTTTGTTTTTGATTACTATTATTATTATCATCATCAATATTGTTATCATTATCATCATAATTTTTCTCACTATTGTCGATAGTGTTATTTTGTATGGATTAATATTAATTCTATTTGTATTGTATTGTATATTTCGCAGTGTTTAATTGACAAATTCAAACTGATTGTAACCTTCTCCGATACCCCAATGTGGGTGACATGAGAATAAATTGTCATTGTCATTGTCATTGTCATTGTCATTGATTAAGCCAGAGTCAAACGTATATCAGTATACACTTTTTCACAGGTCTCACAGCAAACCGCTGCACAATTTACAACTTACAACTTAGTGCATATCAATGGTTAATTGCGGGCGGGCTGCGCCTGAGCTGCGTGAAGTTATCTACCGTAATGACGATCCGAGACATTACGGTAGATAACTTCACACAGGCGCGCGCCCGCCCGCAACCCACCGTCGGTATGCACTTGTAAGTCGTATTGTGCAGCAGTTTGCCGTGAAACCTGTGAAAAAGTGTACGTACTATATCGACGTTTATCAGACAAATACTCCAAAAATTGACACAAAACAGGTAATAAACATAACAACTTTTAACTCATGGTCTTTATTTGGACATTTAATGAATATTTACTTCATTTCGGGTATGTTTTAGTAGGGTATCTCCACGCCGGAGTTACAGGTTAAATTTTTAATAGGTTTCTGAACAAGCGCCAAATTTTCTTGTTTCGTTAGAGAATTTTTAAAGGGATTTGTTAAGGGATAATTGTTGACAGACAGCAAGTTATGTGGATAACTATTTTCCAGATCATTGGCCTCTGTCTGACACCGCCTAGACCCTATACTAGACTCAAGACTGCATGGGGATGGAGGCAAGACAGAACGAAAACTGAGAGCCTGAAATGAAAATCCAACAAAGTCAAATGACATTTCGATTTTCATCAAGATTTTTTCAGGTGATTTGATGAAGACTAAAGAGAGTCAATCAAATGAATTTGCAGATATGAAATCAAGGATCAAGATATTTGATCATTCTCTTTTGTAAAAGATAAATTAATTTCCCCTGAATCATGCCCATAATTGTGGTGGAGTTTTCTTCAACTTTCATTTCAGTTAATGCTGATTGAGCTGAGTGCAGTGCGCGCCAGCGCTTCGGGTCACTGGCACTGTATTGCAAACTGCAATACTTACAGTGCATGCACTGCACTGCAAGATCAATCGTCATACTTACTGCTAAAGCGTCCCTAGACCGAATTTTCCGTCTCTTTCGTTCGTTAGCCTCTTATTGGGGTAGGGTCGGCTGGCTCTCTCTTTAGAGACGGAAACCGTCTATACACATTCCCTTGATAACGCCACGGCCATTTCAGGTCGTAGCGTTTTGCCCCCCAAATCCCCCAAAATGTAATTTTACCTCGTGCATGTTATATTGTAAATTAGGCCTAGGCTATAATAATTCAGTTCCACTTACCAACTTGACTGAAATAATCCGTTTAATGGTCCCTTTTAAGGAAATTATGGGTCAAAATCGACATCCATGTTGAAAATCTTGCAAGCCGTGTTAAACTCTCGCTGCCGGAGTCATCTAAATCAATCTCATCCCTTCTATATAGTCTACGCCGAAGGCAAAATGATTATGAAGGAAAAACTGTGCGCCATCTACACGTTCGTAATGGCGTTATCACAGTTTTTTTCCTTCATAATCATTTTGCCTTCGGCGTAGACTAGAAGGGATGAGATTGATTTAGATGACTCCGGCAGCGAGAGTTTAACACGGCTTGCAAGATTTTCAACATGGATGTCGATTTTGACCCATAATTTCCTTAAAAGGGACCATTAAACGGATTATTTCAGTCAAGTTGATAAGTGGAACTGAATTATTATAGCCTAGGCCTAATTGACAATATAACATGCACGAGGTAAAATTACATTTTGGGGGATTTGGGGGGCAAAACGCTACGACCTGAAATGGCCGTGGCGTTATCAAGGGAATGTGTATAGACGGTTTCCGTCTCTAAAGAGAGAGCCAGCCGACCCTATAAGAGGCTAACGAACGAAAGAGACGGAAAATTCGGTCTAAAGCGTCCCTGGCTACGAAGCCGACAACGTACTTTCGCATCGCAAATTACTGGATTCAATGATTTAAAGCTGAACTAAATGTTATCAATAATATATATGGTATTTATCTAAGTGTTTTGATATACTAAAAAGCGTCAAACATACCTCAGAATTTCCAGATTCAGCAAGGAAAAGAATCAAAACATTTCCGAACTCGCCGCCATATCGTAAACAGATCCCACACACGTAAGTTGGTATGTTCTCAATGCGCGGTTCAATTCATAGCCCGCGCGTTGTACGTAGTCGATGGTACTCTGTCTGTCGTGTGCCCATGCTAAATAAATCCAGTGCAAATTTTATTCGGCTGGTACAGGCGTATAGTAGTTGGGCTTCCGAAACCGAAGGAGAGAGGGTTCGAATGCTCGATCACAAGAGCGTCGGCTAGGATAATGGCGCTGCAGTCGGGAGAAATGAGAGGGAAAGAAAAAAAAGAAAGGAAAAGAATGAAAAGAAACAGAAGAAAGAAAAGAAAGAAAGAAAGAAAGAAAAGGAGAAAAGGAAAAAGCTAGGGGGGGAGGAATGGCGCTGCAGTCGGGAGAAATGAGAGGGAAAGAAAAGAAAAGAAAGGAAAAGAATGAAAAGAAACAGAAGAAAGAAAAGAAAGAGAGAAAGAAAAGAAAGAAAGAAAGAAAAGGAGAAAAGGAAAAGGGGGGGGGGAGAGAAACTGACACAAAAGAAACGAGGGGATAAAAGAGAGAAGAGAGAGGGGGTATGAGAGAGGAGAGGTGGGAGTGAGAGAGAGAGAGAGAGAGAGAGGGGGGGGGATAGAGAGACAGAGCTGAGAGACAGAGCAAAGGAAAGAGAGAAATTGGAGAGAAAAAGACGAGAAAAGAAGGTGAAAGGACCCTTCCTCTATATACAATGTCTTACCCTCATCAAAATTAACATCATCTAAGCAAATTATTCTCCTCTCTCTATTACCTTTATCCAAGTCTTCTTTACTCTCTCTCTCCTTTCTCTTTCTCTCTCTTTCTCTCTCTCTCTCTCTCTCTCTCTCTTTTCTCTCTCTCTCTCTCTCTCTCTTTTTCTCTTTTCCCCCCTCTCTCTCTCTCTCTGGTCCCCTCTTTTTTCTTTTTTCCTTCTCACTCCTTTTTTCTTCCTCTTTCTCTAATCCCACTATAAAAACGTTCGTTGTTCACCACTTTTCTCTTTTTAATTCACACCATTGAAACCATTCAAATTCAAATAATCTATTGAAATCAACTCCAGACATAATGCGATTATTTTTATTTTTTAAAGCAAACACAATATAGTAGGCCTATGTTAAATAGAAGCAAAATCTCAACAAAATAAGAGCAAATCGTACATGCATACCAAACCGTTGACCTTTTAATAACATCGCACTAATTAACATGTCTTGTTGACTGCATATGCCTTTATACATGCGATAAGGAATACAGTTGAAGTTATTATGGTTCTGTAAGCCACTTAAAACAAAAAACGTACCATTCATGCACATGTGGTTTAAAGATAAAGGTGAGTTCTGGTCATCCGATTGCATTGTGAAAGAAAATGTGTGGAATGGATCAGAAAAAGTTGATAATGTAGCATGTATGTATTGGTATGTACTGCAAAGTTCTGGAGTCATCAAAATCATTATAAATTTGGCCCAGTCTTGATAATGTAACAAGCCCTGTACACAGAAAGATGTATATGGACAAAATACATACCAATCTAGACATTTTATTCATTTATTTCTTTAGTCTTCTTTAAATATTGTACCAGCGTCAGTGCACTTAAGGACCCTGTAAACTTGCGATACAAAATATAATACAAAATATATTTTAGGGTTTTTTCCGTGGTGAAATAATTCAGCACATTGTTTTTAACTAATGTGATATTAAAAAAATGAACTCTCAATAAAACAAAAGATATAAATGATCAATGGAAAGAGAATAATTTTGTTTTGGCAATTCTGACTGAATCATATCAAATCAAAATTAAATCAAATCATAATAGTATACGAGTTAATTATCTATCTTTTTTTATTGTGTTATTTATTTAGTTTCTTTTAATTGTATACAGATCATCCTTATATGGGTTTAATGACACTGCATGAAAAAGACTTTAAATAAATGGTAATAATTTGGTCTTATGTATCCTATATAACCACATACAGCTCTTCCAACGGTTCCTGCAATCAATCACTATTACCCCCAAGCATTGCCAGGTACATAGGCCTGTCCATCTTGATAGACCTGGGTCAAAGGGGACAAATGTGGTCAAAAACCCTTTTCGAAGGGTGTAAGCTTCGAGCGAGGATCGAACTCGGGACCTCTCATTATGAGAGCCAATAATATTAACATGTACCACAGGGTTCCCATCTTCACTATCACTTATATTTTGAAATGACTACGCAAAAATGTACAATGTCTAAGCTTCTAGCTAAAGCACTGTTGAGCAGGGGCGGCGATCCCGGGGGGGACGGGGGGGACACTTCCCCCCCCCCTCATTTTTTTTAGGGGGGGATCGTCCCCCCCTGGAAATTTGAAAAAGTGCAAACAAAATTGTATAGCATATACTGAATAATGAATGCAACACACTTTTAGGCTCCGGAGGGTCCAAGAGTGCAGCGTTTAGACTAATAAAATTGCAAAAAAAAATCTTGCTCGGTAGCTACGCTCCTTCGCATAACATCCTTGTAAAAATTTCGCATTTCGTCCCCCCCGGTCATTAACAGAAATCGCCGCCCCTGCTGTTGAGTATAAACTTGAGATATAATATTAATTTGAGAAAAGGCTTAATGAAAATTTATCTGAAATGAGAAATTGCTAGCAACTTAGATCGAGTGTACTCTCAATGATTTGACAAGCTGATTCAGTTCTATATATTCTCCATGATCTTTGGGAGTTCCTGCCTTGCTAGCAGGTGTCTTTTTCTAACTGGTCTTTGTAAGTCATTGCTGGGCGCCCTTTGGTGCGTTTGCCCCTTGAGGGCTCCATGCAGAAGAGCATTTATGAAATGATATCTCTCTTGCTCCTCCAGCAATGCCCGCTGAAACGGAGGCGGCGGTCTTTCAGTCTGCCTGAGATCGGTGTAATGTCCTTATACAACTCTATATTTATCACACGGTCCCTCCAGTTGACATTTAGTGCTACTCTCAAGAGTCTTGTATAGCAACCATCCAGTTCTTTTTAAACGATATAAAACAAGCATGAACAAATTAAAAAGATGGAGTTGCAAATCCCAGCTTTATCTTCCCGACAGTCAAAAGGTAATCTTTCATTCTTTAAAAAAAAACTTCCTGTCGATCCCTTTTTGATGAATCTTAAGCAATCGAGTAAATAATGTACAACATATCCAAGTAAAAATAATCTCGAGTACGATGAGTATAACAGTAATATTAAACAATAATATTGGCTCAGCCATTTACTTTATTATCTCTCTAAATGATTTTGATTGTTACAATCAAACAGTTTCTGGTTGAGTGTATAAAAAAACACTTTAACTCTTTAAAAAATGGTAACTCCGATGTAGACAAAGAGTTGCAGTGGTAGTGCTATATGTTAAAATTGCATGACTGTAGAATATACAATCAATGATGAAAGTAAGAGAAAGGATTTCATAATCTGTTGACTATGCAACTGTCACAGTGACCATGCTGATACTCGATCTATTGTGTAGTTTTTTATCTTTAATAAAAAATCCCCATTCATCTTCTCCCTGTTCATACACCTTCTATCTGAAAGTTTTTACAGGGAAAAGGTGGAAAACATTCCGTCAGAAATTTACGATTTTTTTTTTAAACATTAGTAATACAGAGCGAAGGCCTACATCAAGTTTATTTCAAGATTATTTTATTTCCATTTTCGGCAAATTGTTGTCATATTACTCCAGTTTCGTGGTAATAGGGACTAAGATTTACACAACGACATTGTGAATTGCTACGATCGACGTCCTTTTAATGTACTGCCTTGAATGAACGTCACACGTATCAATCCACGCAAATCTATATAAAAGTCCCTATTGCTAGATGTACTTCGGAGTTCGGAGTGCAAAAACCTTTTTATCATGAATATCATTTTTATGAAACACAAACAATATTCAAATCTTTCATTTCAACCTATAATTCGTAATCAATATTTATCGAGCTAACTTGCTGAAAGCTAGGGCTTCCAAAAAAACAAGAATAAATGCTTCTCATTTGAAGTGTATATAGATGATATAGCGCAGTATAGTAGCGGGCGCACGCACTTAATATCATTCATGAAGAATCGGTGCCATTTTAAGTGCTTACCTATAAAGATGGTATAGAAGTTTAAAAGAAATATTACGGTGGTATGGTGCACTTAAATATTATGAGAACTTGATTAAAACCTTTATTTTTAATGCTTTCTCAAATTATTATCCAATGCAATCAAAAGCAATCTTTAGGTGGATTTAGTCTACGATTTATTGCATAATTTATAACAAACGCGAAGATTCTACTTTTTGAAACCATCATGGCAGATTAGAAATCCATTTGTCTACCGTAATTCCATTTCACTTCTGTATTTGGTTTATTTAGTAGACAGGTGTATTATACTACACTCCCAATATTTCCTTTGTTTTCAATGTAATCCTTATGCATGAACGGATAAGCATGGATTCCGCACAAGGATTAAACTTCGCAGTATTATTTACTCTACCACTGTAGCGCTAATGGTAAAGGAATTATTATAGGATTGCCCGTCCTTTTAAAACTCTTTATGAATTTATCTTTGTTCACTTCAATTTCGTCCTGGGAATCCAAGATCGTGAAAATTTCAAAGTTAAAAGGAAATCCTTTTAAAACTCTTTATGAATTTATCTTTGTTCACTTCAATTTCGTCCTGGGAATCCGAGATCGTGAACATTTCAAAGTTAAAAGGAAATCCTTTTAAAACTCTTCATGAATGTATCTTTGTTCACTTCAATTTCGTCCTGGGAATTCGAGATCGTGAAAATTTCAAAGTTAAAAGGAAATCCTTTTAAAACTCTTCACGAATTTATCTTTGTTCACTTCAATTTCGTCCTGGGAATCCGAGATCGTGAAAATGTCAAAGTTAAAAGGATATCCTTTTAAAACTCTTTATGAATTTATCTTTGTTCACTTCAATTTCGTCCTGGGAATCCGAGATCGTGAAAATTTCAAAGTTAAAAGGAAATCCAACCTTGATAGCAAACAACTCTAGAGGAAAGCCAAAAATTATAGAAGTAGACTGGTGAAAGTTTGAATGAAATTGAACAACAAATGAAGTTGTTATAAATTTTATAATTTGTAATCAGTACAGTATGGCTCTTCAAATTGGCTGAATTGGTGATGCAATGGTGGACAAATCTACTTGTATGGACATGATCTACCTATGACAAGGACATCATTTAAAGCTTTCTTTATGGCGACCACTATTTTCTATGTATGATTGTTAAGTGACCATTTTAAAGATCCATATATTTGTGATGGTTTATATGGACACAAAATGAATAGGCCTATCTAAATCAAATCAAATCAATTTTTTCCATTTGCTCCAACACACAAGATAACTGAAATTTCTTTTTTTCCCAAAATGGTTGACTCAGGTGTGTCTATAATAATAGACAGTGTGACCTATACTAATATGCTATCCCTAATTTATTTTAATTAGTACCCCTAGGGAGAAGGCATTTAGGAGAAAACTAGATGAAATTTCGACTGCGCGCAGTCAAAAATGATGCCTCCACCATAGAGCGATTTTACAAACCAAAACGGAAGCAATTTTTAATATTCAAGTTTGATAGTAATCCATAACGGGTTCTCAGAATATCCTGATTACAAGCTATTTTTCATATACATGGCTCTGCAAGATAAATTCCTGTCCTAAGCTTCATAGTTATCCATCTTCGCTTCTAATTGTAATGCGTTCACAAGCTATTTATATGCATACATAATCAGCCCCATGACCTTTGATCTCATGACCCTATAATCTAATCAGTTCTTGCCGTTGGGTATGATGTGTGAACCAGGTGTGCGTAAATGGTGTGTTGGGGAGGGGAAGTGAGAGTGTTCGTGTGTACGGTAATTGTGTACGGTATGTGTGTCAGATGGTTGATCATAAATCTACAATGACGAGTAAACTGTCTACATCACAGTCCACAGAAATATGTGCCTTGAACGTATATAGCAGACGGCAATCGGCGGCGGCAGACGACACTTGATAGTGATTTTGTATGTGAGATTGCCATATAGCTCCGTTGAGTCTCATTTCACAACGCCCCCTATCGTCAGAGTCAGCAGCCTAACATGTTTGCCTATGGAATCCTTTAACAAAAAAAATCGTTAAAAATTCATTTTTTTGTTTAAACGAAAAGCACATCCACTCCGACGTACGTTATCACTAGCTCTTTCATTGGAACCCTCATGTCCCATTGACTTTTGAAAGTTCACCCACCGTAATTTGATCAAAATAGGTTGCAAGCTCGTCATTGCCTATGATAAAGCGATTTTAAGATTATAGGTCAAGCACACGAAGGATAAGAAGCATGAATTATCATAGATAACTTCTGCTTGGTTCATTATGTCCATTTCATCCACCCCCCACCGTAATTTGTCCATTTAGTAAAAGCAAACATTTTGCCGAGGTAGGCAAAAACATGAATATTCATGAAGGGTCAGACAATACAGCCTTTTAGTACGTAACGTATAGTCAATGGGAATGGGCGATGATCGGTCCAGGAGGTAGAGGTCGGTGGTTTGTGCTGGCAATGTTCCAGCGAGCGAAAATGAGACAAACGGAGCAATATGTTTGCTAAATATAAAATACAAGAACCTTTTCCATATCTTTAAATTATCATTGATATCTGATAATTAAACAGTTATTAAAAATAAACCTACCAAACTACATAATACAGTGAAAAACTTGACTGAAAGGAGGGTAAATTTATGTGGTGCACGATTGCACCCCTCTGTAGATAATCGAATAGTCCATGGTTTATCATGAATATTCATTTTTTTGCTTACCTCGGCAAAATGTTGGCCAACACTTAATGGAAATATTACGGTGGGGGGTTGGCTGAAATGGACATAATGAACCGATCAGAACTGATCTATGATAATTCAAGCTTGGTATCCTTCGTGTGTTTGACCTATATCCTTACAATCGCGTGGTAAATTGCGGATATTGACAGTGTTGCTGTTTCTTACATTACTAGTTATATCACATGACAATACTTCATCTGACTTTAGGAACGGGTATGATTACACATGTCAACACATAAAGTACGAGACAAGTAATTCCCAGCATAATTGTGATCATATTACCATCAGCCGACTGGAGGCAGCTCTTTGCATCTCCCAAAGCCCAACCGGTCGGGTTTTCCGTCGAACCAATATCTTCAGTATTTTCTGAGATCGGCTGCAAGAGCTTGCTGCCGCTATCTTTCACACTCGGGTGACATTGAACCGACAGGTTGGAGTATTCGCCTGTCTCGTCGTCTTTGGGGAACTCGATATGGACGAGGACATTGATGTCAAGCGTATCCCCTTCACTGATGGCGCGACAAGTTAGAGAAATATTCATCTCTTCTTCATCAACGTAAACATGCATGGAGTCCAATTTAACCCACAGTGATCCAGCTGCTATTTCTAGATCTGCCATCGAATGGTCCACTGACAGAGTCTCGTTGACATCAATACCAGATTCTGCAGGAACCCACGAAATTTCGGGAAAGGGGTAAGATGCGGCGGGACACTGAACTAAAACATCCGAGTTATTCGATATTGTACAGGCTTGCTTTTCCGATACAGACAACGGACAAGGGAAGCCATCTTTCAGTAAGTCCGACAGAGGTTTGCCAGCTTGACCCTCTGGTGCAGAGCACTTGGTATTAACAAAGCTGATACTGTCCTCCACTTTCACTAACCAACGCTGTTGGCAGTCACATATTAGCCTGTTGTCTCCCGCACTAACGAACGTCCTGAAAGGTGCTTGATCGGAGGAGGACCTAGGGATGATTTCACGTTCCAAATATGATATCCTGTTGTCATCCAGGTTCAGTGTTAAAAGGCTTGTCAGGATCTTGTAACCATTTCCACACCTCCAGGCAGAGAACAACCAAAGGTTGTTGCCTTTGAGAATTAGGACTTTCAGAGGATGCGATACGCCGCTGACACCGCAACTGGAGAGAACCCTGATGCGATTGTTTGAGAGATCAAGGGTATATAACCTAGGATATAGCTTGGTTAAGTCCTTCAGTTTAAGTTCTTCCAAGAGATTGCCAGAGACATCCAAGCTGATCATCGCGGGAGCAAAGACTTGAAGAAGTTCGACAAGACCGGACTCTTGATAGCGAAGATGTCTCAATTGTGTGTGGTACAGTTTGCTCCTGTTATCATTGTATTCTTGTAGAATCGATATTTTGATAAAGTATACCCTTACCGTGGTCTGGGTAAGTAAAGTAAAGAACGAAGATGCACTAATAACGACACTTTCAAGCTTCAATAACTTTAGCGTGTTTAGTGATAAGGGTAGACACGTATCGGCCACATCCAGTAGCATCCCCCCATGGATTAGGACAAACTGAGTATGGTGTCCGCAAAGTATTCTACCAGAAACATTTAGTAAAGACGACCCGTACACAGCAAAGATATACATTTTCGTCAAGACATCATGCATTCCTGTAGACATAAACTCTGTATGCCTTGATCCGATTGAAAGAGTATGTAATGAAATATTCCTTGTTGTATTTGTATCATAGTATGATATATGGTTTCCATCAATTGAGAAATGGATAAGATTGTTAAACATGGTAAAGGCGTCGAGTTCGAACCTATCGATGCTGTTGTTCGACAGATAAAGAGACCTTAGATTTGGGAAAATATGAGATATCTCACGTGGGATTCTTTTCAGATAGTTTCCACTTAGGATAATTTTTTGCATTTGAGGGAACACTCCGTGCACTATTGGAAAAGCCAGCAAGTGTGTGTTTCTGAGAGATAGTGTGAAGAGATGAGGAAGGGACTGCAATATGTTGGGCGAAATGAAAGTGAGTGGATTGTCATCCAAAATTAGGGTGTTCAAACTGGGAAGATAAGAAATACCAGATATTTCGGATATCAGGTTGGTAGTCAGGTCGACAAAGTACAAAGACTGCAATCCTCTGAATGAGTCGCTATCTACTCTTGTTAGTTTTGCGTAGCTTAACCGGAGATCCGTCAGTGTTCGGATAAATTCGATTTGATTCTTGTTACTTATTGGGTTGTAGCTTATATTGATGTCATTTATTCTACGCAGGTTGGAAAAAGCACGAGTTGAAATACTATGTATTTTATTCTTTGACAGGTCTATCCATTGAAGATTTTGAACATCAAACCGTCCCGATATAAATGCTATTTCATTACCCGACAAATTGATTATTTCCAAACTAGATAAATTTGCTAGATCGGAAGCTGATATTGTGACAATTAGATTCTGGTTCAAATTAACATATACCAGGTTACTTAGTCCAGAAATACGGGAAATGGATGTCATCAGGTTATTGTTTGCTGATAGGGAGGACAGCATAGGTAGTAGGGTTAAATTATGGATATCCTTTATAGAGCAAACGTCGAAGTTTACAACTCGAAGGTGAGTATGGCTTTTCATAGTTACATAATTCATTTCCCCTCCAACAACTGAAAGAATCTGCAGCATAGGCATCTTGGTCAGTATTCTAGCTATCCCATCGGCATCATCATGAGACGTTTCCACAGTAATGGTCAGTTCTGTGAGATTTTTGAGAAGTGGAATTTCCTGCAGTTTGATGACCTCACTTTGATGCGAGACAAACAAACCCTTTAATGAAGGGATGCAACTGATGTTACCAAGTTCAGAAAGTCTGTTGCTGTTGAGATGTATTATGTCAAGCTCTGGATTGAAGGCATCCTTGAAGATTTCACGGATCCTGTTCTCATTTAGGATCACAGTTTTTAAACCAGGCAACAAGAAAGAACCACTCGATATCTGCGAGATCAAGTTGCCTGTAAGATCTACTTTCTTTAACTGCACGAGACCCGAGAGCGAGCCCCTGTCGATGGACGTAATCCTGTTAAAGCTCAGGCCGAGGACTTTTAGCTCCTCCGGAAATTGATCACCTTGAACAAATGTGATCTTGTTGTGATCCAACATAAGCATTTTGAGTTTTGGAGCATGGGCCTTCAGGTTACTTCCAATGATGCGAATATTGTTGAATACCAGGTAGAGTTCTTGTAGTGACGTGAGATTGTGAAACACGGGAACGGCTGTGAGGGCGTTGCGGGATAGAGTAAGAAATTTCATCTGGCGGAGGATCATAAACAACCGATCATCGATAAACTTGAAACCATTTTCCATTATATTGAGATAGATGATGTCTGACCGATTCTGGAAAAGATCAGGTGATAATTTTGAATGTGGTACATGGAGATCGAGGCCACGGAAGTCTGCATCTTCAAAAGTGTGTTTTAGCTGAGCCCCTAACCGGAAGACCCCTTGGCAGGAAACGTGTTGTAATGTACCAAAACATGAGCAGTCTCTGCAGATATCAATGTATTCAGGAACAGCGAAGTACAGCATGGCAATCAGCATGAACAAAGCAAGGCGTGGTTTACCAGTATGTCCCCGTCTTCTAGGTGCCATCGTACCGTCTTTGGTGATAAAAAAAAGCCTGGGAGTGTAATGACAAAGACAATGCAATGACGGGCGCACTCGTAATTCGGAAGGTTAACAAGGCCGAACACAAAACTTTCTATACAAGGGGCTTTATTTCTCATTAAGCCAAAGTTGACGTCCAACCAGATATTTATTTGGTTTTAAAAGAAGAATAAAATGAGAGAAACAGGTCAGTGAAAGTTTTAGCAGTAACCGATTGAAAATATGAAAGTTATGAATTATTTTTGAAGGTATGATTAAGCAAACACAAATTGGAAACTCTAAGACGTATCTGTTGAGCTCCCCTCCCTTTTGCCCTTTTAACAAAAAGCTTCAGAATTTCAAATTTTATCTAATTAAAATTTGCATTCATACATTCACCGTAGAGGTGTCGTGGTCTATTTGATATGTCACCGGGCTGTGGCTCACATGGATCGCGGCTCGACTTCCGCTGCTCTGACGTCTTTTAGCGACACATTAATCTACATGCATTTGCCACACTCCACCCAGGTAAGGTTATTGGTTACCCAGAAGTTGCCCAAAATTATGAACCGTATTTCATTATCGGAACTACGAAACCTATTTAATTATGAAAATGTATGTTTGATATTTTTATGACAAGTAAAATCAATTTACTAGAATGCCGATACAATAACAATTAGAATACCATCACTAAATGTTATGAAAAATACAGAACTACACGTTGAAGTTTTATTTTTCTATCGGGCGTATGGCAAGCCGTTTTGCTATTTAAAATTAATTTTTGATGCTACTAATTCCATTTCGAGATATCACGAATTCGAATTTGTGATATCACTAATTTCATTGGTTTATCACATACACCCATTTTTTTATATCAAGAAATCGAGTTTGTGATATCACAAATTCCGAAAGGATTATCAAATAAACCCAATTTGTGATATCACACATTCCATTTTGTGATATCACGAATTGGAATTCGTGATATCATTGATTCCATTTCGTGATATCACAAATTCGAATTCTTGATATCACCAAATGGAATAAGTGATATCAAACAATCACTTTAAATAGCAAAACGGATTGCCATACGGGCTCTATCCTGTCAAGACCTCCATCCCTATGCAGTATTATGAAATCAGACTTAAAACAGTCTGCTCATTGATTAAACTGCATTTTTTGCTTGTGAAATAAAGTTTAGAACAACGGAAAGAGTGATTCATAATTTGAAAAATGTTATTTACACTATTCAAAGAGATATATATTACTATAATGTATTTTGATTTCAAAGCTTAAATCTCTCTGCTAAAGAATTGTCTATGAATTCTCCATGTTAAAGGTACTATATGTTTCAATTGCAGGCCCCAAAATGAAAAGGTTCAATTCAAACGGCATTTGAAAGATAATACTAATGTATAACTTCCCTCAAACGAAAGGGCTTGAAAATGTCTTTAAGTGGGAAAATAACGACCGTTAATTGTAGAATCGAATTCAGGGATTGCGGTTCTTTTATTAAATAGTTTGATTTTCAGACCCTTGTGCCAAATGGTCGTACGTTTTGTGCTGCGTAAAGATTCAATAAATTTAATTTTGGCCATTACAAGAAGTGGGTTATTGATGTAGACAAATGGTTATGTACCTTTTACAGCTCATTTTTTGTATGCTATTACGAAAGAAAAAAAGGTCAGTCACTCACTCAACAGTGTCTGACAGTGAAATCTACAAAGAAAACAGGTTTCCTTGCATAATTTGAATACTAGGACACTGCTAACGTTTAAAATTTAACAGGTAGGACACAATTAGGTGAAAAATTCATAATTCCTGCAAATTTCTACAGAATTTGATGTTAACTGCAAAAGGGATACACATTTTTAACGTAAAATAAAGTTTTGAATGACAAACAGAGTAATTTGCAATGTATATGTAGACTAATCAGAGAAACTTAATAATTGACTAACAATCAAATATTTTCAAGCTTCACCTACGATGAGGATTGTCTTCTAACAGCGTTATGGTTTAATTTCAATTCTCTTTGAAAATATGTTGACGGAAAGACAACAAAAATTCACTTACCACAGAAAGAAATTCTGACCCGGAGAACATCTGTACTAATAACTATTTACGACCAGGCAGACACACACATTTTCGTTGTTTCATCCGAAATAGCGAATATGATAATCCTGTCGGGAACTTTATCTCAGCTATAATGTGTGACTCTCGCGACGAGAGTTGGTTTGCAAGTGAACATAATGTTGTAAAGATACATTGTACCTTCTTTTGTATTCGTTTTTGCAACATGTATGTATTAGCGCCATGAGCGTCATGCCTGACGGACCTGGAGGGCGTTTCATGAAACAATACTAATTAGTCGGTGGTTTTCACCGACTAATATCATGTTCACCGACAATTTAGTCAGCGCTGACTAAATTTGACCAATCAGAGGCCTGGAAAATGGTCGGTGACAATAGTGATATTAGTCGGTGAAAAGCACCGACTAATTGTTTCATGAAACGTCCCCCTGGTGCGCTTTATTTGATTCGATTTGATTTGATTTATTTATTTCTGTTTGATTTTTTTTCTTTTTTTGCATTTTTACAAATATATAACAAACACACATTGCAAATGTACACATGACAAAAGAACATATGTAGAATAAAGTAAGGTTGGCTGTAACTAATCGAAAACATCAAACAGGAGGGTTGACAAAGTAAGCAAAGCTTGATAGTATGACTACCCTCAAAGGATACATATTGATAAAAATATGGAGGAAACAAACATTGGTAAAAAGGGAAAGAGACAGAAAAAAAGACGAAAAAAGAAAGAAGGGATAAGAAGCCACTATTGTTACTATTATAATCAAGTCCATGCACACACGTCCTCTTATGCGTTCCATATAACTTGCGATTATAATAATCCTGGCCATAATGCACGTTACCTTTGTAAGCTCTATGTGCGGATGAGCAATTCAATCCAATGACCGGTGTAATAACATTTTTTTTTTTAATCCTGCATAAACAATGTATTGGTTTTTTATTGGTAAAAGGTGTGTCACATGACCAAAAATAAACACACTATCTTGCAAAAAGTACTATTTAACCTCAAATAGGCGGTACATATTTCTATAAAATTAACAAAATAATGACAATTTGATGTCGATATTATTTATTTCGTCCCATTATGCATAATGGCATCTGATAAACGCTGTAGATGGCTTATCATAATCACAGGTTCTTTTGGGACACAAAGGCCCGAATTCACAAAGCAAGGTTTGAGCTCAGACCAAGGTTTGTCGACAAACCTCCTTTTGTTTCGCCAAACCTCCTTTTGTTCTTTACAAACCAGGTTTGTAAAAAAAACGCGTAAAAACGCGTCATATGACGTACGAAAACCAAGGTTTGTCGACAAACCTCCTTTGTGAATTCGGGCCATAGTGTGGGTTTCCTGTCGTGTTTACTTGCTAACCAAACGTCTTGTGATGATTGAATTGAATTGAATTGATAATGGTTTTATTAAGAATAAAAGAACAACAATGCATCGCGGCCTACAAGGCTGAATTAAGCAATGTTTTACAAATGTAAAATACAATATATAAAAACATTCATATTAAATGACATTAAATTAATGAACTGAACTTGAATGAGTAAATTGTAATTAATAATATTTAACTTTAAAATTCTTATTTCTTATTATTATTTGATCTCCCTAACTCATTTTTATATAAAAAGGAGATAAAGAAAAGTGAAGAAGAACATGATGGTGGTGTAGAGTAAAGAAAGCGTAGAAAAGAGGATGGTAAGATTAAGAAGAGGATGAAGAGGGAGAAGAAGAGAAAAAGTAGAAGAGAAGGAGGAAGAAGAAAAAGAAGAAGAAGAAGAAGATTCAAGTGGGGATAGTAAGATGATAGACAGGGGGTAGTGCGAATAGTAACACTATCATGATGTATCGATATAAAAATTCAAGCATTACACATTATCAAACTACTAATGATAGAGGCGAAGTTATGTAGAAAATAAATACTTATATGACAAATTGTACGAATTAAAAAATTTACTCTAGGTAATAGCTACTCTATGGAAAAGGTTATAATGTTTCAACCAGACTATAAAAAGGAGAATAGTTAGAAGAAGCAAAAGCAGAAGGAGAAAGAGGGGAAAGAGGATTGAGAAGGAAGGATAATGGTGAGATGAAGAGAGGAGGTGGGAAAGTAGAAGTGGTAGAGGAAGAGGAGACAACTGTGACATTGGCCATGGAAGATAATTTCAGTCATTTAAAAAATTAAAAATAAATGGTTAACACAGATTTTTAACTTCGGTACAGCAAATGTAGTGATTCTATTATACTGTAACATCAGGCACAAATGACACACGACGAAGTCATTCAGAGTTTTATGTGGTATTTATTTAGAAGCAAACAGATTAGTTTTTGTTTCATTTACATATTAAACATCAGAAAAACTATATGATCATTCATAGGAATAGATTCATCAATAATAACTATTGCCCTACTTGGCATTTCCCACACCATAGAAATACTGTACATTTTGAATACTTGTCCATATATGGTTTACAGTTACATTGTAACATCCAAAAGCAATAAGCAAGGTATAACAATAACATGCCCAAATATGCATAAGTTATCATGAATACAGAAATATAAATTGCCTTTTTGTATAGTTCTCTTTACTATTACAATGACTCACCCCTCTTGAGCTCTCAAGGAGAGACTCCTAGCGAGACACCGAGACTAGAATTGGACCAACTAGTTAGTGCACCATCTCCAACCAAATGATGAAGTAAGACTTCTGTAACAGCAATGATAACTTAAATGAT
Organism: Strongylocentrotus purpuratus; assembly: GCF_000002235.5. Classification (NCBI taxonomy): domain Eukaryota; kingdom Metazoa; phylum Echinodermata; class Echinoidea; order Camarodonta; family Strongylocentrotidae; genus Strongylocentrotus; species Strongylocentrotus purpuratus. The sequence goes on from NW_022145594.1 coordinate 32,378,841, forward strand.
AACTTTTATAACTTTCAAAGTCTTAGAAAGTGACATGCAACTTGCAAGCTTTTGATATATCACAAACACTTAATATTCTCTACCTTTTCAAACTCAAGCTCAACAACTTTTACTTTGCCAACAAAATATCCAATACTAAAGATACAAATTATCTCTTTACCTAACTATTACTGTATATCAGGTCATTTTTGTACTGCTTATAAAAAGAACTATTCCACCTCAAGATGTCTGGAATACATTACAGGTATAAATATGTATACACAATACTTTATACAGAGAAGCACCAATCGTAACAGGTGTAGTTTACGCTGCTACATGTTTTCTACACCAACTCATTATGAAAAGCAATTAATGATAGGCCTCCAAATATTGACATAATTTCAACTGGGTACACTATACAGAGTGTTTCTCTATAAATTCTTCTAGTAGTATCACACAATAACCGTCACATAATAACAGCAAAGGAAAGTGAAACACAACTCACAACTCAATAATACACCCAAGAGTTGTCAACTACACATGTAATCAAGTTTCCTCTATGGGGTTTAAATTTTAATGATGCATGTCAAATACATTATAATTTCACTTAGAACTTACCATAAATGCTGCAGAAATACTCTCTTTAAAAAAAAGAGTGAATTTTCACTCTATTTTCACTTTCTTGGGAGTGACGTCCGTGATCACTTGTTTAGGAGTGAAAATCGATTGATTTTAGAGTGCTCTCTAAGAAAAAAGAGTGAATGTTCACTCTATTTTCACTCCATTTTCACTCTCCAGAGGAGTGACGTCCGTGATTTTGAAAATTCACTTTTTTTTTTTAAGAGAGTACTTTTAAGTTTATGAAGTTCTACTCAGTTATAGCTTCTCTGTCAAATCAAACCGCCTAAGTCATGAGTGGATGCATGGTCTATGCTTATCCCTTTCAACCTGTGATGTGGCAAAAAATCCTTTCTCTCTATATTACCTCATACCCTCGATCGCTGACCCAAGGGCAAAGTGCACTTCCCCTGTGATGTGGCAAAAAATCCATTCTCTCCAAATTACCCTATACCCTCTTCGACTTAAGGTCAAAGTGAGTTTCCCCTTTTAGGGACCACCTCAGAAGTACACTTAAAGGGATCTCCTTATTCAGAGACATGGATCCCTTCATTCAGGGACCTCCTCAACAAATAGAATTAAGAAACATTTCGACCTGTCACATTCTCCCATGTTAAATAGTTGCTGTCTCAGCAACAAAATAATATTAAGAAACATTTCAACCTGTCACATTACTTGAGAGCTTTAAATGCCACACAAGTAATCTTTGCTCTTATATCTCGGCTTACAATGATGTTTGTAGTTTTCCCTGTGCCACTTTGTACTCATCATGGAATATATGTAACTAAAGGATTCAAGATAGGTTAAATACGATTAATGTATACAGGTATTGAAAGTATTTTCATGGGGCTTATCCCCCCCCCCCCCCCCACTCCGGAGTCGGAATGACCGCATGCGTGTTACCAAAATGTCCGGTAAAGGGGTACTTTTCACGCACCAAAGTCCGGCTCGTACATACACAAAATTGACTTTACACACCGGACTTAGGGTTTTTTTTCAAAAGGAGGGAACATGCATATGCGTACCCTAAATAACACTGAGTGGGGAGGGGGACGGGAGCTTATCACGACCAGACACGGGTAATTTTGCAAAACCATTGTGTTAAACGAAGCAATCATTCCATCAGCTGGTCCCTATATTGTTTTGTGCAAAATTACACGTGTTGCAATTGGTGATAGTTTTATCCATGAGCCTTAAAATATGAAGTCCATTATTTGTTCCATATACATGTACCGTATCTCAAGTGTTAATTCTTAAAAAGAAATTAACAAAATTTGCCTGTTAAGATGTATTTGAATATAGGAAAGGAAATTTACCCGTCTAAGAGCATTGCGCGTGTCTCAGCGCACGATCGACGTATCTATTGTTAACTTTTCTTTGCGTCCTTGCATTGAACGCACAATTTAAACTATGCCCGGTTAATATTTTTCGCATTTCCTGCCCAGCAGTCATGCAGTTTACAAATTTATACAGTGCGTCCCAGAAAAAACGAAACTGAGAATTATCGATGTTTTATCATAACTTAATCACATTTATAATTAATAAATGACACATATTTGGAAAGCTTAGATCCTCCTCTTTTATTTGATGCAACTCGTTATGATGCATATTTCACGCATGAGTGATTAAAATCAATTTGAAGAGAGGAAACCGAAAAGTTGTTTGGCGGGCGGTATCTGAATTTCAAAGAGAAATCACATTTCTAGAAAGTTGGGTTTCTGCTCTTTCATATGACACCTCAATCAGGAAAAATGAGCAAGGAATGACAAAGTTATGTTTGTTTAAAGTAGCCCTTACATTTTCATAATTTTAGCAAACAAATTCGTTTTCACTGGCTGCCTGCCGTAGCAAAAAGTAGAATTGACAAAAGACTTAACTCCGTTTCGTTGACAATCAGCTATGCATGAAATCTTTCGTCTGCGGCTGATTGTCAACGAAACGGAGTTAAGTCTTTTGTTAATTTCGTTTGTTGATACGGCAGGCAGCCAGTGAAAACGAATTCGTTAAATCAAATTATGGAAATGCTCTTGTATATCTTCTGCTAGTACATCCTTTCACTTAATGTACATAAACGAACGCAATATAATTCTGCTGTATTGTCATTATGTTACAGATTTCGTAATACTACTGTACATGTATATAATTTACATCACTGTACCTTTGTAAATTGACCCTTTCAGCCTTGTGCTGCTGGTTGATCATTATATACCAATAAATGAATAATAATAATAATAAATCTTGGACCAGGTGTACCCTATTGCCTACACACATTTCTGATCACTTTACTTTTTGTAAATTCATACTCCTCCTCTTAAATCCATATTGCAAAGTTTTATGAAGTATCCAGGAAAAAAGTAGTGATCAACATTTACGGCATTTGGGGTTTTATGAAGAATCCAGTAAAAAAGTAATGGTTGGAAGCTCTGGGTCTGGCTATGACTAACCAAGCAACAAGTGAAATTGCATGGTCATGGGATGTAAATAACTTACACTTGAAACTTCAAAGTCTAGGGACGGAATGCTTGACTGTATATCGGCAAATATGGTGTTCATCTTTGGATGTAGCTCAGACATCTCCGGAAAGAGGGTCTCATCAAAAGTGTTGGACACCTTGCTGTCAAGGTCACTCTCCTTCTTCTCAAGGTCATGGTTGTCAATATCACCTTCAAAGTCATCATTTAGCTTTGTAGACTCCTTGCCAGAGAATGCCTGGAGAATGTACTTCGCCATGTCGGTCTTTCCTGCTTTGCTTTCGATGGATGAGGGTTTCTAATGGTGACTGTGGACAACATGAGGATTTCTCTGCCAAAAGACCATTTTAAAAAGGTATGATTGCCAATTTTTCAAAGTAAATACAGTGCAGTTTATTTATTATTTTAATAATATAAAGAATTAAAGATATGTACATCGTAGACTAGATAAAAATGGGAAACAATTATCTACATGCAGAATGGGCATCACTGTAGCTTACAGTGTGCACAACACTCGGCTGTTCAACAGCAGTTATTCTGATACTGCAATTTATTTTTATTTACACAATTTGTGTTTTCCTGATTTATAAAAAATCATTTGATTTTGTTTTTGTTTTTTAGTGTTGTAGATCTAACTGAGTGTTTCCGGCACTAGGGTGTGATTTTATTTAAATGATGCTCACCTGTTTTATATCTAAGCCATCATGTATTGCATTTGGTCATTAATGACAATGATCTGCCTACACCAGTAAAATAATATATGGCGCCATGCATGTTAGTATGCAACACAATGCGCCATTCAGGTAGATACGGTAAGCATTGTGACATCACACCTTCAATCAAAAGTAATGCGCAATTACCGCGTCTCAGTAAATGCGCGCTAATATACATGTCATTGTGCGCAGGTTAAGATTAAGCCCGAGTCAAAACGTTTAAACTGATGGTTAAACAACCTCATTCATCAAAACCGTTTAGCATTTGTCGCTCCGTATAACCAATATTTTTGTGCAGTTTGTTGCATCCATGTGTTTTGTTTTTGAGACTTATTGGAAAAACGTTGATATCAGTATACACTTTATCACAGGTTTCACGGCAAACCGCTGCACAATACAACTTACAAGTGCATATCAATGGTGGGTTGATTGCGGGCGGGCATGCGCCTGAGCTGTGTGAATGAGGATCTGAGACATTACGATAGATAACTTCACACGGGCGCACGCCCGCCCGCAACCCATCATCGGTATGCACTTCAGACTTGTAAGTCTATTGACTTATTGTGCTGCGGTTTGCCGTGAAACCTGTGAAAAAGTGTAGGCTCATACTAATATCAACGTTTAGAGTCTATCAGAAAAATACTCCAAAAATAACAAGAAAATGACACGAAACAGGTAATAAACATAACAACATTTAACTCATTGGCCCGTATTCTGAAGTCAGGTTTAGTTAAACCTAGGTTTAACTTTAAACCCGGGTTTAACTAAGCCAGACTTCAGGTCTAAGTATCATTTCAGTTTCTGAAAGCCAGGTTTAGTTAAACCCAGGTTTAAGTCTAAAACCCAGGTTTAAAGTTAAGCCAAGGTTAAACTACCATGGAGATGTAGTCTGCTTCTACTGCACATGCTCAGTACAGCTCATCCATCTTCAAGGGTAGCTGATATAGGCTTTTTTATAGCTGGATTTCGTGCTGCAAATTTAATAACTTCAATTTAAAATATTCGACACAAACAAATCTCTTTCGAAGCAACCATTGAACGTTATGACCTGATTTTTTGTTTTGTTTTACCCTTTGATTTATTGTTAAACTGCTGAAAAAGTCTGAATCGAGGTGGAATTGTTCTTTACGAAAAATAAATAATAGTAAAATACAAAAATCAGGATTCTACAATTCCAGAACATCATACAAATGCTCTAAATAAGATTTAAATGACTAAAAGAGAAACTAAAAACGATCAAAAATACCTTCTTGATGCAAAATAACTAGTCCAAAGTCAACATTGCAGAAGCTCATTTGTTTGATTTTTAGTTTTTTTTTAGGACAATGGAATCCTTTTTCGAACCGACGTGTCGGGTATCGGATACCTCGGGTATCACGATCTCCTTCTTGGTCACCGTGCGCGCATCATCGATCGTGCGCGCATTCATTCGTTCAAGTACACACAGTTTAGAAATATTGCATTGTCCTAAAAAAAAACGCTTGAAATTCGACCATATTATATGAGCTTCAATGTTGACTTTGGACTAGTTATTCTGCATCAAGAAGGTATTTGTGATCATTTCTCTTTTAGTCATTTTAATCTTATTTAGGTCTAGATCTAGATCTAGATATCTAGATCTAGACCTCTATATGCATCTTTCGGGGCATCTTTAGGATGTTATGGATGTTTTGACATCATTAATATTAATAGACTAGGCGCGCCTAATCGGTCTAGAGTCTAGACTAGGTCTAGATCTAGGGCAGAAATTGTAGGATTAGATTCTACCCAAAACTCTACTAGGTCTAGAGTTCCGGCTTAACACACTCGTTGGCTCTTAATTATGCTAATCCATGATTGTCTTATAAATATAGATTTAGCTCTTCATTAATTTACTCTTAATTCTAATTCAACCTTATAAAGCCTACAGTTTTATTTTAACTCGCATTTGTTTACATCGTTGGGACCCAATTCAAAAATGTGCATTGCACTCACAGTTTCAAAACTACGTGAGCATAACGTCAAACTAAAGGTATGGGGCTAGGCCTACTACATTTGTTTTCCTCTGCAACAAAGTGATACGTGTTGTCGATTTACTTTGGCAACTTTTTAGTTTCAAGTATTGTCGTACTATACAAATCACACAATCTTATATAAAATATAAAATCTTAAGACTTAGAAAATATTAGGCATAAAGATTCAATAAGCAAATGAAGTATCCAAATTAATGTTCAAACTTGCCGAAGGCATAAAATCGCAAGGCCCACTTTCATCCGCAAGCGATGTGTGTGTCACCTTGTACTGTTGGAGTAAGTGCAAATCGCTGTTTGTTTGGTATTTAAAAAACAACAGCGATGCAAAAAAATCATCGTCGCAATGATTATGAAAGGTTCTTTTCTTTCCACAAGAGGTCTCTCCGGTCTCATTATTTGCAATAATTCGTCGTAATGCCTTTTAATGGTGTCTTCTTCTCCTCTGAATTTCCAACAAATAGTTAGACCTGACTTAAGCCAGACTTAAACTAGGTGTACCCCAGGTTTAAATATGTGTACAATTTCCACAGAGTTAGACCAGGCTTAAACCTAGGTTTAAGTTAAACCTGACTTCAGAAACGCAAAATTAAACCTAGGTTTAAATCTGAGAGTTAGGCGAGGCTTAGACTAGACTTAAACCTAGGTTTAAAGTTAAACCTGACTTCAGAATACGGGCCATGATCTTTATTTGGACATTTAATGAATATTTACTTCATTTTGGGTATGTTTTAGTAGACTCTCCACTCCGGAGTTACGGGTCAAATTTTGGATAGACTCTAACGTTAGATCTAGATCTAACTTTAGATAGGTTTCTGAACAAGCGCCAAATTTTCTTGTTTCGTTAGAGGATTTTAAAAGGGATTTTTAAAGGGATAGCCTAGATCTAATTGATGACAGACAGCCAGTTATGTGGATAACTATTTCTAGATCATTGGCCTCTGTCTGACACCGCATATACCTTCTAGATCTATACTAGTCTAGAGGTCTAATTGTTAGAGTAGACTCAAGACTGGGGATGAAGGCGCAAGACAGAACGAAAACTGAGAGCCTGAAATGAAAATCCAACAAAGTCAAATGACATTTCGATTTTTTTTCAGGTGATTTGATAAAGAGAGTCAATCAAATGAATTTGCAGATATGAAATCAAGATATTTGATCATTCTCTTTTAAAATTAATTTCCCGTGAATCATGCTCTTCAATTTTCATGCTGATTGAGTGCAGTGCGCGCCAGCGCTTCGGGTCACTGGCACTTGCAAACTGCGATACAGTAGTCTACAGTGCACTGCACTGCAAGATCAATCGTCATACTTACTGCTAAAGCGTCCCTGGCTACGAAGCCGACAACGTACTTTCGCATCGAAAATTACTGGATTCAATGATTAAAAGCTCAACTAAATGTTATCAATGATATATATGGTATTTATCTAAGTGTTTTGACATATTAAAAAGCGTCGAACATACCTCAGAATTTCCAGATTCAGCAAGGAAAAGAATCAAAACATTTCCGAACTCGCCGCCATATCGTAAACAGATCCCACACACGTAAGTTGGTATGTTCTAAATGCGCGATTTTTTCGTACCACGGCGAGCCCGGATTCCTGTTTTATCATGAATATTCATTACGCAGGGTCGGGGAAAGTCTCGATTCTCTTGAATATTCATATAACCGAGGTTAACTATGAGGTTCATGCATGCGCTATGCAGGACGCGCGCTATACTCGCACAAAGTGAGAAGATTTAGTTCACGGAGAATGCATGGTGAGTAATTGATTGAAATATCAGTAGATTAAGAGAATTTAGTCATTAATTTGAAAAAGCTGTATTAAATTCGTGATCTACTGTAATTTCTTTACATTTTGAGACTGTTCTCAACAGATTTTTGGGGAAAAGGCTAGGAAAATATTTCTCTTGAAATTGCACTTTGATTTTCATCGTCGTGAAGTACTTTGACTGCGGTTTGCCGTCATGTCACCCTTGGAGCCCCTGGGTTCCGGCAGGCCCACCCCGGGGAATTTCGGTGCTCAACTGCATCAAGATAAACCTTTCTAATCAGGTTTTATTCCAAATTTGATCGTCATCGTGAATCTAATTTCACAAATCATCCATTGAATTTAAATCTAGATTTAACGTTACACCTTAAAATAATCTATGAAGTATGATTTCTTTAGTATTCCAAGAGGGTTAATTCTTGTTTATATCTTTAGTAGATGTGGACTCTGTTGGCTATACTAAGTGCCATCCGTTCGCTCAGTTGCATCATTAGTGCGTGTCAACTTTTAGACCAAAATTGTTTGTGACCATGGATAATTAAACAGCTCCAAACCATATTTCATTTAGACGTAACACCTGGAAGTTATTAATAAAAATATTCAAAAACAAACAAACTAGACCTAGGATTCATCTATTTAATGTTTAGATGTTGTGTGTGTCCAGTGTGCTTGTCAAGTTGTCATAACTTTTCTAGATCAAGATCTAGACTCTAGAGCTATTAAAGATTTTTTTCCTTCTCCAAAGTGTGCATTTCATATAATAAATATATATTTTTTGGAAGTTGTATAAGAGAAGACCCCTAGGGTAGTCGACAATTATGTTTACTTTTACGCAGAGGAGGCGGAGCAACTTCCAAAGTGGGGGGGGGGGGGGGCACCAACAAAAAGGGCACCTTCAGAGGGAAAATATACAATTTTTTTTGACGTTGGTATATACCCCTATTTTGTGATTACATTATAAGGGATGATTTCAATATTTGTTTCTCTTCATACAGCATATAAGATATTTCTTAAGTATCATACTTTGCAGTTGGGTGTGATGGTCTAAAAATTCATTTGCGAGCGAGGAAAAATGTTAAGATTTGTGAGGTCACAGTGCGAAAAATTACATCTTATAAAGAGGAAAACCCAATCCTAATGGGGTTATAAGCACAATCTCATAATGGAAGACTGAATAGATCTTTGATAAGTTACATTATTATAACATCTATAACTATGGGCAAGCGTAGCGAGCGAGCTTTGTGGGAAATTGCTTTTAGTTGCTTGAAATTAGGGACACGTTTAATGATGAGAGGAAAAGGGGACACTTATCGAAGTCCCTATTGCTAGATGTACTTCGGAGTGCAAAAACCTTTTTATCATGAATATCATTTTTATGAAACACAAACAATATTCAAATCTTTAATTTCAACCTATAATTCGTAATCAATATTTATCGAGCTAACTTGCTGAAAGCTAGGGCTTCCAAAAAAACAAGAATAAATGAAGTGTATATATAGATGATATAGCGCAGTATAGTAGCGGGCGCACGCACTTAATATCATTCATGAAGAATCGGTGCCATTTAAGTGCTTACCTATAAAGATGGTATAGAAGTTTAAAAGAAATATTACGGCGGTATGGTGCACTTAAATATTATGAGAACTTGATTAGAACCTTTATTTTTAATGCTTTCTCAAATTATTATCCAATGCACTCAAAAGCAATCTTTAGGTGGATTTAGTCTACGATTTATTGCATAATTTATAACAAACGCGAAGATTCTACTTTTTGAAACCATCATGGCAGATTAGAAATTAATTTGTCTACCGTAATTCCATTTCACTTCTGTATTTGGTTTATTTAGTAGACAGGTGTATTATATTACACTCCCAATATTTCCTTTGTTTTCAATGTAATCCTTATGCATGAACGAATAAGCATGGATTCCGCACAAGGATTAAACTTCGCAGTATTATTTACTCTAACACTGTAGCGCTAATGGTAAAGGAATTATTATAGGATTGCCCGTCCTTTTAAAACTCTTTATGAATTTATCTTTGTTCATGTCAATTTCGTCCTGGGAATCCGAGATCGTGAACATTTTAAATTTGAAAGGAAATCCTTTTAAAACTCTTTATGAATTTATCTTTGTTCACTTCAATTTCGTCCTGGGAATCCAAGATCGTGAAAATTTCAAAGTTAAAAGGAAATCCTTTTAAAACTCTTTATGAATTTATCTTTGTTCACTTCGATTTCGTCCTGGGAATCCAAGATCGTGAACATTTCAAAGTTAAAAGGAAATCCTTTTAAAACTCTTTATGAATTTATCTTTGTTCACTTCAATTTCGTCCTGGGAATCCGAGATCGTGAAAATGTCAAAGTTAAAAAGAAATCCTTTTAAAACTCTTTATGAATTTATCTTTGTTCACTTCAATTTCGTCCTGGGAATCCGAGATCGTGAACATTTCAAAGTTAAAAGGAAATCCTTTTAAAACTCTTTATGAATTTATCTTTGTTCACTTCAATTTCGTCCTGGGAATCCGAGATCGTAAAAATTTCAAAGTTAAAAGGAAATCCTTTTAAAACTCTTCATGAATTTATCTTTGTTCACTTCAATTTCGTTCTGGGAATCCGAGATCGTGAAAATGTCAAAGTTAAAAGGAAATCCTTTTAAAACTCTTTATGAATTTATCTTTGTTCACTTCAATTTCGTCCTGGGAATCCGAGATCGTGAACATTTCAAAGTTAAAAGGAAATCCTTTTAAAACTCTTCATGAAATTATCTTTGTTCACTTCAATCTTGTCCTGGGAATCCGAGATCGTGAAAATTTCAAAGTTAAAAGGAAATCCAACCTTGATAGCAAACCACTCTAGAGGAAAGCAGAAAATTAGAGAAGTAGACGGTTCCATGACACATGCTCCGCCGACGATTGCTCCGCCGACATTTACTCCGCAAAAAGCGACAATTGCTCCGCGACATTTGCTCCGCGACATTTGCTCTGACGTCAAATGCTCCGCCGACAGGTGCTCCGCCGACAGTTGCTCCGCCGACAGTTGCTCCGCCGACAATTGCTCCGCCGACAGATGCTCCGCCGACAATTGCTCCTCCGACAATTGCTCCGCCGACAATTGCTCCGCCGTCAATTGCTCCGCAAAACGCGACAATTGCTCCGCCGACATTTGCTCCGCCGACATTTGCTCCGCCTGAAACGACACTTGCTCCGCCGACATTTGCTCCGCCGACATTTGCTCCGCCGACATTTGCTCCGCCGTCAATTGCTCCGCCGACAATTGCTCCGCCTGAAGCGACAATTGCTCCGGTGACATTTGCTCCGCCGACAATTGCTCCGACGACATTTGCTCCGCCGACAATTGCTCCGCCGACAATTGCTCCGTCGACAATTGCTCCGGTGACATTTGCTCCGCCGACAATTGCTCCGACGACATTTGCTCCGCATGAAGCGACACTTGCTCCGGTGACATTTGCTCCGACGACATTTGCTCCGCCCAAAAAGTGTCCCATTAAATACAAATGCTACTAGTACTACGACAAATGCTTCGCCGACAATATTTTTTTTTCACGGGTTGTTTTTGTTTCTTTCTTTTTTTCTTCATTTTCTGAATGCATTTCATGAAATTATGTAAATGAAATGAAATGAATGAATGTTGATAATGTGGGAGGAAAAAGCAGTTGCCTAAAAGTCATTTCGAATATACTGAAATAACTTTCCATCTATCACTGTACGTCCCACATAATGTACACTAAACACTCATTACATGTCATGGGAAGTTTTTTTTTTTTTAAAGTAGAGCAGCAAGCCACATTCCCCAATACGCGCATACCTCCTAGTTAATTTCAAACAGCTCATCAATACGTAAGACCTGAAATTACCTCAATGTAAGAAGACTAATAACATGAGAGGAAAGAAAAGAGCAAAAAAGACAACCGTTTTTTGCTATTCCCCATAATGTTTGATTAAAAAAAAAAAAAAAAAAAATTATAGCTCCTTACGCAAGTTCTCCGGCGAAAGATAATTACTCCGCTCAAAATCTGTTTCATGTATTACTCATTAGCTGATCCAAAGCTCAAGGCTATCTCTCTCTCTCTCTTTCTCTCTCTCCCATGCTCCTCCTTTTCCTGTTTACACCGTTTTCTTGTCTTCTTTGCTCTTTTCTTTCCTCTCATGCTATTAGTCTTCTTTCATTTCCATCACTTCTTCTCTGCTCCCCCTCTCGAGTTCTATTTCTCTCGTGAAATTGAAACGTAAAGTAATACAATCATGTAGTACATTCTTGTTTAGAATAATATTTTCAATAATATCCAGTCCATTTTCTAAAGGTTTCTTTCCTTTAGTTAAGTGTATGTAGCTTTAATATATATATGTTAGTGTGCAAAACACTCCGTTTCATTCGAGTACTTTGTTTTCACTAAATAATTTAAGGGACTCACGAAGCCACCGGATGAAGAGCAATTGGCTTATCATGAAGAACTAACATCAAACTGCAACAAAATGATTTGTATAAATGTGAATAAGCAGAAAGGCTGCCATCTCATTTTCCCGTCTGAATGGGTTCTCTTCCTTACGTATATAAGTGCCCTTATTTTCTAAACTTTTTTTTTATATTTGTGTGTTTATTAAATTTTCAATCATATAAAAATTACATATTTACAAGTCATTGGTAATAATTAGACAAAAAAAAAAAACAATATGTATAAGAACAACTAACAATAATGAAAGGACAAGAAAGTTATAAAAAAAAAAACATTATAGTAAAAAAAAAATACACTGTACACATATAAATCATAGTTTGAACTCCAGTGCATAAAGGGGAGTGAGGGGGCACAGGAATAAAAGTTAAATCAACATGAGTATCATAAGTCAAATCGCCATTTCTTAAAATGCGAAACAAGCTTGTTCCTTTTTTTCGCTGAGAAATATTCAATATCTTTTTGTTTCTTTATAAAACTCTTAAAAAGATCAACACTTGGTAAATCCCCCTTACTTATTTTCTAAACTTCCATGATGACCTATTACATTGTATAATGCTTTACCTAGTAAGATGCATTGATCGAGGTAATTTCAGGTATTACATATTGATGAGCTACTTGAAATTAACTAGGAGGTATGCGCGTATTGGGGAATGTGGCTTGCTGCTCTACTTTTTTTTTTAAACTTCCCACGACATGTAATGAGTGTTTAGTGTACATTATATGGGACGTACAGTGATAGATGGAAAGTTATTTCAGTATATTCGAAATGACTTTTAGGTAACTCCTTTTTCCTCCCACTTCATCAACATTCATTCATTTCATTTCATCTACATTATTTCAAGAAATGCATTCAGAAAATGAAGAAGAAAAAAAGAAACGAAAAAATAGGTGTAAAGAAAATATTGTCGGCGAAGCATTTGTCGTAGTACTAGTAGCATTTGTAGTTTATAGGACACTTTTTGGGCGGAGCAAATGTCGTCGGAGCAAATGTCGGCGGAGCAATTGTCGCTTCAGGCGGAGCAATTGTCGGCGGAGCAATTGTCGGCGGAGCAAATGTCGGTGAAGCAAATGTCGGCGGAGCAAATGTCGGCGGAGCAATTGTCGCTTCAGGCGGAGCAATTGTCGGCGGAGCAATTGTCGGTGGAGCAAATGTCGGCGGAGCAAATGTCGGCGGAGCAATTGTCGCTTCAGGCGGAGCAATTGTCGGCGGAGCAATTGTCGGCGGAGCAAATGTCGGCGGAGCAAATGTCGGCGGAGCAATTGTCGCGTTTTGCGGAGCAATTGACGGCGGAGCAATTGTCGGCGGAGCTATTGTCGGCGGAGCAATTGTCGGCGGAGCATCTGTCGGCGGAGCAATTGTCGGCGGAGCAACTGTCGGCGGAGCAACTGGCGGCGGAGCAACTGTCGGCGGAGCATTTGACGTCGGAACAAATGTCGCGGAGCAAATGTCGCGGAGCAATTGTCGCGTTTTGCGGAGTAAATGTCGGCGGAGCAATCGTCGGCGGAGCATGTGTCGGGTTACCGAAGTAGACTGGTGAAAGTTTGAATGAAATTGAACAAAAAATGAAGTTGTTATAAATTTTATAATTTGTAATCAGTACAGTATGGCTCTTCAAATTGGCTGAATTGGTGATGCAATGGTGGACAAATCTACTTGTATGGACATGATTTACCTATGACAAGGACATCATTTAAAGCTTTCTTTATGGCGACCACTATTTTTTATGTATGATTGTTAAGTGACCATTTTAAAGATCCATATATTTGTGATGGTTTATATGGACACAAAATGAATAGGCCTATCTAAATCAAATCAAATCAAATTTTTCCATTTGCTCCAACACACAAGATAACTGAAATTTCTTTTTTTCCCAAAATGGTTGACTCAGGTGTGTCTATAATAATAGACAGTGTGACCTATAATAATATGCTATCCCTAATTTATTTTAATTAGTACCCCTAGAGAGAAGGCATTTAGGAGAAAACTAGATGAAATTTCGACTGCGCGCAGTCGAAAATGATGCCTCCGCCATAGAGCGATTTTACAAACCAAAACGGAAGCAATTTTTAATATTCAAGTTTGATAGTAATCCATAACGGGTTCTCAGAATATCCTGATTACAAGCTATTTTTCATATACATGGCTCTGCAAGATAAATTTCTGTCCTAAGCTTCATAGTTATCTATCTTCGCTTCTAATTGTAATGCGTTCACAAGCTATTTATATGCATACATAATCAGCCCCATGACCTTTGATCTCATGACCCTATAATCTAATCAGTTCTTGCCGTTGGGTATGATGTGTAAACCGGGTGTGCGTAAATGGTGTGTTGGGGAGGGGAAGTGAGAGTGTTCGTGTGTACGGTAATTGTGTACGGTATGTGTGTCAGATGGTTGATCATAAATCTACAATGACGAGTAAACTGTCTACATCACAGTCCACAGAAATATGTGCCTTGAACGTATATAGCAGACGGCAATCGGCCGCGGCAGACGACACTTGATAGTGATTTTGTATGTGAGATTGCCATATAGCTCCGTTTAGTCTCATTTCACAACGCCCCCTATCGTCAGAGTCAGCAGCCTAACATGTTAGCATATGGAATCCTAAAAAAAAAAAAAAAATCGTTAAAAATTCATTTTTTGTTTAAACGAAAAGCACATCCACCCCGACGTACGTTATCACTAGCTCTTTCATTGGAACCCTCATGTCCCATTGACTTTTGAAAGTTCACCCACCGTAATTTGATCAAAATAGGTTGCAAGCTCGTCATTGCCTATGATAAAGCGATTTTAAGAATATAGGTCAAGCACACGAAGGATAAGAAGCATGAATTATCATAGATAACTTCTGCTTGGTTCATTATGTCCATTTCATCCAACCCCCCACCGTAATTTGTCCATTTAGTAAAAGCAAACATTTTGCCGAGGTAGGCAAAAACATGAATATTCATGAACGGTCAGACAATACAGCCTTTTAGTACGTAACGTATAGTGAATGGGAATGGGCGATGATCGTTCCAGGAGGTAGAGGTCGGTGGTTTGTGCTGGCAATGTTCCAGCGAGCGAAAATGAGACAAACGGAGCAATATGTTTGCTAAATATAAAATACAAGAACCTTTTCCATATCTTTAAACTATCATTGATATCTGATAATTAAACAGTTATTAAAAATAAACCTACCAAACTACATAATACAGTGAAAAACTTGACTGAAAGGAGGGGAAATTTATGTGGTGCACAATTGCACCCCTCTGTAGATAATCGAATAGTCCATGGTTTATCATGAATATTCATGTTTTTGCTTACCTCGGCAAAATGTTGGCCAACACTTAATGGAAATATTACGGTGGGGGGTTGGCTGAAATGGGCGAAATAAAAGTGAGTGGATTGTCATCCAAAATCAGGGTTTCCAAGCTGGGAAGATAAGCAATGCCAAATATTTTGGATATCAGGTTGCTAGTCAGGTCCACAAAGTACAAAGACTGCAATCCTCTGAATGAGTCGCTATCTACTCTTGTTAGTTTTGCGTAGCTTAACTGGATATTCTTCAGTGGTCGGATAAATTCGATTTTATTCTTGTTGCTTATTGGGTTGTAGCTTATGGTGATATCAATTAATCTACGCAGGTTGGAAAAAGCACGAGCTAAAATACTATAAATTTTATTTTTTGACAGGTCTATCGATAGAAGATTTTGAACATCAAACCGTCCCGATATAAATGCTATTTCATTGCCCGACAAACTGATTATTTCCAAACTAGATAAATTTGCTAGATCGGAAGGTGATATTGTGACAATTAGATTCTGGTTCAAATTAACATATACCAGGTTACTTAGTCCAGAAATACGGGAAATGGATGTCATCAGGTTATTGTTTGCTGATAGGGAGGACAGCATAGGTAGTAGGGTTAAATTATGGATATCCTTTATAGAGCAAACGTCGAAGTTTACAACTCGAAGGTGAGTATGGCTTTTCATAGTTGCATAATTCATTTCCCCTCCAACAACTGAAAGAATCTGCAGCCTAGGCATCTTGGTCAGTATTCTAGCTATCCCATCGGCATCATCATGAGACGTTTCCACAGTAATGGTCAGTTCTGTGAGATTTTTGAGAAGTGGAATTTCCTGCAGTTTGATGACCTCACTTTGATGCGAGACAAACAAACCCTTTAATGAAGGGATGCAACTGATGTTACCAAGTTCAGAAAGTCTGTTGCTGTTGAGATGTATTATGTCAAGCTCTGGATTGAAGGCATCCTTGAAGATTTCACGGATCCTGTTCTCATTTAGGATCACAGTTTTTAAACCAGGCAACAAGAAAGAACCACTCGATATCTGCGAGATCAAGTTGCCTGTAAGATCTACTTTCTTTAACTGCACGAGACCCGAGAGCGAGCCCCTGTCGATGGACGTAATCCTGTTAAAGCTCAGGCCGAGGACTTTTAGCTCCTCCGGAAATTGATCACCTTGAACAAATGTGATCTTGTTGTGATCCAACATAAGCATTTTGAGTTTTGGAGCATGGGCCTTCAGGTTGCTTCCAATGTTGCGAATATTGTTGAATAACAGGTAGAGTTCTTGTAGTGACGTGAGATTGTGAAACACGGGAACGGCTGTGAGGGCGTTGCGGGATAGAGTAAGAAATTTCATCTGGCGGAGGATCATAAACAACCGATCATCGATAAACTTGAAACCATTTTCCATTAAATTGAGATAGATGATGTCTGACCGATTCTGGAAAAGATCAGGTGATAATTTTAAATGTGGTACATGGAGATCGAGGCCACGGAAGTCTGCATCTTCAAAAGTGTGTTTTAGCTGAGCCCTTAAGCGGAAGACCCCTTGGCAGGAAACGTGTTGTAATGTACCAAAACATAAGCAGTCTCTGCAGATATCAATGTGTTCAGGAACAGCGAAGTACAGCATGGCAATCAGCATGAACAAAGCAAGGCATGGTTTACCAGTATGTCCCCGTCGTCTGGGTGCCATCGTTCCGTCTTTGTTGATGACAAAAAAACCTGGAAATGTAACGATAAAAACAATGAAATGACGGGTGCACGCGTATTGCGGAAGGTTCGTAATTCCAATGGTTCGTAATTCCGAAGGTTAACAATGTCGAACACGAAACTTTCTATATGACTGGCTTTATTTTTTAGAAGGTCAAAGGAGACGACCAACCAGGTATTTAGATGGTTTTAATAAACGAATAAAATGAGAGAAACAGGTCAATGAAATTTTGAGCAGTAACCGATTGAAAATATGAAAGTTATGAAATATTTTTGTGTGTGATTAATCAAACACAAATTGGCATCTCTGTGACGTATCTTTTGAGCTCCCCTCTCATTTGCCCTGTACTAAAGAACTTCAGGAATTCATATTTTCTCTAATCAAAATGTTCGTTCATACATTCACTGTAGAGGTGTCGTGGTCTAGTGAAAACGTCACTAGACTGTTCGTCACTCGCTACTCGAGTCCCGCTGGACTGACGTCTTTTAGCGAGACATTAATATACATATATTTGCCAAAATGGATACCAAGTAGCAAGAAATTCCTTGAATGCTTGAGTGCCTCGCCTTAGTAATAATACTATTGCAGGTCCCTCGGGGAGTACAATATTAATACTGATGAGGCTACCTATGGTAATAATACATATTCAATTCAATTCGTAGCCAAAAGCTCAAAAATAAGTGAGAGGGGAGATTATATGTAATCTTCTTGCATGATCTGAATATCCAACCACGCACCTAAATACAAACGATCACACCCAGTTCAGTTCAGTTCAGTCTATTTAATTTTTTGCGCGGCACCAACTTCAGCCAAAGGCTGTTCTTCTGTAGGTGCGTGCGCAATATAAAAAATACATGTAAAATATTATAAGATAACATATGTCATAACAAACAAATACTTTTTTTTTAAACCAAACAATAACTTGAGTATAACGATAAAAATGAATATGTACAAACCAAGATACTACCCCCCCCCCCCTGTCTGCACTTGTTCTTTCCAAACAGCGTTTAATTTAGATTTCTTTTTTTCTTTTCTTTTTCCTGATATTTATACAGGGTGGCACATATCACCAATTTGGTGGTCTTCCATGAGGCCCTGTTTGGTAATAATCAACAAATAACAGCATCAAAAACAAAATAGATAATACACAAGCAATAGACAGGTAAAATACAAATTAATTGGTATCCCCATGAAATAACTGATCATTCAAGAATCATCCTTGATCATTTACAAGAAATAGGTGAATGGAATTTCCAAATTAAATACAATTATTAAAAACGTTCATTTAATAATCTGATATAGCTTAACGCACGGGATACCAAAATTGTCATATACATATTTACATTCAATTGCTCTTTAACTAATACACTTAGGTTGTTTACAAGATATCTGAAAATGGATACATAACATGTATGAATACATGATATAACGATAACCATGTCAACCAAATTTCATAATTTTGCAAATAGGAAAAAAATGGTTACCTTCGCACGAAACCCCAAAAAGTTCACTTACACGTCATCTACAGATAACAGGGCTTTTAGAGCGTGTTTAAAACTGTTCAAAGTAGGTGACATTTTGACAGGACTTTTAAGTTGGTTCCATACTCTAATTCCAGAAATTAGAGGACTATTTTTATATTAAGTGTCCGTCCTAAATTTGGGTACACACAATACATCCCTTACAGCATGTCTTGTGTTGTGATCATGTAGTGAACTAACATGGTGTAAATCTTGTTTTAAGTATGTTGGTGTCATGTCATGCATTGATTTATACATCGAATATCGACATAACATTGTCATTAATGTATTATTTTTATAGAAATATGTACCGCCGTCGTTAGGTAAACAATACTTTTTGCAAGAGAGTATGTATATTTTTGATCATGTGACACACATTGAACCCATCAAAAACCAATAAATTGTCGATGCATGATATAACAATTGTTGTTACACCGGTAATATTGGATTGAATTGCTAATCCGCACATCGAACTTACAAAGATAACTCACAGTCACATGGCTAGGATTATTATAATCGCAAGTTATATGGAACACATAAGAGGACGTGTGTGAGCTCATTTATGTTCACTTGCAAAACACATCTCGTTGCGAGAGTCACACATTATAGCTGAGATAAGCTTCCGATATGATCATTATATTCGCTATTTCGGATAAACAACGAAAACGTCTTTGTCTGCCTGATCGTAGATAGTTTATTAGTACAGTTGTTCTCTGGCTCAGGATTTCTTTCTTTGGTAAGTTAATTTTTGTTGTCTTTCCTTCAACATATTTTCAAAGAGAATTGAAATTAAACCATAGCGCTGTTATAGAAGACAATCATTGGTGAAGTTTGAATGTATTTGATTGTTATTCAATTATTAAGTTTATATGATTAGTCTAGATAACCTTATGAAAAAGCAAATTACTCTTTTCGTCATTCTAAACTTAATTTCACATAAAACATTTACTTAACATGGAGAACACATAAGAAATTCTGTAGCAGAAAGTTTTAGGCTTTGAATTAAAATACATTATAGTAAAATATATGTATCTCTTTGATTAACGTAAATAACATTTTTCAAGTAACGAATTACTATTTTCGTGGTTCTAAACTTTATTTCACACTAAAAGAAGCACTTTAATCAATCAGCAGACTGTTTTAAAGTCTGAATTCATAATACTACATAGGGCTGGAAGTCGTGACAGGATGGCGCCCGATAGAAAAAGAAATCTTCAATGTGTAAATCTGATTTTTATAATAAAATTTAGTGATGGAATTTTAGTTATCATTGTATCGGCATTCTAGAAAATTGATTTCACTTGACTTTTACGTAATACAAAAAAAAATCAAATATACATTTTCATTTGAAGGATTAATAGTTCTAAATTGCTATTGATACCAAGCTTCGTTTTGGAAAGGAAAGCTAAATCGGCTCAGAATCGAAGTCGGACGTCAGACCAGTAGTGCAATCATCTACAACCTGAAGCTGATTCTGAGTAAAATGCTTAAATGCACAAAAATTACGGTTGTTTGAATTCATATCGTTATTTAGGAAATTAACGCGGACGGTGATGTTTGTTGAACCATGTGACCAACAGTCCAGTGACGTTGTCACTAGACCTCGACACCTCTACGGTGAATGTATGATCAACATTATGTTTAGAGAAAATGTGAATTTCTGAAGTTCTTTTAGTACAGGGCAAATGGGAGGGGAGCTCAAAAGATTTGTCACAGAGATGCCAATTTGTGTTTTATTAATCACACACAAAAATAGTTCATAACTTTCTAATTTTCAATCGGTTACTGCTCAAACTTTGACTGACCTGTTTCTCTCATTTTATTCTTCTATTAAAACCAACTAAATACCTAGTTGGACGTCCCCGTTGACTTTCTTAGAAATAAAGCCCGTTGTATTCGACATTGTTAACCTTCGGAATTACGAACCATCGGAATAACGAACCTTCCGAAATACGCGTGCGCCCGTCATTATATTGTCTTTATTATTATTTTTTCAGGTTCTTTATCACCAAAGACGGAACGATGGCACCCAGACGACGGGGACATACCGGTAAACCATGCCTTGCTTTGTTCATGCTGTTTGCCATGCTGTACTTCGCTGCTCCTGAACACATTGATATCTGCAGAGACTGCTCATCATGTTTTGGTTCATTACAACGGGTATCCTGCCGAGGGGTCTTCCGGTTAGGGGCTCAGCTAAAACACACCTTTGAAGATGTAGCCTTCCGTGGCCTTGATCTTAATGTACCACATTCAAAATTATCACCTGATCTTTTCCAGAATCGGACAGGCATCATCTATCTCGATTTAGAGGACAACGGTTTCAAGCTTATCGATGATCGACTGTTTACGATCCTCCGCCAGGTGAAATACCTTACTCTATCCCGTAACGCCATCACAGCCATTCCCGTGTTTCACAATCTCACGTCACTACAAGATCTCTACCTGGTGTTCAACAATATTCGCAGCATTGGTAGCAACCTGAAGGCACATGCTCCCAAACTAAATAGATTTATGCTGGATCACAACAGGATCACATTTATCCAAGGAAATCACTTTCCAGAGGAGCTAAAAAGCATCGGCTTGAGCTTTAACAGAATTACGTCTATCGACAGGGGCTCACTCTCGGGTCTCCTGCAGTTAAAGGAAGTAGATCTTACAGGTAACTTGATCTCGCAGATATCGAGCGGTTCTTTCTTGTTGCCTGGTTTAAAAACTGTGGTCCTAAATGAGAACAGGATCCATGAAATCTTCAAGGATGCCTTCAATCCAGAACTTGACATAATACATCTCAACCACAACAGACTTTCTAAACTTGGTAACATCAGCGGCATCCCTTCATTAAAGCGTTTGTATGTCTCGTACCAGAGTGATGTCATCAAACTGCAGGAAATCCCACTTCTCGAAAATCTCACAGAACTGACCATTACTGTGGAAACGTCTCATGATGATGCCGATGGGATAGCTAGAATACTCACCAAAATGCCTAGGCTGCAGTTTTTTTCAATTTTTGAAGGGAAAGTGGATTATGTAACTATGAAAAGCCATACTCACCTTCGCGTCGTAAACTTCAACTCGTGCTCTATAAAGGATATCCACAATTTAACCCTACTACCTATGCTGTCCTCCCTATCAGCAAACAATAACCTGTTGACATCCATTTCCCGTATTTCTGGACTAAGTAACCTGGTATATGTTGATTTAAACCAGAATCTAATTGTCACAATATCAGCTTCCGATCTAGCAAATCTACCTAGATTAGAAACAATCAATTTGTCGGGCAATGAAATAGCATTCATATCAGGACGGTTTGATGTTCAAAATCTTCAATCGATAAACCTGTCAAAGAATAAAATTCATAGTATTTCAAGTAGTGCTTTTTCCAACCTGCGTAGACTAATTGATATCACCATCAACTACAACCCAATAAGTAACAAGAATCAAATCGAAGTTATCCGACAACTGAAGAATCTCCAGTTAAGCTACGCAAAACTAACAAGAGTAGATAGCGACTCATTCAGAGGATTGCAGTCTTTGTACTTTGTCGACCTGACTAGCAACCTGATATCCGAAATATCTGGTATTTCTTATCTTCCCAGTTTGAACACCCTGATTTTGGATGACAATACCCTCAATTTTATTTCGCCCAACATATTGCAGTCCCTTCCTCATCTCTTCATTCTGTCACTCAAAAACACACACTTGCTGGTTTTTCCAATAGTGCACGGAGTGTTCCCTCAAATGGATACAATTATCCTGAGTGGAAACTATCTTAAAAGAATCCCACGTCAGATATCTCATAATTTTCCAAATCTAAGGTCTCTTCAACTGTCGAACAACAGCATCGATAGGTTTGACCTCGACGCCTTTGCCATGTTTAACAATCTTATCCATATGTCAATGGATGGAAACCGTATATCATACTATGATACGAATACAACAGAGAATATTTCTTTACAATATCTTTCAATCGGATCAAGGCATACAGAGTTCATGTCTAAAGAAATGCATGATGTGTTGGCGAACATGTTTGGTATTGATGTGTACGGGTCGTCTTTATTGAATGTTTCTAGTAGAATTCTTTGCGGACACCATGCTCATTCTGTACGAGTCAATGGGGGGATGATTCAGGATGTGGCCGATACGTGTCCACCTTTATCACTAAACACGCTACAATTATTGACGCTTGAAAATGTCGTTATTAGTACATCTTCGTTCTATACTTTTCTAACCCAGACCACTGTAGATGTATACTTTATCAACATATCAATTCTAGAAGAAAACAATGATAACAGGACCAAATTGTACAACACTCAGTTGAAACATCTTAGTTATCACGAGTCCGGTCTTGTTGAACTTCCTGAAGTCTTTGCTCCCGCGATGATCAGGTTGAATGTCTCTGGCAATCTCTTGGAAGAACTTAAACTGAAGGACTTAAACAAGCTATATCCTAGATTACATACCCTTGATCTCTCAAACAATCGCATCAGGGTTCTCTCCAGTTGTGGTGTCAGCGGCGTATCGCATCCTCTGAAGAACCTAATTCTCAAAGGCAACAACCTTGGGTTGTTCTCTGCCTGGAGGTGTGAAAATGGTTACAAGATCCTGACAAATCTTTTAACACTGAACGTGGAAGACAACAGGCTATCATATTTGGAACGTGAAATCATCCCGAGGTCCTCCTCCGATCAAGCGCCTTTCATGACATCCGTTAGTGCGGGAGACAACAGGCTAATATGTGACTGCCACCAGCGTTGGTTAGTGAAAGTGGAAGATAGTATCAGCTTTGTTAATACCAAGTGCTCTGCACCAAAGGGTCATGCAGGCAAACGTGTGTCGGACCTACTGAAAGATGGTTTCCCTTGTCCGTTGTCTGTGTCGGAAGAGGAAGTCTGTGCAATATCGAACAACTCGGAGATTTTAGTTCAGTGTCCCGCCGCATCTTATCCCTTTCCCGAAATTTCCTGGGTTCCTGCAGAATATGGTGTTGATTTCAACGAGACTCTGTCAGTGGACCGTTCGATGGCAGATCTAGAAATAGTAGCCGGATCACTACGGGTCAAATTGGATTCCACGCGTCTTTACGTTGATGAAGAAGAGATCAATATTTCTTTAACTTGTCGCGCCATCAGTGAAGGGGAAATGCTTGAAATCAATGTCCTCGTCCATTTCGAGCTCATCAACGGTGACGAGACGGGCGAATATTCCGACCTGTCGGTTCAGTGTTACCCAAGCGTGAAAGATAGCGGCAGAAAGATTGTGCAGCCGATCTCAGAAAATACTGAATATATTGGTCCGACGGAAAACCAGACTGGTTGGGCATTGGGAGATGCAAAGAGCTGCCTCCGGTCAGCTGATGGCACTATAATCGCAGTTATGGTCGGAATTGCTTGTTTCGTACATTATGTGTTGACATGATTGATCATAACCGTTCCTAAAGTCAGATGAAGTATTGTCACGTGATATAACGAGTAATGTAGGAAGCAGCAACAGTCCGAATTTTCAGCTTTCATCCCAGAACCAATTTACTACTCTAATACAAATATTTGAAATTGAATCTGAATTTTTAAGTTCAACAACTACACGTCACAATAATGACAGTATATGAACAATCATTTTATTTATTCATTTCCTCTCATAGGGTGGATGGCCCTTTCAGCACAGCTGATTTTCAAAGGGGTCCACATACATAAAAAATAACAATAAATATACAGTGAATTATACAATAATATGTAAAACTTGCAAATGCAAGAAGTAAGGCAATGAATATGTACATGTATAGTTACAACAAATAAATATCTAACAAATGAATGTACAAAACAAACAAGCAATAAGACAGTTAATTGCAGATATTCAACTAGAACTAGAAGCATACGAGTAAAACCGATAACATAACACCAAAAACATCAAGGTAAACATAAGAGAAAAACAAGAAGAAAAAAAGAAGAAAAAAAACAGGACACGAATAAGAGGATGGGTATAATATTTATCACGTTTTAAAGTATTTAAAAAAAAATTAAAAAAAGTATTTAAAAAAATATATATAAAAAAAAATATATATATATATATATATATATATATGTTACATAACTAGTAGAATATCAAATTGAAGGTAAAAATCATACAATGTAAATAAAGAATAATACTGATATATGTTTACAAAACAGAAGAGTAAATGTTGATTGAACAGTAATGGTTTTAAAACGATATTTAGACGTAGATTTACATACTATTTAATGTACAAAATATATACACGTAAGTATGTAATAATCAATTATATTTATGTGAAGTTGTAAATGGGAACTAAAAGTTAGCACAATTAGTGCTGATAGAGTCTAGTTCCATTCCTTGGCACGATATATAATATATGAATGTAAAATTTGTTTGTATGTATTTACATTTACATGTATACAAAAATATAATACGGTATACAGTTTCTAAAACAAAGAAAAAGTGTAAGTGCTAAAGCATTATAATGACAGATTCCAAATGATTATTGAAATTATTTTGTTTGTCCATTAAATTTACAATTACCATTACCCCCCTACCCCCCTGTATAATAACTGGTGTATGTTGGTGGTGTGTTACTGATCAATCTGCATAATATTGTATTTTGTTATTGCAATTGTTTATACCATGTATTTTTTCCCTTTACTGGGAACTACGCTTTACAAGTTTTTACAAACTTTTTTTGTAGTTTCCGTTTTTTCTCTTACTATGTTTATTTGCCATTTTTGTATATATTATAATATTGTTTTTATGCTTGAGAAAAATTAATAAACTGAACTGAACTGAACTAAACTGAACAAATCTTTGAACAAATACAATCATCACTTTGTTTATATAATGAAAAGGATGTATTCATAAAAATGAAATCATACAGATGTGCGTACATGCGCAAATCCTGTTAAAGAGCCACTCTAACCCAACTAACATAACCTTTCAAAACATGAATACAACTCTACTTATTAATATTCCAGCCTCTGATTTTTCAGAAAATCTCTTAATTGACCCCCAAAATGATAAAAACCATCTATTTTCACAGTTCTCACGCTTGCTGGGCTACGCCCCTCGAAAAAAAAAGGTAATACGGTCACGTGGCTTGATGACGCATTTGACGTGATTGCGGGCATGTCCAATTTGATAATTTAATATTTTCATAATAAGAAATGACGAAATTGCCAGAAACGTACTGGGATTATTAAGTGCATATATTTTCGGATAATTTTTTTAATTCTATTGTATTTATATGTATTGACTAGATGTATCTGTGCTTATGTGTTTTGAATTAATTGTAGGTTGATTAGTATATATTAATTATAGTTTGTAAATATGATATTGAATGTATTATTATCTAAGTATTGCCAACTTTGTAAAGCGCTTAGAAACATTGTAATAAGCGCTATAGAAATATAATGTATTATTATTATTATTATTATTAATAAGATTAATGGAAGTTTAATCAAACGAAGACCATCTCAGAAAAAGAAGAAGTAAAAGATGATGGGAGAAAGGGGAGAGGAAAAGGAAGAGAAAGAAGAAGAAAAAGGAAACAGAAGTAAAGGGAGAAGAAGAAGAAGAAGAAGAAGAAGGAAGAAGAAGAAGAAGAAGAAGAAGAAGAAGAAGAAGAAGAAGTAGAAGAAGAAGAATGAGAAGAAGAAGAAGAAGAGAAAGAAAAAGAAGAAAAAGAAGAAGAAGAAGAAGAAGAAGAAGAGGAAGAAGAAACTGCAGAGGAAACACTATTGAAAATAATAATATATCATGTTTACGGCGTAGATGGCGCTGTGTGTTTCACTCCCGAATCTCTATGGTTTCGAATTTTCAGCAGAAGGCTTATGACGGTGCGAGCGGTGGAGAGGCCTAGTGGACTAGTTTGGTGGTGGCGCCGCGGCGGCGGTGGTGATCTGTGTTTTAACAAGCTGTTTTTTTTTTTTTTACAGACCACCTCTTTTCCACATTTTCAATGTCTTTATATCTTTCTTGATACTGTTAATGAATTTATTCTAGTTGACGATGTACTTGTTGTTGCTGTTAATGACTGTATTGTTTTTATGCAAGTTGAAAGAAATAAATAAATCTGGAATCTTGAATCTTGGCTATTTTCCCCATCTCTCACTTGATCACTTACGGAAGTATTTCTCACTTCTTCGACAATAGATTTTTTTTTTTCTTTTCTAAACGAGCCTTAATTTTGATGGGGCTACTAAGTATTATAAACTTTTTTATATTTCTATGTATGACCCCCCAAAAAAGAAAAAAACATCATGGGATCAAATCAACTTTTTAATGACAGGAGACAAAGAGAGAGAGGGGCCGGGGGGGGGGGGGCGTAGAGAGAGAGAGAGAGAGAGAAAGTGAGAGAGAGAGAGAGAGAGAGAAAGTGAGAGAGAGAGAGAGAGAGAGAGACGGAGAGACAGAGAGAGAGGATCGAGAGAGAGGGGGGGGGGGGGAGACAAAAAGGGAGGTAAATTCACACCTGTCTATTCCAATGTATCATATTCCCCTATTCTTGAATATAAATTATTGTTATATTTCAGTATATGACAAACTGCATCACAATTATTTCGTCTGTCTTTGCATTTCTCTTTGAAATATTGGTTTGGGATTTGGGAACTAGTGGCTTGCGTGATTTATTAATCTCCCCCAACTTTAAGTCCTCACTTTTCAGTAACGGTCGACAGCTCTCCCAGCTGACGTATAATCCCCATGGACAAAAGATGAGAAGAAAATGAAAATAACTGACAATACAATTGTCTGGTCTTCTTTTGTAAAGGGTGATGATAATAAATGGAAGAAAAAAGCTCAGCGCTCATATAAAAAGCGAGCGGGTTACATAAGGCATAAAAGCAAGCCGCTGATTGGACAATATTGTGATGATGGGAGCTAAAGAGACCCTGATTGGACGAAAACCGGACGGAGCGGTACGTACACGCACGTTGCAAAAATCGATTTCATTAGACAATATATCGAGCGTGAAGTAAGTCCGTCTGCACGAGCAGAATTCCTAATAGTATACCTCAGTGGACATTGTATTGCTATTTTGTGATTTACACGTGAGGCATGCAGATTTAGGATGTCATAATGTTACCAAATGAAAGCTAGAATATTGTCAGAAGGGATGTCATGAACTACATGAATTGATTTTTGCAAGAAATGGCCGTCATCTGCGTGATTATTGCATCGTTTGTTTTAGCTGGAGCAACGACCCTTGCACAGAACCCTACGGGTAAGTTACGGCTGCACTCTCGTAAACAATCCTGCTCGTTACTGACTGTTATGTTGTTACCGGTGGACTGCTGTTGTCATGTGATTGAAAAAGTATAACTAATTCCATCTAACTAAGATTAGATCTAGATCATCGCTTAAACATCCGTTCAGAATGTCTAATTAATATTTAGTCAATAATTAGCAGGTCGAATGAGAAGAGTAGTGAGCTGAGCTGTGACTGTGAGAGTGAGAGTGAGTGGCTAGTGACTGGGCTGGCCTGGGCAGGGCTGACATGTTGAGGAAGAGGGCCATCAAGGGAGAAGTGAATTAGGAGTATGAAAGTCGACAGTCAAGAGTCAATAGTTGTAATATTCATGTATTTGACATAGATCTAGGTTGGTTGTACTTGTACTTCTATTTTGCATTATTTTCTTTAAACTGTATTCTTACTTTGTCTTTGGTCTTTTATTTGTTAGAATCTGCCCAGATGACAATGTGGCCATTATATTTTGGTGAAGGACAAAAATGGGTAGTTTGTAGTATATTTTGGGTGACCTAAGCCATCAGTCTTCGTTAATCGAACATGTAGTACTCATCACAGATCCACATGTCATATGATTTAGAAGAGCCATGCACATCAACTTCTCTTCTTGAGTTCGACAGAGAAAAAAAAAGCGGAAAATTTCTTTTTCTCCATTTTCCCAAGTGGACTAAGATTAAGAACATTAATCTGTTTGGAGAAGTGAATCAAGAAGTGAGTTTTGAAGAGGCTTAGAATCACATATATGAAGAAAATAAATGTTTCCTTGTACTAATTGTGGTTTTACTAATAAACATGTACACTGTACATGTGTAGTGTACATGTACATGTAATTTTAAGGGCGAGTTTTTTCCCAAGTAACATGACCCAGTAATATATCTCCAATTGTTAGCACATCTTCTTGCTGGCAATTCATACACAATTATACTTAACACCCCATCCAGTATATATCTATATCTGTGGATAGGATACCTGACTAACCTGAGCACATCACATTCATTGAACAACATTTAGTCACTGACTCACTGGACCCCTAAATACTCTTGTCACTGTCAGACGCTGCAAATGAGTAGTACTGTACATGTTTACAAACGATAGAAATATTGATTTTAAGATGCACACATTGTACAGTATGTACATTGTACACGTATCATATCGGCCTTCATTAAAAAAATTGTGTGCATATACCTGAGCTGACCAAGGGGAAGGGGGTACCGGGGTATTCTAACCAAGCATTTACTATTACTACTATTGTAAGCGCTTTTAAATAGTTGTAGTAACTTCTGTAAGCACTTTGGTCAGTTACTGTCACTAATTTGTTATAAATTACCCCAGTAAACAGTGGAGAGAAAGATGTACTTGAGGATATGTACTGTAATTTGCAGGGACAAAGTCTATTGGTCTCTGAATGTTGTGTTATGAAAAACTGGACATTTCATTTAGACCTACAAATGCCAATAAAACATGTACATGTACTTCATGGATTTAAAACAACACAATGAAAGCAGTGATGAGCATCAATGCATCATGGAAAGTCTATCTTGTCATCAGTACATCCAATTCAAGCACTCTCGCTCTGCACCTTGCCTTTTTAGGCTTTCATTCAAAGTACATCTTAACTGTAAAACGTTTTCTATTCTATCTCCATTCTCCAGTGTAGCATGGAGACCAAAGCCTGACAGAAGAAGTCACTAAAGTGTGCCATTCATTATAACAAACCCAACCACAAAAGCCCCTCTCTTCACTGTCACCACACTAATCCCACCTTTGTCCCTCTTGGAAACCTTCAAAGTAACTGTTCACCAGAAATCAGTGCTCAACTGCTCATCTGTCACCAACACAATCCTTTCTTTTCAAAACACTGTTACAGTTACTTTCTTTTTCTCCTAGTCCTAGCCACAGGCTATTCAAGTTTAATTAAACCTCTCCAGAAAATGAATCATTGTCAACCTTTTTCATGTAATGAGTGGTTTCTCAAGTCTTTGCCTACACTGTCATGTTGAGGATTTGTAATTGTTATACTTAAAGTAGCTCCCTTTGTGCTCATATTTGGATCCATTTTCCACCCAAATCCCACGTTTACTCAGCATTGGAATAACCCTACCCTCTTGTTGTTGGCACTTTAACACTTTACTCAGGGGAAACAAAAGGTTTTTGAAAGAAGGAACATGTTTCAATGCTAACTTTATTGGAGGAGCTCGCGCCTTTGAATGTTTTTTTAAACAGATATATGGCGCCATACAAATGCTGTGAATCATCATCATCATAATCATTGAATTACAAACAATTTAGAATGACATGATTCTGGAAAGGCGACTTCGGTTTGATGTTAAGATTTGAATGGCTGTCTTGAGTTTAATGTTGTTGCCAAATAATCCCTTTGAGGGTGCAGGGTTTTTTTTTTTTTGTCATTCGTGATTTAGATATTGTTTGTTGTTTTTTTCTTCAAGTGAAATACAGTCACATCTACATGATTCTTTGATCATTGGTTCGTCAATGGATTATAATCATTATAGATCGTTCAATGAATTGATTGATTGGTGGAAGGGCACATCTTTTTTCTTTATCATGAGTAACATTTGTATGTCCATGAAATTTTGCCAACAACTTTCTGATTTGGCAGCATTTCAAGAAGTTGAATTCTCAAAGGACTTTTAAAGTTTTGAATGAATAAACAAATATAAAAAGAAGGGGGATCTTTGGCTCCATTTCTGGAGCTGTTTGTTGTTTTCCAATACAAGGATTATAAGAAACAGTCTAGCGCTTTCGATAACACTGCATTAATCTGGTATTAATTCACAAATGTAGCCCTTGAGAGGCATTTAGGTAGCTTTGCTTGAAGGATAAGGCACAATATAGTTCTTTGATTTGATCATGCGGAACTGATCCAATGGTAACAGGATTACAGGATCGTGTTTTGAATTCTAGAATTTTGAATAAGTTGCAGCAATGCCATACAGCCCTACTTTTAACGGCTTTAATTATTGGAAGGGGTTCAGATTTATTTTTTTAGGGTCTGTATAGAAATGATCCCTGTTGAAATTGTGCAATGTTGGTGGTACAGAGATCAATGTTGGAAGCTGTACATGTACACGTATGTGTTTGTTCAAGATGCATGTTTGTGTTCACCCCTGCCATTACCACTAAATTTATTCAATTTCAAATCATATTTGAAATTACTTTAATTAAATATCAGTTTCATTGGGAAATATGTAGAGGTCTACACGAACTGTACATCTACAGTACAATGCTGGATTACCGGTAACTCATTGACTGTCTTCTGTGTACACATGCTCTGTATCCATGTGGAAAATAAAGAAAAAAATGCAAACAAATGGAACTAACCAACCATACTGAAAGTAAAACATGACTACATTGTGCATGGTAATTCATGGGTGGAGAGAGGATACTATAGCTGTAACCCTGGGAGCACCGGTAAGGGTTTGTGTGCAAGCATCTGTCACCTAGGGAAGAAAAGTCACGGTTTAAATTTGAAAAACTAGGTCTGTCCTTGGACCGTTGAAACTCCAGCTGGGGAGCTTATGAAACAAATCCGCTTTGAAGTGCGGATGAGAGCACTAGTACTGACACCTCTGTCCTAGTAGTATTCTAGTTCCTACAATGCACCATGTAGCGTTTAACAGAATATAACTCTTGGTCAGTGATGGGTCCGTCGTTATCCAGTAGCATCGTAGAATGGTCTTGGTCACTGAATAATCGGCTGGCTGGTATTTTTGTGTGGCTTCTTTCATTGTGTAATTGGCTTGTGAGAATGGATTTGATATCTAATGACCCGAGTTACAAAGTTACGGGCTGCATTGTTCCTAATGCATTTGATTTTGAAAGATGCATCTATTCCAACTGTAAAAAAGATTAAAATAGTACAATCAACGTCTGCATATATACAGTACATGTGTCTTTTGACAGCTTTTTAAATTCCCACATATTCAAAATGTGACTAAAAATAGCTTCAAATTTTGGACCAAGTTTTCATGCCTCATGTGTGCATTAGGGTTCAAGTGTGCTGTATACTTGAAGTGTACATACATGTAGGCCTTTAAATTGGGATTGCAGACAGACAAACTATAGTACAGCTTTATCATAGTTATCTGTAGGCATTGCCTTATTGTCAAGAAAATTGTACAGTGAACAGTGATCCTTTCCAGTATAAACTTAAAGCCTACTTGTACTTGATCACATCAAGCCATCCATTTTCTGCCATGACATCTTGCTGAACTTCGCACCACATTTGTTACCAATAATCCAATTTTGATCCAAACATTCAATTATTTTAGACCCCATGCGTAACAAACTAATTTACAGAAACAGCATGGAGCAGTATATGGGCAGCAGGTCCCAGAGTCTGCTGCAACCGAATCCCCTGCCAATTTCAGGCTACCGAACATGAGCGTGGTAAACCTCAAGTTCATAGAAGTTAAATTGAACCACATCTGAAAATAAGATGTTCGCCAATGTATGTAGGTTCATATGATCTGTAGAGGTACTGTATGGTCCATTCAAGGTTAATTTTACTTGTTGTAGGAACCAACATCTTGATTGTTTAAAAACTTATATTCTTGATTGCCGTGAAAGACATGTACGGCAGACTGAATTTTAGGGAAAACCAGATTTATGTACTCTATGAAATGTGCCTGAAACTCACGAGTGGTCCAGATTCGCTGAAGTTTTATGACTCAAAATTGTTGAAGTACAAGAATTACCATTTCTCCTGCAGTTCATGGAAGTTTCATGCTACCTGTACAATAAACATATGGTGTTTGTTAGCAGAGGGTCCTGCCATGAAAACTTCTGGTTTTACAGAAATGACAGTAAGACTACACACACTGTACATTGTACCGATTAGAAAGGTGACTTTTTATTCAGATATAATTTATTTTTTTCCTGCATGAAAAGATTAAAATCTTCTGATCAATCTTCTCTTAAAACTAGGCCTATTAAACATGTAAACACCTTTTCCAGTTTACACTTAATAAAAAATAGGAGTATTATAGCTTGGTCTGCAGAAGTATTTACGTTATTGTATCTTAAAATGTGAAGTCAGGCTTAAAGAAATAATTCCCTTTTTTTTTGGATGAACTTCACAGCACACTCCCCCTTCCCAGCTACAAATTGATCTTGATGAGAAACACACTTGCCCCTCTGAGGATTCATATCTGTCATCACCTTGTTATAAAAGCACTTGCTGAAATTAGACTGTTGTAGTCCCTGCTCTGATGGCATGGTTAGATGATTTGTACAAATTATGGCTTGATTGTGATTGGATGACCATATGATCGGACTTGCGGAAATGTGCAGGATTTTTATGTTCATGTACATGTACATGCACACTGTAGCATGTTTGTATGCTTCAATTACATGTAAATCCATGTACTACAGGTCCTACACTGTAGATGTAGAAACAATGATGAAGGAACAGGAAGACGACATTGTACAGATGTCATTATACAAATACATGTCCGTAGAAGTGATTCACACAACATTTTAACAAGAAAATAAGAAATACATGTCTATTAAAATCAAACTCATAGCAAGAGTCTGATGGGGAAGGGGAGGAGGAATAATGGGAATGAATGGGAGGGGTTGGAAGAAGCATAGATTACGTCTATGGAAGAAGGCAGAAGAAGAAAGAGGAGAGAGATGGGATACCAGGGATGGAGGAAGATTGATAGGAAAATGATCAAAGTGAGAGATAGAGAGAGAGAGGGGAATATACATGTACAATGTACATGTAGACAAGTTGTTTAGCCTAGAATATAGACACTATTTTTAGGAAGAGAGGGAAGGGATGGCAAGGAGGGGAGGGGGAAGAGAATGATGAAGCTATAACAATAAAAATGAGACAACTGCAGACAGAGAACATGGGAACTAGACTCTAAAGAGAAAAACTGAGTTGACTAAAATCAACAGTAACATCAGAAGATGAAAATGTGAGAAATGTTATCATTGCCAAGTGGGTCCCAAGATGGGGTAAGTGTCTTGTTATTAGGGAAGGATCATATTTTGTCAGAAAGTATGTTCTTGCAATGTTTAGCATCTCTGAAAAATCTATTCAGAATTCATCCTGCAGTCAAATACAGACTACCGGTACAGTTCATGCAGGCCTTGTACTTGTAGGCTACACTTTTAGGGCTACAAAATATTGAGAACATTTTTTGAAGTGTTTTTTTTTTCCCTTACTTAAACTTTAAAGCAATTCCTTTTTCCTGTTTACAAAAATATCATAGTCATACCGAATCAACATCACATTTCAATTCAGGCAGTTATACTATACTTTGTTTTGGTTTGAGTGGGAAATTCTAGCTCCCTGGTTTGAGCAAGCAAAATATAACTGAACTCTATTTTAGTTCTAAGACCCTACATGTACATGTACATGTATACCAGTGTCATTGTAAATACAGGTCCACTATATTTTGTCATAGATTCCATTTGAACTTTCTATTACTGAGTCCAAAATGGAAAATGCCCTCTCATATCAATGTCAGTCTAAATTTGTAGCTTGTGTTTGAGATCTGAATTGTGTGTCAGGCCTGTGAGTCAATAACAAATAAGGCTAGACTGCTCCTGCAAGTTGCACTCTCTTTCTTGCCATGGATCGAGTAATATTATTATTAATCCAAGGCATTGTCTTCCTGACCCTTGAGTTTCCTCCCCAGCCAATCAGCACGCTCCAAGTTGTTGACATTAGCAACAGAGCATGCCGATATTAATTGCCGACCCCGCATTCCGTTGTCGCCTTCTCTCGGCCGAGTAAATGCAGAAGAAGGTGTTTGAAAAATGCACTGACCCCCATTCTACCAGTGAAAAACGTGCCAAACAAATTGGTTGTAACACGAGCTGCTCACTGAAATGTAGGATTACGGTGTCTTGTCTTGTAAGACGCATGTTTAAAAGCCATATGAGCCAGGCCGTGAAATGGAAGTAGGCGTTGTGATACCGTGTCGTGCACGCTTTTTCTTTTATAGAATTCAATATAAATTCCTTATTATTTTTGTGGTCGTAAA
The DNA here is from genome assembly GCF_000002235.5 of Strongylocentrotus purpuratus. Lineage (NCBI taxonomy): Eukaryota > Metazoa > Echinodermata > Echinoidea > Camarodonta > Strongylocentrotidae > Strongylocentrotus > Strongylocentrotus purpuratus. Next base: position 32,413,676 of record NW_022145594.1, read on the forward strand.
AACATATGCATAAAGAGTGTTACAACTGCAAGTTGATTTTACGATACTTGTACAGTTTGTAGGTGTGTAAATGGTATTTATTATCCTTTTTGAAAGGGATCATAAATGGATGGATAATTTTTTTTTAGAATGTAGCAGGGCTTAAATTAATCCAAGGCCATCCAAGGCCAGGCCTTGGATGCCCCTTTGATTGGCCTCAATGCCCCTCTCATTGGCCTTGGAGATTTTTTGTGCCCTTTCCAATTCTTCCCATTGGTGCTGTAATATAGGAATGTGCCCTACAGAAAAGTGGCCTTGCCCTAAAAATGTTGAAATTTAAGGCCTGATGTAGATTTTTTTCGTAGGACATCAACAGTAATGAAAATGTATGTGGAGTATATAAGCCCTATTCCTATTTCTAGAAGGATTTCAACCAAGTTACTACAGTACTTCCATCAGAATGTAAATTTTGAAGAATAATACAAAGTCAGGGCCTAAAGACTTTAATAATGGAGACATCTTTTCACTTTGTACTTTGACCTATCAAAAAAATAACTTATCAAATGAAACCATTTTAGTTTCAATAATTTGGAAACTGATGTGGATAAAATGTCTCAAGTGGGTATTGTCCATTTAATTGTCCAGTTTTGTTGAAATGGGCAATAAATATTAAAGCAAAAGTATAGAAACTACCACCTGTTCAATTTGTTGTATCTATACAACATGTACATTTGTATGCATGTGTTCTTGATTTCCAGTGAATTTACTGTAGGATTATGGACTTTTTTTAATAGGTCCATGAGGGGTTTTACATTTACATGTATTTCATGGATATTGCTTGCTATTTGTAGTATGATAGTGCCAAACACTGTAGTTTAATCACCTTGAAATGTTGGACAAAACTGTCTGCATCCTGACATTCAAAACAAAAAAAATTGCTTATAAAGTTAAGTCTGAGGAAAAAAAGATGTTTAGGTTTGTACTTTGTGGTAATATGCCCCCAAATGAGAAATAAATAATGAGCAAATTACAGCAAAGCTGCAGTCTTCAATTAAAGGTCTTTTTCAAGAGGTGGTTTGTGTGGGAGAGTGATGGACAGTCCAATAAGAAATCTTGAAAAATGGACTCCTTTCTACTACCCCATGAACCACCAACTCGTGCCAAAGGCCACCCATTTCAAAGCCATTCAAACTGCTTTCCATCATCTAAATTATGAAAACATAAACTTATTTTGCTTGCAGTTCCAACTTAGCCCAAGGGATGAAGTGCTGTAAAAATATGAGTTCGGAGAGTCCCCCCTCGATTCCGGTCTAGGGGGAGAAATGTTTGCCTTGTTTAAGCCACCCGCTGGAATCATATTTGGGGATTATTACAAGATATGCTGCGAACTGGTCGATGCATTAACCTGCATTTCATAATCTTGTTGAGCTCAATGAGCTGTTCCATTAACTTGCCTTGTAGGAGCAAGAAAAGTCAATATTTTCTTCTCTTTCCTCATCCCATTTTGGGGTCAGATCGGGCAGTTTACAGTTCAAACATGGTTTTCTTGGGGACGCTCTGGATTTTCTTTACATCGGTTAGTTCTTCCTGGCATGATGCAAAGTTTGGACCAATCAAAATTCCTTGTGAAATTTTCAAATGAAAACAAGGAAACCATTGCACCACTAACAAATTTTATGTTGCCTGGGTGACCTTTGACCTTTAGATGGATGATACATGCACATAGAGTTTCCGATTGGCCATACTGTGTCTGGTTGCCATGGATACCAAGGTGTTTCTCATAACTTCTTTTCGATTCTATGTACATGTACATGTACATGTACATACACCCTTGTCAGTGTGAGATGAAGAACATCAGCCTATACATGTATGTGTACACACAACTGGCAGCTATATTATGCACCATTTCAAAATTGAATAATATCGTTTTTAGTTTTGAATAGAAGTTATTAGATCATAGAAATGATGCACTATTACCCTTGGTTTATATGAATGCTCAAGTATTACTAAAAAAATGGAGAGAAGGGGAGAAAAATGAGTAGAAGGTATCAAGAGAGACGGCGAGAAGGAGAGGGAGAGACAGAGAATGACAGCGAGTAGGAGAGAAGGGAGACAGACAGATATTGAGTTATGATTAGGGAAAGGGAGAGAGAGAGAGAGAGAGAGAAAAAAAAAGTGAGAGACAGAGAGAGAGAGAGAGAGAGAAAGTGAGTGGAGACTGGTGAGGAGAGAAGCAGTGAGAAGAAGAAGAAAACAGAGGAGGAGAATGAAGAAGTAAGAGTAAGAGATCATGTGATAGAAAGAAAGGGGAAGGTTTTTTATGAGCACAAGTTTTTTTTCTTCCAGTGATGGATTGTCCCCCTGAGGCCATTCCAACCCTGAAAGTGACCTCACAAATGACCTCGTCAAAAATACAAATTGGTAGGCAGGAGTTTGCCTGAACAGACAGGGTACAAGGGTAAGATCACTATCTTGAAGGAGTTGTGATGCATAAATGCCATATCTGATAATAATCTTTTATGATGTTGTTTTGCCTTTTCTTCTGTTATCTCTACCTGTTACATGGACTTGAACTATTCTTTACTGCCTGTTCCCCCTCCTCTTACTTTCATAATTGTTGTAGTGAAGTTGTATTATACATGTACATGTATCTTGCCAATATTATGCTGTGAATTGGTGATCTTGTATTGAGATAAGTTACATATTTGCCAGGATTCAACTTCAAAATCATTTATGAATAGCCAATATTTAACATAATTTTTTTTGAGGGAGACAAGATTTTTTTATTTTTTTTAAAAGACAGAATGTACATTTGACAGACACCTCCACTTCATAATAATATTCAAATACATGTGTGTGTGTGTGTCTATTTGAGAATTTCTCTGCTTTTTTATAATTATTACTACTATATTTTTCATTATCATTCACAAGAAAAAAGTAAATGAATTTCACTAGCCTGTTTGTTTACTCCCCTATTTGTAATAGTATTGATTTATTTAAAATATGTACATGTACTCTCTAATAGAACTTCTCCCCATTGAGCAATATTAAATAGCCCATAGTATGCTACCCAGAACCGATCCGTTTCTGAAAAGGGTAATGGGTAAAACCTGTTGTTGGTAGACCAATAAAAACCTAGCAGTTTCACAAGTTCCTACCAAATACTTTTCCCCTTGAAAGAGTGGGTCTACTACAGTCTGTAATGAAAATGTCAGTGACCATCAAAAGCCTTATGACTCAGAAGATTGAGCTCATAAATTCTTTGATCCTCGTTTTCCAAAAGTTTGGGCTCACTGGATTAATGAGAAACAGAGAGTGGGGTTGGAAACAATTTTGAAGAATTATTGGTTGGTTGAGACTCGAGAAGGTCATTTCGAAGACAAAGGTTGGCAGTCAATAGAACTTTTTTTTTAATTATCAGAATAATGGGGAGGCAACAACAAATGTGATTTATTTTTGAGCAATACTCTCTTTAAAAAAAGAGAGTGAATTTTCACTCTATTTTCACTTTCTTGGGAGTGATGTCCATGATCACTTGTTTAGGAGTGAAAATCGATTGATTTTAGAGTGCTCTCTAAGAAGAAAAGAGTGAATGTTCACTCTATTTTCACTACATTTTCACTCTCCAGAGGAGTGACGTCCTTGATCACTCGATTTGTTTAGAGAGTACGAGGTACTTGTACAGTAGGTATAAAGAGAAATATACACTGTACATCTACACATGTAGAAGTAGAAATAGAATGAGGGGAGAAAGAGAAAGAAAGGGGTGGGGGGAAAGGGAAAGAAAGGGGTGGGGAAAAAGCGAAGAAAAGAATGGAGAAAGAATACATGTAGAAGGTGAAAGAAATGCCCAGTTGGAGAAGGAGAGAGAGAGAGAGAAAAAGAAAATTGTATTCCCAAACTTCTTGGTATATTTTACCATCATGTTGGGCCCACACTGGAGTGAGAGAGAGAGAGAGAGAGAGAGAGAGAGAGAGAGAGAGAGAGAGAGAGTGTGTGAGTGAGAGTGAGAGTGAGGGAGAGAAGCACCAGGAGAAAAGGAGAAGATGCAAGAGATTTATAGTTGGCTCAGAGATTTATAGCATGTGGTCGATTTTGATGACATGGTGATGAAAAACATCTTTTGTTCCATGTCAGCATCACCAAAATTCAAAGAAAAACTTCAGAAATTCTTTCTATTTTTATGGAGAAGGGGGGCTCACAGTGGTTTTCACAAATAGTTGGAAAATGACCAAAGTTTTCCTCAGAATGGATGAATGAATGTCCTCGAACATATGGTGCTGGAATTTTTATTCAAGTTTTGAAAGGGGACATTTGTGAGGCTTCTGCGAAGATTTATTGGTTTATTAGATGATTATTCATCCTGTAAAGCTATTTTTCTTGCAGAAGTGGCAATGAAAGTGACAATTTAGAGTATTGAAATGATGATGAATGATGGGCTTTACTCTAAGTCTGAAAAGAGTATGAGTCAAAGATGTCTTATTTTTATGCTTGAAAAATGAAAAGTGAAATTGATTAGCGCGCAAGTGGGAGACTTATCCAAGTCTTAAATGTACATGTTAAAGTCACAATCCACTGAGGAGCTACAACAATGTACCAATTTGAGATTCGCATAGAATAGTGATCTAATTAATATTTCAAACATTCATAACTTCCTTACTGTTGGTCCGATTAATTTCAAACTTTCGCCATGATGTTTCTGTCATTTTTCTGCATTCATACAAATCAATTAATACCGGTATTACAAGGGTTGGATTGCCCTTTAAGGTGTTATACTGAATCCCTATTAATGTAAATATACAGGTATCCGGAGCCAGAAGGGCATTTACTCATACGTGTAAACTTTAACACAAAGTTAATGTACTCTAGGTTAAAACAGATGCCTTATTGATAAGTGTTGATGTGTACATGTAGGTTTGAAAGCAGTATAAATAGCTCAATCTTTGAGTTCAACATCCCTTGTGGTATTCAGAGAACCTTCATTTGTTTTTCCTACCTTGGTTCTGTAGAAGAAATGAAGGATAGTTATTGTACTCGTGGTGTAAAGTTTGTAAACTGTAGAGTGATCTGTGGTGCAAGTGTGGAAATATAGCCATAATAATCATCTTGTCTCATCTCTGCAAATCAGTAAAAAATACTCCTGCTAACTATAGTCACTAGTACTATACATGAATGAACATACAAATCCCGAAGATTGTCTGTTGAGAGCCAGTAGGGCATTATTGTATTGATATATACAAGAAGTTATTAATGCCTTTCTCGCTCTCAAAAGATAATTGAGGCTTATCGATTCATAGCCTAAAGCAGAGAAAAAAATCATGTGAAATTTTTATTTTGGGAACAACACTGGTTATAATTTTGATGATGAGGATTGACAGTTTGAAAAAGTTTTATTAATCATTCTGTTTGAAAATTGTAGGGAATAAAAGCACAATTATGTATCTGAATACCAAAACTTTTTCTGTATTTTCTTTGTTTGCTCATTCATTTAAAATCTTTATTTCTAGCAACATATGAATTTCATATCGGGCAAGTCACATTGAGCCCCCCCCCCCCCCCCCCCCCCCCCCATTCATTATTGCCATTTCTGCACTGGAACTCACTGTCGATCTGGAAAGTTTGGAAACCAGCCTAGAAGATCTGCTAGGATCTGAATCCCCTATAAAGCCAAGATTTTGGTGACAAATATGTCACCACAATCTCCTCTCTTGACCCCCAGGACATGTGGCTTGTACCTGTTACCAACTATGGACCAATACGAGACCTCCATGGACTTGACAGAAGTGATTGATTTAGGATTTGTGCTACCTACACATTTGTGGAGTATTGTAGAACAAGGACATTAGGAGCCTAATATGAGGAATGACTCCATGGTTTAAGGACTTAGAACCGGGAGCCTACTACAAAGGGTCCATAGTGTAATAGAACATGAATTTTACTTGTGAATCCATGGTTGAAAATTGAGTCACATTTCTACTAAATTTCCATAGATTTCCTGAGATTCATTACCATTTCTGAGTATGTCTGGGGAGAAAGTGATGAAGGATGGGCATGGGGTGGGCATGAAAAAAAGAGAATTTGTTGAGAGCCAGTGAAGCATTAATTAACTCAATCAAAAAATATTAGGTAATTAATGCCCTTTCGTCTCTCAACATGTGATGCATTTAATATACATGTTGATGTAGGGACTACATTTGTACAGTACATGTACATTTGTACAATTGTAAATGTACGACGTACATTACATGTACAGTACATGTATGTAGGCTATTGGAGATGGTTCAAGAGACACGATAATGCAATAGGATCTGCACCTCCACACTGCTAATAGTTTTCCAATATTGAGCTTGACACCGGCTCGGCGTAATATAAGAAGTGGTGGATATTGCCACAGCACCATCCTCTGGACAGCTTAATTGCATGCATCACTGTCTCAGGCCATGGCATTTATAGACCCATACACAGCGATAGCAAACCTAAAGATGTTGCAAAGAGCGTGATTGGGTCTGGATGTAAAGATCCCTGTTTGCACAGAATATCTTGGCGTTTTTCTTCTGAAGGTGTGGGCCTCCATGCTCATACAGTATACAGTGTATGTGTACATTTACATGAAAATTTTTATATACAGAATACATACTACGAAGAATACAAAATTGTATGAAATATCCACAGTCCATATATATAAAAATTTTTTTTTAGACTTCTTCGTTGGTAACATGAAAGTCTAACATATTAACATGTTTTCATGTACAGTTTGTTCTCGATTTAACAAAGGCTTCTAAAAGAAAAACCAACTGAAGGCCAGTAGTATGATAGCCCAGTGAATCCCCTATTGAAATGTGTGAGCGTATCAATGACAGGTTACGTAATCCGAAAGGGACATCAAAAGGCAACACAATAGGCCATTGAAATTGCCCTTGGTTTGATTTTTCGAAGAGTCTGTCATCACATTCTTGTATTAAAGATGTTGGTCAAGGAAGCACAGAGTAGTAGCATTAAAGGGAGTGTAGCTTGGCAAGTACTGGTTAACGTTATCTACAGTATGTCTTCTTTTGGATGACTGCACGTAAACGAATGGCCTTGGTTAACGGTAGTCAGTGACTTTAATAATCTCTATATGGTCAGCGTTCGCGAAACAGACCAAAACGATTGTTGCGGTTGTGTCGTTTGTAGTCATATTAATTATTATACCCGATTGGCCCTGAATCAGGCCTTGGGAAAGACACGTAATATCGTCAGGCTACACTCCCTTTAATTTACATTACAAGCTGGTATTCACATGGAAACTATATGTATATCATCTCACAGAAATTCATCTGAATTATTTTACCTTAAAAAAATGAAATAAAAAGGTGCTGTAAAAAGTGGTGGGTTGGGAACTTACAAACTGTAGAATAGAATTTTAAGATAGCAATGTTATTAAATTACATGTCAATTTAAAGAGAGAGGCCTGCATGTAATGTATACATGTAGGTAGGAGAAAAGACATTGGAGATAAACGATCCATTATTACGCTCAAGGGAAGGTTAGAATTGTGCTATTCCCCGAGGCTTGCCGAGGGGAATAGCCCAATTCTAACCTTCCCGAGAGCGTATGAAAACAACTATTTCTCGAATATTAAAGCAGTCATTAATACTTTTATATGCCGAAAAAAAATAGACTAAAAAATGAAAAATTAAAAATATTTATCATTTTTGTCGAAGACGGGATTCGAACTCTTGCGTACAACAAGAGGTGTACCGAAAACCAACGCTTAGACCACTCGGCTATGGCCCGCCGTTAACATGCTTGGCAGTTTTCTCCAATATATACATTAAAATGGATTGAAACCGGCTTCGCGTGTGATGAATGCTTCGCAAAAGCTCCATATACGGACTCTTCTTTTACTTTTGCAATGCATATTGGCACGAACTTAGATCAAGATCTATCGGCAGATGTTGTTTTTTTGTTTTTGGAAGTTTATTTTCGTCTTCATGTCAACAATGCAAGATAAAATTGTCGGTAAGATCGATCGAGATTCAATTGTATTGAAATTACCGACCAATCCTTCGCACACATACGGCATCCTCCATCGCTCAAACCATTTTTTAACATGTAAACCTATGGGGTAACCATGGACGCTGACCAACTTTTTTTAATAACCATGGTTATTAAAAATATTGAAATGTTTTATGCATGGTTACCGAGAATTTTACAGGAACAGTTGAAGTTTATGAATGCAATTCGACCAATCAGATGGCTGGATTTCTTAAGTGAGGTATATAAACATTATTATTGGCATGGGGTACCCATTATTGCCTCCTAGACCCATCTATCGTCCTCCCTTCCTTCCTTGGGCAATATCTCCTTCAATTTTTCATTTCGCGTCGGGACAGCCAAATTCATGATGATGGGCGGTGATTAAGTAGCACGGTGCGGTATGCCTGCGTATGTACCCCCTCGTCTGGCGAAATTACAAGAAGGGAATGGGGGGAGGGAGGGGGGATTTCATCCTATCTGCGATTGAAGCAAGCAGTGTATAGCATGAAGACTTCATGCACGTCTTAGTACTAATCTGGGGGCAATTATGTCAATTCTTTCTAAATTTAGCTCGGTCTAGCCCTCGGGCATCGATCAGTAAGCGCTCACCGTGGAAACTTCTTCAAATATCAGATTTTATTTGCTTTGGAACATTTGTACATGTAGTGATCAGACCTCTTTGACTGAAGATTATTTGCCATAATAAGTGGATCAAAGATTACAACAGTCTTTTGTACTATTTCATGAAACCAGGAGAGTCTTGCTATTATTGAAAAAAAGCAAATTTAAATGGATTTAAAGTAAATTTAAAGTGGTCTTTGTTTGTGAATTCAATTGTGGGCTCTCAGCCGTATTTCGATACCCATTTTGTTCCATGCATGAGGTATTTTATCATTCACAAAGATCCTTTGAGCAATGTGCACTGTACTAAAAAAAGTAGTTAAATGTTATTATGGTTTAAGAAATGATGAAGGGACCATGGGATGATTTTAAATGGTATATGGTACTGTAATTAAATAATTGTATGACACAACTGTAGCAAAACAGTATTTGTCTAGACTTTGAAAAAAACTATAATAACCCATACATGTATGAAAGCAGGGAGATTCAGAGGAGACTTAAGGAGAAAAGGAAGTCCTGATGGATTTTTATTTTAATTCATGATCATAAACAGAATACAAAATTGGACAAAGAAAAAAGCATAAGTGTCTAGGGACCTAAAAACGTACATGAAGGCCCGTACATTCATGGGCAGGGTACTACATGTAAAGGTTAATTGAAGGGAGGTAACAAAGATTTGTATCGGAAAAAAAATAGCGAGTATAAAGAGGGAAGATAAAGTCTTGTTCATCACATCTCCACTTGATAAAACTATTTACAGTTACACTATCCTCAAGTCAAAAAAAAGAAAAACAGTTGACTCTAAAGTTCACCGGCACTTTCTCCTAAACCTCGGAAATGAAGATGCTCACTTAAAGAATGCCTGCAGGGCATCTTCCGGTAGCATCCTACCGTTTCTTCAACTCCACCATAGATGTTTCTCCCCATAAACTATCTGCTTAGCTCAGGTAATGAGATTAAATGCCATCAGGCAGTCCTGGGCGAACACAGATTAAGATTGGAATATTAGTGTAAGCCCCAGAAATTGGGCAGAGTAACTAACTCCTAAGCAGTCCGTCTTCCGTACTGTATAATATCGGCTGGTGGGCGTCAGAAGGGCGTTGGCTCATATCCCCTGATACAGAGGTAACGTCCTTTTAACCCTCGGTCCTCAGTTATGAGATGGAGGATCAGAAGGCTTTTTTTTTTCATTTCCACTTTCACCAAGAGAGCCCCTGAGGCAATAATTCACCAAAGAATAGGTTCATTTTGCCCCCAATGATCTGATTTTGATCGCTCATGTGGAAAAGGCTTGCTTGAAAGGTTGATGCAAAAGTGTAGCATTTTGTATCGTTAAACATGTACATGTACATCGTCGTTTGCATTGTACATACATTTTTGAGACCACACATACACACACTACAATTACACTACAGTAATTTGTACTAGTGACGGCCCACTTTGAGATGGAAATTTCAATATCTTCATTTTAAAGGAGCTTGTAATGAGATATTAAGTCTTGTCTTGCTCATTGATGAACAATATTGCTCTTTGCATATACTCTTAAAATAATTTGTATGGCAACTGAGGTCACAGTCAAAGTAATTTAGCAAAGGCCAGTGTCACAATGTGAACTAATACCATCTATTGTTCTTATGTACATTTTAGGTACAAAATGTAAATTATAGAAATATGCAAAAAAGAGACATTGTACTTATTAAAATTAAACAAAAAAGGAATGAAAGAAAGCAGAAGAAGAAAAAAGGAAACAGGTACATTAGATCGATATAAAGTAGGTCCTAAGAAGAATCTTGATTATAACTGGTAGTCTAATGTTTTTCTCTCCTCTATTTTGTGCATAGGTAAAGAATTTTGTGATTTTGGAAATTGCTGCATTTTTCAAATTTCATTCTGATAACCAATCAGAGCTTGCTGGTCTGGTTCTACGGTTACTGGTTAGGGTCAGATAATACAGTCATGATCGGTCAACATCACCTTGTCTTGACCATGTCTCATTTCACAGGAATAATCACGAATAAGTATTATTCCCTCTTTCTGAAAAGTATAGAGGTGCTACTGGAAACTGGACAAATAGCGCTCCCTTCAAACTTTTGATTTGTTTAGGCCAGATCAGTCTATAGTTTAAAGCACACACTCCAAGTGTGTGCAGTAAATAGAACATTCTTTGAGCCATGTTTGATGAACATCCAGAAAGCAAATTAGGGACCTTGTGCCTGATTGGCCAGCCCCGTTTTCACTCTAGTTTAGGCACTGTTCTAAAATCAGCTTTTACTGTGCTTTTTATGTAGGAACTTTCATGAACTTGAAGATTTTGAATAGTACAAAAGAAGTTTAGTTGCCATGAGAACGGTTATTATTAGCAATTTGTGTAACTGTAAGTTTTTTATGGCAGAAGTTTCCAGATGTACCCTGCCTAAGAACGGGATTAGTCATTTTTGTATTAAAGTGTATATGGTCTACAGACATATACATGTATATCAACAAAGCATATGTTACAAAGATAGAATTGAGACGAATAGTAATTTGAACAAAAGGTGCTTTTATGACAAAAAAATAGAATTTAAAGTATACCATTTTCCCAAAATGTAAATTGAAAAAGGAATAACAGTGTAATACTGCATTGTAATCAAATGAATGTAGGAGTTTTTTTTTATGAGCAGTTCATAATAATAGTTTTTAAAAAAATCTTTACACTTTTCTTACACTTTTCACATGCTGAATCTGTATAGGAATGATACCAAATTTTGCTTGACCCAATATCCAATATATGAACCATGTACCAGGTCAATAGGGCACACATGAATGGGGACACACTCCGGCACGCTGGTATTAAACTCTGTTTAATTAGCCTGTGTAATCACCTCCTCACACCAGCCTGTAAATGGAGGGGGGAAACAAACCTCCCCCCTGGCATGCGCTCGCCTATTGTCCCCCCTAGACCACAATTTCCGTTGGCATCATGTTGGTAAGTCTGTTCCTCTGTTACAAAAAAAAGTGTTTACTTCCCTCCCCTTTTGAACTTTTCTGAAGTAAGTTCAAAAAGAAAAGAAAAGTTCAGAAACAGAACTTGCATTCATCTTCTCCTAGAGTGTAACACTTGTAAATAATAGTCTTCATTGTTCCTTGTGTCTTGGAATAATCAGGATGTAGGGTCATTGAATTAAGAAAATAAAAACATCTGCTTTTAAATGAATAAATGTCCAATTTTATATTGCACAATAGAATAAATACTTCATTTGATTTTCTGATTTTTCCTGGCCAAACCACCTATGAAAAATCAACCAAGCTCGTAGGCTCCTAGCAAGATGTCCGGCATGCATGAACCTGAGGCCCTTTCAAGATTTTTACATTGGGGGAGGTCCATACCAGAATTCAAGGGATCAAAGCCATGAAATGCCCTTTTTGTGGAAGCTGGGACTTAAAATGAGTACCCTAGTGATTATTTGTTAGTTGTTGAATTTAAAAAAAAAATTCTTTAGGGGGGTAGCTGTTTAGCTTTGTCAGCTACATACATGGACACTTGCTGTATCAATCTCTTTAATATAAAATAGAGGATCAAACTTTTAATAGTTTGAAAGACCGTATTGGCGTAATACCATATCTTTGTATGTTCATGCTCTACTTCAGATAGGAAGTGCAATTTAAACTTTTCTTTCCATACATTGTCCAAAGAATCTGTTCACGATAATGTACTTTTTTACAGCTTTTGACACGATTTTACCAGTAATTTGTTCTTGAAACCATACATCAACACAATTCAAAAATTCAACGTTTCAATACAATGTCAGGTGCATGACCCTAAAACACGCCTTAACAGCTCAAAAAGAACCATTTCAGAAAAAGCCCTCCCTCCGATTTCCTCGTCTTTCACTCCAATGCATTTCCTTCCAGTGCACCGACTCCAATTTACTCAACCATTGTACATGTCTAATGGAGTGTACACCTCCCACACTGAAGCGAATGAAAGACAAGAAATTGATATAGAGCATTGCTCTTTATAATCGTTACCCTAGTAGTTGTTTCTTTTCTATTAAATTTTGTAGGGCCACATGCAGAGGTGGATTCGGCCTCAGCTTGTTTTTCGGTATTTAAACGTGTTAGCATGGTATGCTTTGAATTTGAAATTAGCCTTGAATTGTGTAATAATCTCCGTTGAGCTTGTGGGCTTTAGGACATTTTTTTGCAACACCGTGGAAGTGTCTGTGTGTACTCTAAAAGCGGATCAAAAATATTGACATTTAGAAATATGTCAAATTGAAGCCCAGATGTTATTTTGGTTCGTTTTCAAAATTGTAGAGAAGCTATTAATATTATCTTTTAATCTCTGATGTCTGAAGTAACCTTTTTCTTTTAAAGCCCCAATCAAAAATGCTGGTGGATGTTTAACAGGATTTAATGACATCTGTCCCAGAATTGTTATATTTAATTCCATTAAGGCTTTACACTTTTGAGTTTAAAATGAAGAAAATAATGTTTTCAACATCTGCTCTTTTAGTATGTGTAAACATACATCTTGAGGATTATAAGAGATTAAGATTAACAAGAATTAATAGAGTAAAGATGGAGAGGTAACAGGATGAAAATAGATGCTGAAAATTGGATGACAATAATAAAATTGTTAGATATTGCCCATATTTCCGGAAAAGGGAAATGAACATTGAATGAAAAATATTTTTTTGTTTAATTCTTAAAATTCCAATTCATATATAAAATTAGCAATTGAAGAATAGTATAATTTTTCATTATTCTATAATAGATAGACAACCTTTCTCCAAAAATATATGTACAGTGTACTGTAAACTATTGTCATGACCCTATAGCTAAATGGCCTTTCAGATTGGCCACAACTAACAGGTCTCTGTTTGTACTGCACTGCATGGCCACTATTAAACAGGTTTGACTCTAGTTAAATCAGTTTCATTCCAAGAGCTTCAAATAGACTTGATCTTGGCAACCATGGCTTCTTCATGCATGCGTACACGTGCCAACTACACACGGCCTCCTCATGTTCGGCACAAAACATTTACACCCAATCATTCGATAACATACCAGCAGTCTACACGCTCGAGCGAAGATTAAGCGCCTCCGTGGATCCCTCACAGTACTCGCCCAACACATGCCGCGAGACACGGCACCTCGCGGCAGCCCAAATTCAATTTGACCACTTAACTGGCAGGCGCAAAAGCTGATTTACACTAACTGCTTCCCATATATAAGATTACCCGCCGTATTCATGTTTCTCTGTCTGCATGCAGGCATATTGCTCGAGGTGCAACGTTTTTTAAGATGGGATTTTATGGAATTAGCATGCAGAAGTATGTCTCTGCCTGACTAGATAATTAATTTCATTGGTGCTCTATTAAACACATTGCACATTGACCCTAGAGTTTGGTGTAAGGGACCCAGCGTAATTTGAAATTGTTCAGTGCAGTGTAGGACCATGGTGTTATTCATGGTAGGACGTACTGCATTCACTAGGCTAGCGCAGAGCTGCCAACCATTCTGTTTTTGCCGGAATTACTCCGTTTTTTCTTCCAAATTTTGGTATTACGTTTTTTCTTCATAAAATACTTCTTTTTTTTTAATTTTTTTTTTTTTTTCTTTTTTTTTTTTCTTTATAACATACCGCATGTCAAACAACTACCCTGAAATGGTGATTTGATCCCAAATTCAACAGAAAACTAAATTTAAAACATACTTGAAAAGAAAAATATTCTCAAAAAGAATGAATTGCCGATAATACCAAAATAACCACACAAAAAATTCCTGGTTGTATGGAAAAAACAGCATGATGAATGAACATCTCTGCATTGGAAGTGTGTCACGCGTGGTTGTAAGTTTAGTTTTTATGAATTGCTTTTTTTTGCTTGAAATTCCTTTTTTTTTGCCATCATGATTCCTTTTTTTGGTCGCACAAGGTTGGCAGCTCTGCTAGCGCATGAAGAAGAAATTGTGAACTGGTGGCAATACCATTAGAATGTCTTTACTCATCTGTGCGCATATTTTGATATTGGCAAAAATTGGAAATGAAAATTACAATATTTTGACTTTGTGACAAAGTGAATGTTGAGGTTAAATTGTTCAGTGCAGTGTAGGACTGCATGCACTAGGCTAGCGCTTGAAAAAAAATTGTGAACTGGTGGCAATAACATTGAAATTTCTTTTCTCATCTGTATGGGTTTTTTGATACGAGCAAAATGTAAATGAAAATGATAACATTTTGACTTTGTAAATGATGAGGTTGTAAACAAAATAAAGAGGGGCAGTCAATACAGTAGATGGTGAAAAAGATGCAAAAAGGGACATTTGATGAGATCACAATTCAAACACTTTATCTATCTTTCAATGTGATTAGATTGTATCCATTAACGGGTACCTGGTACCGGCATTCCACTTTTCTAATCACATCGAAAGATACACTGTAGATAAAATAGAATATGAGAGGGGAATACAGTACAATAAAAAAAAGGATGGTGAAAATGATGCAAATAGGGACATTTAAAGGTACTATGTCCCTTTTGCAGCCAACCTCAAATGCTGTAGAACTTTGCAGGAGTCATGAATATGTCATGTATGTCCTATCTCTGAAATTTAAACGTTAGCAGCGTCCTCATATTCAAATTATGCAAGGAAAACCGTTTACTTGCTAGACTTCACTGTCAGACACTATTGAGTGACTGACTGGCTTTTTTTCTTCTTTGGTAATAACATACATGAAAAGAGTTGTAAAGGGTACATGAGTATTTGTCTACATCAATAACCCACTTTTTGTGATGGCCAAGATTAAACTGATTGAATCTTTGCGCAGCATAAAACGTATGACCATTCGGTACAATAGTCCAATGGCTTCTATTGGTAAATCAATAATGATAAATCAAAATCAAGACTATTACTTTTGGGCTCTATAGCCCTAAAGTCGATTTTACAACTAATAGTCGTTATTTTCCCACTTGAAGACATTTTCAAGCCCCACCTTTCTTAGGGAAGTTCTAAATTAGTATTATCTTTCAAATGCAGTTGGAATTTAACTTTTTCATTTTTTTGGCCTGCAAATGGGACATAGTCCCTTTAATGAGATCATACTTGACACACTTTATCCATCTTTTGATGTGATTAGATGGTACATGTACTTGTAAATCCATTATAACAAGTACGCGGTATTGGCATTGCACTTGTCTTGCCATAGCCATAGCCATGTTCTACATGCATCTGAAGACCTGTTCCAGACCTTTGATGCCATTGTGATGTCCATTCAGACAGAACAATAGGTTCGGTTCGGGCTCCATGTAAGGGTACAATGCATGCTGCCACACTTCTAACGGACACACCGCTCGCCATTGTGTACATTGTACAACCACAATATGCATGACTGACACTCATTTAAACTCTCATCAATGCATGTGTGCATTTAGATGTACAATGTTTGGAAGGCAAGTGAAGAAAGAAGAAGACAGAACTTTGTAGAAAAGAAGAGAAAAAGATTTTGTGAATGGAGTCCAACAAAATGAATCATTCATGCAAAGGCAATGGGTAATTGGGATATTATTCAGAGAGAGAGACCTAGAGTGAGAGAGAGAAGAGAAGAGAAGAGAAGAGAAGAGATGAGAAGAGATGAGAAGAGAAGAGAAGAGAAGAGAAGAGAAGAGAAGAGAAGAGAAGAGAAGAGATAGAAAGGGGGGGTGTGTCTTTAATAGGCCTGACTTGATATGGATGAAAGTTGTTTAGGGTAGAAATCTACAAGTACTGTAGCCTAATTTAATGCAGCCTGTAAAAAAATATACAAATATTTTATATAAATAAATTGTCTTATAGTACCCATTTTCAAGGCCTATACAATGTAAATGGTAGAAAATTTATAACAAGTAGGTCCTACTCTCAAACCGACCCTCGAATTCTACCAAGGGAAACAAAGGGCAACTTTAGACAGTTACATGTACATCATGTACGTGGCCTTTTACAGAGTGTTGGCCATCAAGAGGCTGTCACTGTATGCACAACAGAGGCTGGATAGATTGTTGTGTGTATTTGTACATAGATGTACAATGAATTACAGCTGTATCATGTCATTTAAATTACAATACCCATTTGTAATTGAAGTGTTGAAACAGAGAGTGTAGCATCACTACGTCTACATGATGTACCACCGCACTACAGGAAAGTTAGAGACGATGAAGTGGCCTTAAATTGAAGGTGAGAGTTTAAAGCCCTTTTGTCAATACCCTGGACACAGCAGTAGCCAACAATAGGCAGACTGCCCTGAGTCCAGGAGGGCCTTTGTGCGATTTGCTTGAATAGAGATGTTTGCGATGGGCTTGGCTTTTGTTCATTTATATTGGACTTTTGGTCAACGAATATGATTCTACTGGTCACATTTGAATCTAAACAAGTGATACATTGTCGAGCATAATAAAAAGTGACAAGACATATTGATTAGTGAGCGTCACACAAGACAGACATAATGAATTGCATTGTGTCACATTGTAGCTATTGTATCATTGCAAAGAATTAAAATTCAAAAATATCTTATGCCTTATACTGTACATGTAAACAACTATGCAAGAGGCATACATGCATACATGCATTTGTGACTTAGATTTACTGAGCACTGGATATGTACAGAGCAAGGAAATAGTCATTAAAGCCTACATGACAGTTACCATCAAATCCCCTTGCATATTTCAAGAAAATTTTGTCATAGAATTTTGTTAAGGTACCATATTTAAGAAAATTCTGTGAATGAGCTGCAATGCTATCAGTATAACTACATGTAGGACTTAGAAGAAAGAAAAAAAATTGTTTATTCTAAAAAGGAGCTACATGTCATTTTAGTTACTACCGGTATTCTATTTATATTTGAGTTTTGGGCCTTCATTCAATGTGACCTGCTCATTTATTGATAAAGTATAGTTGAGCCCCTTACATACTTGCGGCTCTCACTCTCAGTAGGAAAGGTAAAAATGTACCCCAATACTTTGCACATCCCATAAAAAGGCCTACCGGTATGCTTGTATGAACATATTTCATGCATATTTCATGTCAATCAATATCCTGCGTCTAAAATCCTAAATGCTAGACATAGTCCACGCATATATTGATTACCCCTTCAAAAATCATACCCGTTACATACATGACTGCATACATGTGCATGTATGATGAAGCCCTCATGTACAACGATGCCAATTTGCAAGCAGTCAATCATACCGATTGTCGGATACCCAACGGCATGTGGCCTCTCCCTCCTACCGTTTTCATGCAGTGTCCAAAAGTTGAACGACTTGACTCCCGTCTCAAATATAAAATTGATTTCTATTTTCTCGTTTTGATAAAGAGACCTTGGTTTGATGCCAGAGGCGTTAGGAAGTTGTTGTGGCTTTATTGGTCTCGCTTCATTTATTCAAACTGTGCAGGTCTTATGGTACAAACCTGTATTTGTATATATCTGAGCTTTAATTCACTGCAATTCACTGCAATATCATTCATTCTCCCTTTTTATAGGATTATTGGAAGTAGAAATTTTTGAAGGGATTATTTTAACATGTACAAGAAGATACAAGACATGATCCGTTTGATGTTTGAACATGTAGTATGTAACTTGTTATACAATTTTTTTTTTTTAATGGTTATTTATGGAATGACAAAATTCCTTAAAATACTTGTAATTTTATAATACTTACATTTCAATATATATTAGGAAAATAATTAGGGGAAGAAGGGGACTACCCTTTAAATGTAAAGAACTTGTTCATATTGAAAGTCAAGTTTATGTACTTTTTAATTTTACACAGCATACAAGCTGTTTGCAGAGCTACTGTCCTTTTATAAATAAATTGTGGTCATGGATATTTACTCCAAATTTGTTTGCATCAAAGCAACTCTAGGAAATATATGCAAAGTATGCGTTCATATAGGTTAGAGTTGAGATGTGATGTATCGAATAAAGATTAGAAGAAGAAAAACAATGGGGGAAGGACCAATGAAGCAATATTTTATGACTCTGTTCACAACTATAACTAGACTTTTGTACAACTACACTGTATGGATTTATCCTTGGTGTCTAAATATCTGACAACAGGATACAGGATCAAAGATGTTGTATGGTTTTGTATTTGATGTTTTTCGCAAGGTTTGTTGTTATCTTGTAGTCTGGTTGTGTTTATACTTTCAGTCACCACACTACAAACACTATCATGTTGATGTTTGAACCAAGGAGGCTTGTTTGAACTGAAGCCTTGGTCTAGTCATAGTTTCGATAGCCGGACTTCTTTCGGAAACATTGATTGAGCGACTGATCGTCTCCACGACTCATCTTGTTATCATTTGAAAATGGCAGAGAATGAACACATGGAAATGCAGTTTAGCCTATTCAGTTACAAAAAAGACTTAAACAAAAATTGTGATTAATGGATGCGTTTACAGTATGTTCAAGATATATGTTTTGCTTATCTTCTTTTCTCATGTACTTCAAATTAGCAATAATCCAGATTTTGAGTAAGCTGCATTACTTCCATTATTCTGTCAAATACCTCTACCATAATTATTACAAATAAGGTTGTTTTTATATTATTTTTATTCTTTCATTTTGTGATGATCTTAAATAGATTTCACCTTTGTTAGTTTTCCTTCATACCCCCCCCCCCCCCACTCTTTTTGCAATATCTTCTTCATAAAATATTATTCAAACATTTTCACACATTCAGCTTGTTGGAGAAGATGTCCTCACGTTATGCCCTGTCTCATCAAAAATCCAAATTACTTATTTTCTGTTACAGTCTAGTAACAACATGAATCATAATTCAAATGTCTTCAAAATCCAAAAAGCATACTGTTGTGTACCTTACTTCTCCATTCTCCAAACACCCCGAGTACCCAGATTGAAATATGATTCATAAGCTAAAAATGTTGTTTTTTGAAAATTCAAAAAGTCATTCCTGGGTCATGAAGTAGGCATGGGGGACCAATTGGTATGGAGCATTTTTATGATCCTCTTGCTATTTTATTTCATATTTCGTCGTTCGAAATTACATGAGATCCCGCCAAGCGCATGCGCAGTCAATTCGCCGCGCAATTGAATTTTACAGGGAAAGTAACTTTCCCTCAGCAGTCAAAATACCTAATTTTCGGCGTTTTTTCGGACCACCGGTTTCGAAAAAATACTTCATTAGGGAGAGAAACTCTCCTTTTTCATGTTTTTGGAAGACTTTTGAGAATCTGTGCTGTTTGTATATCAAAAATCGAAGTTTTGTTCCGATTTCCACGTACACGATGGCGTCTCCGTCAGGCAGCACCAAGCAGAAAACCAGCGAAACGCTGAGCACGGCTAAAGCCGGAACTTCCCCGGGCGAAACCGCCGCGGGCCCCTCTACGAAGCCTGAGCCAAAGCGCTCATCGGCAGTGAAATCCTCCGATACGAAACGCAAAAGTGTCTTGGCAAAGCCTGCCTCGAATGAGTCTAAGAACTCTGGGCCTAAAAAGAAGGGCAAAAAGCCTGAAGAAAAGGAGGACTTCACGGATTTACGAGGAAGACTTGACAAATTGGAATCCTTAATGGAGAGAATGGTGGATTTTTTGCCTTGTCAATCTGCAACTCGCCCCACAGGGGATACACCACCGACAGCTTATACAGCTGCGACGAACGTGAGATTTCGTGAAGTTGAACATGATGATGATGATTTTGAGCATATTGACACTGGAAACATGGGCCAATGCCCTACGTCATATGACACTGGCAGCATGGATGAGGGTGATGTCAACGAAACTGTTGCACCAGGTTTAGACCAGGAGAATGAGGACAAAGTTCCTGCCCTGGCTCAGAAATTTGCTATCCCTACTGGGGTTGGTGGCGCGATCCACGATGATTTAGCAAAGTCTGCCATGTACCTCATGTCCCACCAGCTAGAGGAAAATGTGTTGGAGGAAGCTGGAGGGAAATACCCTCCTCCAAGCAATTGTACTCCACTGTGTTGCCCCAAAGTGAATGCAGCAATATGGGAAAACCTATCCTCGCAAACGAGAAGCCGTGATTTGAAACTGCAAAGAATCCAAAAGCCTTTGACAAGGGGACTCACAGCTTTTATTCAAACTCTGTCCCCCGATAGCCTATCTGAGACACAACAGGATGCATTGGCATTGCTGTGTAACACAAACTTTGAAATCAACTGCTTACGCAAAGATCAGATTAAGCCAGACTTAAATGCCAAGTACTCACATCTTTGCAAACCTGCCACACCAGTGAGTCAGTACTTATTTGGCGATGACTTAACAAAGAGAGTCAAAGATCTTACAGAACAACAAAAAGCTGCATCTGGCGTGGTGCGTGGACAACGTACACCCCGCCCCCAGTACCATCCGTACAGGACGCAAGCGTCCAGCACTTTTCAATACCGCAGACAAGGATGGAACCGTGCCACCGGCACATCACAAACTTTTCCAAGTAGCAGGCCCGCAAGTGGGAACTACAACACGCCTTTTTTAGGCCAGCGAACCCAACGAGGCAGACCATACAGAGCTCCGCCTCACACCCAGACGATGAGCATGGGAAAACAGACCCAATCCTTCCAGCGGCCACAGGCAGCAAGGAGGAAATAGCTACACCATTACCCAAAGAGGTAAGTAGCACATATGAATATTGTGAGAATGTTAATGCTCCTTCTACTTCATGTACATTACAACAAGAATGCATCTCAAATGTGCCTGTTGGAGGTCGATTGATATATTTCTATCGTAGATGGCGTGAATTAACGTCAGATCTATTTCTGCTATCGGCAGTGCGAGGCTATGAGATCGAATTTGATTATTCGAAAGGGGTTCCCTCAAGAAATAAGCCCCTCTACGGTTACAAAAAGAGCCCTTTAGAAATAAATCAGATTACTAAAGAAATCTTGGCTCTACAAGCAAAAAACGTAATAGAACCTTGCTCATTTGAAGAGGGAGAATTCCTCTCAAACATCTTCACGAGACCCAAGAAAGATGGGGGTACTCGTATGATCTTAGACTTATCAGAGCTTAATCAAAGTCTGAATGTACAACACTTTAAGATGGATAACATCCACACTGCCAAGCACTTGATTCTCCGCACTGTTATCTTGCATCAATCGACCTCCAAGATGCTTATTACTCCATTCCAGTAGACCCAAATAGTAGAAAATACTTGAGGTTCATGTGGCAGGGTGAGCGCTGGCAATTTGCAGCCTTACCTAATGGGCTCAGCACAGCCCCCAGACTGTTCACAAAATTGCTGAAGCCAGTCTTTGCCAAACTGCGACAAGCAGGTCATACAGTCATAGGATATTTGGACGACACCATAATTATTGGTGAAACAAAAGAAAAGCTGAAAGAGAGTGTGAGTGCAACAACCAAGATCCTCTCAGAATTAGGATTCCTCATTCACACTAAAAAATCAGTGCTCATCCCAACACGTGAACTAGCCTTTCTTGGCTTCATTCTTAACACTGAGAGTATGATTGTTAAATTGCCTCAAACAAAGGCACAAGAAGTGAAAGATTTATGCCGTGAATTAATGGGCACGTACCTCCCATCAATACGAATGGTAGCACGAGTGATTGGGAAGGTCATAGCAACTTTCCCTGCGGTTGAGTATGGCCCCTTATACTATAGATCAATGGAAAGGGACAAAATTGCAGCCCTCAGACAAAACAGGGGTCATTTTGACAGAAAGATGAAGTTGTCCCTTGAGGCAAAAGAGGAGTTAAAGTGGTGGATGAACAATATTTCTATGGCCTCCTCCCCAATTGTTAGGAAAAAACCTGACTTAGAATTGCACACAGATGCCAGTGGCCTTGGATGGGGAGCTACTGACCTCCAGAAGCAAACAGGGGGTCGTTGGAATGAATTTGAGGCAGAAAGGGCACGAAACAATGAAATAAATTTCCTGGAAACCCTAGCCGCTGGGTTGGGGATAAAATCCTTTTGCATGAATAAGCGTAACGTTCATGTGATGGTAAGAATAGATAATACCACTGCAGTGGCTTATTTAAATCACATGGGAGGCTGCAAGTCCGCAATGTGTGACAAGATGACGAGAGAAATTTGGCAGTGGTGCATTTCTCGAAATATTTGGGTCTCCGCAGCCCATGTACCTGGTCGGCTCAATACTATAGCAGATGAAAGATCCAGGAAATTTAATGATCGAACAGAATGGAAACTAAACAGACAAGTGTTCGATAGAATAGTTTCCCACTTTGGTGTACCAGAAATAGACCTGTTCGCCTCGAGACTAAATGCTCAAGTAGAGAAATATGTCACTTGGCACCCAGACCCTGGGGCTTTTGCAGTTGACGCATTTACGCTAGATTGGAAACCTTTTGCATTCTATGCATTCCCACCGTTCTGTATGATCCCCAAATGCTTGCAAAAAATCAGAGAGGATAAAGCTAGAGGGTTACTTCTGGTCCCTAATTGGCCTACTCAGGCGTGGTTCCCTCAGTTGGTTAGCATGATGGAAGGAGAGCCACTGTTTATCCAGAGGCAAGAAGATTTGCTACTCCTTCCTGTGTTAAACACCACCCACCCTCTTAATGCTAATATTGACCTCTTATGTTGCAGGTTATGCGGCAACATTTTGAGAATCGGGGACTAAGCAGACGAACAGTGGATATCATTACAGCTTCATGGAGAGCATCAACCTGCAAGCAGTACCAAGTGTACATCACACAGTGGCGAAGATTTTGCCACAGCAGGAATACGAGTTACCTCCAAGCCGAGGTGGAAACGGTACTAGAATTCCTTAGTAGTTTATTTCATGACAGGAACCTTAGCTACAGTGCGATCAATACAGCTCGTAGCGCTTTATCCACTTTTCTGATTCTCGTTGACAGTAATCAGACAATAAGTACTCACCCACTTATAACCAGACTGATGAGAGGTGTTTTTCAACTCAGACCTGTCGTACCTAGATATACAGAAATATGGAATATTAGTCCAGTCCTCAATTTTCTAAGAAAATTGTCTCCAGTAAACTCCTTAAACCTCAGAGATTTAACACTCAAAGTATGTATGCTAATGGCTCTTGTATCGGCACAGAGAGTGCAAACCTTGCATATATTGAAGACTAACAAGATGACCCTGAAAGGGGGCTTTGTGGTTTTTCATTTGGATGAACACTTGAAGCAAAGCAAACCAGGAAATACCGATTTTAATTTTAAATTGGAAGCATATCCACCTGATAGAAGATTGTGTATTGTAAAATATGTGAAACATTATGTCCAGCGCACAGGACCACTTCGTGGGAATGAGAACTCATTCTTTGTAAGTTACACCAGACCTCATAATAGAGTAACAACTCAAACCTTATCTCGCTGGATCAAGACCTGCTTGCAAAGAGCAGGTGTGGATACAAACGTTTATAAGGCTCATTCAACGCGGGCAGCATCAACTTCAGCAGCTGCCAAGGCAGCACTTCCAATGGACCAGATCCTAGCCCGAGCAGGATGGTCTTCAGAGAAAACGTTTAGGAAGTTCTACAGGAAACCTTTTGAAAACAAGAGAAACTTTACCCAGGCAGTCTTACAAGATAGCACACTGCTTTAAGAACTGCATCAGAAGGCTTTTCAATAGAACTGGCATTAAGAGACCAGCTGTCTATTTAATAGAACTGGGATTAAGAAACCAGATGTCTAGAATAAACTAGATACAGAAACGAACAATGTTTTTGCAACATTATGACATCTTATATGTGAAATGTTTTTGCCACATGTATGAACAGACTACAATAAATGTCAAATATGGTGAGTCATTGATTAGAAGCATTCAATTCAATCTGCATAATCAGTGTTCACTTTTCCGTACATGTTGGTTGTTCCAAATGTGACTACTATGCTTCAAAATCTCATGTAATTTCGAACGACGAAATATGAAATAAAATAGTAAGATTAAACGAGAACTTACCGTTTGAAGTTTGATCTTTATTTTATGAATATTTAGGAGGAAGTTATTACATGCCCTCCTCACCCACCCAAACTTCAAACTTAAGTGTAAGTTCCCTGTTCCTTACTATTGAGAGTAGCCACATTTGTAGCTTTGAATATTGACTGCGCATGCGCTTGGCGGGATCTCATGTAATAACTTCCTCCTAAATATTCATAAAATAAAGATCAAACTTCAAACGGTAAGTTCTCGTTTAATCTTACTATTAACGCTTCTAGAGTTCATTCCTCTGGTTTCAGATTGCAGTCAAAGGTTGTTTTTTCGACTTTTCTTCATATTTAAAGATAAACTTGAGTTCTGGTAAAAAAAGAAAATGAATTCTCACAGAATCTAACGAAACTTACACTGAATGTTCAAGATTACAAATAAATGTCATGTGCCAAACAATTTTGGAAGAAAATGTATACTGGCTGAGTAATGAGCATAGAAAGATAAGGAAATCAGGGTAGTACTAGCCCCGACACCATGTGTGTTGTCCCATATACATCTTTCTGTGTAAGTGATTGTTACTTTACCAAGACTCTGCCAAATTTATGATGATTTTGATGACTCCAGAACCTTGCATTACACACCATTACTTACATGCTATACGATCAACTTTTCTGATCCATTCCACACCTTTTCTTTCACAATGCAATCGCATTACCATAACTCAAGTTTATCTTTAATGTTTTACAACCAAGTATCCCTTCTTTACATTGAAGGAGATACATGTACATTTGTTGGACTAAAACACTCTCTTTATATGGCTCCCTTACCACTTTTTCTTTGAAAAATATGAAGTTTTATATGAGCTGTCTGATGACAAAACTAAATAATGATAGTAAAAAAAAATTATAAGAAGATGACTATCAATGAATAAGTCTATACTACTCTTTGCTATTGATTTCAAAGAAAAAGCTGAGAAACTTTCTCTCTACACTGTACATGTACACATGTCATATCACTCAGCAGGGACTTGGTTCCACTGTTGTTATATGGTCATATTATTTCTGATATCAATCAGCCATATCATATTTATATATTATTCTTTATTTTCCATCTGAGTGCCAGATGTTTCAGGTCCACAAAGCCTACAAATGTAGGTTTGGGTGCATTTTATGATATTTTGGATTTAAAGATACCTCTGGATTCATAATGTTACCAGCCCGTGAGGTGCGAGAAGGAAACTGGATGAAATGTGAAAACATAATGTGGGTTTTCTTGCAAAGCTTTGATGGTATATTTCATTTTAGGTATATTTGAACCTTGCTATATGTCTTGAAGTTGAAGTAAAATCCTTTTAAATCTCTATTTCTAATATTCTTTATTATTAAAAGGTACTATGTCCCATTTGCAGGCCCAAAAAATGAAAAAGTTAAATTCCAACTGCATTTGAAAGATAATACTAATTTAGAACTTCCCTAAAAAAAGGTGGGGCTTGAAAATGTCTTCAAGTGGGAAAATAACGATTTTTAGTCGTCAAATTGACTTTTGGGCTATAGAGCCCAAAAGTAATAGTCTTGATTTTCAGACAATAATTGTACCAAATGGTCATATGTTTTATGCTGCGCAAAGATTCAATCAGTTTAATCTTGGCCATCACAAGAAGTGGGTTATTGATGTAGACAAATGCTCATGTACCCTTTACAACTCTTTTTATGTATGTTATTACCAAAGAAGAAAAAGCCAGTCAGTCACTCAATAGTGTCTGACAGTGAAGTCTAGCAAGTAAACGGGTTTCCTTGCATAATTTGAATATGAGGACACTGCTAACGTTTAAATTTCACAGATAGGACATACATGACATATTCATAATTCCTGCAAAGTTCTACAGCATTTGAGGTTGGCTGCAAAGGGACATAGTACCTTTAAAGTATAGAATATCAAAAGATGAATTTAGTCAATTTACCCCTGCATGAAATGTCTTTATTGCTTTTATTCCCTCACAACTGTCAGGGATGTTATCGGCCTACATCGGAAATGATGTAAATTGAAGAAAAAAAATGTCTTTATGAAATGTGAAGAAGCACCTACCTTGTTCACTTTAAAGGGAGGCTTTACTACTTCAGCACGAAGGGATTAGACCACCCAGTGAGCCATCGAGGTCACTGTGACAGGTGGCTATCTCATTAACTCAGCTCTCATTTAACATAAGAAAAAGAGGATCATGGGGGACCAACAGGCACCGATTTGGGAAGTTTTCTATATAGAGGGAGCAAGTAGCTACAAGTAGGACAGTGTGCCTTTACATATTAAAAAAAAGGTATCCTTACAAGTACAACCTACATGTATAACTACAGGTATATGCATGTACATATACTGTACAGGGATCTTTAACTATAGCCCATATGTAGAGCTTGATGGAAAAGGGGATGAGTGGAGCTTCACCTTGGCTTCAGATTTTCAATCATGCAACCAGTCACATAAATCATTCCGAGGGTTACATGTACCCCCTAATTTGGCAGCCTATAAGATGACCTCCTGACCCCAATTACTACCTCTCCCCCTTCCTCAAAGAAATCCCTCGAGGGCTGTGTCAAAGGACATTTAAGGAAAAAGCACTCATCATTTTATTTAGAGGTATTCATCACGAAATTATTGCGTATACTATTTAGAGTTATCGTTTTGACCTCTTTGTCAAAATAGATGAATGAATTTGTGAACAATGCTGGAAATTGGTTCTGATCTCTTTATTGTTAGGATTCAATTGGAAGAACTCAAATAGAAAATGGTGCTTTTTCTGAATTCAGCTCAGTTTTCAATGAGGATATAAAAGAAATTGATGTGAAGACACTACAAAAATTGGCCGACACATGAACTGTACATGTAGACAGTAGAGGAGAGATTGAAGAGAAGAAGAGAAAATGATACATGTAAGTGGTAGGTTAAAGATGAAGTTGAGTTCTGGTCATGCGATTGCATTGTGAAAGAAACGGTGTGGAACCGACCAGAAAAGGTTGATCATCATAGCATGAATGAGAAGAGAGAGAGAAATAAAGAAAGAAAGAAAGAGAGTGAGTGGGAGAGGGGAATAAATAAAAAGTGATCAGTGATAGGTTAATAGCATGAATGAGAAAAGGAGAGAGAAAGAGAGAGAGAGAGAGAGAGAGAGAGAGAGAGCAAGCAAGCAAAAAGAGCAAAATTTGCCCCAAATCAGCAGCGTCATGCATGCATGGCCTGCATCTTTCAAAAAGTGAATCGGGAACGGTAAATCCTAAACCGCTACCTCGATCTCTTTCCCCTTTTTTCCTCCGGGTTTCAAATGAGCGTGAGTGAGTGAGCGAGCTTAGGCAAGAGGAGCTAAACTTCCCATCCAGGGGGTTAATACTTGTTCCCTATTGTTCGGTTGAGTGCACTGTGAAATAAAGAGCTAAAGAAGAGAGAAAGGGATCAGCCCTCTCCAAAACATGGTGGAGTCCAGGCAGTGAGGCAGGTGTATCTATTTATATATGTAGAGGAGGCGAGGGAGAGAGAGAGAGACAGAGAAAGAGAGGGGGGGGGGGTGGGAAGAAAGATATATATTATGTAGAGAGAGAGAGAGAGAGGGAGGAAGAGATGGAGAGAGAAAGAGAAAGAAAGGGGAGGAAGATCATAGATAGATGCAGTGCAAAGGGCAGAAAAATAAAGTGAGAAATATTTGAACTTTTTTTTTAATGAAAAGAAAAAAGAAAGAAACTAGATGAACATTTAAACTTACCGGTATAACAAAAACAAAACTACCGGTAGGCATGCACATGTGAGTAAAGAGGGATAGGGGGAGAAATAAGAGTATAGAGGACAAAAGACTGAAAAATAAAGTGAGACCATTTAAATTTGAAATGGGCAAAGAGATGAACAAAAGAAGACTGAGAAAGATGGACAGAAAAGAGGGAGATACTGTAGAGAGAGACAGAGAGAGAGAGAGAGAGAGCTGGAGAGTATTGTCAGGTTTCATTTGGTTGTAAGGAAAGTGATTACACATTTAGGGGGACCTAGGCCTATTTATTGCAGACAAAAAGGGCGGGGATTAAAGACCTAACAGAACCAGAGGGTCTTGGGATTACATACAGCTGTATGCCAGTATTAAAATGTAGTAGGCGTGTTGTTATGATTTGAAAATGATGTACACATGTAGGCCTATTTGTGATTTAAATTTTAAAAACTTGGAAAATCCTCCAGAATTTTATCACAGAAGATGGAAATGGTATTTCCAGATATGACCAATTTCTCCCTAATTAAAGACAAATGATATGGGCATGGTGAGGTTAAGTAGGGTTCAACCGTAGGTTCATGGTTCAACAGTAATGTTGAATTATATGCCCCCTTCTCCATTAGTATTAAAAATTTAAAATAAAATGGACCTGGTTTAAAGAAAAACTTAGTATGAAGCCCTGCTGTATAAGAAGGCCTTCATTTAGAGGCATAACATTAATTATGAAGTTTGGTATAGTGGTATTTAATACAAAAAGAAAACAAAAGGGGTAAAAATGAATAAAACATGAAGACTATAAAGTTTCTGCCAGTGAAACATAGCCCTGGACTTGACTTGACTTGTTTACCTCAAACATTTCAAGTTAAATTAAGTACAGGTAAAAGAACATTTTAATTGAATTTATCAAAATCAATCTCTGCATACAAAAGCCTTTGGTCTTAAACACTGTAAAGGGGGCAGTTGGGCAATTCCACGGTAACGGAAGGACACTCAGACAAGATTTTTGAACTTCAGGTTCATACTAAAAGAAATGTTTTATTAGTATGTATTAAACTATGGGGAACAAAATGTGTTTCAGTCAAGTGGAAAGCTTCATCAACTTCACAAAGTTTGGATAAACACTAATTAACTGGAAAAACCATGTCCATTTTTTTGTCCTTCCGTTACCGAGATAATTAATATGCACATTCTTAAACTACTTAACTATAATGACAATTTTTTTGGGGAGAATTAAAGGCACTTATATAGGTATTATATCTGTACTGTTTCACATCTTATACTAATAAAACAGTTCTTTTAGTATGAACCTGAAGTTCAAAAAATCTTGTCTGAGTGTCCTTCCGTTACCGTGGAATTGCCCAGTTCCAAATCCATGTCAGGGGAGACAGAAGGATTTCATTACAAAAGAGACCCCCTCTGGTCCTTGTTTTACCCCTCTACCAACACCACACACACCCCCTCTGCTCTGAGGAGTACAATGTTTCCCAAAACACTGGGTTGTTTACCCAAAACCAAGCTTCTTATTCTTGGGGAGTTATGACTTGTGAAAACCTTCCCTTGCTTTTAATGAATTGAAAACACCAAAACAAGCTCTGTCTTTCCATGCATGGCGCCTTGCAAGTTTTGAATACAATGAAGAAATGTACTCATCCCTCGCCTCCAGTATCTATGGCGTAAAATTACAAGAAAAACAGCCGTTCGCTCTTGAGGGGGTTGTTGTATATTACAAAAGTAACCATGCAGCTCCTTGGACCACAACAGCCAGTTGAAGATTTAGTTGGGTAAAGATTTTGTGTAAACTAGCTGATCAATGAAAGGGGTGCTTTGTAAATGTTGCTTTCAGCACCCTCTTACAGTATTTGTTCTAGATTTTCCTGTTTTCACCTTGTTTGGAAATGTAGAATGATTTTCATTTGAAGAGCTTTGGTTTGGGCGAAGGGTGGTTGGAGTGGGCTTAACTCAATTTTAATTGAGTGTGCTGGTGTATATGTATTCCCTTTGTTCATTTTCCCCACAAGTTTTCTGGCCGTGCATGTATTTTGTAATCCGTTGGAATAGAGCACATTAGCTTGTGTTACAAGATTGGATGTAAGCCTGGAGCAAAAACCACTTTCTTCGATGTTGATTGCAAGCTTGACCAAACTTTTCTTGTAAAACATGTTCAAGTCAGAGAGTATGGAATGATCGGACAACTAGCGATCTCGTGGATGACTAATTGAACGGAAGCTTGTGTCAGGGAGGGAGCGGGAGGGAGGGAGGGAGGGAGGGAGGGAGGGAGGGAGGGAGGGAGGGAGGACGAGAGACAGAGAGGGATAGAGAGAGAGAGAGAGACAGATACAGATGTCAGGGAGGGAGCGGGAGGGAGGGAGGGAGGGAGGACGAGAGACAGAGAGGGATAGAGAGAGAGAGAGAGAGACAGATACAGAGAGACAGACAGACAGAAAGACAGACAGACTTGAAAAAGAGAGATGGGAATGAATTGTGATGAAAGAGAAAGTGAAAGACGGCAACAATTAAAAATGTTTGAATGATAATAAAAAATTAAAAAAAGACGGAGAGTTAAAATGCGAATTCAACTATAAATAGATTAAAGTTGCCAAGTTGTCAACCAAACATTGAACCAGCTCTATTGAAATCAAAATCTAGAAAAGAACTACATGTAGAAGTAGACACTCATTTGTAGGGACAAAAATTAAACTTGAATTACGGTAAAGAGCATCATACAAATGAATGGTTTTGATTTTGAAGAAGCCATATATTTATTTTTTGGAACAGCAAAAAGGAGGAAAAAAATATTTAAAACTCCAGACCAGACCTCCCAAATCGTGTCCCATAAAGACCGACTCTAATTTTCAATAGAAAATGACGAGTCTGGGAATATTCAAAGGTCCAATGTTTATTGCAAACATCTGATCACAGATGGGGAAACTGAATGGATTCACAATTTTTTCCATTCCTGTTGTATATTATGACTTCACGATGTGGAAGGCATCGAGAAGTGATTGTGATTTGGGTCCAACTTTTTAGTCAGAATCCTGACCTATTTAGCACGCAATTGAACATGGTGACAGACTGATTCGGACCGTGGCCCAAACAAAAAAATATTAGGCC
Source organism: Strongylocentrotus purpuratus (assembly GCF_000002235.5). Lineage (NCBI taxonomy): Eukaryota > Metazoa > Echinodermata > Echinoidea > Camarodonta > Strongylocentrotidae > Strongylocentrotus > Strongylocentrotus purpuratus. The sequence goes on from NW_022145594.1 coordinate 32,445,021, forward strand.
TTTCCACTGAGATTTTGAGAGCCAGAAGGATCTTAGCTCTGCGTAGAATAGTATGAGTCGATGCTTTCATCAGGCAATAATACTACATGTACAGTGTGATGTGCATGTAAAGACTGAAAGAGCTGAATTTGGAAGAAATTTTCTGGATGTAAACTTTTGAATAGAACAGGTTACAAATGTTGTAGGCTTTAGCAGTATGTAGTGTTCAATCTTCATGATATGGACACTTTGAGACCAGGTGGGGGGGGGGGGAGAGATTATTGCACTACACAAACTATCTAGAAATGAGTTAAAACATTCATTTCCATGGTAATAAACCTTGGCAAAGTGCAACAATTATTTTAGAGCCAGAATAATGTTAACACAGCATTAACTCTGTGTTTTAACACCATTCTGGCTATGATTCGTGGCATGAAACTTCCAAATATCTCGATATCGACCACCTGCAGAATTTCCTCAAGTTTCTTGGACGAAAAAGTTCATTAATTGTTTTACAATAGATTATTTGAGTCTTGATAATTCATCCAAGGACCGTCTCTTTATTTACCATTACAATATTTTCTGTACATGAAGGGCAAGGCTTAAAGGTAAAGACCAGTTATGGTCATGCGATTGCATTGTGAAAGAAACGTTGTGGAATCGATCAGAAAAGGTTGATCATCTAGCATCTAGCATCTGCAAGGTTCTGGAATCATCAAAATGATAAGAAATTTAGCTCATTCTTCGTAAAGTTACAATCACTATACACAGAAAGATGTATATGGGACTACCCTATATCTCTCACAGACCATGAGAGAAACAAATTTACCAAATATATGAATTAGTAGGCGGTTTCCCGGCAAATTTTGTATCATTATGTATTAGTCAAAACATATTCTTTCACATGATTGGTAATGAGAGCTTCCATTTCATTTTTTGAAATTGGGGCGTTTCCAATACTGGTCTTTACCTTTAATGTTATTGTGTTAATCACCAAAATAAACTTGCACAATGACAGGCTTTTATGTGCATCACCTTGGTTTTGACATGACAAATGACAACATCAGTTACATTTATGTATTTTAATAGCGTGCTATTCAAATGCATTTGCTGCTAAGTGCTGCACTCATTCATCACACCAACTTTGAATAAAGAGGGCAAAACTTAATGTTATTGTATTGATGTTAATCACCAAATATACTTGCTCATGACAGACTATTACGTATATCACCTTGGTTTTGACATAACAAATGACAACATCAATTACATACATGTGTACATTTATTTATATCTAGCATACATGCTGTTAAAATACATTTCCTGCTTAGCGCTGAACTTGTATTCATCCCAGTCCACATGCATTGATGGACTCATCACAGATCACTTTATTGTATGAAGTACAAAACCCCATCTGCCATTTAGAGGCTAATTGTTATATTTGTGCATTTGAATGTAAACAGGATCACAATAAACGTGATAAAGTGATGATCATCCTCCATTGATCATCACCGTTTTGTCGGTCCCCGTGGAAAGCCCATCGCCCCCCTGTAAAGACCCAGGGAGGTCTCGCTTCTATATCCACCTCGTTTATCCTATTCACAATGCAGGGATGTATTGACAACTTGGAATATATTTTGTAAAAAATTAAAGGGAAATATCACTATTGTGTCATTATTGTTAGTTGGGATTCAGCCTTTATTCCAATACTTTATTCCAATACTTTATCGAGCTAGACCTTTACCATTAAAACTCTTGATTATTCGTAATTATATTACAAGTAATGCACAATTTTTTAATTATTTTTTTGTTCCAACATTTATTTTTTTATTTTTTTTATTTGGGCTGTTTGTTTATTCTTGTTTTTTTTACTGTGATGATTGCAAGAGGAAAAAGCTTGATAATGTCTCTATTTATAAAAAGCTATTCTCTAATTTTCATCTCGAGCTTTAAACATTAATGATCTCAAAATATATGACAATCTTAATGTTATGAAAGATTAATCATTTTCATTGGCGGAACATTAAACATCACTGCTATTGATAGAAACTAGTCATGCTATCAATCTGGAATAGTTACTGGTAGCTTGTTTACAGTTATCAAAACTTATTCCTCTCTTGAAATACAGTATAATAAATAGAGTAACATACCTGATAATGAGGCTAACTCCAATTAAGTCGCGTGTAGATTTCAAAGGGGGTGCACTTATCGCGTGTCTTTCTGTTATTTAATTCACTTCAATTCACTTCAATTCAAGACTCAAATTCAGCTCTTTGATATTGGTAGATGACCTGGAAAGGCTGGGATCATTTAACAAGAACAAACTTATAGAGAAATCAGGAAATACATCAGACAATGTTAAGAAACAATCAGGCATCAAGGGAGGCCTACAACTTGAAAACATGTATTCTGTTTTTCTGCAAATCAAGAGCATAACAGAGTGTTACCACTTTTGCTGATAGGCTGTTGTCTTGTTCATAACATTTTTACAATGAGCATGATCGAGTGGGGGTCCGAAAAACAAATTTAATGAAGTTTTGAACCCTTGCAAAGTTCAAATTGTAAGGATGTTTTGATGTTGAAAAATGGTAAACAGTGATGATAAGCGTTCCAACTTTTTGATTATACAGTTTACAAATTAATGAGTTTCAAAGAGAAGATAATTATGTTATTCAGGAATGTCAGTAACCTCATTTTTAATCTCAAGGTTCCCCGCTCCCTAGAATAGCTGTAGGAAATTGCTTCATCTTTATTGAAGCTTTAAACTGTTGAACATCATTTTCTGGACCATACATTGTATGCATGTACATCTTTATACATTCAATAGTTTAGTTTGATGAAACAGAATAGGAGGAAATCAATTCATGAGCCAGTAGGATCGATGCAGAGACTCAGTACATACTCCATACATTGTAAATGTATATGGGCAACACCCTTCTTCCTCCCTTTCTCTCTGCACATGATGCATCTTGTCAATTCAGCCTAATACACGTTTCTCCTTGACCTTGGTCTATTGAAGATTACAAATTATATATTTAGTTTTATATACATTGTGTCTCCACACTCTCACAATGCTTATCAGCATCATAATCATTGCCATCATCATCATCATCATCATCATCATCAATATTGTTACCAACTTACACTGTATTTTAGACACCTCTGGTCAATGGACATGTACATGTAGGCCTATATTCTATTAAGATGATGTAGGAAGTTGTCTCAGCATCTATTTTAGGGTTGGGAGGTGTGAGCAATTTTCCATCTAATTTCCTGCCCAAAATCACTCCTTTGTTTAGGATGTGAAGTGCATATGACCAGGAGCATTTCTGGACATCTGCTTATAATCACTTTATGATATTACTCCATCTCGATCCATTGCCTCTTCCCTCCCCTTCCCCCATCCATCCTCCCTTCGTCCTCATCCATCCTCCCTTCGTCCTCAATCACAAGACTCTGGAGAACAGTGATGCCTTCTTAATAATCAATACAATGTGTAGTATAGGCCCACTTACATGTACGTGTACTGTGTATGAAATGGTCCGTTTTGTAATACACAAAGTAGATGAATTACTTTTCAACATAAAAGAAGTCATAATAGTAATGATTACAATGACAGTTATCTTCAGAAATACATCAAATGAATGAAATAAAGAAAATAAAAAAATGATACCAATTCCAGCAACTATAAGTAGACATTACAACCAAAAATACAACTCTTCTTAATTTATTTGGAGAAAATTCTGTGTGATCTTGTTTGATTTTACAGATCTTATTTATAGCAAAAGATTTTAGAGTTTAATACACTTGTAGATTTTTTTCCATTTTTAGCAAGATATGTAAAAAGGTTTACATTAGTTTTTGTTTAAGTTTGATTTCTGACAACATTTGATTCTAACTGGATTCAATGAATATTTTTTCTTTAAGTGTATACTCTGCTATGGCTGAACATACAACTCTCATTTACGAGTGAAAAATTTGGTTGATTTTGTAACAAACACAACCAGTCCAAACTCAGACCTAGCAAGCATATACGCCTAAATAAAAAAAATAAAAAATCATAAAGAGATTGTATCTTTATCATGGCAATACAGGTATTGTTCTGAACCTTCCCTACAGTGTATGTGCTGCTTAAGAAATCTTACTCTCACAAACGAAATACTATGACAAAGAATTTTAATTATTTTCTAATTAGGACTCTAAATGCTTGTGAAGCTAATTAGCACTCAGAATCACCATCTCAGATGAATAGCTTGTTATGTGTTGAGATTGCATTTGCATAGTATTAGTGGGCAGTTTATATATGGTTACTGTGACACCTACATCTCTTTGTTTTAAAATGTTATGCTATTAGATCCCCTTCTCTCTCTCTCTCTCTCTCTCTCTCTCTCTCTTTCTCTCTCTCTTCCCCTTTTCTTTTTTTCTCTATCTTTTCCTTTCCTCTCTTTCTTCCATGCTTTGTTCTCTCTCTGTCTCTCCCCCTTTTTTATCTCTCCTCTCCCCCTGTCTACCCCCTCTTTCTTTTCTTTTCTGTCTCTCCCTTTCTCTCTCAGTCTCTCTCTCTCTGTCTGTGTGTGTCACTCTCTCGCTCTCTTTCCCTATTCTTTTTTCTCAATCTTGTCCTTTCCTCTCTTTCTTCCATGCTTTATATATTCTCTCCCAGTCTCCCCCCCCCCCCTTTTTTTATATCTCCCCTCCCCTTCTCCCCCAGTCTACCTCCTCTTTCTCTTTTCTTTTCTGTCTCTCCCTTTCTCTCTCAGTCTCAGTCTATCTCTTTCTCTCTCAGTCTCTGTCTATCTCATCTTTGTATCCATACTCACTCTTTTCTCCCTTTCTCTTCTCTTTTCTCCAATGAGATATCAACAGCGCTTGCAGGCTAAATGACTCATGTACATTTATGAATGTACAAAGCAAGATCGAGGTCTAGCAATGAAAATCTCACGTCTCTGTATAAATTAGTCTGCTCATTGCCTCCATCTCCATTGCGATACAAAGAATTCATTAGCGTTATTACCTCACCAAGACAGAGAAAAAAACTCATTATTGGCACTCTTGTTTTTCTGTCTGAGTAATTCTTGATGCTCATCAAATATCAATGATTATCTGGTGTGTCAGTAAGTTTTAAGTGATGAAGAATTTCCAATGAACAGAGAAATAGTAAAACATTATATGACAAAACTGAAAGTTTTATATTACTAATGCTTAGTGTTTACCTTGACAATAAAGTAACTCAATCAAGAAAAACTGTTCATTTTCATTTTAATATCTTTACCTTTTTTTATCTTTGTAAATCAAAAGCAGATTTAATTATGTTTAGGTTTTTCCCCCCTTTTTATTATTTTAAAATATATTTTCACTTTGGAATTGTTGAAGAGCATGTATAGAAAGTGCTGAAAAAACTGTATGTAGATCCAGAAGGGCTTCAACAGACGATTTCGTATAAAGTACATTGCACCATAAATGCCCATACACATGCACCCCTGTATTAGGTGGAAGTAGTGATCGTTCATTATGTTCATTTTGAAAACATTGATTTTAATCATTTTTTCAAATTTATTTCCACAGATTCAGGAGCCATCATTGTCGAGGCCCGTGATGGGGACACGGTGATCCTCCCCTGCGACCGAGTCCTCCCGACCCCGCCCCCAGACTTCCCCGTCGCTCTCTTCATCCTCCAATGGCAACGCCAGGATATCTCTCAACCCTTCTTCGTCCTCTTCGACTCCAGCGACGCCATCATAAGCCCCGCCTTCCAGGGGCGCGTCTCTCAGGTGGATAGTGGGGCGTCGCTGGCCATGACGGGTGTGACGGTCGACGACGCCGGTATCTACGAGTGCCAGATCATCGAGCTGTCCGACTTGGAAAGCATAGGCAATGGAACTTTTGTGAACTTGGTTATTTTAGGTAAAACAACTCTAGAATTTTTCTTTTTTAGGTTTAATAAGAGATGAAAATATATATATATATTTTTTTTTCTTTTCCTTTTTATTACATGACTGATTAAATCATCTGGTTTGTCGAATTAATCAGTTCTATCATTGTTGATTGCTTTGCTTGTTGCAAGTAAAATACATTTCTTTTTTAGTATTTTCTCCAAAACAAAATAAAAAAATTTGAATGAGCAATAATTGCCAACAACTGCTTCAAATGCACACAAAAAACCAAACAAAATAGAATTTTGTATAATTCATTGTACTTGTAGGATACGGAAACCCTAAAATGTTGCAGTCAAATGCCTATTAAAGTTTGCACAAGAACACTTTCAGAATTTGTAAGAAGATAGTTTCATGACACTTATCTGCATTTATAACCTTTTTTATTTTGTATTCTATGAACAAAGTTTTTGCTGATTTAAGGGCCAATTCAACGCCCACCTAACAAGTTTCATCGCTTTTATCCTCTCCCTATATATTCCTTCATCAACTCACCCTCTTTCTGCATAAGTAATGAACCTGGGTGGGCTAAAGTGCTTTTAAGCATAGTAAGGTTACGTTCCATCTTAAGTACATTGATTGCCCTTTAAGAGAAGGTTGAGTTTTGGGAAGAGGTGAAAAATAAATTGTGAGCGTTATCATTCTTATTATGCAAGTGTGGAAGAACATCAGATAAGACATGTTCCCTGAAAAGCATGGCTCTTCAAATGCCTTAATATTCTAAATATGTCATGTAAATCGTAAAATGGGGGGGGGGGGTAGGTTTTTTACGCCACGTGTTGGTGTAGTCCCCTATACATCATTCTGTGTACAGTGTTTGTAACTTTGCAAAGACTTGGCCAATTTCTTATCATTTTGATGATTCCAGAACCTTGCAATACACACAAATTCTTATATGCTAGATGATCAACCTTTTTTGGTCGATTCCACACCGTTTCTTTCACAATGAAATCGCATGACCAGAACTCAACTTCACCTTTAAAGTAATCCTTTCATAAGTCAGGGCTTGATACTAACAGGCGCCCAAAATTTATTCAGTCTGGACCCTAAAAATTTTGATTTTTTTTTACATAGGGCTCCTGCATATGAAACACACTACGGTATTAAAAGATCAAAGAAGCTAATGTGGACCCCTTTATGTGTGAACCATGTACTTTAATGGTCCCTTGATAATTTGCTTTACATGTATCTAAATGAAAATTACATGTGTGTGCATACATTAATTTTAAAAAGTCACTTGAAAATCTATCTTAGAGTACTGAACTCCAGCTATTGAAATATACCACCACTGAGGGAAATGTACACTGCATTGTTGAAATGAACAATAGAGTTATTCTTAGTGTTTAATTTGAGAATAATTCAAGCACCTGTGTGGTAGATTAACCCTAGTTTTCAGACATTGTTTATAAGTAACAAGACTGAGGTTACATGTTGATACATTCCTGAGTGAAAAATAGTATCAGTTGTAATTTGTAACAGCATCTGCTGAAAGCCAGAAGGGTGTTAACTCTTTGTAGAACTACATGACTGGATGCCCTTCTGGCTCTCAGCAGACTACATAATGTTTTGATACAGTAGATGGAAAATATTTTGACTCAACAACATTTGAGTGATTGACTGACTACTAGTTTGATAAGGAAGGAGGCTGGACTTACAAATGAAAGCTTGACTGTTTAGAGTTTAGAGCCAAAAAGGTATTATCTCATGTCCTTTAAAGGTATTACAAAGTTTTGGTATGGGGTCATAAATTTGGTATAAATTAAAATATTGGAAGCATATATGCGTTCCTACAATATTCATTGATCGTTGTCGCGGTTCAAATCGAGTCTGAAGTTATGAAATTATAAATAATAAACTATTTATGTTGTATAGCTCCCTCTCAAGGTCAAGATGTTAATTTAGCTTTGAAACAATGTTTCTTGACTAAAATCGACCGATTAGCTATTCCCGTTTGGAAATTATATATTACAACTTAATATTCTGCGATTTTCATGGTCGCAGCTACCATTGTACGGCCATACATGTAGGCGCTATTTGAAATTTATCAAAATTTACCGGGAGCACCGGTAAATTTTTATATCTAATTTTTCTCGAAAACAGAAGTGTTTTAGCGGCTAATTTTTTTTGTGCTTATAATACATCCACAGGGGCATCCAAATATATCAAAATTGTAAAGATTCACTATCCACCCAATTTTTCAAAATTTCCCAAAACTTTGTATTACCTTTAACACAATTGTAATACATGTAGTTAATGCCCTCATGGCAATTCCTTCTCTACTGACATACCAGTATGATTGAAAATAGGCTAGACTTTATATTTATGAAAAACAAATTGTTGTCTTCTAATAGCTAGATGGGCAGTACGTTATATTCCTTTTTGATGGGAGTTTGTAGTTGATGCCCTTTTGGTACTCTTAAAATTGTAGAATTTATTCTGTCCATGGTCCATTTACTATTTAGAAAAAACATGTACATGTATGTTGCAAGATGGTGACTAATCATGTTTATACAATAAGCCGTAACATCTACAACTAGATGTGAATGTGTTAGTTTAGATTCTGTACAGATTTGCTAGATTTTTGTTTAAAGAGACAAGACAGCTTAACTCAAATATTTGGTGTGAACTTTTTATTTTCATCAGAAAGCAAAGAAACAGAGTGAGGGAAATTTTGTATCAACTATTTCATAGACTTAGCCTCTCTCTTTTTCTTTCCATCTCTGTCTTTATCTCTATCTTTCTTCCGGTTCCTCTCTTTATTTCTCTTACATCTACATTTTCAATAAAAAATAGATGAACAAGTACTACACTTTCTCACTTTGAATCACTCCAAAGGACTACTAAAACACCCCACCCCTTTTAAATAACTGTTTGGTTTTAGTCTTAGCAAATAGGTGGAAATCTTCAAAAGACAAGACATTAACAATAGATAATCCTATGGGTTTGTTGCAGCTGTATTTGAATTCTTGTAATTGAATTGTGGCAAGTCCGTGGGGAGTTTTCTTTATTTTTCTAGCTTCTTCAAACCTCACTTTCACTTTCTTTCTTGTTTCGTCTTATCCGCATGACTTGTTCCGAGATTTGGCAATCTTGTGCAAAGCCGTGATTTAGTCATGCAATCTAGAACAGCAAAGTTATCTATTTTCTATTACTTGTAGTTGTAGTCATGCATGTGATCTTTAAATAGTGTAACTCTCATTTCTCTCTCTTTCTTTCCCTCGGAGTTTCACTCTCTTTATTATTTTACCTCTTTCCGGCATGACTTATTATTGATTTGGCAGTCTTGTAAAAACCAATGATTTAGTCACGCATACTAGTGAAGAAAAGTTGACCATATTCCGTGATTTGTGGTCAAGTAATGTTACATAACTTGTAAACTCCCCATTCTCTAGATCTCTCTCTCTCTCTCTCTCTCTCTGTAACTCTATTAAAATCTTCTCTTTTCTTATTGTCCCGTTTAAAGGTAAAGACCAGTATTGGAAACGCCCCAATTTAGCACTCATTACCAATTACCATTACCATGTGAAAGAATATGTTTTGACTAATACATGATGATACAAAATTTGCCGGGAAACCGCCTGCTAATTCATATATTTGGTAAATTTGTTTCTCTCATGGTCTGTGAGAGATATAGGGTAGTCCCATATACATATTTCTGTGTATAGTGCTTGTAACTTTATGAAGAATGGGCCAAATTTCTTATCATTTTGATGATTCCAGAACCGTGCAGATGCTAGATGCTAGATGATCAACCTTTTCTGATCGATTCCACAACGTTTCTTTCACAATGCAATCACATGACCATAACTGGTCTTTACCTTTAATATCCCTATCTATTTATTTCTAAGCCTCTAAAATTGGAATGGTTTCTTTTCTCACTGCCAACCTTGGATTTATTTTAAATCCTTTTTTACGCTCCATTTCATTCTGCTTTGAAAACATTTTTAGATGATTTTACTTTCTCTTTCGGAGGGCTAGGGGACTCATAAATGAAAAGTGTAGGTCTACGCTTTTCCACCTTGGTTCTGAGCAAGCCTTTTATTAAGTCAAACTAGACCGGGAGCCAAATATCTGAAAAAGCGGCTCCCGGTCCTTAATTTTTTTAGAGAACCGGGAGCCGTTTTCCAGGACCAGGAGCCGTTTCCAAAATGGATGAAAATATGTATTCTTTTAAATTATTTGTTAAACGTTACCTTTTATTTATACATACGGTAGTTTAATTTCTAGTTTACATTTTGAGCACTCTAATATTAAATCACTCATACCTTGGATAAATCTGTCATATGTAGTTGTTGTAGTTCATGTTTAATACTATTTTCATGCCGTTAAATGTCAAAAATTGAAAAATGTTAGGAAAGGGGGAATTGAATTATTTTTGTAAAAAAAATACTTAAGAAAAACCATCTATAATGACATTGCAGAGCTGCCAACCTGTCACTTTCAAAAAACATATTATTCAGCTTGAAAAAGCTTATTTTAGTTTAAAAAAACAGATTTTGCCTGTTTAATGTGTTTGTTATTTAGACCTGTCACTTAAAAAAAAAAAAAAATAATAATAATAATTAAAAAAATAATAATAATAATAACAAAAAAAAAGAAAAAAGATTTGTTAAATATATTTACCTATTTTATCAGAATTTTAGTCAATGAGTATGAGGGCCGCTGAATCAAGGCAAGTCTGGAGTTGCAATCAACTTTGTACATAAAGTCAATGCATCAGCAGGTCCGGTGTTCTGATTTTCATTTGGCTTTTTGAAGATACCATTACATCCGAAGGGCATGCGATAGGCAAAAAAACTGGCAACAAAATCGCTGATTTCTTGATTTTTAGCGCTTTTTTGATGAAAATGTTTCTTAAAACTGGGCTAAACCCCCGTGAGCTTTGGAAATATGGCTCCGATTCCGCATTTTTGACAGCAAAATTTGGCTTTTGGGATGGATTTTTGGAAGTTACATCGAGACTTTCTTGTACTGACACTGTGTGTGTAGTGCAGTACAGCACTGATGTCATTTGTGTGTGTATGCATGGCCTGGGGAAATGCGCTCGTCTTTGAGTGGTGTACATCCCCTGTATTGTGTGCTCCGTACTCCGCTAGGAGTAGGAGATAGCGGCCGCTCGTATTTAGTGCTGCAATTTTTCTGGGCGATTTTAATTAGGATTCTCATTATATAATGGTTTGTTAGGGTTCATTCAGTCCACGTTTAACTCGTATCAAGTAAGTTTTTGTCACATTTGTGAACATTTAGTGCTAGACATGTGGAAGTTTATGAAATAGAAAATGTTAATTCTCCCAGACCGGGCGCCAGAAATAAAAATGGACCGGCGCCCGGTACTCATTTTCCCCGTCTTACCGGGCGCCAAAAGTCAGGGACCGTGGGGTAAAAATCGCCCGGCGCCCGGTTAATAAAAGGCTTGGTTCTGAGAAAGGTGAAAAATGATTTGCGAGATTTTCCATTCAGTCAGATTGAGTAAACTAATATATTTTTGATGATTTAAAAACCTTCACTTCTGACCATTTTGTTTGTCTTATATTGTATGTATTTAACCTTTCCAGTCACTTCAACCAAGGAGATACCAGCACAAAGTCAAGGCACTTGTTTCACAATGTGATTGCATAACGGGAATTCAATGTTACCTTTAAAGTTTAAACATCATGTACACTGGAATTCATGAAGATGATGATTGATACTTCTTTGGAATTTGCTTGTATCTCAATGTTAAAAATACCCCACATGTTTTCCCATCTTTGTCTAGCCAGCATCCTCTATCCGCTATTTTCTCGCCCTCATCCTTAAACTTTGCCATTCATTGAACATATAAAAAAGAAAGGGGAAGGAAGAAAGAAAGAAACAATGCACCTGTACCTGCATAACTGTAAATACATGTATGTGGGCCTTTATCCTATTCACAGCATGTTTATTAGCTGCGAAGTAAACATGTAGTAAACTAAATGACATTTCTAAGAGCCCTAGTACCTGTACAAGTGCATTTCTATTCTCTCCTGAAAACCTCATAATCCCCCATTGTGATGTCACAATACTCCCTGGCTTTTTATAGCTTCCTTTTCTCACACTTCCTACCCCCTTAATCCCCAAATAAAGAAATCTGGCTAATCCCCTATGGAAATAAATCCCTATTGAATACCAAGCTGTGCTGCTGTGATTCCAGACTCATTAAACCTGTCATTAGACTCACTAATGAGCAGTTACCTGTGAAAGATCAAATCAGGGTCTGTTTGGGGATTGAGATTTATAGCTCAGTCTTGCGCAACCTAAAGGCATTTTGAGGTGATATTGCCCTTACACTGTGTATTGAGAGCCAAAAAGGCGTTGCGTCTGCGAAAGTGTAGGAGTTAACTCCCTTCTTGCTCTGAACAGATACTACCTTGATCACTTATTGCTGATTGAGTTATGTAGGCCTATAATCATGTACATACACTTATTATGTAAGCTGACATGCATTTTGTTAGCTGAGAGCCAGAAGGGCATTAACTCTGTGTTGAATTAGGCCAAGTAAACAAATAAACATGTTTAGCGTCCCCGCCCGCTTCCTTTTTGGGGGCCGCCTCCTATTTTTATTTTTATTTTATTTTTTATTTTGCCTAAAGCATGAAAAACATACTGCTAAAATGATCTATTTCTGAATTTTAAAAAAATTAAAAAAATACTGGCGGCCATCTTGAAAATAGCCCGACTGTCCGGAAAATTGTATCGAGCGGCCTTTGTGAGCGGCCATTGTGAGCGGCCATTTTGAAAAGAAAAAAAAGGGCCTCCTCCTTCTATTTTTTAAAAAAAAGGGCCTCCTCCTTCCTATTTTTCAAAAAACAGGATGCTAAACATGTTTTTTTTTTGGGGGGGGGGGTGGCCTTATAGGAGTTATAACACTCTCTGGCTCTAAGCTGATGATTCTACCCTGATCAATTATTTGCTTGCTGTTTTGTGTGTTTGTGGGTAAGGCTAATTTATCAGCTCAGACTTGATTAACAAACAAGCACATACTCTCTGATGAGAACAAGAAGGAAGTTAACTACATGTATGTAAACAGAAGGGGGAATAAGTATTAGTTTATGCCCTTTTGGCTTTAAGAGGAGATGATAGACATACTAATGCATAGAGCTCTTATCAAGGTGTTAGAAATCCTTGTGGGAATGTGCAATGTAATTGCTACCTGTAAAAAAACAAATTGAGTGGACAAACATGTAATATTCTTGTTTACAATCTTTGCTAGCATCCATGTGCATGTCCATGTATTTTTAAACAGTCTTTCACATGCTTAGTTTCTCATAAGCCCATCATTAATTTATTTGTTGTTTCCTTTTCAAAATAGAAATGATAAAAATAAAGAGTCAAGAAGTTCATGACTCCCATCTTCCAGTATTTGTGATTCATTAAAATTCTAATATAAAAAAATAATTGTAATCAATAGATATATTCTTTCAGTACAAATGTTCAACCTTTCCAAATACATGCTGCATTATAATCATCAAAAACATTAAAGATATTACAAAGTGTTGGTAAAAATATTTAATTCATCTGAAACTCTTTGATGTTATAACAAGATGCTATAGGAATATCTTTATATGCTTTTTTTTTTGGGGGGGGGGGGGGGGGGGTAGGAAGGAAAAGTCATCAAAAATATGCAAATTATTCATATTTATTTAAACAAAAAACTTATTTCATTTTTTGTATGTATTATGTAAAATCACACTTTTTTTAATAGTGTTGTACAGTTCATGATATCCGGAGCTGATAAAACCAGATGCTACATATTTCCTCCATCAAAAAGAGACAGAGTAAACATATGATGCATGCTTGTTGATGGCGCTTACGCAAACATGTAATCACTTGCCATACTAATTGAAATGCCAAGATGCCGCTGGTTACATCGACGACGTGGCCATCATTATCTCACATGCTAGGACAGTGTGGCGACACGTTTTGCGTGGTGGTTTTCTCATAAGCCTTCCAGCGAATGATTATGTACAATGCGTATTTGTACCGTGAGATACATTCGGGCCGACAACCTGCGCTTGACATTATTTGGGTCCTTATTGGTGTTTTTTAAAAACATGCATTCTGTAACCGTGAAAAGATGAAGGGTGAGGTCAATTTCTTTTAAGAGGAAGTTAGGCTGTATTTATAACAGTCTTGCTAAAGAAAATTTACAGAACATTGAAATACCATTATTGAAAAGACAAGGATAATGTATAACTACTAAAGAAGACATCTACGATCTACGAGCTGGATTAAAGTACAGTAAAGTAAAGAAACAAAACTATATATCTGAGTTGGGGTACAAACTAATACATAAAGACATTAAAGGATTTTTTTTCTTTTCAAGTATGGTTTTGCAAATAAAGAAAGAGTATGAAGGGAAAACAAAGGTAAATTTTATGCTGAGCACATTAAATGATGACCATTGAATTAGAACTCTCCCATAGTTTTCTTTTAAAGCATACCAATATGTAACCATTTCAAGTTTCACTTCATTGTGGAGTGGAGCATTTATAAAGATAGAGATGTACAGGATAACACATTTACCCCATGAAAATAAATGTGAATGAACTTTTCTTAGATATGATTGAAATATCCTTCAATGAATATTAAATGTTTTTAAACACTTTCTCTCTATCTTTGCAGGTCCCCCTAAATTCATCTCAACCCCTCCAGACCATGTCGTCTTCCAAGAGAACGCAGAGGCGTCCCTCCAGTGCCAAGGTAGCGGTGTCCCCTTCCCCACCATCAAATGGTACAGGCAGGGTGAGCTGATCACATCCAACAGCCGGATCACTCTGTCGGGAGATACCATTACCATAAAGAGGGTGGTCCGAGGTGATGTGGGGACTTATTCCTGCGTTGCTGAGAACTCTGAGGGCAGCGTGATCAATGATACAAGATTTGTTGTCGAAGGTAATTTCTTCTTTCTGTCTTCATATTTCATCCTTTTTGTCAAAGAGGGGTAGTGTCTGAAAATTAAGTATTTTTAATGGGAGAAATATTTCAATTGTCATAACGTACCATATAAAATTATGCTACTTCATGAACTGCTGATAGATGGCTAAACCTATTATTAAAACATTAACAAATATCAATTTGAATTTCGTTTGTAATGATTGAGTGATTTCATGATACCCTCCCATGTAATCAACTACCGGTAATCACTAAAAATGTTGTTTATGTCACACTCATGTTTTCGATGAATGTGATAGATAATGAACCCTGCTGAAGATTGAAACAGTCCTCCAGTTTTGAAAAGCATGTAAACATGAAAATATCTCTGGAAAACTTTACATTTCTTTTATTTTCCTGAGATGTTTGCATTCTTTATAACCCTAGAGCCATTATATAGGATTGGGGATGATTTGGGCTTCCTATCCTTTATCGCTTCAGTGAAAAACATACATTGAAGATTGGGGTTATGGGCAATTTGTTTCCAGAACTTCCAAAGGAGCCATGAAAACAGATCCCACATGAAAATACTTATCATCAATGAGTTTGGATGCATTTATTACAAAATTACTAAACACAATAGGAGAGTCAATATTGCCTCAAAAGCAGCCCTTGAAAATCATCTTAATTTCTTCCTTCTATATACATAAAGAATACATTAAGAATACCGCACCTACAAATCAGAGAATTAAAATTGTTTTCTATTTCCGAGACTTCAAATTGAGGGCACCCATCGGACCGGGCAATGGGTTATAATCTGCTTAATAACTTCCAATATTAGGGTGTCCAACTTTAATGTCATTACCATACAAACAATGCAACACTAATTGTGGAGGCGTGAAGCTTGCGAGTCGGATAATGAATTTCGGTCACACATAATGACCATAGAATGATGATTTGCGTTGCATGTGTAATGGGGGAGCAAATGACTTTTTGTGGAGCGAAGTTCTCCGAGGATCATTAAACCTGAGCCAATCATAATCAGGGTTTCCCTTTTCCTCCATTTAATTTATGTTAAATTGCATTATAGCATTAAAACATCCAATTATGCAAGTGATCTTGTTTACAGTTGCACTGCATAGGTATGCATTTGATAGCAACTATTTGGCGATGATTCATTATTCGACATTGATCAATAAAATGCACCATTTGATATTGGATGATGTTGAATTAACTACCGGTATAGCTTCTGTTGTTTGTTTTGAGATATTGTTCATTCCAATAGGCCTAATTATTATTCTACTCTTTGTTTTAATTCTATTCATTTTTTGGTTTTTTGTTGTTTTTTGTTGGTTTTTATCTTCCATCACATTATATTTAGTATTGTGAATGAGTCATATCAATCAATCATCATTAATTACACTTAAATTGATTTAATGATATATATATTTTTGTTATTCAAAACTGTTATTGCTTCTTCATTTCAACAAGGAAATAACAGAAATACATTCATTGGTGTTTTACGAATTAATAACTGTCATAAATACATAAGCCAGAACCATAAATGTGAACAAAAATTGATGAAGGCAAACTAAAATGAGAACAGCCTTTTAAACTACACTATGGGTTTCCAATTTTGTAGATAAACATGAAGTTTCCCTTGACGTAAAGCAATAATTTGTTTAATTATAATGATTTAATGATATTTGACTTTGTAATCAGTTGAATATTTCAGGATTATTGGCAAAACTATCAGTCAAATGTATCCACCTACCAACAATATTGGTTTTAGTCAAGATTGCGATCATCCCCATTTCAAGTTGTATCTAATTATTAGTTCACAGAAAATAGGACTTTAATCAAAATGCATTACAAAAACTCCATCTGTTACTTAATGTATAAGGTCAATATTAACAAAAAAAATGTTTACATTATAAATTATTAATCTCTCAATATCATTTCATATTTTCCCATCCTCTCAAGTATTTTGTCCTTTCTACTAATTCTGAATATAGAGTGACAAATGATGTTCACCCTGATTAAATATCTTTACAAAATTTGGCTTCCTTATTCATCACTTTCTTTGTCCCCCAAAAAAATTAAATAAATAAAATAAAAATAAAAATGAAAAGGTTCAATTGAACCATTCATCCATGTATTGGCAAATCTGTCATGTTTTCATCAAATCAAAATCCATCAACATTTGGTGTGGTATTTATTTTATTCAGTCTGTTAGTATTTATCCAAACCATCTTTCATAGTCAGCTTCTTTATTCAAAGATAACCCAGATTGTTATCATTTATCTTCCCCTCCTGGTGCAGAATATGAATTACTAACAAAATGATTAAACCACAACATTTCTGCATAATCAAACAATTTATCTTGTGCCCAGATATCTGCCCAGTTTATAGTTCTAACTCTTCACAATTTTGAGGGATAACAATCCTCATTTTGTCATCCCAGTATGTTTTGTTCAAACGACCTGTTTGATTCAATGCATCTAGGTCTTATCGGTGATTCAAAATCTCATTGATTTATATTTTCATTTTCAGTTCCCTTATCGGGATCATTTATCAAAAAAACAGACTGATAACGATTCATTGTCATCTAAACCCACGTCTTCTTTCCGCAGTGTTTGCGCTATTGTTCCTTATCACACGCAAAATAAATCAGAGCTTTTTATTCACTGTTGAAGCTTTGACTTTGCTGAGTTGGTACAAACTTTTTGTGTTCTTTCCATATGAGTGATTATCCTCTTGTTTTTCCTCAATACGTTATAGATAATCATAAACAAAAACTGCACGACTAGTGACATATGGTCGGTCCGATCCTTCTATTCATCTCTTGTTGTTTAATGCATTGACTTTGAGGCTTATCAATGTAACCATCGAGAGAAGCGAAAGAAGAACTTGTGGAGCTTCTTTCTGGTGTTTGCGCCTAAAGAGTTCCCTGTAATTTGTATTGTTGCTACAACAAGAGATGAACTATATGGGATTCTCTTGGCAGTTCGTTGGTCTGAAGAAAAAGAAAAATTGTGCCTCGTTAGATACCGGTAGGTCTATACTGAATGGGTATCAGAGAAACATATAAAAAAGTGAGGCCATAGGATGGTTAGTTTTGTCACTCAAATTTCTTTTAAAAAGAGCCCATAAAATATTGTTGATGGGGTTTGCTTGCAACCTGTTAAATGACCACAATAATCTAGTCCATTTTTGGCTTACAGGTAATGCTTATAAAGTGTATTGCTTTACAGAAAAAAATATAAACTTCTGCATCATAAAGAATTAGTGAGATAGTAATTTTTTTGCAGCATAAAAGAATTTGCAAGATATTAAAAGCAGCAAGAAACTTGACTACTTTCAAAGATTCTGTGTTGTGATTCAACCATTTTGCAGCGTAAGACTTTTTGACCGATGTACCACTCAGAATTTTTTTTTAAATCTTATGTTTGCAAAAGTTTGTAGCTTTACAATGTTTTTTGGTTTTGCCTCTAAATGTGCCATGCAATGATGCTAAATTGAATTTCACTGTATTGTATGGATGTATTGGAACTTTGAAGTACACAATAAGTTTGTTGAACTTCACCTGTCATTGATTAATGCCAAACAATAGATACAGTAAGCTCGTATGTTGGAATTAAAAAGATATATGTGGGAATGAGATAGATAGTTGTAGGCGTTTTCCGATTGTTCTCTCTTTTGATATTGATGCGATACTGCAGCCAGATCAATGATGAAGTCGATAGTCATTGTTAGTCAATACTATAAGCATTGATTTATAACAATTTCATGTCACAATGAAAATAACAGAAATTAATCTAGAGGTGTATCTATAATAGAGGTTGGAGGTAATGTTATGAATATATTTTGACATGGTTTGTTCCTCTTTCTGTTTTGATATTAATGTTCAATCACTACAATATGCAATGTGTGCACTTCTCTTGAAAGAGGATAGAAACTAAGAATAGAATCAAAGGAGCATTGTTAACAAGATTTATTCTTGAAAAGGAAATTGAACATTTAGGTAGGATTATTCTCACATATATTCACACGATTAGAAGGAAAAGAGGGACAGAAACAAGAAGAAAAGAAGAAAATATATCCTGACGAGACTGTTGCAATGCTTGTAATTTTAATGATAAATACTCAAAAATATTAGCTTCATGGTCTAGATATGTACATGCATGTACAGTGTAAATGTAAAAACAATAACAACTGCGTAATTATTAAATCGTTAGCATAATGATTTCATGATGGATTGCTCTGATTATTTTTCCCGGAAAACTCATGTTTGGAATAACATTGCAACCAAATGTGCCTCATATACAGACATTTCCTCATTAACTAATAACTTTGCTGAATCAATGAGCATGAGTCATGATTTAATATAACCAATTTTTGTTATTCTTAGCCTCTTGCATACATGTACTGTAGATGTGACTCAAAGAGGGGGAGAGGGAAAGCACTGAACTGAAAATACATCACAATTTGTTCTTGTTGCACATACAGCTAGTGTCAATTACAATGTACATGTACATGTAGTACATTACATCATAGATTACATGTACATTACATCGTAGATTACATGTACATTACATCATAGATTATATGTTCATGTACTTTGAATAAGGATAATCCTTTGAATGAAAATAGGATATGCATAGAATAACATCGTCGGCGTTTACATGAACCGTCGAATCCGTCCACTGAATTCTAAATCTTACTTTCGAGAAAAACGCGTTTGA
The DNA here is from genome assembly GCF_000002235.5 of Strongylocentrotus purpuratus. Taxonomy (NCBI): domain Eukaryota; kingdom Metazoa; phylum Echinodermata; class Echinoidea; order Camarodonta; family Strongylocentrotidae; genus Strongylocentrotus; species Strongylocentrotus purpuratus. The sequence goes on from NW_022145594.1 coordinate 32,464,564, forward strand.
AAGTTTGACATTTTCCAACAGCGCTATAGCGCAATTTACGATAATTGCTATTGATAATTTTTAGATAGTGTGAATGCCTGAAACCAGCTTATAATCACCATATAAAAAACTAATCATAATTTTGAACGATCGTCGAGTAATGATAAAATAAGAATGATGATGTAATTCCGCACTACGCCTTTTCCACCGAAAGTGGCAAACGGAGCGCATTCGACGGTTCATAAAAACAGAAAGTGAATACGCGCAGCACAAAAGCGCTGAATGCGCATGGATTCGTCGGTTCATGCAACCGTTCTTGCTCGTTTAATACACGCGCCCAATGCGGGTCATCGAACTTTTAATGTTGAACTGTTCGAGCTTACCTATCGAGTAATTTGGTTTTGGCCTACTACTTTCATTTTTCTTAATGAGACTTTAATTGATAAATGAATAATTCAGGAAATATCAGGACTTCATAAACATTTCCTTAATATTGATCTCCCTTCAAATTTTGTTCCTTATAATATTGTTTGTTTCAATTTGTCTAATTAGCCACCCTACCTCCTCCCCCCCCCCCCCATCACATCTTGTTTCCCCAATCGTTTTCTATATAATTCATCTTTATATGGAGTTGAATTCAACCACTTATTGAATCATTGCATACTGCTTGGCCTCTCGATCATACCACTTCATTATTTTCTTTATCCTCTTTCTGATTTCTCTTTCACTTTTCTGAATCAATTTTCGCTCACACACCCTCGTAATTTGGGTATTTTCATGATATAATTCCATTTCCAACACTCCTACCTGATTGTATACCATCTCTCTTCAAAGACCTTGATTTATATGAACTAAATTTAACCATAAACTAAACACATTATTGATATCGGGCTTGACATTTATCATCTACTTCTAGTATAGGAAATAATCCTGAACTGAAGTTTAAGTTTGTAACCCCTTTTCCTTAAGTATGACAGGTAGATTACTACAATTATGTTGGAACATTGTATATGTTATCAAATAATAACTAAACACAACTAAATTATATTTTCACATCTAAACTTTATTTGACATAAATCTCAAACACACTAGATAAAGCTTATTTAATAATCAATTATCACAAATTACAACTCTTTGAGTAATAACAACTGTGGCATTGATACCACTGACGATTGTAGTGCGACATAATCTAAAACACATCATAATCCTATATATTTAGGTAAAGTAACAGGACAATTTTTGAGTGTTACACACATTTGATGAATAAAATAAATTCAATTCAAATCATGCGCCATTCAGTGTACTTATTTTCTTGGGCTACATCATGAATTCAGCACAAGTTACATAATATTATCATGAGATTCAAAACGATTTGAGTAAAGGTCAAATAAAGATCTACATTAAAGTGAACTGGTAACAATGTTCATGATTTCACAAGCAGTGAGCTGAAATAACAAGCAAGAAAGTTTAAGTTTTCCAGTTCAAATCAGCTGCTGACCTGGTATACTATACCTCATATTGTCCAATAGGTAATGCACAAGAATAATGGTTTTCATGAAACCATTTAACACTATTCACACATATATTTTAAAGGTAAAGACCAGTATTGGAAATGCCCCAATTTCAAAAAATGAAATGGAAGCTCTCATTACCAATCATGTGAAAGAATATGTTTTGACTAATACATGATGATAAATAATTTGCCGGGAAACCGCCTACTAATTCATATATTTGGTAAATTTGTTTCTCTCATGGTCTGTGAGAGATATAGGGTAGTCCCATATACATCTTTCTGTGTATAATGCTTGTAACTTTACGAAGAATGGGCCAAATTTCTTATCATTTTGATGATTCCAGAACCTTGCAGATGCTAGATGCTAGATGATCAACCTTTTCTGATTGATTCCACAACGTTTCTTTCACAATGCAATCGCATGACCATAACTGGTCTTTACCTTAAAGTGAAGACATGTTTTTTGAAATTATTTGTATTTACAGTGCGTTATTCCTTCATCAAAAGTTTTAGAAACAGTATCACGATTCCAAATACAGTGCCGCCAGTTCACTAATTGTTATTAAATGCCCCTTGTCAATGTACTAAATTTGTAATGCGCTTTTGGTAACTATGCCTTGAACTTGTACTGATCTTCAATACCTAATATAAATAACCACTTAAAGAGGTAATGTTCAACATAGTAAGGGCTCAACACGATGTATGATCATGAACCCAACACTATACATAAGCCCATTAAGCCGGCACCCATTGGCACCAAAACAAATTGAACATCCTTGCCCAACTGTCAGCTATTGTAGCTTTAACCAGATGTGACAGCTTGAAATATTCTATTTTACAATAGTGGGCAAATAGCAAAAGATAATCAAAATAACTTGGATATGAATCATAATTACAACATGCAAGCATGCTCCATCGTTGTAACCATAGAATCCTGAAAGGTTTTACATTCATTTGCATCTATTTATTGACAATTAAATTAGGCTGAATCTTTTATATTTTTCATTCATCACTTTGCTTTTTATAATTATGAAATTCTTAGTTTGAAATCTTGATGTTCTTACATCAATAATAATAATATTCTGCTTAAATAGCGCATGATACATCAATAAAACGATGTGTCTAAGCGCTTTACAGATATATATATATCATTACCTAGTCATCGGATTTAGGCTTGCCCGCACACAATGTATGCACGTTCTCCACTCCCTGGTGAGCATTCCGCCCAGTCCCCATTTTACAAACGCACACTTGCTCATCCAACTACATTAACTTTTGCATCCTACCGGGTACCCATTTAACACCTGGGTGGAGAGTGACAAATGTAGATTAACATCTCGCCAAAGGACATTAGTGCTGCAGCAGAACTTGAACCCTGTACCTTGTGATGTGCAGTCGGATGACTTATCCACTAGACCACAACACCTCTATGATGAAAGTAAAGTTGAGTTATCACATTCCTGGAATCTGGTGGTACATGTACAAGAGATTGCAGCACAAAGTAAGTTCAGGACATCTCCACCTGAAAATAAAATAAAAAGATATAGATATAGGCATAAATAATATAGACAAAAAATCAAACTGCATGTGATGTCTTGCCTGCACCTCGCAATTTGCCTATTAAGTATGAACACTACCAATTGATATCTAATGAGAAATTTGGTAGCATTCGGCCAAGTTGACTAAAAACAGGTGAAATGACCAACCACTGGATGGCAACACTATTCATTCACTAAAACATAATTGATTTTTGATCTTGGTGATGAAAGTCTTCCTCATAATTTTTGGGTGCAGGTTTAATGAAATTTGGACATATACTTTTGAAATGAGAATTTAACAAAAGGTTATTTTTTAAGCAAAATATAACACAAGTGACCATAATTTACCTTTGACCACGACCTTGGATATGAAAATTCTTCCACATAATCTACATGTATGATCCTTAAATATGACAAGTTTCATCAAATTTCTTCCACATAATAATAAGCCATTTTTGTAATGTAACCAAATTTAATGCATACATGTAAGTCTTTGTGAAGTGCCTCAATACCTGTTATTTCATTCACCTGAAAAGAATAATAGTATTTCAATAGACAGAATCCGAACTGAACACATTAGTTGTTGCCAGGTTGGACAAACATTATGGCTTGACCTACCTAGCAACACTAAATATATGCAGTTTGTCTTCTGACTATTGAAATACTATCATTCTTATAAGGTGAATGAAATAACTTGTACTGAGGCACTTCACAAAGACTTATGCATTAAATTTGGTTACATTACGAAAATGGCCTATTGCTATGTGCAATTTTCATCAAATTTGGACATAACCTTTTGAAATGAGAGTGATTTTGAATTTTTGATGCCGCGGTAGGAAAAAGCGGTACCTATGTCTCACTCTAGCTATGCAGACAAGACAAAAAAATCTTCAGAGAATCATGACAATTAAATAATGACTCTGTAAATCACTCTGCTATCACAATTATTCTTTTGTTGAACAAATAAGACATAAAGAAGACATAAAGAAGAAAAAAAGGTCAAACTGAATTACTTACCAGAATGCAGCTAAAGGTCATGCCAGGATTTATGCGAGAAACTTCCAACTATCTATTGCTGGAAAACAAATGAAAATTTTCAAAAAAAATTAATTATTTGCCAAGTTGACCCGGCCGGGTCTTGTCATAGATTACAGTTGAATTCATAAACATACCGTTTCACTGGTTCTGAGATAAAAATTGGATAACTCGTATAAAGTAATTCCATAAATTTCGCCTTTGGAAATACGTAATTTAAATTTTAAAAACTTTACATAGAAAAGAAATATGTATTTTTTTTCTTGTCTGATTTTTTATTTCAACTAGATCTAAATCAAGAAAAATGGGGGAGAAATTTTTTGTACCAGAACTTCCAGAAGTAGTACAAAATTGATAGCAATCGATCAATCTACCCCCATTGTGCGAGCTGTAAAAAGTACCTTCTACATGGGAAATGTTGGCAAAAGTCTGTTTTATTAAAGAATGACCCATACCAGACGGTTATTTCTGTCTAACCCAAACCATGCTAACCCAATCCTGACCTAAACTGAAGTAGTCTTGCATTCTTAATAATCACCAACCTAGACCGAAAAATCAGGTCAACGTCGTTATTGATAAGGACCGCTATTCATAAGGGCCGCTATTCATAAGGCTGCTTTTCATAATTTGAGAAAAGGGTTTCTATTCATAATACTAGAAAAGGGTCGCTATTCATAACACGACAAGAGGGTCGCTATTCATAACACAAAATGAGGGTCGCTACTCATAATACGGAATGAGGGCCGATCGCTATTCATCAGGATCATTATTCATAATCGAAGAAGAGGGTCACTATTTATAACACGAGAAGAGGGTCGCTATTCATAATACAAGAAGAGAGTCGCTATTCAGAAAACGAGGAGAGGATCGCTATTCATAAATTTTAATGAGGGTCGCTATTCATAATAGGAGAAGAGGGTCCCTATTCATACAAAAATGAAAGTCAGATAAGCAATAAACAAAATGATAATAAAAAAGCAAAATGGATAGGGGACACCCCACAACTGTGGCATGGGTGCAGGGGGGGGGGGGACGCCACATGGCCCCGAATATTTGTAGAAAATATTCATTGAAAACATACATTTTTTTTAAAAGAAAAAAAAGGCATGCCCCAATAAGATATGTGACCCATCATCCCGGGCCCTAGCCCCCTCCTGCACGATTCGGCCCACCCACCCTGAAGTTTTCCTTGGTACAAGTGCATATTGTCGACAATTCTCGTCCAAGTAGTTCATAGATGGCGTAGCCTGTGTGTGTTTCATTGGGGGAGGGGGTGGTGGGGGTGTAGCACCGTTGGCATCAAGGGGCTGATCTAACATGTCCCTAATCCTCAGCAAAGGAAGGAAGCGACAGAGAGGGGGTTATAGGGACTTAAGTTGTATACTATATTCAAGCTTTTCGTAAATAAACAATATTACAAGTAAGGAGGATTTTCAAGATTTTAAGCCATATAAGATACGATTTTGTGACCTTAAGGCATTATGGGAACGGTGGCCTCCCCTGTATCATGTCTTTTTAAAAGTATATTTTTCTTTTCAGCTTTGATAATTATATAGACATCCCCATAATTTAGCTAATATATTTCCCCAGCTTCAGTGGGGACAAGAGAAAGGAAAACAAAACACACCCATAATCCTATCGTAATTTGTCCCCTTTGTGGGAAATCTTGCTCCCCCTACCCCCCCCCCCCCCCTCAAATGAGAGTCAAACTTATGAACATTTATTTTGGTGACAATTAAGACGATACATTTTACAATGAAACCACCTCAGCCCCCCCCACCCCCCCCCCCCCAAAAAAAAAAAAAAAAAAAAAAAAAAAATATATATATATATATAAATGTCCAATATCTGACTGTCCAAGTCGTCATCATATAGGCGTAGGCGGCATGGGGGTGGAGGGTGGGGCTGGATATTTCATAATTAAAATTAAAATTTAATCGATTTAAAAAGAATTTGTGAATGTATGGAGAGAAAAGGTGAGTAGATCTACACAAATCACAGACCAATTAAGACTGTTGCAGTTTGTCTCAGTATCATCAGGACAGAGCCATTACCAATACCAGCCAGGCCCCTATTTCTATTAGTTATTAGCGTTCCCGCAGAGAAATTGTACCCATGACATTGTGCACAGAAATTTTGGAATAGAATACTCATCTTTCTATTACAATAATATCAAAACAAAACAAAAGGCAAGGGATTCAAAAAATGAATGGTGCCACAATTATTTGCATACTAAGTTAACTAGCACTAACAGTAGTTAGATCTAAAGCTAGACAAAATCTAGTCACTAATTTCAAAGTTAAACTCATAGTCTTAAAGCACCCTGACACTTCCACGATATTGGTTTGCGCATGGTTTGCCCATGGTTTCATGTCACGTTTTTGCCATAACAGGAAGCGTTTGCGGAACATGCTGGGGGATGATCGAGGCTATATGCGGGACTAAGCTTGAAATTTGTGGCAGAATTTTCAAAATGTTTAAAATTTTGGCACAACAAATTTGGTGGACGTCTTTCGCGAACACTTCAGGAATTATGAGTATTCTATACGTATTCTACCTGTGTCCATACTGACTGGTGCGTGCCAATGCCCGAGTGACACGCATGTTTACGACTAGTTCACGATGGATTTACGAATAAATTGCTCATAATTTGTGCATCGGCTGCGGATACTTCCCGCAGTTTTCACATTACTTGCACACTGTCTACGCACAGAAAATTAAGGAAAACAGGAAAAGAAAAAGTGACCGCTGAAAGCATCTTCTCCTTCTTCTTCAAGATAATCTGCCTCCTTCAATACTGAAGATTCTTGCAGATGCCGTATACTCGGCCTGATTGGGGTGTGCAGGTGGACCATTACACCGGTGTTTCCCCCTACTCTTATACGAAAAGTGCATGGGTTCTTAACGTGCATGGGTGGTGACTCTTTGTACACGGGACCTCCATTTAACATCCTATCCGAAGAACGGAGTGTTTTCCACTTGACATAACCTGCGTCTATGAACAAGGGAAGGGGCCCTTTAACACACAATGCAGACATCAGTCATCCGCCTCGGCGGGAGTCGAACCAGGGATCTTTGGTTCGACAGGCAGATGCTTTACCGATTGAGCCAACTCGCCTCCTCACTGCACTGCTTGAATATTAATGGCGTGAACAATATTTAAGTATGGCGTATATGCAGGAATAAAAATTTGTGGAAGTTTCAGGGTGGCTAAACTCTTATTTGACTTAGTCTAAACTCTAGTTTAAAATAAAATGAATAGTAGTCTAGAATCTAGTGAGTGACAACCATGACCATGCAACACCATGCATGCATGCATGCATAGATCTAGATCTAGATCTACAGTACACGCCGAAAATCTCCGCAACACGATTTACACGATTCAAAATTTACACGATTCGACTGCTCGCGGGAATCGTGTAACCATTTATTTTTACACGATTCGTTTTTTGCCAATGAAGCGAAATTTGAATCGTGTAAACGTGTAATCGTGTAAAATTACACGATTCCTCAATTCAGGTCGAATCGTGTAATCGTGTAATCTGCCCGCCGAAAATCTCCGCAACACGATTACACGATTCAAAATTTACACGATTCGATTGCTCGCTGGAATTGTGTTACAATTTATTTTCAGTGGTGATGGTGAGCAGGTTAAGGACGTCTAGTTCAGTAAAAGCAAGAAGTTACTTCTTGGTTGAACGAGGACAACGTGGACGATACGAGGGGATAGCGAAGATTACGCTTTCTTTCTCTTGTATATATTTTTAATTGCAGTGTCTTGTCTCTAGTTTTATTATAGAATGTTTGAAAGTTAAAAAAATCAGTCCACTTCCCGAAAAGCACTCTCGGATTTAATCCTCGGTGAGAAAAAAGAAAAAAGCGATGAACGACGAAGGAAGGGGGCAATTTTGTTATTCCTAAGTTGTAAATAAGTAAAAATGATTACAACATGTAAAGGAGGGCTAACATAATTAAGTATGTTGTGATACTCTTACATTACAAGGCTGTACCAATTAGAATTACGGTTCACCAGCTCATTCGTTACTATGAATATCGTTATACTTTTTTTTATTCAATCATTATCCATTTTACAAACCTGGTTTGTAAAAACGCGTCATATGACGCACGAAAACCAAGGTTTGTCGACAAACCTCCTTTGTGAATTCGGGCCTTAGACTTTGATCACTTATTGCTTTTTTAGCGTTCCTCATTTTCGTAAATTACCTTTTACAACATTGCATTATTCAGCTATATGTATAAAGAGCTACGGTCAAGGCTTAAGGGCACACTTCCTGTCACATACAAAAGAAGCTTACTCTGAATGTGGCCTGCCATTGACCCTCGCCGGGGACAAAGGCCGTTGCCCTAGCTACAGGCAGAGATCCTTACATAATACATATTGTTCAGGGGGTTCCCCTCGAACATAGGATCCCCCTGGACAAAAGGTATTACATGACTGTACGTAAGTATGTAAGCCACTGGCTACAGAGTGTAGGGAACAGTTGCAAGCCGAGAATGAATAGAATAAGTGAATGGCCAACTGTCTTTGAGTTACGTTTAGCTAGCGGCACAGTGTCCCCCCACTTTTTCAAGTTCCCCCAAAGTGCCCCTTTGTATGTAGGAAAAGTACCTATTTTACTTTGACAAGTGTCCCTATTAATTTGTAAAAGTGCCCCTTCCCCTTTTCAACTCTGATAAGTGCTCCTTTTCTTTTGACACACACCCTTTTCCTTCGACGAGTTCCTATATTCCTTTACAATAAGTGTCCATTTTCCATTCTCATTAGTGTCCTTTTAATCTCTAGTAAGTATCCCTCTTTAAGTACGAGAAGTGCCCCTCTTCACTTTTGATAAATGCCCCCATCAACTCCGATAAATGCCCCTATTAAAATCTGATCGGTGCCCCTTTTCTTTCAACTAAAGCTTTTTTTTTTATCTCTCTCTCTCTCTCTCACTCTCTCTCTTTCTTTCAATATCTTTCCATTCCCCCATATCTTTCTCGCCTCTCTTTCCCTCATTATGTTCCCCTCTTACCTTATTAATTTGTCTCTTTTCCTCTCTGTTTCATAGCCTTCTCATTTCTGTTAATTTTACTAGGTTTCGCCCTTCTTTTTTTTATCACTCTATTTCACTCTTTCTTTTCTTCCGGTCAACTTTTTAGTTTTCCCTAATTTTTTCTCTCTTTTTTTCTGTTTATTTTTATCGTGCCTTTCAATCCTCATTTTCCTTTTATATGTTCCCTTCTCCTCGTAGCTATCTTTTTTCCTTTACTATTTCATCTATCATGTCTTCCTGTTTCTGACGTTTTCCTACCTTGTCTCACGGATTAGTATATGATACATGTTAGTGGAAAGTGCTAAGGTTTATACACGAATATAAAGTACAGTAATTAACTGATGTACACTGAAGGTAAGTTGTGTATAAAGCAATTGGTGTAAGCAGGATAAGATTCAACGATTGTTGCAGCTTGTCGCATCGTTCTATCAATGCCCTTATACCCTAATAACTATTTACACGATTACACGATTCAGAGCGACATTCTTCAATCGTGTAAATTTACACGATTACACAGTTACACGATTGTTACATCTGGTCGAATCATCCCACCAATGCACTTAACTATTTACACGATTACACGATTCAGAGCGACATTCTTCAATCGTGTAAATTTACACGATTACACAGTTACACGATTCAGGTGAATCGTGTAAACCCTGTAATCCTAAAAATAAATCGTGTAATCGTGTTGCGGAGATTTTCGGCGTGTACTGTAGGTCTAGGCCTAGTACAATTAATTTCAACAGTTAATAGTCTACCCATATTTTTAAAAAAATAGGGAAATGACAACACATTAGACTTAGATTTAAGATTCATAGTACGAACAATCGTCCGTCTCGACTTGGACCTATATTGTCCATTGTCCATTGAAATTGATTTTATCTAAATCTCTAGATTTACTAACATTTAAATCAACAGGTGGGACAATCAGAGTTTTGAGTTCGAAATATCTGCTTAAATGTGTTATAAATTGGTATAATTTAAGCAGCGACTTCAGATTTTCATCAAATTCATGCATCTAATCTCATAAAAGTCCAACTAGGTACACGAAACACAGTTTACTTACCAATTTTTACATCCCGTTCAGACGATGCTACAGATTCGACGGTTCATCGTCTGCTAGAATTGAAGGAGGGCGGGTTTCATGAACCGTCGAATGCGGATTCGTCGGTTCATGCAAACGCTCCGCGCAACGTTTCGTTTTTAGTAAAAATATAAATATGTTTTTGTCAAAAAATATCTCAAATCAGCATCTGAAAATTTGTCAGTAGAAAGATTTCATAACAATCAACACAATTATGGAAAAAAAAATATTTTGAAAAATTTGCCAAAAATCGACGGATTCGACGGTTCATGTAAACGCCGACGACATATGGAGCTTGTGTATACCTCTTCAAGAAATATCTTTTAAAAATATTTACAAGTATGAAGGATATTTAATCCAATATTCCTGAATAAGATGTATTTTGTTTTTGTTGTTGGTCATGAAAGCTCTTACTTTATGCATGGCTTATTTATCAGTAATAAGTCAAAAAAATAAGAAGTAGAAGAAGGAGACAGAGAGGAGTTGGAGATTAGAAAGGATGAGCTTTAGTTGGGCTTGAGCAGCTATGTGCAACCTCTATTTAGGAATGGGTAATTAGTTCACCAGATCAACCTGCCAAAAACAAGAGACGGAGTCGTATGATAATGGCATGCTTGTTACTAATTAAACTTCACACTTCATGAAACACATCATCTCTCATTAAAATGTCTGTCAACCTGATTACTTCTGCATATTTTATCAGTGTTTTTTCATGTTCTTCAGAGACAAGCACATTTTAATGTGATGAGTGATATGAATTTAATGATTTTGTGAACATTGTATTAATTGAAAGATAAATTGGAAGTGACGTTGAGAAATGAGACATACTTTCCAATCAGTGTCAGAGACAAATGAGAAACGGGTTCCCTCAAGGAATTGTGTTCACTTGAACATACAAATTGATGCATAGAAATGTTTTCCCATGTGTACATGTCAAGTGAGAAATATAGATAGGGTTTAAAACTGATTTTCCTCCAAGAGTCTTAAAATGCCCCATTTAAAAACTGCCTGATAAAATCATCTTCCATCAACGTTGGATCACTTATCATGACATTTGTATAATATAGACATTACAGGCTTAAATGTAACATTTAAACATGTTAAAAATATTGATTACGCTATCGTGTACATTTGTATTTGTTTGTACAGTTATCCAAAGACAAGGCCGTCATCCTGGGTCAATCTGATAATCAGTTACCTCCAGCTTCGAGGCCCCGTCAATTTTTATTCCCTTGCAAAGCCTTCTTTTATAAACTAAACATTATTTCTCTCTCTCTCTTTTTATTTGCATTTTTAGGGCCACCATACATCTTCGTCCCTCCCCAAGACACGTCTGTCACCCTCGGCCAGTCGGCTACCCTCAGCTGCGAGGCCCTGTCGTCCCCTGACAATCTCACCCAGCAGTGGTTCTACGAGGGACTCCTGGTCCAGGACGTGGAGCAGCTCCAGCGGAGGGTGACGGTCTCCGCCCCCCTAGGGGAGCTCCTCATCAGGGGGACAGAGAGGGGGGACAGGGGGACCTACTCATGCACCCCTACCAACGGACTCGGGACCCCGCCCACTGCCAGTGCCTTTCTAGATGTGCAATGTGAGTATCAATGCAGTTGTATTAAAGCCCATCTGTACTAGTTTGGCTAGAAGGGATTAGACCACCCAGGAAGGTCACTGACAGGTGGTTATCTCATCAACTTAGCTCTCAATTAACATAAGAAAAAGAGAATCATGGGGACCAATGGACACTGATTAGGCATTGTTTTCTATATAGAGGGAGCAAGCAGCTGCAAGTGGTATAGTGGGTTTGAGTCAAGGGGTTTATGGGCTCTATAAACAACCAAAACAACCAAACCCAACTTGATGGAGTAGGAGGTGGGAGGGGGGGGGGGAACAGATGATAAACATTATTTGTAGAAGGTCCTAGGTCCTAATGATGAAAATTTCACATTGATGTACATGTTAATGGATCCGTTGATGAAAATGTGGAAATCATTGTTATTATGATATCTCTCTTCGAACAAGCTAGTTCTCAATAATGAACAGAACCACTTAATAGGATAAGCCCAGGATACATTGTATTTTTAATACAAGTTTAATAGAAAATTTTGAGGTCTCATTGCGACCTAGATATTATTTCTGAATGATTATGAAAATTATTAAGTACAGTGACCCTTTCGCCTCCTTCAAATTCATTCAAAAATTGCAACCTGTTTAAGGCATGAGAATATTCCAGAATGGTTTTAATTATTCTGCAGTAATTCAGATATGAAAAGTACACTGTCTATGAAGAATCTGTGATGCTTGAATTTGTAGTGATTATTTTTATAATGCTCATTACTCGAAGAAAGTACAAATGTTACAACGACCTGTTTTGGAGAGCAATTTTCCATCGGCTCGCTTCATTCTTAGTCACACTTTGCTCATTATCTTGTAATGACTCTCGACGAACAAGCCGGCAGTTAATGACTTTGCCATGCTCCCCGCTTTTCATTCTCCAGATGCTGCCCAAGTAGTTTCCATGCCAACCGAAGTGTATGCAACTCGAGGAGAGGATGCGATCATCCCGTGCAATACCAGTTCCAACCCCGCCCTTCTCTACGCCATATGGAGGAAAGATGAGGCGGAGCTTCGAATCACTCAGACCAATAGGTCGGTATCCAAAAATCCAGACATATTTAAAACTTACATTTTGCCAGAAAAGTTTATATTTAAACCAGAAATTAATACCAGGAAATGGGAGGAGCATATGTATATGTGTGCGAAAGACATCAGCGGTGGTGTTGACAGAGTCGCTGCTGTCGGCTTGGTAAAGATTATCTGAATTGATGAAAAATTGGAACAAGTTTATGCACGCTGTGAAAGTTGTTCTCAGAACAACAGATTAGTCCCAGAAAAATTGAAGATGATAATGGGGCAACTTGAAAATGAAGAGAGAGGAAGGTTTACTATAGTGACATAAAGGGAAAGGTAAACAATTATCTGTAAAAATAGGAATCGAGTGATCAGGGGCCATTTTCTGATTTCTTTGTACCAGTATTCTTTATGTTTAATAGGGAAAAGGGTGTTAATTGTCATAAAAAACTGAATCTGCATGAACTGAACACCTATCATTGGTGCTTGCATGGATGTTTCTTTTATAAAATGAAACCAATAACTTGTCCTGATTTTGATTTTGTATTTATTTATTTGTTATTTATTTATTGATTTGATTTATTTAAACAGGGTGACTCTCTCAGTATCAAAACAGTTTTCCTGAGAGGCCCTGTACAAATTAAAGGTTACAAATACAGAGGAAATTGATCACAGTTTAAATACATAATACCATATCAGGGATTATTTGTTTTGAAAAAGAAAAAGAAAGTAGATATTTGATAATTAACATTGTTTTACTAAAACATAAAATAATTTTTAAAATACCATTCCTAAGGTGTAAAATTACTTGCATGAATTAGATTTTTGAGGCACAACTGTGACTGGAGTTAAACTGATGAAAGATGATTCATTGGTCATATAACTCTGATATCAATATTGTAGGGGCCTTGTGCCAAGCGTACAAATTAAAATGTCTGAAGAAAAAAATTGTATCACCTTTTCATTGTCTCTTCGAATTTTTGATGATTCTATCTTTAGGTATTCAATAACCGAAGAAGGTTCGCTTGTATTAGGGGTTGCAACACTCAACGACCAAGGCTCCTATACCTGTACACCATACAATGACCTTGGTACAGCGGGTCAATCTACTCCAACTCGTCTGATTGTAATAGGCAAGTTTTTTTGTTGTCCTGTCCGATATGTTAATGAAATTACAATATCTTTCATTTTGTTTATCTTACATTTACAGTTATATCAAATTTGTGCTACACTTGTATTGACTACTTGTGTCTGTAGGCTCTTTCACCTTTGTTCATCCCATGTAAAATTGTAATTACTGGTACCATTTTTTTTCTCTCTCTCTCTCTCTCTCTCTCTCTTTCTTTTTCTCTTTCTCTACATTTCTTTTGCTTTCACTGTATGTCTGTTATGCTGTTTCTACACTCCCCCTTCTCTCTCTCTCTCTCTCTCTCTAAGTTTTTTTTTGCTTTCACTGTATGTCTGTCATGCTGTTTCTACACTCCCCCTTCTCTCTCTCTCTCTCTCTCTACGTTTTTTTTTTGCTTTCACTGTATGTCTGTCATGCTGTTTCTACAATCCCCCTTCTCTCTCTCTCTCTTTCTTTCTCTATGTCTCTTTGGCTTTCACTGTATGTCTGTCTTTCTGTTTCTACACTCCCCCTTCTCTCTCTCTCTCTCTCTCTCTCTCTCTCTTTTGCTCTCTCTCCTGCTTTTTCTTGCTTTCCTAAATGCCTTTGCTTCTTGTGACATACCTTTTACCATGATCTTTTACGCTAATTTTTGTACAATATTGGTAGTTGCCTTCAGGATTAACAAACGTATTCTTGTTTTGCTATAATGTATACCATTCCAGATATTTTTAGGCTTTTAAAGCTTAGTGCTTGGACATGATCACCTAGACTAGTCCTAAAAGATATTTTGCAACATATTGCCAACTCTGTTTCTCTTTTGTCTTGTCCAGATCCACCAGAATTCAGTATTCAACCCGAGCCGATGTATGAGAAGTCTGTGGATGACTCAGTGTCCATGCCATGCACAGCTACAGAGAGTGCAGTGGACACTACGCTAACATGGAGAAAGGTAGGATTGATCTGTTTCTCTCTCTCTGTCTGTCTGTCTCTTTCTATCTCTCTCTCTCTCTCTCACTCTGTGTCTCTATCTTTCTGTCTGTCTCTCTGTCTCTCTTTCTCTGTCTCTCTCTCTCTCTCTCTCTTTGTCTTTCTCTCACTCTATCTCTCTCTGTCTCTTTCTATTTTTCTCTTTCTATCTCTCTCTCTAACTCTGACTCTCTCTCTCTCACTCTCTTTCTCTGTCTGTCTGTCTGTCTGTCTCTCTCTTTGTCTCTCTGTCTCACTCTATCTCTCTCTGTCTCTTTCTATTTTTCTCTTTCTATCTCTCTCTCTCACTCTGACTCTCTCTCTCTCTCTGTCTCTGTCTGTCTCTCTCCCTCTCTCTCTTTCACTGTCTCTCTCTATGTCTGTTTGTCTCTCTCTCTCTCTCTCTCTTTGTCTCTCTCTCACTCTGTCTCTCTCTCACTCTATCTCTCTCTCTCTGTCTGTCTCTTTCTATCTCTCTCTGTATGTATGTCTGTCTGTCTCTCTCTCTCTCTCTGTCTCTCTTGATCTTTCTCACTATTAATATTACCCTTTGTCTGCCACTCTCCCTTTTCATGTTTGTCCTTTTACTGTTCTGCCAGCTTTTTCATTTTTATTTTTCAATAACTATTATACATATGTTTTTAATAATGATTGTGCAAGAAATGAATTATCTCTTTCTTGAGCACATTCGCCCGAATTCACAAAGGAAGTTATTTAATCCATGGTTTAAATCTTCATTTACATAACCCATGGTCTAAAATTAGCGCAAAATAAGCGCAACACAGTCAAGAGGTCCAATATTAGACTCGCGCAAGGCAAGGTATGCTTATTTTGCGCTAATTTTTAAACCATGGGTTATGTTAATGAGGTTTTAAACCATGGTTTAAAGGGGAAGTCCACCCTGAAATTAAGTTAGTTTTAATAGGAGTAGAAAAATGAGAGAAACAAGTCGGTGAAAGTTTGAGCAAATTCCGATTAAAAATAAGGAAGTTAGGAATTTTGAAGTTGTGATCAATCAAACACAAATTGGCAACTCTATGACGTATCATGCGAGCTCAACTTCCATTTGCTCAGTACTAAAAAAATCTAAAATTTTCATTTTCCCTCAATAAAAATTTCAACCATACATGCACCCTAAATATAATAATTGCAAATATGTTTCTATACTCCCCCTGCAAGGAACAAATATATATTCCGTCATCAATAACGAAGAAAACATGATTTTATGGAATATTATGCACAAAGCAAATGAAGGAGAGCTCGTATAATAAGTCACAGAGTTGCCGATTTGTATTTGATTGATCACAACTTCAATAATTCATAACTTTCTTATTTTCATTCAGAATTTGCTCAAACTTTCACTCACCTGATTTTCTTATTATTCTGCCTCTATCGAAACAAACTTATTTTAGGGGTGGACTTTCCCTTCAAGTTTTAAAAACCTCCTTTGTAAATTTGACCTGTTGTGTAAATATAAGGTTTTTTTTTATGATGACATCTGTTATATTTATGGATTTAATTTTTGCTTCATTGTTCAGGTGAATGGAGACCTTTCTATCCGAGCGTTCATCACGGAGAATGGTCTAGACATCATGAAGATAAGCAAAGAAGACCATGGAACCTACGAATGCATGGCAACCAATCAGGTTGCCACGGTGATAGCATCAGCAGATCTTATCGTCTCTCGTAAGTTTCATCATGGCACATGTCCTTGTAGGATGTTTGAATGCTCTTTGAAATACTGCTATGAATGTGTAACTATGTCTTTGAGTTATCACATTGATGTGAATTCATATAACTACTGGGGTATGTCTATATACTACTAGCAAAACATATGAGCAGATAATGGTTTAACCTTTGAAAATGGGAAACCATACAACTGGAAATTCTTGACTGAATATATTTTTTGATCCATGTTGTTTATCATATCTTTTTTCGAGAGCCAGAAGGGAAGTAACTTGTTATATTTGGTATTATTTACCTTTTTTCCTTTTCTTCTCAGACTTCAAGCCAAAAGCTCTCAATAGCTCTCAATGATATGACCCAACCCCCCCCCCCCCCCAAAAAAAAAAAAAAAAAAAAAATTGTATATATATATTTTATGTGTTCTCAAACAATTTTTTTTAAACACAGATGCAGTTAAGAAGTGTGTCAGTTGAAGCATACATGTACATGGAGTCAACATTGAGAAGACATGTATCTTTATACTTTGCTTTTCCATTTTTCCCCATTTTACATTTGTCACAGCTACAAGCCCACATACTCCTACCAACGTTGCCGTGGTAACCAGCTCAACATCCGCATACATCTCATGGGAGGCTGGCTATGATGGCGGAGGGACACAGACATTTGCAATCAGGTTAGTGTTTTGTTATTTTCTGTAGCATGGTGATAGCAGAGAGCTCTGCACAGAGAGAGAGAGAGAGACAGACAGAGAGAGACAGAGAGTCAGAGAGACAGATAGAGAGAGACAGACAGACAGACATAGAGACAGACAGACAGACAGAGAAAGAGACAGACATAGAGACAGAGAGAGACAGACAGACAGACATAGAGTCAGAGAGACAGATAGAGAGAGAAAGACAGACAGACAGACATAGAGACAGACAGACAGACAGAGAGACAGACAGAGAGAGAAAATGACAGACAGACATAGAGACACAGAGAGACAGACAGACAGAGACAGACAGAAAGACAGACAGACAGACATACAGACATAGAGTCAGAGAGACAGATAGAGAGAGAGAGAGACAGACAGACATAGAGACAGACAGACAGACAGAGAGACAGACAGAGAGAGAAAAAGACAGACAGACATAGAGACACCGAGAGACAGACAGACAGAGACAGACAGAAAGAGAGACAGACAGACAGACAGACAGACATAGAGTCAGAGAGAGAGAGAGAGAGAGGGACATAGAAACAGACATAGAGATAGAAAGACAGAGAGAGAGAGAGAGACAGAGAGAAAGAGATACATACATAGAGAGATACAGAAAGACAGACAGACAGACAAACAGATATAGAGACAGAGAGAGAAGAATGAAAGAATTGGGACATACCGTAGGAGGATGCAAAAAGGCCATATGCATTGATAGATATATACAATAACCTAAAAGCATCCACTTTTCTTTCTTCTAATGATGAACAATATGTTAATGGTTTTGTACTACATAACTTAGATTAAATGGAATCGTGCACTTTTGTTCATCTCCTGCACTTTCCTCATCTCCCCCTTCATCTAGGTACCGACCCATGGGTACCACTGCTGGTCTCTGGACCACCATCCACCCCATCCCAGCTACATACATGTCCATGCTGATGTACAGTCTCACACCCAGTACGGTGTATGAGTTTACAGTGACAGCCAGCAATGATCTGGGTGCGAGCGAGCCCAGTGATACTGTGACTGCTACAACCAAAGGTAAGGGTGATGCCACCGCCCCCCCCCCCCCCCACTGAGTGTTATTTAGGGTACTCATATGCGTGTTCTCAGCACCTTCCCCCCCCCCCCCCCCCTTTCAGCAAAAGTCCAGTGTGTAAAGTCAATACGGGTAGACCTTTCTCTTTTGTTACGAGCCAGAAATTTTGGGAACACGCATGGTATCCCTCCGTTCCCGGAGTGGGGGGGGGGGGGGGCGGGGGGCGGGGGGTGATGGTGATGGTTGTGATGATGATGATGATGATGATGATGAGGATGGTGATGATGATGGTGATGGTGATGATGATATTGGTGATAATGATGATGATGATGATGATGATGGTGGTGGTGGTGGTGGTGGTGGTGGTGGTGGTGATGGTGGTGGTGGTGATGGTGATGATTGGTGATGATGATGATGTTGATTATGATGATGATGAGAATGATGATTGATATAAATTTCTGAGGTGATAATAGCATCTCTGGTCCTAGAAACAAGGGGGACAATCTCTTTCACTGTGATAAAGATCCTCTTGATGAATACAAGACTGATAATGATGTATTAATAATGATGATGAGAATAATTTAGATATGTCTTCTTATTTCAGATCCTGCTCCCTTCGTTCATCCTACCGATTCTACAGGTGCTACAGTAGTCCCTCCACCAGAAGGTATGTCATGCTGCTTGTGTAGAAATTGTGTAAAAATGTTTAGTGTTACTTTTCATAGAATGCTTTTCTGCAAGACTCGGCTTCAATCATTTTGTGTAATTGATTTGTCATATTACTTTCAGGTTTTACAAATTTAGATATTGCCTAGGAAGATTTGTTTTCTTTAGCTTTGATATTGATGCCAAATTGTGGGGCAGTCATGCACTACATGTATAGCACAGAGAAGCGACCGGAATACCCTGTTTTTCTGGGAACTGCACATAACCTTTTCTTGATTTTGTAGCAAACAACTGAAAGTGAGTAAGATTTTGTTAAATACATGTTGAGGTATAGATTACACCATATATCATCATATTATTTGAATTAAATGATATAAATAAAACCCTCTCTTTTTTTCTTTTTTTAAAGATATTAAGCCATCCCCACCCCAAAACGTGACCCTGACGACCGGGGAGGATGGCCTCTACCTCTCCTGGCTTCCCCCATCCCGCTGGTCCGACTACGTGGACCACTACGCCATCGAGTACCGCATCGTTGGACCGTGGCTTATCCTTGAGGATAGGATCAGTGTGGACGACACCCAGGTGCTTCTCAGGAATCTCCAACCGAACAAGACGTATGATTTCCGTGTGTTTGCATTCACGGTGGCCACCTTCAGCGATCCGAGTATGATAGTGGTGGGCGATACTAGAGGTAAGATGGCTGTCATTTTGGAACATAGCTAGTTTTTATCTTTGAAACTTGGAAAAGTGTATAAATTTAAAGCTTGTTACAAAGAGAGATACATTAAGTGCGACGTTACATTAAAACAAAGGATAAGAAACCCATGTTTGACTCTTCATTTATTATACATCAGGGGTAATAATTCCCAAAGCTCTTTTGAAGCGCATAGAGACGTCATAATGTTATATGCACAATACAACAAATTTCAAAATTATAAGTTGTTCTCTTCCCTAGTGGCACCGAAGGATCAATAAAACTAGAATTTCTTTTTTATGCAAGATACAAGATTGTAGCCTAGGCAATACTACCTATGTTTCACTTCCAAGAGACTTCATAGTTAAACCTCGAAACATATATCAACTGAGGATTGCTTGGACATTCCAATAACCTGCTGAGAATTCTCTCTATATCCATCAGATCTTGGTGTCTACATCCCGACTCCGACCTTCCAGCCGAGATCATCGACCCCGGGCATAATCGCCGGGGTGATCGGCGGTCTCTGCTTCCTCCTCATCGCTCTCCTCCTCTTCACCATGGCCATCATCATCTCTCATCGGAAGAAGGAGAAGAAGAAGCGCTATTTTTTCAGTAAGTTTTTCTTCCTCCTGTGTACTTATAGGCAGATGACGGTTTTGCCATTGTTTTATGTCGTTGGCATTCTAACATACATTTATTCATGTAATGTTAAGACAGAGTATGATTTACATGTATGGAGTGGACATCATGAATCATATTAACAGAAGCGTGTTTAACATGTTGAAATATGTTAAATTTGTTGCAAATTTGAAGTCTTACTGTTTAACTTGAGTTGTAGTATTTAATTATGCACAATCAGACTATGTGACTTCTGGGACTTTCCCCCTATCATCTGCAAAGAGCCTGATGGGAATTAACTAATTTGTTCATTGTTGAATGGATTTATATTTTGTTTGAATGTTTGAGAACATGGTGCATAGTTTTAAATGGTGGATAACATGAATTGAATAAAAATTTCATAGTTAAATATTGTATTATGTTTGACTCCAAGTTTTAAAGTTATCATTAACCTATGTTCTGAAGATTCAATATAATGTTTTACATTTAACATGTACATGGCTTTATATCGAGAATGTACGTTGAATGTTTGTAGTGTCTGTGCATGTTGCATTTTGTTTTGATTGGAATGTGTTCTTTTGTGTTCCCTCCTTAGCTGCTAATGGGGGCCACGTGGAAGCCCAGCCCCATCCTCCTCCCAATAATGCCAAGTAAGTTGCGTTTCTACTAATCTTATGAATTTTGTATGCTGCTAGATATGGGGGTGTTTCACAAAGATTCTAAGTTGGACTTAAAAGTTATGGAGAGCCATTTGTAGCCTTAAAAAAAAGTATATTCAAAAGCGAAAATTCAAGTATTTTAGACTTTTTATAAATTCCACATGAAGACCATAAAATCTCCTTGTTAATATGAAATATGAATGAATTGTAACAACATATTATGCCTTCTAAATTAACTTTTAAAAAAAATTCATAGATGCTAACAGCCTTCCATAACTGTTAAGTCCAACTTAGAGATAAGTTCAACTTAGGATCTTTGTGAAACACCCCCATGGTTATTCAGTTATTTGTTGACAGATTTGTTCCTAATAATAACACTTTGATAATAATCTTGTATGTTTGGAGCCAGAAGGGCGTGAACTCTGTGATGTCAGTTGGCTCCAGACAAACGATTTCTTGATGTACAATATTATACATGTATGTATGCTTGTATCCCTCTTTTTTAAGCCTGGATTTTGCGGACCAGATATGATTGCATTTCTTCACGTATATTATTCTATTCATATCAGTACCGAACTTCTGTTCCTTCATTTCACAAATATGTGGGGTACTATTCCATGAGTATGACATCAATCAAACTAGACTTTAATACTCAAAGTTACAAAAGTTCTTATCCATGTAGTACAGTGAAACCTGCTTTAGAGATCACTTGTATAGAATGACACCTTGTCTATTAAGACCACATTTCTTGTTTCCCTTTAAAATTGTTCTCATTTAAACATGTAATAAATTAACCTGGAAACAATGACCACTTGATCATGAAGACCATTTCTCTTGCCTCCATTGAGCGGTCTTTACATACAGGTTTCACTTTTCATATTTTTTGTCACATGGAGATAGCACCTCACACATTGGTATTTAGAGTGCAAATCATCTTACAGGTAAGGTGTGACTAGTTTGTTATCGTATATTATGAGATATTTTTTATGTACTCATTTACATGCCCATGGCCTTTGTTTTATCTGTTTGAAAATCCTAACATTTAGAGCTTCTCGTCAAGTAAAGCCTTGTTTAAACAATTTTTTTTATTTTGTTTTATTCATCACAGCACTTCTGAGCCAAGGCCAAGTGCCCTCCAGAAGAGTCTTACGAAACTAAAAGGCAAGCTCAGCCCCAAGCCGAACCGCGCCTCCCCCTCCCTCTCCGACCCCTCCGCATCTGCCAATGGAAGCGCCAACGGCAGTGCCAATGGCCACCAGACCACTGCTACGCTGAGACCTCAGAAGCGCTCCCTTCGTGATCGCATCCTCAGTCGGTCGATGGACCCACGATCGGCCAGCTACAGGGTGGAGTCGGAGAGAGAGGAGGAGGAGATACCGACGGTCAGTCGTCGCCTTGACTACGAGCGGACCTCGGCCGCGCCCTCTAGAACCGGTGCTAGTGATGGAGAAGTGAATGATTTCAACGATATCACCTTGATTCCAACAAACATCAGAGAAAGTTCAGGTATGATGACGTGTTTTTTGTGAGATTAGGGTTCATGAATAAGTCTGAGGGATGCAGGGTGTTTGCTTTTTGCCTCATTCCGGGCCCTGAAACCTCTTTTGTTCAGGCTGCAGTGTTGTACAGAATGTACGGGTCACCAATATTTCTCTTTCACGATAAAACCAACTGGTATCCATTATTATATCATCTTATGGATTCTTACTAAAGGAATGTAAATTACATTTCCCTGTTCACAATTTTCCTATATTGCATGTAGATATCTAAGGACCTCAAGTGATATTTTAATTTTTGTGTAGGAGTAGAAGGTTTGTGTTCTACTCCTTACTTCAGAAAACCATGAAGCCAGAACTATTTTAAATAATTTTTTATAATTCCATGTATTACATTTTCATTCTGTTCAGGGCCAGGATGTAAAACAGATTTTGTATCTACAATGTGTATCTGATTCTTGTTATCCTGATGATAAATAAATGATATTTCAGTATTGATTCAGATAAATTTACCGCTTTTCCTTCATATTTTCAGATCAAAATGGTTTCCTTCAAGAGCTTCATCAGCATCACCGTCTACAGCAAGGTTCAGAGACTAGCTTCCCAAGTACGTCTAGCGGACGGGAAGACCAGCCCCTCACAGATCCAACTCGCGGAGGGCGACGACACCACGAACGCGGCGACTACGTCTACTACCACGGACAAATGCTTCTGAGTGCCATGAGCTCGGACGATGATTTAAGAAGCAGTAGAGAGGGTACGGTCAGTCGTGATGGGGTTGTGAGGCAGCCCAGTGAATGGGGCTCACAACCCTTGCAGACTTTCGGGCAGAAAACACCCCCGAGGTATACGCACCCACCGGAAAATCAACCAAAACAGGGAGGAAAGACACCAGACAGTCGCGGTGCTTCGCCTTGGACAGAGGATATCAGTGAGATTGGAACGAACCCGGTTTTTGACCGACAAATGCATAGACATAGTACGCGGAAGGACCTTCAAGGCGCCAGAGCTTCCATACAAAACTACTCGACGGTTATTCCAAGAATGCAAGGCTTATCGCCCAGTGCGTTGGATAGCATGAGCACAATAGCGGGGTCAGTTAGCGGTCGCAGCATCACACCGACACCTATGGAATTCCAGGAGTACCCCACGGGTGCGTCGTACGAGTTCTCCTCACAGCAGCAGCCATCGCCAGAAGTGCCACACCCCAGGAAGGCGTCGCCTTACAAGGACATGATGCGTGCGAGTGCGGACGTGTACAGCGATCCAAGCATCGTATCCGTAAGCCCGCTTGGTTCGCGGGACTTCACCGGCACGGGTTACCAGAGCCCGTACGACACGGACGCGCAGCAGTCGTCGCGCTTCGGATCATACGCACACAGTGACGTCTTCTCCCCACCCGCTGGTGATAGGACATTTGGGTATACTGATGACGGTTATGATGCATCACGAGATGTGAGCAATTACCAAAGAACTCGGAGCTTGCAGAGAGGAGAGGAGGGTGATGTCAGGTTAGAAGATAGTTCAGGTCGGAGGTCGATGTCACCGAGGTCAGTGACCCCTAGAGCAAAGTCACCCAGGTCACCACATTATAGATCACCTTCATCTCAAAGTTATACAAGTAAGCAGAATTGCACATTTTTCTTCATCTCTTCTTTACACAAAATTCTTCCTTAATGTGCTCTCTCTTTTTTCACACTTTTCTTAATTTGCCTTATACACTCATTTGCATTTCCACGTGGGATTTTAGAATATTTGTGTCCAAGTTAAGTCATTGACGACAGTAATCATCTGTTGTTCAAAATTATTAAAAGTTTTGGACATAGGATTCCTTTTAGTGTCTGACCCTTTATTACTGCTATATAACTAATCAATTAATGTGATTTTTTTTCAGGTACATTGGTAGACCCTTCATTGCAGACTGAGGACACCTTGAGACCCCATACCCCACGCGACCAGACCATCTCACCGATACCAGCTCAGAACGATCTCAACCGATCGCATAGACAATCTCTATCCCCTTCCGCCATGAGTAACAGCCACGAGAGCTTCTCATCAATAGAGGGCGGGCGAGATCAGAGCCTCGTCGGCCCCCTACCGACCTTTGCACCACCACGTAGGACGCTATCCCCGGTCAGTCAGCACTCGTTGAGCAGCGGATACGGGAGTCGTAACACGTCGCAGAGCACGACGAATACGTCGTCCATCCGCGGGAGGCGGAGCTTCCCGAGCATGGAGGAAGTCCAGGAGGAACGTGACGAGACGCGGAGTCCCGTCTCGGACACCAAGAAGGACGACTCAACGGACGAGAACTACGAGTTCGACAAGGGGCTCGACACAGAACTCATGGAGGCCCTGAAGCGGTATTACGAACCTGAAAAGTCGATGTTGGTCGACGACGAGAACGGGGAGGACGTCAAGCCGGAGTACGCGGAGAAGCGTTGTGAGGAACTCAAGAAGGAGTTTGACGAGTATCGTAAGAAACAAGCCATCATTGAGGATGTCCAGGTAGAAGCCATACCTGACATCGCTAGGGAAGTCTACAAGCCTCCGAAGCTCACTTCCACCGTGTGACCTTACACACTCATAAGCAATAGGTGCTGGACTTACTGAGCAATAGAACAGAGTTTATATATTTGTATCAGCATTTTCAGCTTGAATCATGTCTTTCTGATCATGCTTTTGCTGGTGGTGTTGACAAGTTTTCAGATATATTTTTGAAAAAGTCTATTTAAGTGTTGAGCTCATTTATTCCATTCCTGTTAACTTCACATCTTTCAATATCATTCAAGATGGCACTATATTCTTTAACTTATCTAATTAGTTACCTAAAGAAGATGGAAGTTTTCCTTTTTGTATAAATTCAGGGGTTCACAACAAAATTTCCTAATTCTTTAGATAAAATTCAATGACAAAAAAAAAATTGTTTTCAAATTGCATTGAAAATGAATATTTTTGTTTAGTACTTATAATAATTTTGAAGTTTTGTGAAGGGTAGTGTGTGGTATTGCTCATAGTTGTATGTGCATCATCTGAAACGTCTTCACCACAAGTGGAACAAATTAATCTCTTTATTTCAATTTTGTTATAATAAACCATTTCAATTAAAATTACTGCACTTGAATATGTCCCTGCCATCCACTTTTCCCAAAATGTTTGTGATTTCACAAACATAGATAAATGCCTAGCTAGTTAAATGGGGTACTTACAAGAACAATCCGTATTCTGTTCACTTTAATGGTACTAAATGAGAGTGTGAGTGAAATTTACAATGATGTAAATTATTGCAAAGTGAGCGTGTGGGTGAAATTTACAATGATGTAAATTATTACTAAATAGGCGGTGTCACACAGAAAAATCCCTTTAAAAATCCCTTGAAAAATCCTTTCAAGGGAGAATTTTCTTGCTTCATTAGATGATTTTTGAAGGGATAATTGATGACAGACTGCAATTAAAAGGATACGGTAACTAAAATCCAGATAACTAAAATCCGGATTTTTGGCCTCTGTGTGATACCACCTAGTGAGAAAGCGTGAATTAAATTTATATGGTGTACTGTAACTTACTTTACTGGCGATATGACAAAGAAAGTTCTTTCTTTTGTAAATAGATTTGGCTGATTGAACATTGTATTTATAAACATTGCTGAACATGTACATGTATGTAAAAACAATTTTACATACCACTGCATGAAAACTTTTTATTACCTCTTTGGAAGTTGTTCAAAACTTCATGTTGTACATTCTTTTAACTATTTATTGTTCTCTGTATTGACCAGAGAATATTGTACGAACAAAGCTGAACAAATATTTTATACGCTATTTGTACGTGTAAATAGTAAATACTATTTTTCTACTGCACCGAAGACAACTTGTGACTGAATGTGATACTTTTAGATATGATCATGTTTTTCAAATTAGGTTGTTGGTGTTAACATGCATGTTTTTGTGTTTTATAGTTTTACCCCATTGTGTAGATATTTATGTATCTTTGTGTTAATAGTGTGAAAAAGTTTGATTTTGCAGCAGTATTTATGCATCATTGTGCTAGTTTTGGTTAATTTCCCTTAGTTACGTATGATTTTGTTTATATGTAAGCATTTTGTATTTTTATACAAGTACCGTATGTAAGAATATATAAGTCACAGAAACGGTCATGTGGATTCATAACTTACTCTTTATTTCAGTTCAAGTTGTTTTCTTTTTCTACCTTTCTTCTTATACATTGTCATGTAAGGAAAATGACAAGTATTCCACCGTGTATATCCATGTATCAGTACACAGCATTTGTATTCAATTATCAAAAGTTTATGGCAGTACTTATGGTTCAGTACTGAATTGTAAGATAAATCTGAGCTCTGGTTGAACAGGACTGCATTTTAGAGGAATTTGATACAATTGTTTTAAATTGTTTATTATCCATTTATTGTGTATTTGGACAAACATGATTACCGGTATATAAACCAACTGCTGTTAACTCGTTGAAAATCACACCATCTAAAGTACAGGCAAATAGATATGAATAGTTCTGAATTATCCTCAATTAGATGGGGATTATTAATATTGTCATTAAAACGGTTTATTGTACACATGTTTATAATTAGCACTGAACAAGCAAAATTAGATTTTAAGTATATATCTTTGCTCTGTAATGCTATGTAATGCGGATAAACTTTGCACACAAAAATACCATGACACAATACCTTGTTCAGCATAATAACATAGCAGTTCCAAAGAGATTACCTCATACACATTTGCAGCATGTAATCATCGTCTGCTTTCCGCAAGAAGGCTGTTCACTGCCATTGACTCTTATTGCCTTCTTGCATGGAGCTGACGACACGTATACACATACATAAACACAGCAGTTCAGCTTTGACTATCCTTGACTTTTGTATGTTGCATTTGCAATGATTGCTAGAGGTTTATACAGTGATTAATAACATTTGCTGATAAACTATTTTCTAATTCTTGCCATTTTGTGTGTCACATATACTTGTATCTGACGAAATGTCAGATTCGTTTTTGGACTTTGCCTAGTTTTTACATGTTCTATTGTGTCTGTTTTTTAAGTCTGTTTTTGGTATCATCATAATTCCAAATATGTCACTATACCTCACTGTAAATTACATGCACTTGACTGGATTTTTATGATCAAATTGTTTTTTTTTGTATCCTTCCAATTTAAATAATCGTATGTCTGCCTGCTAAAGGAACCAAAGTTTGTTTATCTAATAAGTAATAATTTTCTGATAAGTATTAACACAACTCATATGATTGCAGTATGGCTTCAAAGATATAACTGCAATTGGTGTAGGATCTCTTTTATAAGATCAAATTTTTAAGTAGGCATCAGATAGGCACCTTTTTAGCATCATTTTTCCTTCTTCCTCTTTCATTTTATCGTGAAGTCTAACTCAAGTTTATCAGAATATCTTAATATATGGTCATAATTCACCATTTACATGTAAAGACAGTGTCATTGGTTTGTATACCAAAAATCTCAAATTTGTCAAGGATTTTACCTCATTCTTTTTTGTTATTTTCCAAATGCTAAAACAAAACCATATATGTGATGTCTTTTTATCAACTCTTGCTGCAGAGATGCTTGTTGACAAGATTTATTTGATAATCTGTTGTTTTATTACACTAAATGAAAGATATGTTGTAGGGGGGACCAATACAAATTCATACCTGAAGAATATAGTGCCACTTGTTGAAAAGATTAACAGTATGCATATATCTTTGGTGTTAAATCTTTAAATTAATCTTTAGGGGTTTTAGAAGGGAAACAAATTTTCAATAGCGCTATGAGCACCGAAAGGTGGACCTGTGCGCTATACAAGTAGCCACTATTATTATTATTATTTCCAAACTTTCAAACCAATATCATGGCTATTCTAATTGCACAGATCAATGACACTGTCTCTTTAAGTTCTTTTCTTACATTTCTTTAGATTAAAAGCAACTTGCCTTTGGCATTAGTAATCATCACCGGTTCTCAGCATAAACTATTATCTCAGCACTTCTTGTTTTGTTGTAGATATCTGTTTTTATAGTTCATGTCCATAGTGTTTCTTTTGTAACAACTCTATTATCAACTCCGAATCAGTAGTAACACTTCTCATAGATTCAATTATTTTAGTTGTCTGTAAGGCACTTGTTGGAAAGTTTTTCACCCAACACTGTTTGGATGTAGTTTAAATCTTTCTCTTGCCAATTGAGCACTTCAGGTTTTCAAAAGATCAAATTTTAATGCACATAGATAGTGCACAAGAGAGACAAGATTGGTGACATTGTTTTAACAATTTCTTTTTTTTAATGTAATACTTCCTGGGAGAAATTTAGTTTAAACTAAAAAAAATTGTATTGAGTTTAATACCGATACTTATTGAAAGTAGCACAACTTTTATTTAGTCTGCATATTGACAATGATATTGACTGATCAGAAATGGGTTTGATCCTCAACTTTCATGTAGCTACATGTAGCTTGTCCCTAAAACTTTTGTAGACAATCTATTTAAAATTCTCTTTATTCAGACAGTTTCTCCATTTAAAAACTAGCAGAAATCATTTGTCTAATTCTTCTTATTCTATCTCATCGGTATAAATGTGAATGCAGGGTTTTAAAAAAATAACCTGTAAATGATAGTGATACATAAGTATTCTATGTAAAGCATATCATTGCAATACTAATGATGAAAAGTAATGTTGTATATTGAACTAGTTTTATTTACACAACTCTTTCCACACCTTCGGGAATCTTATGGCACAAATTAACCCATACACATTTTTACCTATACGCATTTTACCTATACAAAATTGTAGATGGTCTGGATTTTACCTAATCATAACTTCCTTGCTTTAGAAGTGACCAATTTGTTGTTGGCCTTTTTAGCTGATGATTGCGCTGTATGGCATTATGACTTTTTTACATGTATTTATGGCTAAGACAGCTGTGTGTGTGTGTGTGTCTACATTTAACTTTTCTAAATGTAATGATAATAATATGTATAAAATGACAAAACATAAAAAAATACTTGAGTTTTCTATGGCTATTTCTGTATTAGTTTTCAATAGCGTTTGTGCAAGACGGGTGTTGAAAAGTGGGCAAAAAATTTGGAGAGAGAGAGAGAGAGAGAAATGGAGATCAAGAAAGAGATAGAAAGACAGAGGGGAAAACGTATAAAGACAGAGCCAGACACTAATGTCCTTTGGCATTTATCTACATTTGGCACACTCAACCCAGGTGATGTAAATGTACCTGGCAGGAATTAATTCTTTGACATGCTAGAGCGCCGTATGACAGCCATGCTAAAGCCAGGGTAATAATCGGGAGAGCGCCAGGACATGTGCGGTATATAAGAAGCCACCATTATTACCATTATTATACGTATATTTCATTCACAGAGAGAAGAGGATGCGGGGAAATCTAGAGAGTATAAGAGAGAATTGGTGACAGAATGATGTGATTCTACAGTAGCATGCCAGTATTAAAATCATCCTTCATTAGTTTCTTTAAAAATGCACAACTCTCAAAGAATTTCAAACAGACAAGATATATGTATTTGTAAATATATTTTATCTTTAATATCTTCAACTCAAGTCATAAAGCAAAGTAGATTCATAAATCAAACAAGATTGATTTCACTTTTTACATCTAACTTGAACTATTGAATCAATAACCAACAAGTCCTGTTTTTATTCTGCTCATACAGTAAACCACAGTAAACTGCTGTGGTTTACCACATCTTTTTCTAAAGTCA
Source organism: Strongylocentrotus purpuratus (assembly GCF_000002235.5). NCBI lineage: Eukaryota > Metazoa > Echinodermata > Echinoidea > Camarodonta > Strongylocentrotidae > Strongylocentrotus > Strongylocentrotus purpuratus. The sequence goes on from NW_022145594.1 coordinate 32,494,798, forward strand.
CTGTGTACGTTAAGATTAAGTTGAGGTCTGGTCATGTGATTGCATTGTGAAAGAAACGATGTGGAATCGATCAGAAATAGTTGATCATGTAGCATAAATCAGTATTGGTGTATACTGCAAGGTTCTGGAGTCATAAAACTGATAAGAAACATGTGGCATAAAAATGAGGCCCACATTTTTAAGCTTTTACATGTCATATTTAGAATATGAAGGCTTTTGAAGAGCCATGATTTTTAGGGAACATTTTCTCTGATGTTCTTCTACACTTTCATAATAACAATGAAAACGATCCCAGAACTCGACTTTCTCTTTAAGCGCACTGCACTTTTTTGTATCTAAAAACACAGATGGTAAGTACGGTTTACGACTACGTTTTTATTCTAAATTGCCATTCATTTAATACAACAAAAACACCACCATTTATCATGGTGTGTGTCCATTTCAATTTCAGGACTGACTGAGTATTGGCCTTGTGTCATTTAGTCAGGAAACTTGTCATAGAAAGCAACCACACTTCTGTAACAGGTGACAAGCTTGCTCACAGGCAATCAAGTGAATTGCTCTCAGTATCAATTCTTGCAACTTGTGGGTGTGAAAGTGAGAGGGTGCCTTATTCAATATTCATCCCCAAATTTATTTGGCACAAAATACATGTAGCTTCAGAGACTCTCCTTATTTGCTAATACAGGCATTACAGTTGTGATTTGACAACTTTTCATGAGATACTCTCAACATTTTCTTTAACAGTTTTACAGCATATGTATGTAAAGATTTCGCTCTCTTTTATATATTGCATTCAATCTTTCTCATACTATACTCTGAAAAAAATGGCAACAGAATTGCATTAGTATTTCTTTTCATAGTATTAGCTAGGCAATGGTCCCATTCCTTTTGATCGCTTCTTGTCGGCCATTGTTTTTCTGTTATGATTGCCTCTTGATGATTTGTTTCTTTCATTCTTTGCTCTTGACCTCCCCTCTTGCTCCGTCCTTCCTTGACCTTGTCCTCCTCCTCCTCCTCCTCCTCCTCCTCCTCCTCCTCCTCCCGATCCACCTCCCTTTCCTCCACTCCCTCCTCCTCTACCTCCACTGGCACTCCCTCCCCCTCTACCTCCACCCCCTCCTCTCCCACTCCCTCCACCTCTTCCGCTCCCTCCCCCTCTGCCGCTTCCGCCCCCACCCCTACCTCCCCCTCTTCCTCTACCTCCCCCTCCTTGCCCTCTCCCTCCACCCCTGCCCCCTCGTGACGGCTGACCCTTGAGTTGGGGCTGATGGGGGTCACGACCTGACCCGGCTCTTGGTCTCTCTGATGCTCTGCTATCCTGTTAAAGATAAAAATAAAAGTCAAAATCAAATTTCAAACTTCAATCGTGTGCGAACAAGTACAATATTTTTGATCAAAAAGATAAGATAATTGAAAAGTGCTCACATGTTTTCTTCAGAATGTGATTTTGTACAAAGTGCCCAACATAAATGAAAAACTCTAGAACAACACTGCTTATAATGGTACAAGAAGGAACACATTCTACATGAACATGTATCTGATAGATGACTGACAATGGTTGATACTATAACAAGTATGAGGAGCAATTTATTAGTTGTATAGTACTTAACAATTTGTTCAATATATTGCTAAATTCTGGCACTAATTCATTTACTGTAAAATTCATTTGTTGCATATCTTACACCCTTCACAGACATCATGAATATGCTAAGAGCAACGAAAACTCTGAATAATATGATTTAATCAATCAATCTATTCATTTATTAATTCTCCCTGTCATTCATTCATTCATCAATCCATCCATCCATCCATTCCATCCATTCATTCATCCATCCATTCATTCATCTATTCATCCATCCTTCCATCCATCTATCCATCCATCCATTCATCTATTCATCCATCCATTCATCTATTCATTCATCCATCCATTCATTCATCTATTCATCTATCCATCCATTCATTCATTCATCAATTCATTCATTCATCAATTCATTCATCCATTCATCCATTCGTCCGTCCATCCACCTACCCATTCACCTACCCATCCATTCATCCATCCATCCCATCCACCCATCCATCATATAAAAAAGACACTCACTTGAGTTCTCCTTGTATCTTGACTCTTCTCTTCATCCTCCTCTTCCTCATCATCATCTTCTAATTCCATCCATCTATCTATCCATCCATTCATCCATCCTTCTATTCATTCATCCATCCATCCATCCATCATATAGAAAGACACTCACTTGAGTTCTCCTCGCATCTTGACTCTTTTCTTCATCCTCATCTTCCTCATCATCATCTTCTAATTCCATCCATCTATCTATCCATCCATTCATCCATCCTTCTATTCATTAATCCATCCATTCATCCATCCTTCCATTCATTCATCCATCCATCCATCCATCATATAAAAAGACACTCACTTGAGTTCTCCTTGCATCTTGACTCTTCTCTTCATCCTCATCTTCCTCATCATCATCTTCAAATTCCATCCATCTATCTATCCATCCATTCATCCATCCTTCTATTCATTCATCCACCCATCCATCCATCATACAAAAAGAGACTCACTTGAGTTCTCCTCGCATCTTGACTCTTCTCTTCATCATCCTCCTCCTCATCGTCATCTTCTAATTCATCTTCATTGTTCTTTGCTTGAACAGCGGCTAGAACTCTTGGCATGGTGAATGGTCTGATAGATGAAAAAGGATTGATAGATTGGTTACAAAAAACTTCACAATTTGTTCCACAACATAGTATGAAAGAACGCTGACAGTGATTACAACAATTAAAAGCAGTCAAGGGCATATAAATGTAAAACAATCCATCCATGAAAGCGATTTTGTCAGATTTATTTAGTTTAAAAGCTTAATTTTTTGTTAAGTCGTAAATGATCGTTATTATAAATATGCATGAAGACATTTAATTATGTAACAAAACAAAACGAAAATGACCAAACGAAAATCAATATTATGTACGACTATTATTTTGTCATCACCAAAATGTATCCATGATTTGTATCCTATTTCTGTTCTTCGTAATCTATGTCTGAGCCTTTACTTAATCACATGTGAGCGAAACAAATACGTTAAACGCAAATTGGAGAAAATAAATACAATTCAATGCACTTGTATTTATTTGTCCAATCTAAAGTTGTTTCTCTCAAAGTGCCACCAAAATACAAGAACTCAAGATCAACTGAAAACTCTACCTTCTGGTCTGTAGCTCATCCGCCGAGTCAGCATCGCCAGCTCCAACATTGATGGTATCATAGGTGTCATCGTACTCGTCATCATATTCATCATCATAGCTGACCTCGTAATACTGCTCATAAGATTTCTTCATCTCTTGGACGGTGGATTTGTCGGCGAGTACGGCCTTGGCGCTCTCCTCTTTCCTAAAATGTAAGAGCAAAAATCTTCTAAATCGACTCAAAATATCAATTTCTTATTCTTAAATTGGCCTTCAAATTCCCTGAGAGTAAATTTATCTGTTTCCATGCTAACTTCTGCATTTCCAGATTTTAACAACATAATAGTACTAGTAACTCTGAGTAAATAAAAGCTTTTTAACATGTTTCTCAAAGGTTTCTAGGCATTGAATGTTTCGATTGTCACTTGGCAGCTTGTTCCAGAGGACTGGTGCAACATAAATGATCGCCATAATGGGTGGTTCGGGTTCTGGGGACTTCTAGGATGGTAGAGGCAGAAGAAAGGAGAGTGGTAGAGAAAGGCAGAAGAAAGGAGAGTGGTAGAGAATGGTAGAGACAGAGGACAATCTCACTGTATTTTAGTTATAAGTATCTAGGAATAATGGTCCCTAGAACTCGCCCATTGTGGTCAGCACAGTTCTTACCTCTTTCCTTTCTGAACTTTAGTCCTGTCCACTTTGTCCTTCGAGAAGACATCAAACTCATCGTTATCATAGACGTTAGCCCTCTGAGAGAGAAGGTCTTCAGGGGGAGCAGCCTTAGGCTTTGTCCTGTAGGGTGAAAGAAAGACAAATGAAATTGCTCCAAAATAATGTAATGAAATTTTGTCATGTCACCCTTTTTAGAATACATCAAAATCATCTTCATTATCGTAGCCCTCTGCAGAGGTGATAGTGAGCACTAATTTTTTTATTTTTTTTTAATTGATTTTTTTTTTCCCCTTCCCTCAACCATCTAGATTATTTTGAACCTTCACCTGTCTAATGGTAGACTCATATGTGCTCCTTGGTATTATATGTGTGAATAATAACAATTGCATAGTGTTTACTTGTATTATAATGATTCTATATAGTATATTGCCATTCATTTAAACGTAAGAAAAAAACCTGGCATTTTTGTTTTGTTTTGTGGCGGTTCACCCCGTCATATCTGAAAAAGCATTTTAATGTTAGAACATTTGTTACTTGAAGTTATAATATACGACTCCATGTACTATGTTTATAGAGAGAAATGAATAGTGTTTCTTTTTAATTCACCTCTTCATGGTTCTATCCAATCCTTGCAGAGATTCAAGGAGTTTATCCTCCAGGATGTCATTGATGACTTGGGCACTGTCATAGTTGTACTCCTCCAGACAAGCCTGTAATACAAATTTATTTGTGGGGTTACATTTGTATTTGTAGAATAGCCTATTTTCCCTGTTGGAAAAGCTTCATTCTACAGTTGAATAAAGATATTCACAAAAATTTCTCATTTAAAAAAAAAAAAAAAGAAGCCTGTAATACAAATCAAACAAGAAAGAGGATAGAGCTCATAAAATATTATGAATAACTGAAAACAAAAGCAAAATACAGACACCCATACATACTACAATCGTCTTGAGACAGAAGAAAATACTTTGACTTCAGTGATTTTAGCTTCTACAGTAGGCTTTCCACTACCAAATGTTGTTTAGAGACCACTACAATGAAAACAATTTAGTTTATGATAGCGCCAACTTCCAACATGCTTTTGACAGAGCCAATCCGCTCAATATTCATACAGTATGAAATGTGGCAAATGAAGGGTCTTTGAACAAGATCAAAATTAGCTGAACTCAACAAATCAGAACTTACAGACTTTTCAGAAAGGACAGTGCATTAAAGGTATAGACCAGTTTTTGGAAACGCCCCCCTCTCTCTTAAAATGAAATGGAAGCTCTTATTACTAATTATATAAAAGAATATGTTTTGAATAATGTACATGATGATATAAATTTTGCCAGGAAACCGTCTACTCATTGATATATTAGGTAAATTATCATATTGATCCGGCCTGGATAGATATCGCGAATGCACTTCAACATTGAACATTTGGGCATATATTTCTGCTTTTTTGCGAATTTAGGTTAAAGTATTGCTATCTTAACCTCTGAAGGCAATACTTAAAGAATACTGAATGGATATCTTGCACCCAAAACCCTTGAACCGCAATTTTACCACTACCGGTCAATATCTTTAAGCATGTGTTGTTAATATCTTACGATTATGAACCCTTCTCCCAAGTCTGGCAGTAGGTCCCTCACACCACTTATCAGTGATTCGAGTTCAACACCAGTCTTTAAGGCAGGAGAGGCAGTAGCTGATGCTGAAGCGACCTGATAGAAAATGAGGAAAACAAATGAAATTGAATTGAAAGTGTAACTTCATTTGCAATTACATTTTATAAGAAAATGTATTTGTAACCTTGCATGGAAATGTTAAAGTTCATTTGCAAATTTATTTGGGCCTATGTGAAGATCATTTGTAATTTTGTATAAAATGTTATAAATTATGTACACTTTTCTTTAGAGAGTAGAGAATAAAAACCTATAAAAAAAATTCAAAATGTTTGTTCGGCCAATTATTTAACCATCTGAGAAAATGAAAGGCACCTGGTACTTTATTCCACATCACACATTTTATTCTTATATAGATATATATATATATATATATATATCTCACCTGATCTTCTAGATATACATCCGTTTGGTAATCTTCAGGTGCAGCCACCAGCACGTCCAGACTCTGGTTGCCCTTAGGAGAGGCACCCGCCCGGGGTGTGGTAGCGCTCTTAGGGGTGGGAGGCTTACGTGGGTTCTTGCACCCATAGAGAGACAAAGCTTCATGCATTCCATCCTGAATGAACTTAGTCCTCGTCTCATCCCTGCGAGTAATTCTAGTTGAGGTTTAATGAACTCACACATGCTGTTACTTTGGGCTAAATTACGGTAAATAGCTATTTTCTATTTCTTAATCTAATTTCCCTCATACTTTTAGTTAACTCCATGTAAAGCAAGCAATAGGAAAACATAAGGTTCACTCATTAAACCTACTTCACGCCCCTCCTCTTTTAGCTCCTAAATGGAAATTTGTTTGCAATTATTCCCTCATTCTAAATCCTTCAAGAATAAAAAATAAAGTTTTGTTCATAAAATCCAGAATAAAATGAATATATGCCTCATCTCTGTAATTTTAATTCAAGATTTAAATTGCTTTGCGTTGCTTTGAATTGCTTTGCTTTGCTTTGCTGTCCAAACCATGACTTGTTTCAGATATGTAAATGACTATGTATCTTACGTTTTCAAGTTGCATAGTAAAAAAACATTTATTAATAAAACAAGTATGCGAGAGAGCAAAGCATAAAATCAATTTCCTTCCGTGTGCATACAATGTTTGTGAACTATAGAGAGAAGTGAACTATCTATAGAAGTGTCTAGTCTAATAGATTCGTCGCTGGACTGTGAATCACATGGTTCACGGTTGGTCCCGCCGCAGCACTAATACCCCTTGGCAAGATATTAATCTACATTTGCCACCCTCCACCCAGGTGTAGTAAATGAGTATATGGTAGAAGAGTTCCTTTGAATGCTTGAGCGCCTTCTCATGGAAGCTCGGCTAAAGCCAAAGTACTAATATGATTGCAGGGACCTCAGGGAAAACAGTATAAATACTGATGAGGCTACCCTGGGTAAACAAGACATTACATTATTATTATTATTATTATTATTATTATAACTATTTCCGAAAATGCAGTTAAGGATACACTTGGTGCGAGCTCTGTACTATCATATCGATGTCATCTTGGATGTTGGAATGGTTGCAGATCGTAGCTAGGAAGAGTTTATCCGTCAGGAGGGATGCCAAGACTTCAAGGTAGCTCTCAATATGACTTGAAACTTCATCACTCCCACTAGAGATAAGAAGATAAGATAAGTCAGGGGAGGATCCAGGAAATTTCCAAAAGAGGGGAGGGGGGGGGGGGCAAAATGTAAACAATTGCGAGAACGAAACGCTAAACCTTTACGCTGTGGGGTCCGGGAAAATGTTGAACCTTAAGATGCTCTATGGTACATTCTGAGGCATTTCTGAATGCATAAAAACTGAAAATTTATGTGAATATTTCTTAGCTTTTTTCCGAAAAAAAAAGGGGGGGCCAGCACCCCCTGTATCCCCCTGAAAGTGGATATTCAAAGAGGACCAATCACTTCCAAAACAATTTATATTGGTCTATAGAAGCTAGCAGGCTGTAAATGGCTCTCCATAATGTTTAAGTCTAAGTTTGTGAAATGCCCCCAAGTGCAAATAGAGCGCACGTAGCAAACAGAGCAAAAACAAATTGTCAAAGTGTTCCCCAGTTAATCAAACGTTGTTTGTCGTTCATTGTTATTTCCATCTTTATCTATTCATATCCAACCTTATTTGTTTGTTTACCTTTTGGCAAGGATTGGCTGAACACAGCAAATATTCAGGATTAAAACACAAGTGTGAACAAGGCCCGACTGTGCTATCACAAGGTGCTTCTTCAGGGTGTCTTTCACACTGCAAAGATAAGATTACATTATATGGGTTTTTATAACAAGGATAATAAACTATTAATAATAAATACTTATAAAGCCCACTTTTCTCATAACTTACTCAAGGCGCTATACATAACAAAATACACAAATCTCTCTCCAGAATTTTATCAACATAATATCATTAGAAACTGTGAGTACCTTAAACCTTTTTTAACATATGTTTCTGAAAAGTTTCTAGGCATTGAATGTTGTGAATGTCACTTGGCAGCTTGTTCCTGAGGACTGGTGCAACATACACAAATGCACGATCCCCATAATGGGTGGTTCAGATTCTGGGGACTTCTAGGAAGACAGAGGCTGAAGAGCAGAGTGAGTAATGGGATTGAGTAATGACTCTAAAGAGGAGATCTTTCAGGTACTCGGTGCAGTATTGTGGAGCGCCTTAAAGACAAGTGTTAGGATCAACCATTTATTAAACGATGACCTAACTCCTGTTAGTCTACTGGCTTACTGATGGACTACACAAATCACAGGATTTATGCAACAAACTAAACAACATTTATTTGTTCATGAAATTAAATTCCGCATCTACTCTATCTCATTCAGACATAAATTTACTACAAATCAAAATATCTTTCTGTAAAAAATTGTCCTTTAAAGCAACTGTGAAACTCCAATTTATGTTGAATGATCATCATATACATTTTTATACTAAGGATCTATCACTAGTGTTTCGGAATATTACGATTTTATGCAAAAACATCTTAAATGATAAATATGCCTTCCACATACAGTAAAGATTTAAATATGGTAACAATAAAGAATTCTTTGTGATTCATACCTCTCTGTCTCCCAATCCCTTTCCATAATGAAGTCCAGAAGTTCAGGCATGAGGATTTCATAGAAAGACGCTATCCTACAGAAAGAAAATGGTAACGATATACTTGTAGTAGAGAAAAGAATGATTCTCATGGTTGATTAAGATTTATAAAGTTCGACAAATATGATGAACAGATATTCCTAAAAAAGTGTTTCACACATATCATGTTATTTGGTACTGGGGCGACATGATACCTCAACTCACTGAACTCCCATGCTTACCTGTTAGCATGAGAGTCTGACCAAATCTTAGATGAAAAATCAGTGAAGATTTATACGTAAAAGACCAAGGTCCTCTTACCCTCATTGTAAGGCTAAAAAGTACCTGCTCATAATAGTTACAAGATGCCAATTACAGTCAAACCTTTATAGGAAGATCATCTGAGGGAGACACAACTTGGTCTTTATAGGAAGGTGTTCTTTATGTACAATTCCTGTAGTACAATGAAACTTGTAGCTATAAAGATCGCTCATGGGGACAAGAAAAATGTTCTTTATAGGCAGGTGGTCTTTGTGTACATACGTTTCACTGAGAAACAGCATTTCAAGGGAAACCAAAAATGTGGTCTTTATAAACAGGTGGTCTATTTATACAAGTGGTTGAAGCAGATTCGACTGCACCATAATATTCTTCCTTCAATAATTTTTTTTTTTTTCTGAAGTAAAAATAATCAGCAAAATCTTCAAATGTTCTATTCTGAACATGGTTGTTCCTTTTTTTTTCATCACCATCATCAACAAAACAATCAAATCATCATCAACATCATCATCATCATCATCATCATCATCATCATCAACATCATCATCAACATCATCATCATCATCAACATCATCATCAACATCATCATCATCATCATGATCGTCATCTCCTTACTTCTGTATGGCCCCTTTCCGATAGAACATCTGGCAGGCCGCTGGGTAGACTTGAAGAAAGGCTAGCAGCGTCTGGGCGGAGTCAGCCATGTACAAGATGACATCATACAAATCCTGGTTGCTGATTGGTTGCCTGAAAAGGAAAATGTCATTCACTGTTTTTATTGCGGGTGAGACTTCTCTCTGTGTCTGTGAGAGAGGCCAATATTTTCAAAATGATGCTTATTGTAGGCCATCTTGAAAGTTAAATTACCAAGAAAGACTTCTTCAAAATGAATTTACAATTATGCCATGATGAAAACATTACTAGAAATATAATCAAGCCTTAAAGGTAATACAAAGTTTTGGTAAATATTGAAAATTGGCTGGATAGTGATTCTTTACAATTTTGATATATTTGGATGCCACTGCCGATGTATTATAAGCACTGAAAAAATTAGGCCGTTAAACACTTCTGCTTTCGAGATATAATGAATTTCAAATAGCGCCTACCGCCATACAATGATAGCTGCAAACATGAAAATCAGTTGTGATATATAATTTCCAAACAGGAATAGCTAATCGGTCGATTTTAGTCAAGAAACACTGTTTTATAGCTAAATCAATATCTTGACCTTGAGAGGGAGCTATACAACACAAAGAGCTTATTATTTAAATTTTCATCACTTAAGACTCAACCGCGACAACGATCACTGAATATTGTAGGATCACTTATGCTTCCAATATGTTAATTTGAACCAAATTCATGACCCCATGCCAAAACTTTGTATTACCTTTAAAAATGCACCATTTATATAAACAAGGGAAATGCTCTCGGCGGTCTCGCCTGCATTACGCAATTCGATAAGATGAAAAATTGAGGTTGGAACATTATTTATAGGCAGGCTGGCCCATTAGCAGGCCCCCAAAATGAAATCCTCTGAATATAATCAGCATTTTGAAGTGAATATTGATTAAGAATCATGAACAAATAAGAAAAATTGATTCATTTATTCTCATATTAAGTTGTGAAAACATAATTCAAGTCTACTGACCTAAAATTACCTTTGACCTGGTGACCTGGAATTTGTGTCATATGACTTGTGATACTTAAAGGTACTAAGTCCCATTTGCAGGCCAAAAAATTACAAAGTTAACTTCCAACTGCATTTTAAAGATAATACTTATTTAGAACTTCCCTAAAAGAGGTGGGGCTTGAAAATGTCTTTAAGTGGGAAAATAATGACTATTAGTTGTCAAATCGACTTTAGGGCTATAGAGCCCAAAAGTAATAGTCTTGATTTTCAGACAATTGTACCGAATGGTCATATGTTTTATGTTGCACAAAGATTCAATCAGTTTAATCTTGGCCATCACAAGAAGTGGGTTATTGATGTAGACAAATGCTCATGTACCCTTTACAACTCTTTTCATGTATGTTATTATTAAAGAAGAAAAAAAGCCAGTCAGTCACTCAATAGTGTCTGACAGTGAAGTCTAGCAAGTAAACAGGTTTCCTAGCTTGCATAATTTGAATATGAGGACACTGCTAACGTTTAAATTTCACAGATAGGACATACATGACATATTCATAATTCCTGCAAAGTTCTACAGAATTTGAGGTTGGCTGCAAAAGGGACATAGTACCTTTAATAACTCTTGGGTACAAGTTTCATGGAATTTGAACAAACACTTTTGCAAATATGCTAAAAATTCAAAATCTTGATGTTGATGCCACAAAAAGTCTAAGTTTGTTGACCTAAAATGACCTTTGACCTCAACTTAGTGACCTGAATTCTACTCACATGATTGGGGATACTTGATTACCCTGTAGTCCAAGTTTCATTGACTAAGAACTTATACTTTCAAAATTATATCAAAAATTCAAAAACTTAACCTTAGGTTAAGTTTACGATAATGATGCCACAACATAGTCCAAGTCTGTTGACCTGAAATGACCTTTGACCTTGACTTTGTGACCTGAAATTCAACTCACATGATTGGGGATACTTGATAACCCTATAGTCTAAGTTTCATTGACTAAGGACTTATACTTTCAAAATTATATCAAAAAAACTTAACCTAAGGTTAAGTTTTTGATGTTGATGCCACCGTCGCCGTCACCGTAAAAGCGGCGCCTATGTCTCGCTTTTTTGCTACGCAGGCCGCGAGACAAAAATGAATACCATAAACTAGACTCAGGTCTGTAAAACAGTCGAAATTTAGCTAACTACCAGTGCTGGTGTCATAAATGTAATTTCAGTTGCAACATTAAAGGAGGAAAATATGTCATGTCCTAATATGCAGAAATAAACAAGGTCATTTTCACCAGGTTTCCAACTTATATCCTGACATAGTTGCTTATGATTTACCATTGTAATAAGCCTATCTGCACTAGTTTGGCCAGGAGAGATTAGACCTTCCTGCATGGTCACTGACAGGTGGTTATCTCATAAAATCAGCTCTCAGTTAATCTTAAGAAAAAGTGGACCATGGGGGATCAATAAGTACCGCTTAGGCATTGTTGGCTGTATAGAGGGCGCAAGTAGCTATAAGTAGTGTAGTGGGGCTTTAAGTGGTTTAACTTACTGTCCAGCTTCTCCCAGCAGTTGAGGTGTGGCACTTCCATCAAAACCACATTTCTTGAGGATCATCATCAGCACCTAGAAACAATTAAGAAACAAAGTAATACCTCAGCCACACTGTCAAAAAACAAATTCCAAACAGACTCATTCTTGGCCACGTTATGTATTACAGTGTAACCTGTCTATAAAGGCCACTTGTATACACAAATACACTTTGGGCGACCTTCCACGCAAGCCGCCGTAAGTGGCGCTACAGTTGGGGGGCAGCTGGGGGGCTTCTGGATAGCACCTGAATGGGAAAGTTGAATGAGCGAGAGCTCGTTCGTACTTAGGCCCGCATCTACTGGCGGTGTGGTGAGAGTGCCTCCGTACCGTAAGATCGAACTCACAACTCTGCTCCAGCTAGCTAAAATTCTTTGAATTATTTATATTCTAACTCTAAATCATTCCGTCTCTCACTCTCTTCAATTCAATAAAATCATCTGCATGTTAACATACACGATAATGAATATGTGGGGCACCGTTACAACGGCGTCTCCCAAACTTCGATTGCCGAAAACGCACGCAAAACTCGCCAATGACGGACATCATCTACCCATTCATCCATCGTAAATGAAATAAATTTAGACAAAATGAAGTTGAAATGTCCGAAAGCGGCAAGGAATAATAAGTGGTTTGTCTGTGAGAAAGCAATGATCGTTGCATGCAAGATGAAAGCGCAAGCTGATAGAAGCCCCCCAGCGTGTAATGATAAACGTAGAGGGCTCACATCCATGAAAATTCGCCCGTATCGGTGTATAGAAAGACCACCTGTCTACAAAAACCACACTTTTTGTTTCCTTTGAAAATGGTTTCTCATTGAAACATGTACTAAAGAAACTGTACATAAAGACCGCTTTTCAGGTCTCCCTTGGGTGGTCTTTACAGACAGGTTTCACTGTAATACCTCAATCACACTGCCAAAAAACAGACAAACAAACCCAAACCGACTCATTCTTGGCCATGCAGTGTATCACATTGTAACCTGTCTATAAAGACTACCAAACGGAGACAAGAAAAGTGGCCTTTAAAGGCAGGTGGTCTTATGTACAGGTTTCTTTAGTACATGTTTCAATAAGAAACCATTTTCAACGGAAACAACAAATGTGGTCTTTGTAGACAGTTAGAGACAGTATTTGGTATTAAGCGCTATATAAATCCAGATTATTAAATAATATTATTCTTTCATACTTTCAACCTGCCAATTTGCTTTGATCTTCCCAAACCACCCTCAGAAATGTTGCAAGACCAAATTTTGTTTAATTCATGTCAAGGAAAAACAACTGCATTTTATTTCAAAGATTGATTTGTATTGCTTGGAATCAATACAAAAAAAAACTATTGAAATAAAATTAAATTATTACACTGCATTTTGACCAAGGGTAAACAAATTCCTCCCTAGAAGCCTGCCAGTTCTTACTGTCAAGGTCGTGTCTACAACAACTTCCAGGTCATTCTGATACTGAGGCTGATGTGTGAAGATGTTGTCCAGCATCTTGCTCAAGAGGGCGCTGTTTCCCCCTCCGTAGATGACGCACAGGTCCATGATCTTGGCCATGTCGAAGACGAAGTTGTTGTAGATGAGGTCTCCAAACACACTGGGTGTGATGAAATGATCCTGACAAATGAAATAATGAGATGACAAGATATATATCATGCTTCCAATATCCATACATTGCATTTCCATTCAAAATTTTGACAAAGGAAAAAATTGAAAACAAGAAGGGAAGTAGATAGTGGTCAAGTGTGACGTCATCAAAAAAATATGTTTATAGTTCCCAAATTTGAACTTCATTTTCCGAAAGAGCATCAAAAATAATGTCCGATGTCGAGAAAAAATTGAATAGCGAGATAAATTGTCTATGGTTTGATCGCTATTTATAAGGGCCACTATTCATTTTGTCATACATTAAAGATAGCGGTCCTTATCAATAATGGCCCTTATGATTAGCAAGCTTGACCCAAATCAAAGACTCTTTTACTTAAGGCAATGTCCTTCTAGTGTTTCTGTTCCCTTGTATTAGCAAGTCTTTTGCAGCATTGAAAGATATATTACCTTTGTTTCCTTGTAGGTAGACATTCGCAAGAAAGCCATAAACACTAACCGATGGACCGACTTCTGACGACTGGCAATGGCTGGTGGGATAGCTTTACTTGGGTCATGTGATCTGAAAGAGAACGCAGATTTCAAATAAGATTAATCATCATCAATAGTGATCTGTCAGTTTATGACAGGTTCAGTGACCCAATTGAAATTCTATATCAAGTGTCTCTCCAAGCTCCTCGGTCTTGAGCCATCCGTTTCAGCGTTTCATACCCTGTTGCTTCACATTCTGTGACTTCATCGTCTAGAAAGCCTTTACAAGGTCTTCCCCTCTTCTTCTTTCCATGAATACGACTTTCTATGGCTCTAAGCATTAAGCCCTAAGATTGATAAAACATCCATATTTGCTTGAAGACCCGGACTTCGTCTTATGTAACTGTCATAAGTACAAGTTCAGCAATACAGTGAAACCTGTCTATAAAGACCATCCAAGGGTGACAAGAAAAGTGGTCTTCATAGGCTGGTGGTCTTTGTGTACAGGTTTCTTTAGTACATGTTTCAATGAGAAACCATTTTCAAGGGAAACAAAAAATATGGTCTTTGTAGACAGGTGGTCTTTCTATACAGGTGGTCACTAGAGCAGGTTTGATGTACTTCTATTACTATCATTATTATCATCATTATCATTGCCCTTGCCATAGCTCCATCATCACATTATATATTACTAGTCTGCAGGCAAAGACTCTAATATGACACTTGACCACAATTCCTAAAGCCTTGAACAGAGCCTAGCTCTGACAGTCTCTGGCTGTGTCAAGCCACTACAGTACAGTACTGAGCCTATGCAGTATGCTGTCAGCCTAGTCTCACTGTGCAGACACTGTTATGTACAGTGACTGACAAGGCTTTGTACCTACACTAATCTATTACCTGGGAGCATCTTGTAGATAAGATTCCAAACTCTGTTGGAGGCTTACATCATTCACGACCTGCAGAGATACAAAGTAATTTGATGGAAATTAGTATCTGAACTTACAGCTCTACTTACAAGCACAGCATTGTCAACTGTTCTTGTTATTATTCGTGAATTGCTTCTTGTTCAGTTGACAATAAATAAATTTTGGATTTTGAATCTTGAATTCTTTTTTATATAGTATAAAAACGATTGTATCAAAAATTGAAATAGCATACTGTTTCATTAAAGACATCGTTTTTTGCATATACAGTGATAATTCTCATGAAATAAGAAGTTAGCAAGAGAGAGAGAAAAAAGATGAGAACGAATAGGCAGCAAGAAGGTCGCTCAGACAAAGACAGACATTTTTTTAAACAGAGAGGCAGAAGTGAACCAGGCACAAAAATGGTGTAAAGAAAAAATGAGAGAGCTAGAGATAGATAGAAATAGTAACAGGAAATGCAGATGGGAGGGGATGCAAACAGTCAGCATACAAGTATCAGCTTACCTGACTCCAGAATTTATGATGGGGTAACTTGAGGAGCCATTGGAGATCTTCTTCCATGAACTTTAACCTCTCCTCCCACTCCTCTAGCCCCACCCCATCCCCAGGGTCTGGGGGCGGGGCATACTTCACAAAGTTCACTTGCTCCAACCAGAACTCATCCTTTAAAAAATATATAATAATAGTAATATTCAAGAAATTAGATATGATAAAATTAGATAAAATAGGAAATGTATGAAAGCATGCAAAGTAAGAAAAGATGTGAGTCGATCAGTGGAACCACGCCTCAACAATTATTGTGAAGGCAGCTACATTTTTGGGTTAACTTAACTGTTTACTCAGGAATTGTTTCAATTAGCCACAATACTCTTTTTAAGGACTTTTGGTCTCTTCCACTCAAACTAGAGCCCCAACATACACTATGAAACAGAATTTACGAGAAACACTAACAGTAAGATAATGAACAAGTACAAATTAATTACAGCTTTGTGCTTCGTGCACAAACTGACAAATGAAAAGATTCTGATTCAGTGTAAATTGGCATCCATTGCAACCCCCCCCCCCCCCCCCCCCCTCCCACACACACACTTACCAAGGCAGGTCGATCCATCTTGGAGCCATCTCTATTTGTGACGGACAGTGTCCTTTTCTCCAAGGGGACTGGGTCATCCTTTCCCATAATCCTTCTCACTTGATCTCTTCAAATTGGTAAGTCTGCAGGATCGTTGATGATTCGGCTAAAACAGAGAGAAAAATATTAATCACAATAATTGGTAGATTGTAGATTTTACCAAGTTTCAGATCTAAAAGGGCTAGTCATGCAAACCAACTAAGCTGATTTAACTTCATGATCATGATGATCAATATATTATAGTGGCGTATAAATAATTTAAAAAAATCAATAACAATACTAGAGTCTAATAGAGCCTAGTGCAGTAGTGGTCCCACTCAAGTCTCCCATTAGGCACGGTCACTCTCATACACAAATGCTACCCACCCATGTCCATCAACATCTGAAAAGGACCCTAATGGCCGCTTGGCGTATCACACTTTTTCTGAAATTACCCTTTTTAAGAAAACGTTGAAACCTGTGCACCTGAAAAGGTAACCTTTTTGGGTTTTCGTGCGATCAGTGCTTGAAAAACACCCCTTTTTAAGTAAAAAGTAGACGACGCCGAACCTGTGAATCTGAAAAGGCACCCTTTTTTTTGTTTTTTTGTGTGATCAGTGTGCTTGAAAAACACCCCTTTTTAAGGAAAACGTTGACGCCGCCGTATAGCTGAAACAGACACCTTTTCGTCACTTTTTCTAGACACCACGGTTTCGAGAAACTGGCCCCGGCCCAGAACACAATTCCTAACTGATAAAAGTTAAAAATAAAACTCGACAAACGACTTCAAATTGGGCGCTTATATTTAAATGTTGGCGGCTGTGTTAAGATGTGGTCTATAATTAAGTGTGAGTGTTTGGTTGATTCAACACTTTCACCTGAATTAGGCCCTCACATTGGATTGCGATTGGCACCCCTTCCAAATCCCCCACCGCCCCCCCCCCCCCTTTCTATGTTCCTGTTCCTAAATTACAGTCCCAGACGTTTACTTTCATGTCGGTTATAAAACGTCCAGATTTGGCATCTTGTAATTTAATGAATAAACTTAACACAAAATATATAACACACTATAAAGTCTACTTTAAGAAAGATGAAAAATAGACAATCTTACAGATCAAATGCGTCACTGAAATGAAAATGAAGAGCACCTTCTTTTTAAGGATTCCCGAGCAGTGTTCGTTCCTTTCTTGCGCAATTTCTCGAAATTTCAGCTAGCAATTCGTGACGTCATGAATTCATTGAATCAAAATGTCGTCCAACTCCGGCGTCAAGATGAAGTCGATTGAGGAAGAAATGAGCAGGTTGGTAACGATTTCTCAAGAAAATGTGTTGATGATGAACTATTTTTAATTTCTTATGTTTTTAAACATCCCGCTATTTAGATTTTACTTGCATTTGTTTACTGAATAAAGCGTTAAACCGACACGTTTTATATTCGTTTCGGCTCGTGATTGTGTGAGTGGGGAAGGCTGGTGCAGGTGTTACGAGCCGGAGCAGGCGGCCGACGGAGGCGGGCAAAACACGACCACCCTTTGGTATCAGCTTAGCCTTAGGCTAGACTCGATATTAATATACATTTTAATATTGTGGACAATAAGCAATGGAAATAGCAACCTGAAATCACCTATTTAAATGTGTGTGTAATAATGAAAATATTTACCCCAAAATCTACAAATTTTGCAGTTTTTTTGCATCCGTTCCGAAATAATTAACTTTCTGACAAGTCGAGGGCATGCACGGCGCAAGGGTCTGGATCTGGAGACCTTTCTTTCAATAGAAGTTGTCATCAAAATGTGAATGTCATACCGACGAATTATATGATATTTCGCCTTCCAATTTATGCATTTATTCTTACCAAACCATGTAATAATATAATCTTTCTTCTCTTTTGACTCTTGCATGAATTTCTCCAGTTGTAGTTCATTCCGATCCGACTTCAAAATTTGAGATCGCAATATCTCTGGAATTCTTTTGACATTAAATGTTCTAGTTTTAGTGCCATTTGAATGAAAACGAGGAATCATTGGAGTAAATTTAATAATAATATTGTGTTCGAAGGAATAAGTGATTTCCTTTATGCTGTTGCTTCATATTCATAGTTTTTGTCATTTATGTGGGAAGATTTTTGTTTTATGTTAAGTTGAAATATATTGTCTGTAGTTGTTGACCCTCCTAGCTAGTTTATCAAATTTTGTGGAAGAAAATAAAATTTCTCTCCAGACATTCTATTTAAATACACAGAATGATCTAATTATAATCATGTCCATGCCAAGACTGAGAGTTAGACCCTACTTGTATTTATTAATTAATTATTTTGAGATTAACCATACCAACATCTTTTCTTTGTTGTCTTTGCTGCTCCTTAGGTTCGAGGAGGAGATAATGAGTCTAACACAGGACCCGACACCCATCGGGGGAGCAGCGCCCAATCGGGAAAGCAACCAGCAGAAGGGATCAAGTTTCCAGTTCCAACCCAGGCAGATGCAAAGACAAGGAGGAGGAGGGGTTCCCAGGGCCCCTGGTTTCCAACCCAGACAGATGGCAAGGCCTGGTAAAGTTTCTCCTCATTTCCACTCTCCATGAAAGATGAAATGTACTGATTTGTTATTTCTTTCTCTCAAGAAAACTTGAATGGTTGAAACAGATTATCAAAGATGGTCAGTACACTCATGGAAAGGGTGTTATTTCAAGTTGCTGGAAATTAGGAAGCATTATTCCTTGTTTTAGTTAGCTTTTGTTTTGTATTGAATCATCTTGTTTCTACATGTACAGGATTAAAAAAAAACTTGTTTTGCAGTTTTTAGATTGTGAAAAGAAGTAAAATTATCTCAAATAGTTTTTGTCTGATATTTAACAATGCTTTTAAAACATTACATTTTAAGTAATTATTTGTGAAAGTACTGAATGAAATGAATTAATTTATTTATTTATCTTTTTATTTACTTCTAATCTTTTGTCAGGGTAGCCCGTTCACCAATAAGTAGTGGTCTTGCATGGGGCCCTGAATAATCATGAACATATTTACATACAAAATCATAACGTTTATGATGAATGGTAATACACTTCGATCAGTAATATTTGTTTTAAGAAACCAATAGAAAGTATTTAATTTGTACATGCTTTCATTTCCTTTGCTGCACAGGTGGAAACATGCCGCCAAGACCGAACAGACCGACAGGGGGGCACCAGGGTTTCGTACCCCACCAGGTACGCTCCAACCAGCGACCCCAGGGTCCCCCTCGGTTCCCCCACCTCCCTCCCCCTCCGCCCCCTCCCCCCATGAACCCTGGAGGTCCAATGGGGCCGATGCACGGTGGCATGGGTCCACGTCCACCTCCCCCCAATATGATGGGGCCCCTCCCGCCCCCGCCCATGCCCCCCTTTGCAATGATGCCCCCAGGCCCCCCTCCAGTGAACGTACGGAAGCCCGTGACTCTGTCTGCCAGGCCTACAACGTATGCGTCAAAACCAGTGATGAATAAGAAACCTAAGAAGAAGCTCAAGAAAGAAAAATCAACAGAGTCAAAGGATCAACCAGCAGCTGAAGATAAAGAAGGTTCGTCTTGTTAATGATGATAATTCAAATCAATTCTCAATGTTTGTAATATCTGTAAAGCCTATAGAGCCGGTACATTTCTTATTCAGCCCTAATGAACTCCAGATCATTAATACTACTAGTATTATTCATATTGTTGTAATTAAATGAATGATAATGATGAATGATAATTTTGATAGTAATGATGGCTTAAGCCCGTTGTGCACATCACATCACAACATGACTTAAAGTTGATTGAAAATTTGATTACTCTGCAAGAAGTGAATTCTACCTGAACAAGGTTCAGTATTGACAATTCAAGGTGTTGTGATTCTTCTAGTCAGAAGAAAAAACCCAGATGGGCTATGATTCTTACAGATGTCATTGTCATACTATTATTACCACCTTACCACCATCTTATAACCTATTTGGCAAGAAAAAACTCTTTCTTTATACTTTCTTCTCTGTAACTACATTTAATACATGCATTTATAATATAATGGCCCTTTAAACAGTTTAAAACACAGAAAGAGGTCAAAATTGAAGATACTAGAGAATTTCATGTGTGATTTAGCAAAAAAATATTTATATTTCAATTTTTTCACGAGAAAAGGCTATGTAATTTTGTATGAAATCTAATTATCTGTCTTATACAGTGAAGACGATTGATGAGCCTCCAGCATTTCCAGCAGTTCCACCTGGCCCCCCTTCCATGCCCCATCCTACACCCATGGAGCACAACATGCCCACACGCTCCCCGATGAGCCTGCCCCCACCCCCTGCTATACCCCGAGCCTTCATCCCCGTCCCCACCCCTGCAGACCTGTCTCAGATCACCCAGGGCGGGGCCGGAGCGTATGAGCTCGGCACAGGGTCGGAGCCTGCGAAGAAGAAGGATAAGAAGAACAAGAAGCACATCAGGGTCGCTGCTGGTACAACGTGGGAAGATGATACCCTGGCAGAGTGGGACCCAAGTAAGTACATTGACTGGTTCATTTGAAGATCATCCTACACAACATTTCGTCCTTGTTTTCACGAAGTGACGGTAGTGAGGAAAATCGTAACGCAAAGCGAATGCAATTTTTTTTCACTACCGTCACTTCGTGAAAACAGCGACGATTTACTGGTGGGTAAAATGCTTTCTGTTGTGTAAATGCATCTTTTAACGGTCTAGGACTTTTGATACTTCATCAGGGGGGAAGGTCTAGGGAAGATCAGGAGCAAAAGTCTGGGAATCTTTTTTCTTCTTGGAATTTTGGGAAATGGGAACCTTGAAGACCATGTTAGTTAAGGCTTGTTCAGACATGATGTGTTTTGTTGTTACGATGTGTTACAGCAGTTACCTTTGATTTACTCTGTACAAAAATGTGGCAGCTTCTTTTTTTTGCGGCAGATGTGTCTGGACAAGCCTCTATTCTGATTTGTCAATATCCTAATTTCTTATGATTTCTCTCATTTCTAACTGTTGAATCTCTGTCTCTCCTCTGATGAACTTGTATAGATGACTTCAGACTATTTGCTGGTGATCTTGGCAATGAAGTTACAGAGGACACACTCACCAAGGTCTTTGGATCTTACCCAAGCTACATCAGATGCAAGGTATATAACAATGATTGTCTGTCTGTTAGTATGTCTGTCCGTCTACCTCTTTGTTTGTCTGTGTATCTGTCAGTGTGTTTGTCTGTATACTTGCCTGTTTGTCTGTCTGTGTGTCAATATGTTTCTCGATCTGTCAGTATGTCTGTCTGTATACTTACCTGGTTGTCTGTCTGTCAGTCTGTTTGTTTATTTGTTTGTTTTAGTGTCACATTCTTGTAAAGGTGAAGGATTTTTTTGTGAGTGCTCATTCTTGTTAGTTCTGTAATAGCATAATGTGGCTTCACTGGCTTGGATTTGCCCAGTAATGTGTCTTTCAAATACGATAGGTTGTTGATAAATTGGTTGTTTGTTTATATATTTCATTCGTTTAGATCATCCGTGACAAGAGGACCAATAAAACCAAAGGCTACGGCTTTGTGAGCTTCAAGGATCCTAGAGACTTTGTTCAGGCCGTCAAGGATTGGAATGGTAAGACCAAATCAGTCATATTGAACTTAATGTTGCTCATTCATGCGTGGGTTTATAGAGGGCAGCACAACTTTTTAAGCACAGGAGCGTAATACCTGTTGTGTCAGTGTTATGTAGTGATCGCCAACTTGTGTACTTTAGGAATGACTATGGCTAAATTCTCATCTTGAAACAAAAAACATGTAACAACATTTTGAAGTTTATTCTCTAGGGAATACAACAACAACGAAAATTTCAGCAAGTTTTGATAGTTTGCGTATATTCTGATGGTCAAAATAGTTTACCATCTGTGCATAACATCATGCAGAATCACTTAGAGCTTGTTTATCTCGAAATGGATCTCAAGAACTGTCTTTAGTATGTATATACACTCTTTGAATTGAAACACCCAATAGTAGGAATAATTACAGCAACATCTAGCGACACCAGTGTGTAGTTGATATAATCTGAGGCATCATGGGAAAAATTGGATACTGTATCAGCTGAGACTACTTTTTGTTATATACCATTGCCCAGGAGATAAGGAAATTTATTCAAATTTTTAAAGTGTTGCGAGCCCCTATAATTTGATGGCAAAATTTCACCTAAGTTGTATCATAATGTGAAAGAGGATGACATTTAAGACACATTTCTGCAAGGATTTTCAAAATAAATGTGTTTGACGTCGCATATTGATGAAAGAATACAAAATTTAGGTTTTCTGTGTACAACGGAAATCCCAAATTATCAAATTTTTGGCAAATTTGGGGCTCCCAACAGTTTAAGAGGGGCTTTAACCAAGGTGAAATTTGCACCAATTCAAGTTAATTAAAACAGTTTGCAAGACTAACTGATGAACCTTCTCTTATTTGCAGGTAAATATGTTGGAAATCGTCCGATCAAACTCCTCAAGAGCACATGGAAGGATCGAGACGTTAGCTCAGTCAAGAAGAAACAAAAAGAGAAGGATAGGCTGGGACTTCGGTGAAGCAACTCAAAACACAAGAGACATTTGAATGATGAGAACAGTTTTGGACGTGTTGAGAGGATCTATAGGTGCTTGAAACAAAATGGCTACCGGTACCCGATTGTTTTGGACTAGAAGGCCAGAGCTTGGGTTTCTGAAACTTTACATCTCGCTCACTCTCACAAGTCACAATATTCAGGAATGCCAGTTTGTTTTCGAGCTATTGTTTGTACTCCCCGATCTGTTGAATATAATTCTGGAACGTGAAGTCATGAAGCCCTCTACATTGGTTTTGTTTAATTTTGTTGCAGAATTGGTTTACTGCCATGTTTCTGGGAGATCCTGGACCTCCTCGATAACGTCTGACAAGTCCCAAACCGCCCAATATATGACTTTGTTCATTCCCCAAGACGAAATTAAGATGGAATTAAAAGAAACAACACACTATTCCGGTAATCATAATATCGACCCCTCTAAATATGTTTTCCTTAAAATTTTCATATTGTTACTTCTGGTAAAGCAAAGAGAGATTAAGATGGCATTTTTATGTTTTTCTTTTATGAGTCTTATTTGATACTTTGAAGATGTTTTATTGTATATGTCACCATAACAATTTTTGTTTTCAGTAAGGACATTTAAAACACAACTTCTCTTAAAGAGGGGAGGGCTATCGAGATATGAGAATGCATTGTCTAAATTGTTCTTAAAGTTTGTGGAAGAGCTTTGAATTAAAGGGGAAGTCTATCTTAATAATAAGTTGGTTAGAAATTAGAAACAAAATTGAGATGATCCGGACAGTGAAAGTCGAGTTAAATCCAATTAAAAATATTACAGAAAGTTATGAATTCTTTTGTGATCAAACACAAATTGGCAACTCTGTGATGTATCTTGCGAGGTCACCTCCCATTTGCTCTTTACTCAGAATTCAGAAAATGTTATTTCCCCTAAAGAAAAATTTTGATAATTGATGAAGCCTAAATGTTATTAAAGCAAATGTTTTAAGGCAACCCCTGTATGAAATTAATCGATTCCATCATCAATCACTATAAAGAAAATGAAAGTTTATGACATTTTTTGTACAAAGCAAATTGGAGCAGAGTATCGCCTATAAGCGTTTCACCAATGAAAACTACAAAAACTCATAACTTTCCTTCTTCTTTTTTCCCGGATATTGCTCAAGCTTTCACTTATTTGTTTCTCTTGTTTTTCTGCTTTAATTAATACCAGATAATTATCAGAGTGGACTTCCCCTTTTAGATTAGTATTGGACGTCATTCTGAAATGATAAAATCATTGACTTAATTTCATGTTTATTTGTACTTTAGCATAATTTCTCTTAAAGAATGTGCATGTTATAGATACAATGTACATAGAAATTAATAAACTTTCTGTTTTATATTTAAACAATTCTTCCTTGTCTTTACAGCAGTTTGTTATTATTATAATTTGTATTAATGGCCATCTGTACTAGTTTGGCCAGAAGTGATTAGACCACACAGCGTGCTCACTGACTGGTGGCTATCTCATCAACTCAGCTCTCAACGAACATTTTAAGAAAAAGAGGATCATGGGGGACCAACAGGCACCGATTGGGGAAGTTTTCTATTTAGAGGGAGCAAGTAGTACAGTGAGGCTTTAAGTAAAAGGATTATGAATGATAGAAGTGATCGGGTGAAAGGAGTGAAGAGGAAATAGAATCAAAGAGAAGAGAGAACTATGAAAGTACATCATGAAGCAAACAGAAGATGGAAAGTGAGATGTTGAAGGGAGAAAGAGAAAGGGAATTCAGCATAAAGGCAGATAATGGGGGAAACATGTTAGGAACATCCAAAGAGTGAAGCATATTCCTATGATCCTTTAGAGTCTCTCCTGGGTTTTTTTTTTCTTTCTTGTTCTTTTATTCTGCCCAAATATGCCGTTTTCATGTATGTGAATTCGTACCATTTCCAAACTAAGAGAAAAATCATACAAGGTACAACACATGTTTGGCACTCAAATCAGCATACTAGTCTTTTCAGTATTTCTCCTTTATGCTATTCAATTTGTCAAGTATATTAGTCAAATTTCTTTCTTCACTATTCGCTTTCACTCATTTTGGATGGTTCTTTCAACTACATTTTGGGCGACCATGTACATGTATGTCCATGTAAATTGTCCCATACTACTGGCTGATACTATCCACACCTTTCTCACGTTCACAACACAACGTCTGCACTCAGTCTTAGACCATACTCATTCGACCTTTCCAAACCTGACCCGATCAGGCTTCATTCCAAACTCATTTCAAAATACTTGTGTAATAAATCTTGTATGCCTTTTAGCATGCCAATGTGTGTCACACCATACCGAGATGATATTTCATTGTCTTGACTCTTTACTTAACTTACACAACTCCAGTGTGCCTTTGATGGCATGAGGAATTCGCTGATGGATCACACATCCTATGAGCATGATCAGCTTGAGTTTGCCAAATAACCCGCAATTAACATGTTAGTTTGCGTCTTCATCAGCCTGCAGTTGCAATTAGTGCGATATTTAGTCGAGATAATATCAAGAGAAATCTTGGTCGTTTCCAAAATATCCTGCTATTTTGGAAATAGCAGGCTAATTTGCGCCTGTCTGAGCTAGTTTATGATGAGCGTATCAGTCTGGTGAAGACGCACCTTCGAGCTTCGGGATAACATCCGAGTCTGAAAATAGCAGGTTATTTGGCAAACTCAAGCTGATGAAGTCAGGCCTATTGAGTCAGGTCGTAAAACTGTCATTTTAACACAGCCATCAAACCATCATCCTAAACCTGCTTACAAAGTACAGACAGAATAGTTCGGTTTTCAATAAACTCTTTAATAAAGTTACAAACTGTGAAATGTGAAATTACACATTTCTCATCCAACCTGATATATTTTCACATGAATAGATTCTCATCTTGCGGAAATGTGCACAAACCATGTTTGGGTTCCACATTCTATGTCACGCTGTATGGATACAGTGTTGCCAATTTAGATACCTGTTACAGTACATATTGAATAATGGGATCATTGGAAGATGTATGAATATTGATTCTCGGGGTACAATTTCTCTTAGTTCCATAGGAATTAGGAATTATGGACATTATCAGGAGTAAGAGCGATGTCAATGTTGACAGTTCTGAACTCCCTTCCTTCTTCTCAATACATATATTGAATCATAATAATTCCACTCAATACATTAGACACTGCATGTGGCATAGTAGAGTCAATTCAAATAAAAATACATGTCTAGATCTCCACTGGCTAAATTTACAAGAACGGGTCGAGAGAGGGCGCTATATGTAAGGGTGTGGTTCATAGTCGGACTTGACATCATAGCCGATGATGCTTCTTCTTCCGATCTGTTCACCGATGAAGAACCAGAACGCTACCTCAG
This sequence comes from Strongylocentrotus purpuratus, assembly GCF_000002235.5. Lineage (NCBI taxonomy): Eukaryota > Metazoa > Echinodermata > Echinoidea > Camarodonta > Strongylocentrotidae > Strongylocentrotus > Strongylocentrotus purpuratus. Next base: position 32,520,974 of record NW_022145594.1, read on the forward strand.
CACAGACCAGCGTGTTTCCCAATGCTTCCTGTGGATGGAGATAGAGACAGAAGAGAAGAATAGTAACAATTCATCAGTAAATAAAGTTTTCAAGTGATGTCACATCTAAACAGAGTAAATTAATTGTTAGGACCTTGTTAAGAAAGAGTGGGGGTTTGGGGGGTGGAATGTTAACCTGAGAAAAAACAGATATACATGTAACAAGATGATTGTAAATGTCCCAAGGTCCTTGTATAACAAGATTCCATCGTAAACACAAAATCTCAAGTGAGGCTTCCAATGCCTCACTAATATCATTATCATTTCTTTTAGGTCTGCGTCTTTAAGAAAATGAACAGTTAGCTCAAAGGCCTTAAGCCCATTTAACCAGAGTCCCTTAGGCAGTGTATATAAATTGTCCCCTTTTTGTTACCACTTTGTTACAAACAGAAAACAGGAATTTACTTGAGTTCTACCAACTATATCATTATATCTATTCTCTTATCTATTTAATTGTCTGCTTTGTTAAAAGGGGCATTGAATAAGCTCCAAGAAAAGTTTGAAAACTGCACAATGTACAATTGCAATCAGGAAGGACACCTGGGACCCATTCACAAAATACCCCAAAAAGTGACAAATCTGCTGATAACCAATCAGAAGCAAGGATATCAGTAGCTTATAACAAAAACTGTCATTTGACACTGATGACAAGTTTTATGAAATGGGACTCTCGCCCTTTATTAGACTTATATTATAAACCACAGGTGTTAATCCCTTTGACAGGATCTATGACCTTGCACAAGGACCAACAGATTGTTACTGGTATTGGAATCAGTCCAGTGAGTCCACCTGTATGACTCATTATATGTCACCCTCTATGTTGAGGCCTTGTCATTGGCTCTCGACGCTATTAACATCGAAGCCAAAATTTAAAACATGACAGAATAATCCCCCTCCTGTCTACAGATTAGTCTTGCGACAATATCACCAACGACAATATTTTCAATGCCATTTAATCCGTCAGCTCTCTTCTAATTATATATGTTTTAGTGTTAAAGATGGTTGGATGCTTGTTTCAATTATTTAATTTTTTTCAACTTGCACTTATCAGAGTAAAATGCAAAAATAAACTATGTAAGTATGTCTTACTCAAAGCTTTCATTTTTATTTGGGTAACTTGTCATCACTTTGTGTGTAGAAGCCATTATGAACAAATAACAATGGAAATTATACTTTCAATTTAATTATTGTTTAATTTTCTTCATTCTTGGTGATACATGAGATAGCAAATGACTAAATAAAATTGAACCTTACTAAGCAGAGCATTGTCCTAACACACTCATTGTGACAAGGTCTTTTGGGTAATACTTGGAAGTATTACATGTTTTTGTCCCTCATACAATGAGTTTCCATGAAAACAAGGACAATTTACTAACTTGCTCCACTGGAGTTTGCAATATTCTACTGTACATTGCCCCGATGTTAATTACCATTAAATTATATATATTCTTGGAATAACATGGGACTTGCAAATCATGATTGAACCTTTCGATAAAGAGCATTGCTATAACAAACTCTCATCACAACACCTTACATTAGAACAAGGTAATTTTGACAAGTTTAAGTCTTTACCTTTTTCCTAATTGTGGTTGATTAATTTGTTTCTTTTGATTAGGTTCGTATTTTTCCCATGAAATAATGAGTCATCAACCAGAACAAGATAATATTCTTGGTCCAAAGGAGTTTGACACTAGATTCTGATGTATTCTGGAATTGACACAAAGCTATACAGACCTTAACTGTCAGGTTGGCGTATTTGCCTGTCTTTGCAGCCTTGACGATATCCATGATCCCCTTCTGAACAGCAGGGAATTCACCTGGAGTAGGTGGGACTAGCTCGACCTTGGCATAGTACCAAAACTTGGCTAACCTTGGCTTGGAAAACTCTACGGCTTCTGTATGGTGGAGTCAAATAGGGAAAGAAAAAAGAAACGTTTGAATGGGTCATCCAACAGCAGGGCTCCACACCTTTATTTTTTGGCGAGGGGGGGGGGGGGATCTGGGTTGAATTTGTTAGGGTTTTTAGTTTGTATGTAACCTTGACTTGGAATACTCTAAGGCTTTTGTATGATGGTGATATCCATTTAAATCAATCATCAATGACAATGACTCAATGTTGAACTGGGACCTTTCTGTCAGACTTGATGTCAGTTTGTATAGTAAATTTGTAATAACTTTTACTTTTTAGGTTTTTAAAGGCGCGCATGTGTCAAGTTAACGACTATAATCTCAGTTTACGGTCGCTAACTGAATACACGCGCGCCCCCACACCCCACTGTAGGTACGTTATGCAATTGTATTGTGCTGCAGTTTGCCGTGAATCCTGTGAGAAAGTGTATATTATAAGTCTTTGTTTTTTAGAAAAATACTCCAAAAAAGATAAGAAAATTGACACGAAACAGGCAACAAACATCAACTTTTAAATCATGACCTTTATTTGGACATTTGATGAATATTTACTTCATTTTGGGTATGTTTTAGTAGATCTAGGGTATCTCCACGCCGGAGTTACGGGTCAAATTTTGGATATGATTCTGAATTAGCGCCCAGCTGAGATCAGCTGGAAGTCTGGAACAGTCTTTCTCCCTTATTCGGCCTTAATTGTAGCCCAACCTTCCTTAAAATACTTCGAAATCTGTGCTTAAAACCAACTTAAAACCAGCACCTTAAGTTGGTGGCCGCACATAACGACCCACCTCCAATTTAAACACCTTTACGGCGTCTTTTGGAGGAATCCTACGGGGGTAATGCTACCAAGTAGGGTCTACCAAAAGAGTCACACATATCATTCATATCAGAGCCGCCTTCACCGGCGGCTTACAACACAAGCACGCATCGCGCATACAGACATCACTCACGCATCTTCTTACTCGTGCAGATTTCAAATGCAAATTACTTCAAAGCAAAAGTATATAAGCAACTTAAATGTTAATAAAATGGATAATTGACTTTTTAAGATATTACCTGAGGCAAGCTTTGGCCCTTGGGTGGCCACGGAATTGCCTAATCTTGTGCCCAAACCAACTACTTTCTGTACAGCACGGGCCATTTTTGCTCTTGCTCGGATCGGAATCGTCAATTGCGCATGCGCAGAATATGATCAAAGGGAAAATGCTGAACCTAGTCCTAGCAGCAGGATTTTTTTTTTTAATCTCAATCTCTATTCTATATTCAAATTCAATTTAAATTTTAAAACGACAACAGAAAAAAGTTTATCATAGTATGGCCTTGGGTTATTTATTAATGGCCAGACTATATTTTTGGTTGAAAGTTGGTGTCATTGAAAAAGTTGTGAAAAGAAAAATACATGTAATGATGTAGGCCTATACTGAATTTGTTTGAATGTTTTCATTTAGTGGCTACACAGTCAACTATTGACCTTCCCACCTTTCTTTAATAATCAGTAAAGTGGAATAGTGTATCATTATCATAATTGTTCATTAGTAAAATCATTAAGCAAAAATATACCACTATTCGTAATGGAATGTTTCAATGTATTATGTAATTGACAAAAGAGGCATGATTTTTTTTTCATTTCATGAGTCTTACATGTCTTCTTAGTTGATATTTGTACACTATACTCTCTTGACCCCCCCCCCCCCCCCCTCTTCTCATATCTTCTCTTCTCCCTCCCACTTTCTCTCCCTTCCTGACTCTCCTCTGCCTGTCCTCTCTTTATATCCTCTTTCATTTCTGTCCTAGATTTTATGTCCCCTCCTCCTCCCCCCCCCCCCTTGTTCTTTCATTCTCCCTTTCAGTCATCCTTCCTTACTCTCTGATCCTTTCTCCTTCCCTTCAACCTCTCTCTCTCTCTCTCTCTCTCTCCCTCCCTCCCTCCCTCTTTCTCCTTCCCTCTCCCTCCCTGCCTCCCTCCTCTCTCTCTCTCTCCACTCCTCTCTTCTCTTTTCTTTCATTGAATTATATTATTTCTGGTACCTGTCATGTTTTTTTAATGATAGAGCATAATAACTGAACACTTAAAAAAAGCAAATTATACATGTAATAGTTGTTTCACAACAGAACAAGGTTGAAATCCTCCGACAGCTAAAAATCATTCCATCAGTGAATGTAGAGTTTACATTTGCTATAAATGTTATAGCACATGTAAAGTAAGTATATGTGTAGTAACAAATGATGCAAATCAAGAGTTTGACATAATCTGTTAAAGAGTTAATTTCATTACAATTACTTTCAACAAAAAAACTATAACACAACAGCAATCTATTTTCAATGTTTATTTTACATCTTTCATGAAGGGAAAACCCATTCAAAAATTGAAATCCACCATAAAACTCTTTTATAAGTATACACTGGGAAAAGAGAGCCATGACACATGCATTCGTAGAAGCTTTTGACTTGGTCTCACAGAATTGCAAATTCTGCGGAGTGCATCCATGTAATAGATGCTATTGGAATATTCTTCACAACTACATGTATATTGGGTCAAGGGTAAACTTGAAATAATCATACATGTATATCTTGGGCATCTGCAAACACAGTTATCACGGACCACAAGTCTGTTTTTTGTAATTTTTTAACATTTTTTTAATTTAGATGTCTGGTTACATTCTATGCATTGTCAACATAATAAGACAATGCAATGAAACGTAAGACAATGTCTTTCAGTTCTATTAAAATGATTCTCTTTATCAAAGCTATTGCTGCCTGATTGCTGTCTACAGTGAAGCTGAACATGACTTTGTAGGTAATGTCCAAGAAAGGCGAAATTGATATCCTCTACTTTTCAGAGACCACTAAAACTTCTCCCCTCCGATCAGGATCTAACAGTCGATGTCCATCAGCCTTCTCCTTGCTTCAGTTCCCATTTGTACAGTCCTAATAAATTTGTTGATAAAGTCCGAAATAGATATCCTCTACTCCTGAAAGACTACCAGCAGTTTAACCCTCAGATCATGATCGAACAGTCGAGGTCGGTCCATGGGTCCTCTCCTTCCTTAAGCTCCTGTTTGAAGTGTTCTGTCCTACTGGCTTAAATTCCTGTTTTTCAAGTCCTAATAAATTTGTTGATAATGTCCAAAATAGATATCCTCTACTCCTCAAAGACCACTAGCAGTTCGACCCTCAGATCATGATCGAACAGTCGAGGTCCATGGGTCTTCTCCTTCCTTGAGTTCCCGTTTGTAGAGCTCCGTCCTGTTCTTCCAGCCGGAGTACCTGACGGTCTGTTGGGTGTCAAGGTAGTAACCCACCAGGGCGAAGGCAGGTGTGATGGCCGCCCACCAGTAGTTCCGGACTATGTTCATCACCATCCTGAAGCTAGCTTTGGTGTCCTGAAAGATACACAGAGAAAAGAAATAATCTTATGAGTTACGAGTATGAGAAACTGTTGTCTGATTAACAAGCATGAAACATTAAAGATTTCTTTTTCTCTATCTGAATTCTGATCTCTTATAGTTATAATTTTTTCTCTCTTTTGTCTTCTTCCCTTCCTCTGCTATGGCCTGCCTACTTTCTCTTTCCCTCAGCATCCCCTTTCTTCTTCTTTTTCTCCATCATCACCGTCATCTTTCTTCTACTTTTTCTCTTCTACATCATCTTTCTTACACTCATCAGCATAATGAAACATTAAAGACTTCTTTTTCTCTATCTGAATTCTGACCTCTTATAAATAAAGAGCTATACTTCTTCCTTTTTTCTCTCTTTTGTCTTCTTCCCTTCCTCTGCTCTGGCCTCTCTACTTTCTCTTTCCTCTCTAGAGATCTACTTTCTCTTTCCCTCAGCCTCAACATCCCCTGCCTTTCTTCTAGTTTTTCTCTTCTACATCATCTTTCTCACACATTATCATCAGCATAATCATCCTTCCTCTTCTTCTTGTTCTCCGCACCTTTGAATGTTTTTTTAAACAGATAGTTGGGCGCCATACAAATGCTGTTCATCATCATCGTCTTTCTTCTCGTTCTCATCATAATGTTGTTGGCTAGCTCTTCGATCTTCTTCCTTCTTCTTGTTCTTTCCTAGTTTAAATAAGTAAGTTTAAACAGATTCTAGTATTCTACAGTCGCTAAAAGACTAAATTATCTTAGATGGATAGGCTGAACACTCCAACAACACATAAAAGTCATTACGATTTACTGTCATCGAGAGTTAGCCCGAGCACCTCAGCGCGGCAGCAATCATTCAAGCCGAGAGTTTAGCGAGAGAGGATTTTGGAATTCCGATAATAATCTGAAAACAGAGCAGAAGTGTCTGGTCGGTTTAAGTTCTACTTGATATTTAATACTCCATTATCTTTCTTTCATACGTACCAGAAAATAATGTTAATTAAGGTGTTGCTGCTGCAAGGAACAGATCTCCAGCCAAAAAGGCTATTTTCCTAGCCAAAGTGGGGAGGAATTCTCCTTCTGTTTACGGACTGGGCCTAAAATGTGTGCAAAGAAATCGTCTAGGTTCTATGCCCAAACAAACTCGTCCTTTTCCTGTTTTTATTCTCGTCCGCCTGTGTCGTACCCTCTCCTAGATAATACGGACGCATATCTTTTTTGGTGTGAGCATTTTTTCCCTCCAAAGACAGAATTAAACACATTATTGGTGAGACTGAGGACAGTGGCCTTTGTCAGCTAATGCGCTTTGGATGTGATGATAGAATATTTTTCATCGTTTTGCAGTTTAATGGCCAATGTGTACTACTACCTCTGTACACAGGGGCGGCACCAGGTTGGGGGCGAATGGGCGCGCCACGCAGCCGGGGTGTCAGAAGTTGAAGATTTCTTTTTTAATTGATGCTTAAATGGTTCGCTTTGGTGCAAACTTTTTGCCAAATTAAAAAGAAAACAGTCTTTAGTTCAACTAACATGGCAAGAACGCGGGGGGGGGGGGGTGTTACCAAATTTTTCAGAAGGGTTGTTAAAGATGAATTTGTCGTTTCCATTAAACAATAGGCCATAAGGTTTAGGAGATACAAGGCATTAATTTTATTTTTTTCAGTTGGTGAAAGGTTTTTCATCGTAAACCAATGTATGAACTTCCGGTAATGTGAATCTATAATGACGCGTCTATTAATAAAATCTGATCGCTAGCTGATTGGGCTTGCTTTTTCTCTCTTTTTCTTTATTTTCTCTATCTCTATTTTCCCCTCCTCCCTCCCCCCCCCCCCCCCCTTGTGTCACAATTTACAATTTGTAGTTCTCTTTCTCCTTGCCTTTCTCCTTCTCGTCCCCTTCCTTTTCTTTTCTTCTCCTTCTTTTCCTTTCCTTTTTCTTCTCCTTTTCCTCTTTCTCCTTCAGTTTTTCAAAATGATAGGGGGCGCACCCCCTGCCCCCCCCCCCCTGTGGCGTCGCCGCTGCCTCCGTACATTGAGGCGGGTACAGTAGGCCCAGCAGTGGGGCACCATAAAGAGGGAATGTGTTTTTGTTTTGTTTTTACCTCTTTTGATGAAATTATAGTGACAATATGGTTTATTCTTTATAGATTGGTGAAGTGTGACGTCATCAAAAATCTAATTTTTAGAATTTCTCAATTTTTTCATCATTTTCTGAAAGAGCATCAAAAATAATGTCCAAATGTTTAACAACTAGGAGCCAATTGGTTTTCGACATTTGGAAATTATTTTTGATGCTCTTTCGGAAAATGAAGAAAAAATTGAGAAATTCTAAAAAAAAAATAGATTTTTATGACGTCACAGCTTCGGCACTCTATACAGTTTACATCTTCTCAAAACTTCATTAACTTTGTGGCTATTTAGATTATTCAACGGAGTTCTGAGAAGATTGTAATAATTATAATCATTTCATGGCTAAGCTAAAGAAAAATTATTCCGACTTTATTGGCAACAGTGTAATTACATTGATTTGATTAATGTCACTGTAACAACATAGTTCCTGAATTACACATAATTCGGTTCCTAATGTTGAGAAATGACTCGTTTGCTGACTTTGCTCACGTCATCAAACCAACTGTTTGTCTATTTGCATATAATGTTGCATCACCTCACTAACTCATATCCTCTTTATTCCGTACAGATCAACTTCCTTGCCATATTGCATGAGTTCTAATCCCAGCTGGATCATATTGGATTATTTGCAGTCAATTAATAAGATTAAGCTTTGATCCCTTTTTCTTCGACTAACTTCTCGTGTACTACGTTCATGATAATTCCTTTCTTGTTGTTCATGTGTTGTTTTTTTAAATAACAATATCTGATATAGAGACAATGCTTATAATGTTATGCAACTTAAAGGGTCTATGTCCCACTTTTTTCAGGCAAAAAAGGTTAAATTCCAACGGCATTTGGGATGGTGGTGGTTATTTTTTTTAATAATTTCATCAAAAAGGGTGTTTTTTTTTTAAAGTCATTCCATCTTTATGGACTATCGATTGTAAGGTGCCCCACTGATAGGCCTACTGTATTCGCGTCACTTCGGAGGTAGTAAAACTGCAAAACGATGAAAAATATTTTATTTGAAAAGTACTAATAATTTAGAACTTCCCTCAAAACGAAAGGGCTTGAAAATGTCTTTTTAGTGGAAAATTAAAAACCGTTTGTAGTCGAATCGACTTTAGGGATTGCAATCCTTTCAGTACATATTCTGATTTTCATGGATCCGCCCCTGCATACCTTAAACGGAGTATAGAAATATTATATAGGCATATATAGTCAGGGGGCCAAGGGGACGCATGCCTGAAAAACCCCACCTCCATGCACCCATATGCCCCCGCTGTAAAGATGGACTCTGTGATTTCGTTTTTCACTCCGTCTGTGTCACCCCCGCCCCTTAAAGAAATCTGGCTATGCCAGTAGAAACAAGAGGTTGGTTTTCAGCACCGTCATAATGGTTGGATTTCAATTTAGTTTTCTTGTAATTCTTCGATTGCAAAGTATTATGTGAAATCATCTGAAAGCAATGAATATGACTGTCATAATCAGAAAGCATGACATCCGCGTAACCGACAAAATCCAGTGGGCAATGCCACTGGGGAGGCGTAGTTCTAGAGGAGAGGGACGAAGTGGGGTGACCCCCCCCCCCCCTCCAACAAAAATATGAAGACAGAAAGAAAGAATGAAAGAGAGCTAGGGAGAGATCGAGGGGAGGGAAAATCAAGAGAGGGGAAGGGAAAGATAAGGGGGATCGAGGTCCGGAGCTCGAGAGAGAGATCGCGAGGGCCGGGGAGGGAGGGAGAGATTGATGGGTAGAGAGAAAATTAATGAGAGAGGGAGTGAGAAAGGAGAAAGGACGACTCAGGAGAGAGAGAGAGAGAGAGAGAGAGAGAGAGAGAGAGAGAGAGAGAGAGAGAGAGAGCAAGGAAAGGGTTGCGAAGATGGAGGCGGTGGGGTGGGGGAGGTTGAAAGGCGATGTGAAAAGGATACAGATTAATTTGTTCTTGTCCCTTATACTTGGCCTAATTCTCTTCTACTAACACAACTATTCAACGTCTCCGGTGATGACCCCCCCCCCCCCCCCTCCCCCTCCTGTCATCAGTGCATCGCCAATAATGTTAGCCCACGCCACGTACGCCTTTGGAGGGGAATCAGATTATAATGCTGTATAATTATTATGACCCAAAATACATTGAGCCGTGAATTATTTCGTCCAATGGAAGGATCATTTCCGTTACACCCGATTAGGTTTTAACTGGAAATAGTGATTTGTCATCTTTGATTTTGGAGCGTTTATAACTAATCTATCTAGGCCAATTGCCTTGAATGGCTCTCATGTCTGTTCCAATTTTTTTTTTCTTCTTCACGTGTTGCATGTATATAAAATCATACGGGGTTTTCCTAAAATAATGTTCCATTTTAGGGCTTTGCTCTTTCTCATGAATAGATTATACAATACACGCAGCACGTATTGTACAAGACAAACAAACCATAATTTTGTTTTTAATTTATAAGGTCGCCATGGAGATCTACCTAAAGGACTAAGCTATACAAAGGGATGCAGTTTTCTCTTTCACTTTTAGGGATGGATTTATGGATTTGGATATCAATTGATATCAAATTAAAAGCATCCACAAGTATAGTTCCAGGAATTCACTAAACAATCATTATTAAGACTATATAGCTTAATATTGTTCTACAAATTGTACCCGAGACATTGGGTTTTACGCCTTCCTCTTTGTTGCAAAACTGTTCGATGTGCTCTTTAAATTATTTATGTAAACTTTAGTTATTTGAGTATTTGTTTTAAAATATGAAAACGTTGAAGAAATCAAAATAATGATACTTTTAATGAGAAAAGTGGACATGTTTCATTGTATTTGCTATCTAGTTGTGATCACAATTTGTATAGTATACTAATCGCAGTTAAAATAAATCATTTTTTTATTTAGTAAATGTTTATATATTAAAAAGTTGCCAGGCTTGACTAGCACATGTGCTATTTTGATCCCAAGTACCAGGTTTTTATAATCATCGATTCTGTATAACTTTCATTGTAAAGAATATATTTTTATACATGGTGTATAATAATGTTGTTGTTGTTGTTGTTTAAAATCATTCGATAAAATAATATACTCTGACATGACAACCTATCTGCCATCGCTGATATAACGATATAATAATGAAAAATACTGAAAAAGGAACACACGTAAAGAAAAACTGTTAAAGAGAGAGACAGAGAGAGACAGAGAGAGACAGAGAGAGAGAGAGAGGGAGAGGGAGAGGGGGAGCGCAAGAGAATGGGAGAGAGATAGGGAGGGGTGGAAGAAAGAGAGAGGAAAATGATGACTTCCGTTGCAACAACAAACACAAATTTGATGGTGGAAAAGAGCCACTATTTTTAACATAACTAGTATTGATGTTTTTCTTCTCCTTGGACTGAGTAAATTATTCCACACAAAAATTGCGAAAATATATGACGGCTAAACGATGATTTCCGGCAATAAGTGCGAGATTCAGAAACTATATATCCCCAGCAGCAGGCTCTGCTAATAATAATCTCGTATAAAAGGAGAAGTTTAAGCTCTGGTATAAGGTAAAAAGAAAGCAATTTGTGTGCTTTCTCGTTCGTTTCATGTAAGTTTGGAGTATCAGAGAGAATTTTCCCCTGTATACTAAAATTGCCCCTCAATGCAGATGCCCTGATGTATTCGACATTACGACGAAAATGTATACTGACGAAAAAATACGACGCTCTTGAACTTGCCAGAGGATTGATTTGTTTTGAAAGGTCCCGCGATCGTTTTACGTATACATTATGCCCCCACCCCACACACACACACACACAAATCTCGTGGTTCGCGAGGACTCCGCCCCCGGCCCGTTTTAATTTCTGGATACGCTTACTGTGGTAGGTATATAATTCACTAAAGTTGTTCAGGGGGGGGGGTCACAAAGATCCTAAGTCGAACTTGACTCTAAGTTAGACTTAAACATTATGGAGAGCCATTAATAGCCTTTAAATAAAATATTTTCAAAAGCAAAAATTGAATTATTTTAGACTTTTCATAAATTCTACATCAAGAACATGAAATCTCCTTCAATAATAGAAAATATGAATGATTTGAATCAACCTTTTATGCCTTTTAAAAAAACTTTCACAAAATATTTTCTAAGATGCTAACAACTTTCCATAATTGTTAAGTCGACTTAGAGATAAGTTCAACTATAGGATCTTTGTGAAACGCTCCCCAGGTGCGTCAATTTTCTATAACATTTTGAACAGGTTATAGGTGTCATAGCAGGCGCGGATCTACGGGGGGTTTAGGGGGTTTAAACCCCCCCCCCTTGGGCGGCCCCCCCCAAAAAAAAAAAAAAAAAAAAGGGAAAAAAAAGAGAAAAAAAGAAAAAAGAAAAGAAAAAAGAACGCACGCTGGAGAGAAACCCTTTCAAGTGCAAATATTGTGAGAAGATATTCAACTCATCTGGTAACTTAACCAAACACATGATAACTCTGGATATAACTGTGTATTTAACTGTTACTTGATTTAAAAAGACGTTATCATGCACTGCTTTTTATGGTCTCCATCGTCATTATTTTATTTAACTGTTACTTGATTTAAAAAGACGTTATCATGCACTGCTTTTTATGGTCTCCATTGTGTTAATAGATGCCAGGAAAACATCACTTACGGGGTTCAAATAAACACCCACAAAAAAATCGGCTCGCCGCTTCGCGGCTCGTGGACGATGCTCCGCATCGTCATTATTTTGGTCAACCCCCCCCCCTTAGCAAAAAGCTAGATCCGCCCCTGCATAGTAAAATCTATCAACAAACTTTGTGTGCATCAAATATTGACAGGAGCCAAACATTAAAGATTGCCTTACAGCTGACTTTGAAACTTTGCTAACAACTGCACGATTGTCAAACACAATTTCAGAATGTTGGATACATGTGTCAGTAGGCATCCTGTTATGGGTTAGGTTGCCTATGGGTATTACGACATTAATTTGCGTCAACTCCCACCCCCCCCCCCCCATCACAGCCGCAAACAACTAAATAACCCCTGCCCTTTTCTTTTTCTCTCCTAAATTTTGCCCACGCTATACTTGGTACCCACTTCTAATTGACTCTTGATTATGAGTACCATTTAAAAATATATATTTTTTCATTTATTTACTTCCGTGACAACATAATCACGTACATGACCCATTGATTCAATTATTAACATAGATCCCTCGGAGAGGACCTTAAGCCGTCGTTTATCTGGTTGCTTATACAAGCATTTATGTTTTCTTATATAGCAGTCAGGTAAAATAACCACTACAACTACTAGATCAGTGTAATCAATTCCGGTAGAAAACACTTAAAAGCAAAACGGATCATATTGCACTTAATATATATGCGGGGCAATGCTTTTGAGGTGCATGCCCCCAAGATTGAGTTGAGTCATAATTCATGGGTTTTGGTCCAACAATGTACTTTAGCAACAGAGTTTTAAAAATGGGAAAATTACAAACTTTACAAGGTTTAAATTATGATATAGATCTAATTGATTTCTCACTTATCTTTGTCCCTGCCCTATTTCCCATTTTCATGCGGTAGCCAAAAAACGTCTGGCTTTTAATTCTGCACTGATTTGTACCCGCATTAATATCTATCCCTTCCCGGATGCAGAAAAAGCGCGCGCAAATCACAAACCAAAGATATAAGTCAGCCGACACCTTTCGCGTAGAATAGTCGTAATCTTTTCCCGCTAAAATCGGCGGAACTCTTCCCCATTACACGTACCGCCACAATCCTGATTAATACGTCATTGTTTTAGGGGTTGCTAGTAAACAGTCACGCTCTGGGTGCATAAATAGACAGAAGTCAGAATTATTTTTATCCAAATAAGCATCAACTGGAACAAAAGCTGTTGGAGCTTGAATACAATTATAACTCGACAATAAAACCAATTTGTTTTAGGTTTGCCACTCAAATCACGCTCTGGGTGTACAATAAAACCAATTTGGATTGAAGAGCTTCATTTCATTTTAACCGAGCGCCTGTTAGCCTCTTGAATATTCAGTTTGGAAACTGACTCGCTCCAGCACCAACATTCACAGTAAGTTTTCATCGTTGTTAATATTTGAGTGAGCTTAATTTTGATTAAAGAAAATGTCATGTATTCAAATTGTTGTTATCATTATAACTTGCAAATATTTACAGTTCAACGATTTTCATCATACTGTTATAGGTTGAATCGTTCGTTCGTGTCTCCTTAGATCAAGATTAATGCATCTTGATCTTCGAAGTAGTTGCTACAACTACTTGTCAGACACGTTGCCCCGGGGTGCGAGATAGGTTGAGTTAGCTTGACTAATTTGTTAATTCTTAGTTTGAGTAAGTAATTCTTCAAGTCTTAGTCGTGAAAGTATAAAGTCGCAATATATCTGTTTTATATTTGCACGAGTGCAATTCTTTCTGTGAAGGAAGTATTTCTCACATTTAGACTTCTTAAGTTGATAGAAGTTGATGATTTTATCATATGACATTATATAACTATTATTTCTTTTCTTAGAACTTGCAGAGAAATTATGTCCAATTTAACATGACGTTATCATAGGTATAAATTGTCTGCTTAAAAACATCGATTGTAGATTATAGACCCTCCTGCAACATCCGAAATGAGCACAATATTCGGTGTAAAGTATAACGCTCAATTAATAATTGAATATTATATTCAACGATATTCGATTGACTGATTGATTGATTGGTTGATTGATTGGTTGATTGATTGATTGATTGATTGATTGATTGATTGATTGATTGATTGGTTGATTGATTGATTGATTGATTGACTAATTGAATTTCGTTTTGATTATAAGTATGTTCATGACACATATTTTTTTCAATAATGAAATAGAACAATGTAATAAAGTGGTATATCAAACAAAAATAGAAATATTGACAAGCTAAGAATATTATCGGATTATTATTGACCTAAACGTATACAATTTGAATCCATTCATGTTCATAATTATATGTTATGCTATATCTTTTTTTTAATTATTGTACTTGCTACTTCTAAAATCAAATTTATTGAAAGTATATAAGAGACAATCCTCAACAACAAAACTGGCTAAATTTAATAAATTAAACCCTTAAACACAGATAATGCACTTTTGGGTTTATGTAATTTTCAATAAAGTTCTTATTTCCGTTTTATCATCTCTCTGAGCATGCTGTTTAATATGCCTCAATTTCACAAACTTGGCATAATTCCTACTGAACTTCGTTTCGCATACTACTGTTAAATAGTCTAAAAGTCTTTGTTTTTTATTTGATTAAGATGCTTCATAGCAGGTGTACATATTTTATCCTGCGTGTCAAAGAAAAGGAATGGGGCCAAATTCCTTTCAAACATCATTAAGCCGACACCCATCATGAAGGGAAGTACCAGAAGTGTTAATTAATTAGTATTGTCCTGGGAGAAAAATATGGTGTTTTGCTGTACGGCTTCGTCGCATTTAGAAAAGAACGTCAAATTCAGATTTATATTTATCATGATTTGAGCCTGCCCAGTGTATATATTTTTATTGAATTTGATTTAATCGGTTCATCAAAAACAATATGACATTTAGGTTCAAGGCTGACATTTTCTGGGTTTTTTTTTTACAAAGAAATCAGATATTTACGTTATAACCCAAACATCAACATACAAAAGTCATGTAATAATGGTAACATCATACTTTAAGAAAGATTTAGAAATGTATCAAAAATGTGAATAAACATATCCCTTTAGACAATTTTATTTGAGTAAGAGAAGGGAACCTATACCGATGTAACACATAAATGTGGAGAGCCATCGACAATGTCTAACGAAAGAAATGAAATCCGATCGCAAAAAACAACCCGAAGTAGTCCCAATTAGCCAATAGCCCCCCCCCCCCCACCCGAATCAGAAAAATACATGCTTATTATTGTAATTTTACAATTCTGTCATAACCGATTCATTTTGTAATTGTTACATTACATTAACGACGTCATCAAAGATTTTTTTTTTTGGTATAGGATACCCGAATTAAAGGGGTATTTGAACGATTTCAAAATATGACGAGAAATCTTAAAAGTTTGGACCAAACTTTCATGACACATTATTTTGTGTGTAGTCCCATGCGAATCCGTTTCCGTGTGCAAAGAATGTGATTTCTACCACGACTGAGTCATTATTTGTCATGGTGATCATTTTGTTTAAAAACACAGTAGGCCTATACGTCACTAATTATTAAAAAATACGTTAATCAGCATTTCTCAATTGCTTCCAGAAGGTTACTTACACAATGTAATCGCAATTACATAACGTTATATCTCTAAAGGGAAATCCAACCTTGATGGCAAACTACTCAGCAGAGGAAATTAGAAAAAACAGGGAAGTAAACGGTGGTTTTGGCTTTCAAATTGGCTGAATCACACAACTTTCCCCATTTGATGACTAAACGTTAATTTTACCAAAAAAGTATGACTCATGAAGGTCTATTCTCTGAGTACCTATGATAATATGATATCCATGATATATTTTGAGTAGTGCCCCAAGGGAGAATACACTTAAGAGAAACACAATAATAAACTATATTTTTGTTCACGCCAAACGTGAGAGTTATCCGCGACTACGTCACAATCCACTGATCACACTGCCAATATGGGATTCGCATAGACTGAGTGATCTCATGTTTAAAATATTCATAATTTTCTTATTTTTGATCCTATTTAATTCAGACTTCCCCATTCTGTGTATCTTATGTTCTGCTTTCATACCAATGAACTTATTACAAAGTTTGGGTTGCTCTTTATAGCTAATAACGTATGATTAATGAGCTGCATGTATCTCTTCTCGTGAAAAAGCTGACCAGGGATAATCTATTGTCTACACTGTGTATTTCCGCCGTATCAAAATATTATCAGGCTTGCATTTAATACGAATCCCCCCCTCTCTCTCTGTCTCTCTCTGTGTCTGTCTGTCTCTCTCTCTTTGTCTCTCTCTCTCTCTCTCTCTCTCTCTCTCCTCACTCTCAACAATAAATTACAGTGGTGAATCCAGGATTTTCTGGCAGGAGGGGGGGGGGGCACAAGTCCGCATTCTGTGACAATCAACAGAAAGAAAACAAAACGAAACGAAATGAAAAACAAGGTTTTGGGTGTGCCGTTTGGCTACAAAATTCTGTGACAAGCAAAAAAAATAAGGAATACCCTTTTTTTTGTTCCTCCTTTCCCCATCTTTTTATTTGCGCCCGAAGAGGGGGTCCTGTGCCTCAAGGATCTGCCACTGAATTAAATCCCCATCGCGATACAACCGTGGCGTAGCCTCACCCCAACCACTGAAGGGGCTATTGCATCATCGGATTTTCTTTTTCTCCTTTTCCCTTTCTCGGACCAAATTTTGCCATTCGATGGGATGGGTGAGGGGGTGGGGGTAGAGGGAGCACATACCCCCTTGCTTCCCGTATGGCTACGCCCCTAAAGATGCGTAATATTTATTCACGGACAATGTCATAATAACAGTTATGATAAGAGTCCTTTCATTTCATTCCATATCTTAAAATAATCATCGATACACAAAACACCAACTTTAAGAAGAAAAAATCAAACAAAGTCATGTCAGATAATACCAATCTCAGTGAAACTACAAAAAAAATTCTTTATTTCAGAATACGTATTGAAATGGATGTAAAGTTCAGTGAACTATAATGATAACTGTCGGCCACAGTAATTTTACTTTGAGAGTGAACAAGACAGGGGAGCATTCAGGATTTTTAATCTTTATTGGCAGTTGACCTTTTGTTGGATTATATCTTTTCGTGCTCTCCGTTACATAAGCAGAAACAAAAGTCGTAAATGAAAGAGCAAATGCGTTTTTAATACTTCTGCAACTCTCAAATAAACACATTTTGGTGACTTTCAGGAAAAACGATTTATATATTTATTCATTTTTTTCCTCTTCTTCTTTTTTTCTTCCAGCTTGCTATAAGCATGATAAGATAACTTTGCTTTCTTTCTATATATTTCCTTGTTTTGTGTGAGTGCGTTTCTAGTAAACGCCCTTGAGAGTGTGTTAAATTTATCTGCAAATTGTATTAATCTCTTATTCTCGTTTATTGTTCCTTTATTCCCTTTAAATGACCCTTCCGAAAATTTCCTTTTTCATATTTATTATCGACACAAGCATTATGATTGAGAAAGGGCGAGTTATGCATTGTTCTTTATAATGAGACGGATTTTCATATAGGTCAGTATTTAGTTTCTGTTGGTTACGTGATTATTCCAAACACATTATTGTGTAGTGGATTTTATTTTAGTCACGGGTGAAAAATTGAAGAACACCTTAAAGGTAAAGACCAGTATTGGAAACGCCCCAATTTCAAAAAATGAAATGGAAGCTCTCATTACCAATCATGTGAAAGAATATGTTTTGACTAATACATGATGATAAAAAACCGCCTACTAATTCATACATTTGGTAAATTTGTTTCTCTCATGGTCTGTGAGAGATATAGGGTAGTCCCATATACATCTTTCTGTGTATAGTGCTTGTAACTTTACGAAGAATGGGCCAAATTTCTTATCATTTTGATGATTCCAGAACCTTGCAGATGCTAGATGCTAGATGATCAACCTTTTCTGATCGATTCCACAACCGTTGAAACGTTACGTTTCTTTCACAATGCAATCGCATGACCATAACTGGTCTTTACCTTTAATGATTATTACGACACCATCTTTATATCTTATTTCTTTTCGTTTTGCAGATGGCAGTACTTCGACTAACGACGGTTTTAGCTCTTCTTTTCTCAGTATGCTTGTTATTCTCAGCGGCACACGGTAAGTGTTAATTAGTTTTATACGACACGTGCTCCGACGACAATGCTCCGCGCTCAAATTTCTAAAAGACTAAACAAAATTCTGGACCTCAAAAGCCTGCATGACCTGACGCTAAACCTCTATAACCTTAGCACAAACCTAGCATATACGACCTAAATAACAACCCCAAAGCTTACCCTATACCAGTGTTTTGTGAAAAGGGGGTGGGGGCATAATTAATATATTCCTAAACAAGTTGCTGACAACAAGCAAAAAAGAAAGACAGATAGAGAGAAAAGAAAAGAGCCAAAAATAACAACAACAAAAGCAAGAAACAAAGCTGGATATCTCGGTACCATTATGAACCAAAGGTATGCCACTTAGGTTTCAAAAGGTGTTGTGCCCCCCCCCCCCACCCCTCAAAAAAAAGTCAGCCAGTGCCTATTATCTCAAGGAATAATACCCGGATTATGGGTCGGCGGAGTAAAGTGTGTCGTATTATAGAATATTTATACATATTTTTAAATTTTGATAATTACCAAATAGTTTCCACCCCCTTTTATAAAGCTACGTTTACTACGAGCTAATACATTGATGCGAAATAAATTGGACAAAGCTAAACCTACACGAATGACGTAATAAGACCTAAAAGTCCCTATCAAAACATAAAGGCATCCACCGATTAATGGATAACATGTTAAAGAATAAAGATAATTCGTATTCAATGTTTTAATAAATATTATTGTGCAGTCGTTTTTTCTTAATCTTTATGTGCAGTATTTGTTCTTATTTACTGTGAAATTATATGAATGCTATACTAACTTGACGAGATTCGATATATAATTCATGAATAATGATTAAGAAAATCGAAACTAAGTATATCAAATATATTCAACTAAGTCGATTAAAAGTTCATGCCACAATTTAATTCTTAATAATAATAATAGCTCGTTCTTACATAGCGCTTTTCAGGACCGGAGGCCCTCACAAAGCGCTTTACAGATAAGTATATTATTACCCCGGTCATTGGATTCAGGCTTACCCGCACACAATGTATGCACATTCTCCACTCCCTGGGGAGCATTCCAGCCAGGCGTCATTTTTTTTTTTACATGCGCACACTTGCTAATCTAACCACATTAGCTTTCGCATCCTACCGGGTACCCATTTAACACCTGGGTGGAGAGTGGCAAATGTAGATCAATGTCTTGCCAAAGGACATTAGTGCTGCGGCGGGACTTGAACCACGGACCTTGTGATCCACAGTCCGGCGACTTATCCACTCGTCCACAACACCTCTACTTCTTGACCTTAGAGGGGTCAAAGGGGGTTGCATTTTCATCTGAATTTACCCTCTTGCAGATCAAACCAATTGACCTTATACATAGGTCGTACTATATTGTTTACTACACAATTATAATGAACAATCAAAAGTAACAATCAAAATATAGAAACTGCAAGGCAACGTAAAGTACATCACTATCTACAATTAACACCTACAGCCAGTACCTTAAATCGATGGCGTAGCGTGGGATCAGTCATTGAGGGGCTCTTATGTCATGGGGGGGGGGGCGCTTCGAGTATTACGCAGTCGATGAAATGCGGTAATGTAAGACCATCGAAAGGTGTTGTGAAAGATGGTGGAGGGGATCATAATAATAATCACCATTGACGTTGCCTTCCACATCCCACATCGCGCTTTCTTTCTCTCTCTTTACTCCCCCCCCCCCCCCCCCGCCCTCCCCTTCACCAAAGAAAGGGAGGGCACGAACCTTTGGCTTAAATTGCCATATTGCCATGAACTTGACTCGGCGCTCTAGATTCTCAATGTTATAAAATAATTATGAAGGATGACACGACCTTGCCTAGGCCTGTCGTCTAGGCTCTCAAACAGCTGTGCAACACGTGCTACTCGTGCCGCCAAAATAACGTCACACAAAGATCTAAGGACACATGGGGCACTACCCCCTCCCCCAACAAAAGCCAACCTTACATATGCACATACCCCCCCCCCCCCCCCCCCCCCCCCTCCCCGCCGTACCAGCATTGGCTTTTTGTGATACTATACTGTTTAAATGTGAGATAGATTTTTTAATATTTTTTTTTGGAAACTCGGGCATTAATCATACCTTACAGAAGTCAGAAAAAATATCAAACGATACGCGTTGCCTCAAGTGGGAATCCACCCTGGTATCAAGTTGGTTCTAATAAAAGCAGAAAATGAGAGAAATAATTTAGTGAAAGTGTGAGTATATTCCGATTAAAATAAGAAAGTTATTATTTTGTTAAAGTTGCGATCAATCAAAATACAAATTGGCAACTCGATCTTGCGAGGTCCCCTTCCAATTGCTACATAGGTCATACTAAGAAGGAAAAATGGGAGAAAAAAGAAATTCGTAATTGAACATGCCCCTCAATTTAATTATTGCAATATGTTTCTATACAAACCCTGTATGGACAAAAATCTATTCCGTCATTACTAACGAAGACAAGTAAATTTTATGAAATTTTCTATCAAAACCAACTTAAAATCAGGGTGAACTCCCCCTTTAACTCCAACTCTATATAGACACCGCGAAATCTGGATTTGGGACTTAAAAACTATTATGTGGCATGAAATTTGGTCTAAGCTACTTGTTGTGAGTCATAATATTACGAGTATCATGGCATTCGAAGAGCAGTCCTTTTTTCAGGGAACCTTTACTTCCTGTGGGTTTTTTTTCCGAACTGACGTAAATGAAAAAAGGGAAAGCTCCTAAATAATTAGTTGCCGTCCTTTACAAGAACTTTGACATTTTTGACAAATTAAATCCTGCTGTCATGTCAAATCATCGAATACGGTGTTTGAAGCCACTCCCCCCCCCCCTCCCTCCCTATATCATAATTATACAACGGTTATTCATCCGTCCTATTCACTACCTCTCGAGTCCTCCTTAAATCCTTGGGTTTATTTTTCATGAGATAATCATGAAGGGTTTAGTTGATCTTTTTTTCAAGTTCATCCATTCATAAAATCGCTAGACACTAGAGAGAAGGATCGAAGGTTGTCGTTTTGCCAATAATTAGCGATTAAGTTTTATGAATTGGTTTCTTGCGACTTACGCTTGATTGCCAATTCGTTTTTTTGTATACAACCTGGAAAATGTTCCAAATGACTTTGAAATATTTTTAACAATTTTGTCTCACTTTTTTTGTAAATATTGTAATAACCGTAATCTAATTTCGTTGAAATTCTTCTTCCCTTGGAAAAAAAAAATCAAAATGAAACAAAACCACACTTAAACAACACATTTCGATGCTAGGAAATGGGATTTTAAAAAAATTATTTGCTCATAATTATGTAGGACGTAATCTTTTTTTTGATAAATGATACATACAATATCTTATTAACTGTAAAGTATTTCCCAATGTCCTATTATTTTTTTCACATTATCCTCATCTATTGCAATAACCTACATCATCACTGATTAATAGGACACTGCGTACAATTATTTTTGTTTTAATATTTCAACCCACTGCAAACTTTGAATTTATTTGACCTTAAAAATTGGAGTCTTTTGTTTGAAAAAGTGCAGTATCATAACCTTCTTTCAAATGAATTTTAAACAAATTCAACCATGACTGTTAAAACGGAAGTGGGAATCTTTTGGAATAAATTACACCTTTACCAGGTGAACCATGATACTATTTGTTAAAACAAGATCTCAACCCAATTAAATATTATTCTGTATTTATTTGACCTCCAAAAGTGGGTTTCGTTGTTTACTGAATGCAGTAATGCATCCCGTTGTCAGGTAAAATATTATTC
Source organism: Strongylocentrotus purpuratus (assembly GCF_000002235.5). Lineage (NCBI taxonomy): Eukaryota > Metazoa > Echinodermata > Echinoidea > Camarodonta > Strongylocentrotidae > Strongylocentrotus > Strongylocentrotus purpuratus. Next base: position 32,542,997 of record NW_022145594.1, read on the forward strand.
ATACCCGGAAATCATATTATTTCCTTATTTTTGTTTTCCACCTTCAATTTTGTGCAAAGAGCGTTTAACTGACTCATTGTTTAGGTGTTGCGTATAATTATATTGATATTCATGACGTTAACCACGTAACACAGAAAGCTTGCATAAGAAGCATTGAAATCTGATTCATCTTAATCAGCTTCACTTCCGATGTAAACAAAAAAAAATCTGGGGAAATGTTATCACTCTAAAGTGGTGAACTTTCTAAGTACAAGTAATTGATTCTTTTATGTAAAGAACCGGAGCATTATGCAAGCTGATAGTGCATTCTCTGTCTTGGAAATGTAAAATATGATAATATTACAGAAGTCAATAATCGAATCAAATCAAATCAAATCAAAAACAATTTTGTTTTCAGAATCATAATCAGTCGCGATTGTGAAATCCATTTATTTTCTTGTTTTAAAATTAGTTCCACCTGCTTTAGAGACCATCTGTATTAGTTATAGAAAGACCGCTTGTCTGTAAACACAATGTTCAAGATTAAGTTTTTTTTTAAATCAATTCCAAAAGTACTATTAGTCAAGCCATGCAATTCCTTTAAAATTTTACATAGAAAGACAGAATACATGATGAGGAAACATTAAAGCAATGGTTCTGTCAAAGACAAAGTCTTGTCGAGTCCACTTAAGTACCAATGTTGGAATGAGAGAGTGAAAACAGGAAATTTCAATATGTTTATTTATATGTTTCCTTTCAATCTTGTCTTGAATAAGGCATAAGCATGTAAGGGCATGACATTAAATTTCTACTACAATATTCTTCCCAAATTTGAATGAGAAAGATCACAAATCTATCTTATTTAGAGCATTGTAAGACAGAATTACAATACTAATTAATGAATGCAAGGCAGAAAAATTGATATGCCAATCGTACAAGAATTTGACAACTATTATAGTTGGCAAGAAATGAGCTTAATTTTGACTTTGAAGTTAAAGTTGTCATGTTTTCATGTTTCCATATAGTTCACTTCGTTTGTCAGATGACTCATATTCGTGTTCTATTGAATTTACCTGTCGTATTTTAGACGTGAGCATGGCCATAATTTTTTTCTGCGTCAAATAAATTTTGATATTTCCTAATTGTTTCATTTATAATTATTTCCGCAAAAACAAAACCTCACACGTCGAATGATAAACGGCCACAGATGGGTTGTTGTAACCTGGAGCAATGACTAATATTGTGACACAAAATGTTTGTCTTTTATCTTTTGATGCACTGTAAATCATTATCTGTGCTTTCAGCTTTTAGGAAAGGAATACACAAAAATATGCCGACGTTTTTGATAGTTTATTACGCGTTTTCGGCTTGTGACTTTGATAAATTTGTAAGCTCTTTAAAATCCTCTCTCTCTCTCTCTCTCTCTCTCTCTCTCACTCACTCTCTCTCTATCTCTATCTCTTTCTCTTTCTACCACACACACACAAACACACACACACCTCTTGAGTAAGAGGACTTTTTTTGGGGGGGGGGGGAGGGTCCCGAAATTTAAAAATTTGACCGATCGACATTCCGTTTCGTTGGGGGGGGGGGGGGGGTAGGTCATCTTTTTTAGGTCGTCCATTAGGATTATATTGGATATTGGATCTCCGTTTTGGGTCTCAGAACGGTCTAATGCCAGTCGCGCGTTGACAGAGGTGTGATCGACAGTGGCATAGCTATCTGCAGTGGGACACATGGGGGGGGGGGGGCATCTCCCCTACCCTCCTATACCATGTAAGCTGCTGCCTTGTTATAGACCGAAAGTTTCGGTCTTCGATATCGAGGGTTGTTCCGCTGAGACTACGTCTGCATGGTTCCAGGACCAGTTTCATTAAAATACATTCCCCTTACCAGACGGTCATTTCTGTCTACTGCATGCCTACTAGGTTCGTAATTCATTTCCCGATCAATTTCGCAGTAAGAACGGGGTCAGTCTCCCGAGCCCAATATCATCTACCCATCTTCCATCTATCATCCATCTGTCATCGCATCAATGTCCCCCACCCCCCCCCCCCCCCCCCCCCCCCACCCCTCCCCACCCGCCCAGGTTCTCCTCTCCGGGCGGACTATAATGCCACTTTGTGCGTACATTACGATGGCACGCTACTTAATCTGATCCAATGGGGTAAAGAAATTACCCTAGGGTTGATTTCTCGAAAGTCTTTCCGATCGTCTGGTGACTTGGTCCAGTTAATTGAGGCTCTGTCTTATATCGATCTGCTAATTTCTGACATTTACAGGACGGCCCCGGGCTCGCAGACAAGACAGGTCGGCAGAATCCGACAGTGACTCCGACAGTGACAGCAGCAGTAACTCATCCGAGGAGAACGACGACCAACCACCAACCACAACCACAACCGCCCCTACCACAACCGCCCCGACCACAACCGCCCCGACCACAACCCCTGGCACCACCGGCACCACACAACCACCGACGACGATGACCACCCTGGAGCCGGTCATGACGACCTGTGTGGACCGAGGCGACGGGATGCTGGTTTGCTCCCCCGTCTAGGACACGCCCTAGCTAGTTCATTATGTTAGGCCCACTTTGTAATATCGAATATTGAGGGGTGCTGAAAACCAAAAAATAGTATCAAAGCGCTTGTAAAATCGCAGAATTTGAAGAAAAACATGAAATACATATAATCATGTACATCTTCAAATTATATTACTGTGGGAAGAAGAATGTTTTAATGGATTTGTAGACATTTTACAACATTCAATTGGTTCTGCGACACTATAGTGCTCTGCGTCAGTTATTCATACACTTACCGAATTCGTAAATCATCACCGGACCCAACACTAACCCTTACCTCAAACCTAAGCCTCTCCTGAAACCCAATTGCAACCCTGACCCTAAACCTCATCGAATACCTATGACAAAATGAAACCCAGTGCAAATGTCGGTTCACCCTATACCTCACTGTCCTCACATAAACCGCGGGATGTGAGTTTAAACTCACATCTCCCTGGCATACCCGTGCTACATAAATATCATGCTCCCAATGTTTTCAGACAGTTTAATTCACAATACAATCGCTTGACCCTACATTTTCGTCGTTTTGTGTGACGTGTTACAGATAAAGAAAATGCCCTATATTCATATAAATATCCTAAACTATACACGTATAACTTTATTACATGTGTATTTTGCTATTTTTATGTACATTCGGTGATCACGGTATTTACAAATTGTTAGTCTTATTTATTGGACTTCATTCATGAAATATTATTTCAATCTGTTAGCATTTAAATAAACACGCTAGATTACACTTTTTCAAAGCAAACGACAAGTTGTCACTGGTTGATATTATACTATAAATGTTGGGATTTTCTCTTAATAGGTGTTTGTATATAATTGCTTGCTAATTGTAAGATTATTCTACGTGTATTATGTATGTATAAAGCTGCAACTTTCTTTAGAGAAAGTGGACGTTTGTGTTTGTGTTAAATAAATTGATAAAATAAGAAGACTAATGAAGATCGTTTGATCTGGTTGCTATTTTTCCCGATGCATAAACATTTTTTCAATGGGGCTTCATTATTTTTTTTCTCCAGAACTTAGAGATTTGGAGGAGACAGAAAGAAACAAGTGGGGAGGGATAGACTGAACAGGGAGGACAAAGAAAAACAAGAGAGCGAGAGATTGTATAGAGAAGAAGGGGTAAAAGAGAGGGGGCATAAAGGGGGGGGGGTAGAGAGAGAGAGAGAGAGAGAGAGAATATATACAGAGAGAGAGAGAGAGGGAGGGAGGGAGAGAGAGAGAGAGAGGGAGGGAGAGAGAGAGGGGGAGGGAGAGAGAGGGGGCATAAAGGAGGGGGGGGAGAGAGAGAGAATATATACAGAGACAGAGAGAGAGAGGGGAGGGAGAGAGAGAGGGAGAGAGAGGGAGAGAGAGGAGAGAGGGAGGGAGGGAGGGAGAGAGAGAGAGAAGGGAGAGAGAGAGAGAGAGAGAGAGGGGGGAGAGGGAGAGAGAGAGAGAGAGAGAGGGGGAGAGAGAGAGGGGGAGGGAGAGAGAGGGGGCATAAAGGAGGGGGGAGAGAGAGAGAATATATACAGAGACAGAGAGAGGGGAGGGAGAGAGAGAGGGAGAGAGAGGGAGGGAGAGGGAGAGAGAGAGAGGGAGGGAGGGAGAGACAGAGAGAGGGAGAGAGAGAGAGAGACAGACAGAGAGAGAAGCTGAAGAATGGGGCATAATAATAGATGAGAAAGAGAGCAATAGAGACGGAGAAAGGAGGAATAAATTTAATGTTTACATTGGTTATATATTTATTTCAAATTTCTTTAATATTTATCATATTTTGTACTATAATTTTTCTGGCTTCAAACAGAAACAAAAAAAATATGAAGTTCGTATAAACAGGAGTCTGCAGTAACCAGGAATACCACAATAAAACATTCCACGCATAAAGGGACCCGTCTTATAAAGAGTAGCCATTAAATCAGTCGCAAGTCCTTCAATCAATTTCAATTTCAATGTTTGTTTCTGTTTCCAACAAAACATTACAAATCAATTGAAATCATTAAAATAAATCAAGGAATACATATTGGAAACAATCTCAAGTTTGCAGTCTGCTATCTTGTATATATTGTTGCGATTTATAAGGTGTCAAGGCTAAAGAAACAAGGTACAATATATCAATCGCAAAGAAGTTGGGATTAATCTTTAATCTTGGGATTAAAACTTGTTATGAGACAGGGTCCAGAATTGAACTTTATCTTGAAGTGACAGAATGTCCAAAGTCAGAACAAAGCGGTATAATAATTATGTCAAGCCGTGCTTTTCATTAGGACTTTTTGTTTTGTTTTTCGCTTCGAATCTTTGATTATACCCGACTACAGGAAGGCCTGCTCGTCTGGACCGGTCCGCAGAATCATACAGCAGTGACGAGTCCAGCAGGTCATCCGAAGAAAGAGAAGGTCAACCACCGGTTCAACCGCCTACCACCACCGCCGCCACCACCACCACCACCACCACCACCACTGCCACACCCACCACGACACCACCGACAACTCCACCAACCATTACCACACCCGTCACCACTCCCACGGCCACGATGACGACGATAACGGTCCCCGTTCCGATCCTCATAACGAGGTGCGTGCAGCGCTGTGATCTTACGGTGGATTGTTTTCCAGTCTTCTCTACTGTTGGCCCGTAGTTCGTCGTCCTTTTCGTCATCTGGCTAGAAGAAAATGTGCAATAATTTTGTGTAGGCCTGTTTTTTTTTTTTATAAACAGGCTTTGATCGTTTTGTGGCGTAACCAGTCTTTTGAAAAGGTTAAGGGGCCATTTTGTCAACTTTGGTGGTGGGGTCGATGTATATAGTGGATTATTTGAGACAAGAAAATGTGAATACCTGTAACAAAAGTTGTTGTTGATGTACGTTGTTTCAGTTTTAATGGCGTGTGCCGTGTGTCATTCATTATTTTATGCATGACTTTGTAGTCTCGTTTTGAGTGAAATTCCGTTGGCTTTTATTTTTTTTTAGAACAAGCCGACATAATTATATACATATCCACCAGAGAAAGAAGAAAGGGTGCCCCCTCCTATCATTAAGATAATTACATTTTGAATGGCAGCTTCTATAATGTCTCTTTCTATCCATTTTATTTAACAACATTTCTTCAGCCTTAATCGATTTTCTGATAATTGACTTAATTGTGTCATTTAATAAACATAACATATAACATGTCTTGAAAGAAATATATCCTTCTTCGACAAACCTTAACTATTTCAACCGATTAGAAGTTTAGAACCATTCTAAATGTACACATAAAATTAGATAACAACTGTCTAGAAATGTTGATCTATTATTAGCTCTTTGATTTGTCTTGTCTGGCGCCCTCTTTTGTTTCGGTAGTGTTAGTTTTAAGAAAACTTCCCTTTTCAATGGTGTGAAGTGAATTTATCAATGATATTTAGGAGCTTCAGATCCAATTCAACTACTAGTATACGTTATATTGCCCTCACCGGCAGTACAAACATTTAAAAGCTATTTCGTGTATGCCTTTATTGAAAACAAACGAAAAACATAATCAATGTATATATATATGAACAATTTTCTCGTTATCGGTTAGTCATGGTATTAGTTGTTTTACATGTATATTTTGGATGCTATAGTTATAGGCCTGTATAACTATTATGAGTTACCCTTTTCAGATAATTTTTTTTTTTTTCTTCAGTTTTTATTCTTTTCTCTCTTGAAACAAATTATAATCATAGTACAAATTACAATCATCATTATGTAACTCTCACTGCAAATGTGATGACATTATAAATCAGTATAAATTTTTGTCTTACAAACGGCTTCAAAAGAAACTTACATAGTTAGTTCCTATACATCATATTTGAAACAAAAATTCATATTTTCAAAGAAAACATATGCAGTTGTATAATCCAATTTTTTTTTTTTTTTTTAACAATGTAGCAACTTATACTTCTTTTTATACTGTTGTCCTGAGAGAAAAGTTTTCTCTTTTTGTTAACCCTACCCTACCCTACCCGACCTCTCCCTTATCCCCATCCCCCCCCCCCCCCCCCCCTCTTAACCGGTGGACGACTGGCTCTGGGTTCCAATTGTTTGTCTAATACTCAGGTTTTCCCATTTAGAAAAATGAATAGTGAGAGTTCCCCTCATTGCTGCCAATTTCCTTTCTTCTACTTTATCCCCTATTATACTATTCTTTATTTCATTAAAAGAGGGTGGTTTTTTAAGTTCTCTATTTCTATAAATCAGATATTTAACAAGAATTAAAACATGATTCATTAATTGATATTTTCCTTTATTTCTCTCCTCTTTCCCAGACAGAATTTCCTCCAAACTACAGTTATGTATTTCAAAGTCTAAAAATCTCGTGCACATTTCCCACACTGATTGTGCAAATTCACAAGTATAGAATAAATGTTTATATGTTTCTTCATCTTTTTCGCAAAATGAGCATAAGTTAGTCGAGACAAGACCAAAACGGAAGAAGTGATGGTTTGTATATAATATATTATGTATAAGTTTGAACTGAAACTCTCTTAATCGACTGTTAAGTGTACACTGTCTTAGTCTTAAAAATATGTTTTCTATTTCCTTACAGGAAAAACCATAGTTCCTTCCAATTCTCTCAAAAACCAAAGGTTTAAAATCATCTTTCTTTATTAATTGTACATAAATTTGTTTTGATTTTAAATCAGCTATATTAGTTGTTTTCTTCCCCAAAGTGAAATCAGTTCCAGAATTATTTTTTTCTTCTCCCTTTCTAAAATTATTTTTCCAACAAACTGGTAAACAGGTATAAAAGTGCTTTATCTTTTCAATTTCATTTACTTCAACACCTAAATCGATAAAATGCCTGTCACTTTTTAGTTTACCATCGTTTTCCAGAATATGTTTTAATTTGTAAATTCCTTTGTCATACAACCACTTATCGTATATACAACTTCCTTTATATCGAATAAGTTTATTATTAAAAATTACCACATCACCAATGTCTATACTCCTTATATGTCTCGTATTCACCCAATCTTCTAATAAATCCATATAAAATTGTGGAGCTGTCACTTTTAATAAACTTGGTATATAGTTACATGAAAATATCAAATCTCCACCCACGTGTTCAGTGACAAAGTTAAAATATTGTTTCCATTTCATGTCTTCATCTTTGTTTAGAAGTTTTTGAATCCACATAATTCGCTGCGATTTAACTTGTGCAGAAAAATTTAACATCTTTAACCCCCCTTGGTTATAGTCTAAGAACATGGTGTTTCTATTGATTTTATCTGTTTTTCCTTTCCATATGAAATCAAAAGTTAATTCATCCAGTGAATCATAAACCCATTTTGGAACAGGAGTAAGTGACGCCCGATAAAGAACTTTAGAATAAATGTGCACTTTCAATAGTTGAATCTTACCCATAAGTGTTAAATCCCTTTGCTTCCAAAAATTTAAAAGTGTTTTTATTTTACTTAAGATTTCTTTATAATTTAGATCTTCTTTCTTGTGTTCATCGAGGGAAAAGAAAATCCCTAAAACCTTAAGAAAGTCAACTATTTCGCCAAAAGCAAAATCACAATCTAAACGTTGACATGAACCTAACCTTAATATTTTAGTCTTGTCGTTGTTTATTTTCAGTCCAGAAATTTTTTCGAAATCTGCAAATAATACTTTTAACCTATTAATTGATTTTTTATTGCGAACAAAAATTGTCATATCATCCGCATAAAGTACTAGTTTAGTTTCCTTATCTCCAAAATTAATTCCGTCCACCAATTTATCTATTCGTAATTTGTGTGCCATTACTTCAATACACAAGATAAAGAGGTACGGAGAAAGAGGGTCTCCCTGTCTTACTCCCCTTTCTACTTTGAAATAACCAGTGGACCCTCCTTCATTTAATACACAACTTAGAGTGTTCATGTATAAAACTTTAACCCACTTTTGAAAGGACGGACCGAAACCAAATGACGACAGAACTTTTTGAAGAAATTGATGTGAAATTGAGTCAAAAGCTTTTTCGAAGTCTACAGCTAACAAAAAACCAGATAAATTGTAACGGGATGTATGAAAAATAATATCATCTATAATGCGAATGGCCTCACCAATATTCCTCCCTTTCATGTAGCCCACCTGATCTCCCATAATGATCTCATTTAATACTTTCTTGATTCGCTTAGCCAAAATTTTTGTTAAGATTTTATAATCGACATTAAGAAGGGAAATGGGTCTATAATTTTTCAGTGAAAAGGGATCTTTCCCATCTTTAGCGATTAACGTAATTACAGCTTGTTTTTGAGACGATGCTAATTCTCCTAATCTATATGCTTCATTCAAGGCATCTTTAACTAAATCTCCAATATTCGGCCAAAAGGTACGATAAAATTCTGAAGAAAAACCGTCATTTCCAGGTGATTTGTTCTGTTTTAATTCTTTTAAGATTTCTAGGCATTCTTTATTACTTATAGATCCTTCACAGTATTCTCGAGATTTTTCAGTCAATTTCGGTAAACCTTGAAAGAAACTATTATAACAATTATCCGAGCACTCGTACTCTACTTTACTGTACAACATGCTGTAAAACTTCCGGATTTCTTCAGTTATCCTTTTTTCATCGCAGCAAATAGCACCATCTGAGGTTTTAATTTTTTTAATAGTACTCTTTCTTTTGTTATTTTGCATTAATTGATTGAAATAACGCGAATCCCTTTCTCCGCTTTCGTACCACGAGGCTCGTGATCGAATCCTAATTCCTTCATTTACATAGCTATAAACTTCCTTTAATTTCTTTTTTGTATTTTCCAATTTTTCTAAAGTATCTGCATTAGTGCTTTCCGTCAATTGTTGTTCTAAACATTGTATTTCTTTTTCTAAATCTGTTCTTATTGTTCTTCTTTGATCAGCCAATTTTTTTGAAAATGTTTGTGTAAAGCTCCGAATTTTCATTTTTTAAAAATCCCATAACAACCTTTTGTCTTTTATTTTAGTTTGCAATTCGTTTTTTAATTGACAAATTTTCTTTTTTAACTCTCTAACATAATCTTCATTTTCACATAAACTATTATTGAATTTCCAATATGACCCTTTTCTTCCATTCGTTTTATTGACTGTTTTGTCAAATAAACGTAAAAATATTGAATGATGATCAGGGGCAACAGATGGAATTATATCGCACTTCATAACCATTTCCTCTAGACATTCTGATATTATCCAGTAATCTAGTCTACTTTGCATAAAGGGATTGTTTTGCATATAAGTGAATTGCCTTTTTAAAGAATGCCTACATCTCCAAATATCCAAAAGCTGCAAATCTTCCATGAATTTTTCAAATTCTCGATTAAATCTTTTCGAAATCCTGTTTAAAGATTTCCCGTTATAATCAAATTCAATGTCCCTAATCATGTTAAAATCAGCACCTATTATAACCGGGTAGGTGTCTTTATTTAACTTAGCCAGATTATTGCGTAATTTTCGAAGAAATTGCAATTGATCACTCTCAAAATTTCTTGTTGGAAAATACACATTGCCTAAAATCAACCTAACACCTTGAAACTTACAGTCTATAAAAATATATCTACCCTCACTGTCTTTTAAGACTTGCAATATCTCAATATCTATCCTCGGCGCAATCAAAACGAGAACTCCTTTACTGTGATTAGAACCATGACTAAAATAAGTAGAACCCTCCCACATTGAAGCCCACTTGTCCTCACAATCGCTAGTACTAAATGTTTCTTGTAGGAAAACAATGTCCGCCCCTTTATCTTTACACCAGAAAAATATGCGTTCCCTTTTATCTCTGTCCCTGATCCCTTTCACGTTGAGGGAGAACAATTTACAATTAATCAGAACATCCATAACCTATCACACACAAGAAAATTTAACCCAGTCCCAGAGCCAATCCCCCACCTTAAAGGACCCCACGAAAAGCAAGAACGAAACCCCGTCATCTGGGAAAGAAACTGATACATGTAAGGCATGCAATATTGCAGCTCCCCGCCCCACCCCTCCCACTCTAACAATTTCTATTTAAAGGTAACATTCCCGAAAATAAGGCTATAAAGGATTATGTACCCTCTCCACATTGAAGGTGCTATAATAGCCTGACTTACAGAATACACAAAATAAATGCTTCCTTGCAATTATAAAAAAAAAAACATGTCATGTACGACAATCTTTGAAGGCTCTTGAATCTATTAATCACAAATTGATTAAGTATTCAGGAGTAAATTACATTTCAATAATCAACATATAAAAAGGGAACATCCTTAATAATCACAGGGTTGTAAACCAGTATCTTCCCATATAATAGCTTAACTACCAAGTAAATACCAACATGAAAAACATGCAGCTGGAAAGTACACCTGGGAACAACCAATGTATTTAAATTTGGATTTAGGATAAGAATACTCTCCGAAGCTACATCTTTTCTTCTCTTTAAAGGAGTGATGTATTTCACCCAATCAACAGTCTCACAATAGAAACTACAGACTCTTGGAATTTGCATGCATATAAAAAAGTTGTTTTTAAACAAAAAGATGACATTATTGAGACACATGTAGTTCGAAGCTTAAATACTTCTCAAACATAAGGAAATTTGACCTGGCAACAGCCCTGAAAAAAAAAATGTTCAATGGAATCGATATATTCAGCAGTGCTTTGCATGTTTTCTATGCTTTGATATTTGCATTAGTCATTAACAATTCAGGCGTGGAAACAGTGAGTCAGTGACTGACGATTTGTTTCTTACAATAATTGCAGCTTATGTAAGATAAATTGATTTGTGTATAATTGTTTTGAGCTACTGTATATTTTTATGTCAATTAAATTGATGTATTTTGAATAAGCGAATTAAATATGATTTTCTTGTTACTTAATAATTGTACTATTTCTATTTTCTATTTGATGGATTATGAAAAATCCAATCCCTATTCGAAGGGAAAGAGATGAAAAGAAAGGAAAATCAAAAAGAGGGATAAGGAAATTGAAATCAAGATAAGTGAAAAGTAGAGATGGACCGAATGTTAGAGAGTATCAGGGTGGAAACAGGGAGGGAGAGAGAGATCGAGAGAGGGGGATGAGAGAGAGGGATGATCTGCGTACGCGCCTGGTAAGAGTACCTCAAACCACTGAACACAGATGCGGAATTATTTTTTTTTGTACAGATCGGTGTGCTCAAGCCACTGATCTCTACGGTAGAGATCAGTGGCTCAAGCCAACAATCCTAACAGCAACAATTGATCTTAGACATATTTTAGTCGTTAACTTCAGTTGAGTACCCACATCTATATACACGCACGTACACAGACCGTGGTGGCCCTGGGAGGAGACAAAGCCTTCCCTCGAGATTTTGATACATTTTGCAGTAATTTTAGCAAGATCCGAGAGGACAGATGGAATGCTATGACAGTGATCAGCTGTCGATGTCGACCAGCCCTTCGACTATCGCTTCGTCTTCTATTAGTCCCTCGACGCCTCATGATCATGCTCAATACTCGCCGGGATCCACAAGCTCCAGCACCAGCCCGCTTGCCAGCAACCCCGACGCCGGTGGAATAGGCGATCGCGACCGAGAGCGCCCGTGTCTTGTGTGTGGCGACCGCGGCACCGGGTGCCATTATTCGGTATTTTCATGCGAAGGTTGCAAGGGTTTTTTCAAGCGAACAGTCCAGAAACAGCTCTTGTATTCTTGCAGAGGACGTAGTAACATGGAAGGCTGCTGTGAAATCAACAAAACAAGTCGGAATAGCTGTCAGTTTTGTCGATTCCAGAAGTGTTTAACAGCTGGCATGAAAACGGATGGTAATTATGCTTCAAATCAAAACTTAGACTAGATCTAGACCTAATTGATCTAATTAAATGTTAAATAAAAGAGAAAGTTAAAGGACAATAATTTTAGTAGGGTCTGAGTAGAGTCCAGAGATAACTTTTATAGTCTTATAGATCTAGGTCTATATCAACTCTAGATCTATAGGTGATGAAATGGTGCAAATTATATATTTTTTAAATAGGATTTTTTTTCTGTTCGTGTAAAACATAAGCTAGGATTTGTTTTGGATAATTAACAGTTTAGACTACACTCTTATCACTGCCTATTAAACCGGCTAATGGTAACGATACATTACTTTCTTAATCTTTATTAAAATCCCCAATATTACTGATGCTGTGCTTTCTCTTTATAGGTCTAGACTAGATCAAATTGCTATTAATATCGTTTTTCCATTTTTCAAATTAAGTATTGTTTCGAAATCATGAGAATGAGAAAATAATTATCTCCAGTGACCAACTTTATCTGTTTTATTATATTACATTGATCTTCAGCTGTACGAGAAGACAGGCTTCCCGGAGGCAAGCCGAAGCACAAGAAACTCCGCAGCGAAACGACCACTTCCAACCACGGCAGGATAGACTGTTCTCCGATGGGGTCAGAGGTCATTCAGTCCACGACCAACGATAATGCACAGACCGTCCATGATGACCTGACTGGCAGCGACGTCGAACCTTGGAGACCGACCGTGAAGGCCCTCATCGATGCCAAGCCCCATCTGATCCCAGATGCCTCTGCTGGTAGGTAGTCCCCATTGATTAAGCCAAGGCTTAGATAGGCACATTCATGGGGCACTAGAGGGCGCTTCGGTCGCGTACGAAAATCTGAATGGCCTTGCTGCGGTGGGTCGGCAATAATCAGCCCAAAACTTGGATATGGGAGGTTGGAAGGATATATCTTTTTTGTAATGTTATCCGGTCTTACCCTTAACCATCCTATGTTTAATCTATGTAGGAATAACATGCGAGTATGATAAGAGAAACATCGGGACCATTACTGAAGTAACTTTTAAAATATTAGCCTAGAAATGACCACCAAACGGAAAAAATTGACATTTTTTCCCGACAAATCTTCATAAAATCTGAGTTATAAATAATTCACATCTAGGTACACTAATACTAGTAATACAAATACGATTTTCTGAAAATTCAAGTATGATTTTTTAAGTTTCTTTCAAGTATATTTCTGCGCATTGCAGCGCCAATATTCTTCACTGCTTCAAAATCACCCTTGATTTTTTTTTAGCAACGAATTTGATACGTGGTCCATGAGTGTTCCCCGTTCCTTGCGTGTTGAAAGTTTGGTAATACATAGTTTGCATTGACTCGCGCATGAAAAAATGGTCAAAAACAAAATGTCAAGTGAAGAAATAAACAAGCTTTTGTATAGTTATAAGAGTTCTACCAAGGTTTCTTTGTCGATTTAATTTATTATATAGTCTCAATTAGAATTCAGAATTATCTCACTGAAAAGTTAAGAAACCGACGATGTTCTCGATCGTAGTTATTTTCATTTTGCCAGCAGCCGATCTAGCGTTGTTTGGGCAAAAAGCTAGACCGCTGCCTTCCCACCGCGAACCTTTCCGAGTCCCGCTAAAATGGCGCGCTGCGGAGCTCCGAAGCTGCGTTGGTATCGCTGCAAACTCTCAGCCGGCTAGCTCCCCACGACGGACCATTCGCGGTATGGTGAGAGTGTGTGTGTGAGGTATGATTTTGGATTCGAGAACGCACGTAACGCAACCGTGCGCGTCATTTAGAGCTTTCGAATGTGTACGACCAATTTTACATGTACGATTTTTAGTACAGATACTTGGTCAGTTTACTTCTTATATCTTTGGTTTTACAACATTTAAAAATATAATTTCTTCAAATCTGCTCCTGACTCGGTTCAGACTAATTGTCTGATGTGTTTTCAAGTAAATTTTTTGAATATATTTTTTTGCATGAATTTGCCTAGCTTAGATGCTGCTTGTAAGTGTCAGCTTGCAGGTGCACCATGTGAGAGAGAGAGAGAGAGAGAGAGAGAGAGGATTGAGGAGTCGTGAAAAAGGACTCTCGGTAATCTTTTTTGAGGGTGTGTAGTCTTGAAAAAGACTGTTGGTTATTTTTCTTAGCTTATAGTTCTAAGGAGAACTATACCGCTTGGAGAGGATGAGTGGCGGGAGTGGCTCAAACAGTCCTTTTCAGGACTACACACCCTCAAGAAAGATTACCGAGAGTCCTTTTTCAGGACTCCTCAATCCTCTCTCTCTCTCTCTCTCTCTTTCACATGGTGCACCCGCAAGCCTACTGTATAAGCCAAGGCTTGTTCCCATAGCCTGGCTGTATGCCACATTCAAAATCCTTTGAGGTTTTTTGTATACTAAATGAAAGATAATTAGTGATGAATTAGGAGGCTGCGCACAACAAAGCCGGTCCTAACCGCACTCACTGATCTTTCTGTTAATGGTTATGGATCCCCAAACTTTATTTTAAAACCTGTTCTTAAAAATTAATTTTTTTTACTTCTTCTCTGTGGTTAGTTTCTTCACTTTCTCTTTAGTTTCATCTCTTTCTATTTTGTGCATCATTCTGCACCATTTCTCTTTGTAATGGAGGGTTCTGTACAATGTTTCCTGTAGTACAACCTATACAGTATATTCCATTTTTTCATCAAGAATTAGAAAGTCTGTTGATACCATCATTGCCTATTGGTAGCGATACAAAAGGAACATATTTTCCTTTTGGGAATAAAATAAATGGATAAAAGTCATTGCTCAGAATCACCCTACTACTTTTTATTAATTATGTTCTTGTAACGAAAGTATATCTAATTGGTTTCTCTTTTCTTTAATTTTTTTTTTCTTTCATGGTTTCATTTAACCAGTTGATTACTGAATTCTCTCATTCCCATAGACTTAACACAGGGACCACCCGGTTCCCAGAAGCAATGGGTTAATAGTACCTTTTCGATTAATCTAAATTCTCACTATGTTCAGGACCCCCGCCAGGTATGTTGTTTTCCATGGATAGCATGCCAAACTTCATGCCCCCATCCCCTAACGAGTTCTCGCCCCCGCCCTACTCCATCCGCGGCTTCACGGTCCAGGACCTGATGCAAGGGGGCTTCCAAGAGCTCTACATGATCGTCAAGTGGGCCAAGTCTATACCGGGCTTCCGGCAGCTGTGTCTTGAGGACCAGATGGCGCTCCTCAAGGCCTCCTTCATGGATCTTAACGTCTTACGATTGGCTTACAGGTAACGGCCCTCTCAGAAGGAATCACTGTGGCTATGTACAAATAATTCCTCTGGCTCTTAACAGAGAGAGTAAATTATATTACATTGTTATGTTATTTATGTTATTTGTAGTTATTTGTTGATGATATGTTCATGTATTGTTATATTTCATACAAATGTGAGTCGTAAGATGATTTTCATGCCTTCCTTTTATTTGTGCATGACAGTAGTTAAGAAATTCAATTCAATAACTGTTTGGATATGCGAAGCTACTATTTAAAGCCCGATCACACCAATGAGACCAACACCAGACCGACTATAGAGTGGAGAAGTGTGACGTCATCAAAAATCTATTTTTATAATTTCTCAATTTTTTCTTCATATTCCGAAAGAACACCAAAAATGATGTCCAAATGTCGAAAACCAATTGAATATGTTAAGTATTGGCTGAGATATGACCATCTGAATGAATATATGTCCTATGGGAGCTCAGTGTTATATGCTCTGGCTCCTAACCATTAGGAGCCAGAGCATATAACACTGAGTTCCTATGGGGAGTATATTTATTCAGATGGTCATATCTCAGCCGATATTTAACATATTCAATTGGTTTTCGACATTTGGACATTAATTTTGATGTTCTTTCGGAATATGAAGAAAAAATTGAGAAATTATAAAAAATAGATTTTTATGACGTCACAGCTTCGGTACTCTATAGACTGAACACAAGAATTGGTCAGTTTAGCGTCGGTTTGGCAGTGTGACTGATATATTAAAGTTTGATTGAATCTGTGAAATTTCATTTCCCATCATAACCAGAACTCAAGATTAAATCTATCAATAGGAAGAACTAGGAACATTCGTTGAAAATATGAGTCATCCATCGAACTTTGGTGTCAAGACCTTAATTTTTGCCAGGAAGGTCCACAAGGGTTTGAAACATATAACAGCCTCAGGTTTCAATTTTCGCATTTTTCTGCTTTTATTAAAACCAACTTTATATCCGGGTGGACTTGCTTTTTAAGAACAGTCATGAAAAAAATTAATCAGAAGGGAAAAGTGAAAACAGTAATACAAATGGGATACTTTATTTACATGTATGTCACCCCCCCCCCCTGCCTGTTCCAGTAGTCTGGCTACGCCAGTGCCTGTTGACAATTTTTCTTTGATTTTCTATCGTATCTCTTCAATCCTTATAGATCTGTAGATTGTTTACCCATGCTCCAATTCACAACGAAATGTATGCTGACGATATCAGAATGCAAGGACCTGGGATGGGGAGATCTGATCAACGCGACGGTCGAGTTTTGCAGCACTCTCCAGGACCTGAGTCTTGACGTGACCGAGTTCTGTATCTTGAATGGCCTTGTAGTCTGCTTTCCAGGTTAGTACATAGGGAAATCCTTCCCCTTTGTCCGACACCATTTTGTCTCGTCATAATTTATTGCAAGTTGAACAAAATTTGTGAACTTATTTTTGTGTTTTTCACCAGTCAAATGGCAAAATGAAAATTGAAAAGAAAAGGAATATGAAAAGAAGATGCTATGTACCCCCTCCCGCACTCGTCCTTTTCAATGGCTATGTTGATTTCCATTTGGATGAGATTGGTGCCCCCCCCCCTATCTCTGTCTGTCTGTGTCTGTCTCCGTCTCTGTCTGCCTCTCTCTCTGTTTCTGTACTTCTATCTCACTCTGTGTGTGTCTCTCCCTGTCTCTCACTATTTGCCCGCCACTCTCTCTCTCTCTCTGTCTGCCTGTCTCTCTCTTTGTCTCTGTTTCTCTGTCTCTTGTATTGCTTCTTGGCAAAGGGCAGCCATTTGACATTAAAAATAGGCTCTAAATCTTATGACAATAATTAGCAAGTCTTACAAGACATACAAAAATAACTGCAGGTTTTGTTTTTGTTTTCAATTCTTTTCTATTTATAGGTACTTCTACTGCTTATAATGTCTTTTCTTATGGTTTCATTGGGCTTATGTTTTTATAGATATATGAACTGTACATCTTCATTTACAAAAATCTTAGTGTCGAGTAAACATGGTGTTTATCTTCTTGTCCATGTCACTAATGAAGCAAACAAATAATTGTGCTGCCTTGTTTGATCAAAATGTAATTGTTTATCTGATGAAGCAGAAGAAGAAATGAGAAATGGGGGAGGAGAAGAAGAAGAAGAGGAGGAGGAAGAGGAGATAGTTAAAAAAAATGAATTTATGAAATATTTGTTATAAGTTTGAAAACCCCACCAAGCTTTATTAAAAGAAGTCAACAAAACAAAGTGAACTTTAAAATAATTTTCCTGGCATTGATAGGAATGAGGATGTGGGTTTATGTGCCAGAACATCACTGATATCCTTTGGCAAGACTATATTTGCCACTCTCCACCTGGGTGTTAAATGGGTACCTGGCAAGAATAAATTCAGGCTAGCCTGGATTGGGGTGATATTGGAGCAGCTTGAGCACCTTGTATGGTGAATATGAGTGCTGTAGAAGTATTCATTTTTCTTCTTCTTCTTCTTCTTCTTCTTCTTCTTCTTCTTCTTCTTCTTCTTCTTCTTCTTCTTCTTCTTCTTCTTCTCCCTCTTTCTCACCTCCTTCTCCTTCTTCTCCTCCTTCTCCTCCTTCTTATTCTTCTCCTCCCCCTCCTTTTCACCTTCTCCTTCTTCTACTACTCCTCTTCCTCCTTCTCCTCCTCCTTCTTTGCCTCCCCATCCTCCTCATTTTCCTTCTCCTGCTTCTTCTTTTTCCTCTTACTGATATTTCTTATATATTTCTGTAATTATTACTATTATTATTATCATTATTACCATCATTGTTACTATCATTAAGCAATTTTCCCATTTTGATTTATGCATATACATGTATTACCACCCCAGATGCTCCAGGCCTAGTCGAAGTGGACAGCGTGACCGAGCTTCAGAAGTGCTACCTCGATTGCCTGCAGAAGTACATCGCTTCGGCCTTCCCCAATGAGCCCAAACGCTACGGCAAGATCCTGATGCGGTTACCCACGCTGCGCAAGGTCAGCGCAAAGGCTATGGAGCAGTTCATGGGTCTCAAGCTGGCTGGGAAGATCCAGGTCCCGGGTCTGGTGGAGGAGATGATGAACTGTACCATCTAACAGGGGGCCATTTCACAACACTTGTCATCAGTGACAAATGACAGTTTTTGTTATAAGCTACTGAAATCCTTGCTTCTGATTGGCTATCAGCGGATTTGTCACTGATTTTTGTCATTTGTCATTGAAAAAGGGCTTTGTGAAACGGGCCCCTGGTTTAATGTTTTTATCTGCAGAACTGCAGCCGGAGATTCTAGCTTGTGACACTGGAACACCAGGGGGGTGTTTCTCAAAGATTAAAATCAAATTTAAGTTGGACTTAACTATGGCACGCCAGTTATGTAGCCAGTGGTTGTTCTCGCCATTATGATCTTTGGATAATTTTTTTCTTTCAATCATGAATTATCAAAAAATATAAACTCTGTAGATTTGTGACCACGATTTTTACGTCCCTTGAGAGACCAGTGGCAGTAAATAGTGAGAGAAAACAGTGGCATGAACAGCCTGCCATAGTTAAGTCCAACTTAAAGTTAATCTCATTTTTTGTGAAACACGCCCCTTGTCACTGAATAGGTGTGTGCACATGACACAGGAAACTGCAGATTTACCTAGGTGTTTTTGTAATGTGTAAATGAATGATAAGATATATATTGAAGATGTTTATGTCACTCTAAAATTGTGTTGTTTGTATATCCCTGTTTGTGTCTGGAAAAATGTGGCGGCTGGAGATTCTCGCTCGTGCTACAGGAACACCATCTCTCCCATGTGACCAGTCGCTTGCCCTATTGACCTTGCTTGACCTGGTCACTTCCAAGACTTACACCGTATGTCCTAGGGAGAGCACTGTCTCTGATCGATCACTCACTGATATACCGTTTGAATGGTCACTCATAGGAATCACCTCATCTGACTGGTCACTTTCCAGATTGACCCTGTGTTTCCCGATTGACCTTGTGTTTCCCTATTGACCTAGCTCCATTGTGACCTGACATTTGCTTCTGCAACAATTGTTCCAGGCTTTATTTCTTCATACAGCTGTAGGTATATTGTTAGTTTTGCCATTGTGTTATAGGTTAGGTTAAAGGTAATACAAAGTTTTGGTAATATTTCAACAGGATTGGATTATGAAATTTAAAATTTTTATTATCATAGTGAAACCTAGTGTTAGAATAGCAACTTTGTACAAGTAGTATTTAGCTTTTTTTCCCTTTCCTTTCTTACTGCCACAGAAAACAAACTGTTTGATCAAATCCATCAAACAGTAATTAAACAAACAAAGAAAAACAAAAGATCTATCCATGTTTTTATGCAATCTGATGTAATAGCACCTGCACACATGTGAACCTTCTTATTTTTAGAGACTTTTGAGAATACATCAATAATACATATTATGTATTATGACAATAATGATGATGTTACTACATGTGTGTGATTCTATATTTACAAAGGTCATTTTGTCAACATTTCACACTGACTACACAAATAATACTTTTGCGGGAAACTTGACCTATAAGTATATCTACGCTTTAGAATACAACTCATTCTTAGATCCTTATCAAATGATAGTGAAACACGGTCATGTGTGTTTCATTTACTGAGACTATTCCATGTTTTTTTAAATGAAAAAGCGTGCAATAGTTTCCAGAATTATCCCAGAAAGTTACGGTTTGTGTGTGTGCTTAGAGGTTTAAGCGAACTTATACTGTGTGTGGGCCTATACTTTTATATCCTTGTGCTTTAAAGATGAAGTTGAGTTCTGGTCATGCAATTGCATTGTGAAAGAAACCGTGTGGAATCAATCAGAAAAGGTTGATCATGTAGCATAATTAAGTTTTGTGTGTACTGCAAGGCTCCGGAGTCATCAAAATGACTAGAAATTTGGCCCAGTCTTGGTAAAGTAACACGCATAGTACACAGAAAGATGTATACGGGGCTTCATTTTTAAGCTGCTACTTGTCATATTTAGAAAATGAAGGCCTTTGAACTTAAAGAGCCAAACTGAAATTGAATTAAGAAGGATGTGTAATGTACCAGAGTAATTTATCACAATGCATTACAAAAATTGACAGCTGCATAATTTTACTGCTAAAAATTGAATGTAGAGATATATCATTAGCTTTCATCTTGAATATTAAAGGATTAATTCCTCATGTTTTCTATAAATGGATCAAAATATAAGACTGAACAAACCTTTCATACAAACTGCCAAATTAATTGTAGGTTGAAAACTTGAAATTATGAAAAAATTGTCTGTTATCATTTGGCATTTTGAAATCCTTGACTGCCACATTGTTTTCAGCCTACATGTCCATAAATATGCATGTATTAACAGTAGCAATCCATTTTTTGTGTTTTTTCTGTTTTACCTAAGTGGACAAAGAGTTGATACACTAACTTTGCATCTGATCAACTCAATTTTCTTGCCGATCGAATAACTACTCAAGAACAAAAGGCCTACCATGCAAGTGATGCAACTAAATGTATATATTGTCCCAATTAAATATAGGTAAAGTTTAAGGATGTGTATGTTTTGTTTAAATGCTTACTCTTATATGATCTTATGAATGTGAGTTGTCCAGGGGGGTGATGGGGGATACATGTAGCAGCCCTGATACACTCTCTCTAACAAGTAAATTGCTTATATGATATGCCCTTTCCCTCCCTCCTGCAATCGCTTGAACAGTACTCCTAGCATGAGTAGAATCATGATTCATGCTTAACATCATGTTTGTGACTTAATTTTGTCTTTTTATCAATTTTTTGTTTTTTTAGTTGAATCTGTGTGACTATGATACATATTTACATATATACAGGGTTAAAATGTATAACTATTTTTATTGTGAAAAATATTTTTAATATGCCAGACATGCTAGGTTGTGTAATCATGATGTAGACTTTATATTGCATTTTCAATAATTGTTTGTAATTGTTTTGTGAAAAATGATATTGTAAAATGGCAGAGATGCCTGATCATGTGATTGTAATGTTAAATTTGTTGCACTCTCAGCAATGTCTCTTTATTGATCATATTGAAAAAAAGAAGAAAAAAAATCAAAGTTTATTCACTTGATAAAAAAGACTGAATATGTACATTATGTAAGTATACATTTAAATCAAACAAAACAATACAATGAAATATATACTCAAATTATATAAATACAGAGTAGGAGAAAAAATACAAGACAGAGAACAGGTCGAGTGAGGCCCGACGTTAAAGCTTGAAAATCTTAGTAGTGCCGGCCCCAGCTAGAAGAAGAAGAAAGAGATGAAGAAGGAGAGAGGGAAAATATGATTTGAGATAAGTTGTGCTTTTGTAGATATTTTATAATTTTTAAAGATCTTTTGCTTCGAAATCTATTATTTGGTGTCGCCCCAGTTTGTCTTTGTTTTATTATTCAGTGGGTTAATTAGTTTGCTCAATATTTGACTTAATCATAACTTAACATTCTACAAATGTTGCTGAAGCAGCTTATAATTTGTTAGTGCTCTTTTTGAGTTTTGTGTTCATTTTTATAATCAGTTGTACTATTTCTTTATTTATTAAGGTGATGGTTTACATTTTGAAAATAACATTTTATTTTTTCTAAATTCCCAAATAAATATTTTGTTATATTAAAATGGGTATTTATTAGCTAGTAGCCTATCAGCTGAAACCATGTCAAGTGACACTCAACATTTTGATACATGTTTGTGTCCGTTGGTTGTATTGTTTTAGCTGTGCGCATCTGATACGGAAGCAACCTGAATACAATTTAGAGGGCCAAGGATCAAGGCGTTGGATTACAAATATCATCAAATTTATATTTAAAAATATTTTGTATATAAATTCAGTGAGTTGATTAGTTTGCTCAATATTTGACTTTCATAACTTAACATTCTACAAATGTTTCTGAAGCAGCTTATAATTTGTTAATACTCCTTTTGAGTTTTGTTTTTAATTTCTATTATTACCGGTAGTTGTATTATTACTTTATTCGTTACGGGATGTTTTACATTTTTTAAATAGCATCTTTAAGTACCCATTTTAATATTTTGTTACATTAAAATGGGTTTTCATTAGCTAGTAGCCATTAGCTGAAACATGTCACTCCAAATTTTGTTTTAATTATGTACACGACCATGCGATATAACAACCTTTTTGTGCATGAAATAGACTGCATGTATACCTTTTTTGCATTGTCTTAGCTGATATGAAGGCAACCTGAAGGGGTAAGGCATGAGATCACAAATGCCCTCAATTTTATATAACAGATATTGCATACATTGCCTTGTTCAGTAAAACATATTTACTTCCAAATTCAGAATTTCCCTCTTGCCGTTATATTGCAACCTCGGCCTGTGACCTGTATGAAGTATAACATCACTCTGGGAATTCTGAATTTCTTTGGTTCCAATATTTTGGTTTATTGATCCCCGGAGCATGCAATATTTGTATAATATTTGTATGTAATATTGATATAAAGTCCTGCTTTAAAGTAATCTGTATCGAGCATTGCCAACTTGAGCCTCACAAACTTAATGTTACAATTCTATATGTTCAAATGCATTTGAAAAATGAGTATAATATGAATATGTGCACATGATATGCATAAAGCTTGCAGAAATTACCATTACATGTATACAAATTTACATGGATATATACATTTGTGTTACATTATAATGTGTGTACTAAATTGACAATGTCAGTGTTACAGCACAGTCTTATATTGTGGGGCATCCTTGTATAATTATGTATACAGCACAAACTCCCTGTTATTACACACAGTACTTCTTGCAACAAAAAAGAATTGTTCAAAAAGTTGACGGTTCATGAGATGTATGACTGTATTGCTGTTGCAAAACTCAATTTTTTAGAGAATTGTGATTTGAGGATACCATATGAATGGATTCTATTTTTAGCAATTTGAAATTGATTATGTAATGTGTTTCTAGGACAACTAAATTAACAGCTAATTTGTTTAACCTGTGAAATTTTGGAAATGAAATACTTGATAATGCCCTGTTGATGAACTCAATTCATAAAAATTATCACTCATTGTAAATTTGTCATGTTTTCACTCACCAAACAAGTGCAATTTAAATTCATATATTCGTCGCTGTTTTCACGAAGTGACGGTAGTGAAAAAAAATTGCATTCAGTTTGCGTGACGATTTTCCTCACTACCGTCACTTCGTGAAAATAGGGACGTATTAGCCCGTGCGATGATATCATTTAATGTGACGATACACTTTAAATAGGTTTTATTCCTTGTGGTAAATAAATGCTTTTAATGGAATATTTTGTGATATTCTGTGGAAAAGGTACATTATCATGTTTTTCTTTTTTCCGTTTCCTTTTCTTTTTCTTTTGTGGACTAGGCCCTGGGCATGGTAAAAAAAGACTTTATATATTTTTAAGTTTGTTGTGGAGGATGGTAATGCATGAGAGTGTAAAAAGTAGGGGGGAGAAAAAGAATGAGAGAGAGAGAGAGAGAGAGAGAGAGAGTGAGAAGGGAGAGAGAGAAGGAGAGAGAGAGAGAAGGGAGAGAGAGAAGGAGAGAGAGAAGGAGAGAGAGAGAGAGAGAGAAGGAGAGAGAGAGATAGGGAGATAAGGGAGAGAGAGAGAGAAGGAGAGCGAGGGGGATGTAATGGAAGAAAAGTAAGGGAGAGCTTTGAGAGACAGATTTAAAGATATATAGTGAGTGAGAACAAGATAGGACTGGAGTGTTTTTTTTTCTTTCTGTCTATATCTTTCTTTATTTCATCCTTTTACCTAGCTTCATCAATAATCAAAATAACATTTTCCCAGTCTATTTGTGTCATTTTCCAGTGTCTTATAGAAAACATTGAAGTTCAAATTACATAACAAGCTACTAGAACATAACGAGCTTCCCTATCTCATTCAGTCTGTGAGCAACTAAAAAATATAGAGCAACTAAAAATAGGAAGTCCTACAAAAACTTCATATAAATTAGCAATGGGGGGGGGGGGGGTCCTAGAAGTTCATTAATTGGCTTCATCTCGAGAAGAAAAAGGTAAATTATGTATCAACACTTGCATTTTAGGAAATACTGGGAAATTCCCGTTCTTTGGTAAGCTCAGAAATGGCTTCCTCACTCCTTAAAAAATATCTTTGATAGGAATATTATTGGCCCTCGAAGCAATAAATTATGAAAATAACCATGAGAAGAAGAGGAAGAAGAAGAAGAAGAAGAAGAAGAAGAAGAAGAAGAAGAAGAAGAAGAAGAAGAAGAAGAAGAAGAAGAAGAAGAAACAGGAGAAGGATAACGAGAAGAAGAAGGAGAAGAAGAGGAAGAAGAAGAAGAAGAAAGAAGAAGAAGAAGAAGAAGAAGAAGAAGAAGAAGAAGAAGAAGAAGAAGAAGAAGGAGGAGGAGGAAGAGAAGAAGAAGGAGGAGGAGGAGAAGAAGAAGAAGAAGAAGGAGAAGGAGAAGGAGAAGAAGAACTTGAAGAAGAAGGAGGAGGAGGAGGAGAAGAAGAAGAAGAAGCAGGAGAAGGATAACGAGAAGAAGAAGGAGAAGAAGAGGAAGAAGAAGAAGAAGAAGAAGAAGAAGAAGAAGAAGGAGAAGAAGACGATGAATATAAGAAATTCGAAAAGCGGCAAAGAATCATTTCGCCCTCAAAGACCCTTTTCGGCTTACATTCATAGAGGGCGCTCAACGACCACTCTACAAAGTCACTCACACTTTGCGAGAGCTGTGGACAATTTGAATAGGTGGCAAAGAGATTATTTTTCGATGTCAAAATATAAGAAAACCCTCGACAACTATTAATTCAGTAGTCAAACTATATAGATGGGCAGTTGAAAGCAGCAGAATTGTGTTTTTTAATTAAGTCAAGGCAGTACATCACGGAACTGCCATGAATCACTTTCATGAACAACTTTGTTTATTTTGTCTGTATGCTCAAAATAATATATTTGTCTTCAATGCTCTGAATAATTTTAAAATAATACCTTTTGTATAGATCTAAGCCAAAGAGTTATACACAGAATCGATAAAAATCATAATTGAAAGATTCTTTCAAGATGCTTTGCCCATGCCAATCCTACAAATCTATTATGTTTCGATATGTCTGACTTCTGCAACTGATCGAGACTTGAATTGGTTATCATATAGGCCTAGCTAGGTCTATTTACTTTATCCATCATAATATTTCTACTTTTTCATTTTATATCGAATCAATGATGAGATAGGTTATACGTTACATTTTGTAGTGGTTTAATATCCCAGTTTAATATCTGACTTTCCTGTAAGGTGACGGGGTGACTGGTCGATCCTCATTGATTTTGACCAAGAAATAAAGAGAGACTAAATTAAGAAGGTGATGACCCTCCCATTTCTGAGTCAGTCTGAGAGCAACATTTTGGTGAAATGATTCCCCCTATTAAGAGAGAGAGCCTAGAGAGAGAGAGAGAGAGAGAGATATAATAGAGATTGATAAATAGAAAGAGAGAGAGAGAGAGAGAGAGAGAGAGAGAGGATCTGGGGGGGGGGGGGGCGACTCTTGCGACCACTCCCGGCCCTTCAGGGATAATGAGATTTCCTAAATCTTGTACCTGGGGAATGTTAATAATAATGTTCCCCCGCCCCCCCCCCCCCGCAAGCTGGATCTGCCCCTATACTCTGTATTATCAAGAATTCATTAAAAACTACATGATAATTATCATAAGTTAACGGAAACTGGAGGAGGTGATGAACCTAGCTATATAACGCAAGATATAAGATAAAAGAGGTCTCCATGTCGCCAAGATTGATTAAAGTGGGGATAAGGAGGAAGAGGAAGAGGAAGAGGAGAGAGAGAGAGAGAGAGAGAGAGAGAGAGAGAGAGAGAGAGAGAGAGAGAGAGAGAGAGAGAGAGAGAGAGGAGAGATAGGGGAATGGGGGAAGGGGAGGGGGGGGGGGGGGGGGTTGCGATCATGTTTCAGTTTTCACGAAGTGATGGTAGTGAATGAAAATCGCATACAATTTGCGTGCGGATCTTCCTCACTTACCGTCACTTCGTGAAAACGGGATAATAAAGCCTTGAAATGAGAAAAGAATAGAAAGAATTAGCGGCTTTGAAAATACACATTTTGGCATGTTGCCCTACATGAAAGACAAGAGGAAGTTCTTCAAGTCAACTTATTTATCTTATGCGAGGAGTAATAAAGGAAGACTTGCAAAGAGCTAGAGGCGCCAATGGTTCTGGAAATAGCCGAAGGAAAAAAAAAAAGAAAGACAGGAAAGGAAGAAACAAAACAAAAACAAATCCACAAAGTCTGGATAACGAAAATCGTTGTTTCATTATCTTCATATCGATATAATACACCCGACTTGATTTGTTCTTAGTTTAAAAATACAGACCCTTCTTTACTAAACTTTCGAATATCTATGCTAAAGAAAATGAATGTAGTTTGAATAAGGTCAATTTTACTGAATAAAAACTATCACAAACTATAAATGTAATATAAGTTTGTATTCAAAATATCTCGTCAATATTTTCTTTAATTTTGCACAACCATAATCTTTCTCATAAATGTGAGCCTAAATCTTTAGACTACACGAAGGTTAGAAAATGAGAAGCCACAAAGGCACGGCTGTACTGCTGGAGAGGGATTCTGTGATTTTTTTTGCGGTAAGTTGACGAATTTTATACCTTCTGTTCATGTATTTTACACATTTATATACAAGATAGAATATTGTGGGATATGGATTTGTGAAGTGTTTCGCAATTTGTAAGGTGAAGAAGTATTTGTCGTATGACTATGGCGATGACAAAAGCAGGATGGAGACCGCGACCCACCGCAGGTAGATTGAGAGACACTTGCACCGCTGTTCGGTCCCCTGCACGCCCGGGTCCAGCAAGGGTGCGGCGGCCTACACTGGGCAGGGCATGCAACTCGACTTAGCTAGCTCTGCATCGCGTCGCTCGAGCTCGCGTCGCTAGTTTCAGTTTGAAATAATAAATAAGTGCCGCAAAATAGCTAGATTTTTAAAGTTACTGATTGTCTCAGAAGTAGGCATAGATTTTGTGTTTACAGTTGAATTTCACCTCTTGAATTTGGTCAACTGTACCATTTTCAGTGAGAATATATTTAAGTTCGCGCGAGAGCCAAAAATTAAAAAGTTGTGACGTTATTACTATTAGACCTAGTAGTATTACTAATTTATTAGTATTAGATCTACATTGCCAATTGGCATGCAATGCATGTGATGGTATCAAGATTCAAGCTAAATAAATTTCTGGTAGATCAATATGAGATTTCAATGAAATGATAAAGTCCTTATTCTAATTCTAAAGAAAAAGAATCATTCTATTCTTTTCTTTGAAGTTCCAAAGATTAACTCACCCATTCTGAAAAATCTGTCTGTTCTGAAGAGTTTTTAACATCTTTTAAATGTTGATCTCTCCTCCAAGACAATGATTCAGTGAAACCAGATATCGTAGTCTCAGCAGAACATTTCCCTGAACGAAATAGACTTATTTATCGGACTGTTTTACATGGTTGGGTCTACTTGTTAGATTTTCTAGACCGAAGACTTTTAGTTTGGAAAAATTCATATGTAAATTGAATGAATGAAAATAGAGAAGAGGAGGAAAAGAAGAAAAAAAAAGGAATGAAGGAGAAAGGGAAGTACCTACATGTACTTCTTCAGAAGTTTCTTTTACTTATAATTCTATTCGTAAAAAAAAGAATTATGCTACACTAATTGCTAATAAGAACCAACAATTTAAAACAAAACACTGCAAATTGGTCTGTGATGTTATGTTAATATGCAATTGCAACAACATTTAAGAACTTTTAGTTTAGATTCCAAATTTCCAATCCTACAACAAATTGCATCTACAGTATTAAATCTAAAGAGTAAGACTGAATTGAAACTCGCAAAGCAATTAAATTAGATGGAGACCTCTACCGTGTCTCCATGGTACACGTGTAGGCTGTGATGGTTAGAACTTAGAAGAACAAAAATCACTCCTTTTTCTAAAACTTTATATTAACATTGAAATATGGAAAAGAATCACTCATAAACTTACATAAGGTTACTTCCAAATGGTCAACTTCTGGACCTAGGTTGAGATGCCTCTATCATATGTCCCGACTCCAGATCCGTGTGATGAAGTATTAAAGTACTTCACCATTAAAGGTGCCGTCTGGGGGAGCTGCTCTGTAATTATACTTAAATTTAGCATTCTGCTATTGAAGCTTATCTAGCCTATTTTCAAACTGAAAAACAGTACCTGCCTCCAAAACTTGGTTTGGTAGGCTGTTCCACATATTATCTATTCTCCTGGACCTGGAGAAGAAATTACCAAGAATACTTTTGTCTACTAATCTGCAATGCGCTTGGTCAGTCTCAATCCGTGACCCCTAGTGCTTGTGGTTTTGAACTCAGAGAGAGGAGTCACACCAGAACTATATATTTTGAGCATTTTGAAAATCTTGATCATACATACAGGACTTTTTCCTCACATTTATGTGGAAATTTGCAGAAATTACAAAATCTTATCCACGTACACTGTGCTTGTACAGTGTTCACATGTACAATTCATGGTTTAAAAGTTAAAACTAATCAGATTAACTTGTTATTTTGCAAAGATTGAGTACTTTGAGAATAACGTACCGGTACATGTACATGTACTTGTAATCATAAAGCCAGAGCCCCGCTTTCTACCCTTCCTTTCTCCCCATCTTTACCTTTCTCTCTTTCTGTTTCTAGCTTTCTGTTTCCTAAAACAATATCATGCAAGATTTCCCAAATTCCCCACTTGCACATTGTTTTCATCTTGTGCCTTTATGATACAATATCCATATTCAATTTGTATCCAAAATGTAAGTGAGTTGTTAGGATAAAACATACATACTTGCTCTTTTGCCAAATAGAAAATCTTCACCGATCTGTAAACAGTGTTAGGAAATAACCGTTAAGAGTTGTTTTTATGAGGAATGACTCAGCTGGCTCAATAACATTCAGTTTGTTCCAAAATTAATGCTTCCTTTTGAAGTGGATCAACATCCAACATTTCTCAGTATAAGAGCAAAGTGTTAATTAATCTTACACATTTGGGGCATATTTATTTTCTTTTCCAGGAGTGTGCTGTTATATTAAATCCAAATAATGTTTTGAATGTACTTGGTGAGATACTGTACTAAGCATAATTTGAAGACAACAAAAAGAAAGAAATAGTTTCAAATCCTGAAATGATTGCATCTGTACTAACGTTGAAAGATAATATTAACCACAAACCTTTCCGTTTGTGAAGTACTTTAGAAAATAATTGTTTCCTCAGAGAGCGAAAGTAAATATATTTTTATCTTGAAAATAGAAATGGTTGAAAGTGAAAGGAGAATGATGTTTCTTTTCTTCAGTGGGATGGAAAAGAACTGGGAAACTTTATTTCTTTTCATTTCATTTATTTTCCTATTTCTCATGTTACATATACATTTACAAAATAATGTAAAGTTTTTTTGTTTTTGATTAAATTACAATCAATAATACATGTAAAAAATAGTTGGTCAATTGATATAGAGTACTGATTTAACTGAGAAAAGAAATGATGGGACCTACAGTACATGAAAGCAAGCTTGTACAAAACTTTGTTTTGTAGATAAAAACCTCTCTGCCTTTTTCAATAATAATTTCAAATATGGTATGTGACTGCCCAGTGCAAAAGTACAGGACAGAATACTCTTGAGAAAAGAAGTTTGACCATTCAAATATCAATTAAGGTGGAAAAAATGGATTGAAAATTAAGAAATCAATAGATAATGAGATTAATTACATGTACATGTCCTTAATGTCAATACAATGGCCAGTTCATGCTTTCAGGGTGATGAACATCTGTGTTTCAATATAAGAAATATGAAATGACCGAATTATACCCGGCATTAGAAAATACAAAGTATTACAAAGTATATATTTTTTTGATGGCTTTGTGAAATGATGCGCTGGGTTTTTGTGCTCGCAGTGTAACTACCCCCATTGCGTATTAATAGGTTCACACAACTTTAAGATAAGGTTGTAGTTATAAACTGTACATGTACATTGGGAACCGTGCAGATGCTTTCATGGTTATGAAACTCGTAGTTACAAGCCATGACAGATCCTAATAAGGTTAGCATTATGAGCCGTTCAAGTGGATGACATTATTACTGTAAGGTTATGCCAGCTTGTAGTGAAAAATGAATGCTTTCTGCCTGTAACTTTAACTTTCAATACTCGGTTGTTGCGGTCACGTGTGAACCCTCATCGTGGTCAGTGGATCATAGTTTATAACTTTACATGCAGGTATACATGTCTTTATCAGCTCGAGATTGCCAAATAGCCCGCTATTTCTGATTTGGGAAATAATCCTGAAGTTACAAATCGCGTCTTCATCAGCTAGAGACTCGACCTCTAAGCTCGAGATATTTTGCTCAGCGTTCATGCATAATGCGAATTTCAGGGGCTGGTGAGGATGCACTGGACAAATAGCGGGATATTTTGCAAACTAGCTCAAGATTTCTTGGGATGATTATATGATTACCCCCGACTTTGAATTTTTTTTGGCAGCAAAAAGGTGCGGTTAATACACCGTTAATTACGGTAGTTAAAATATCGGGATATTTGGCAATTTTGAGTTAATGAAGAAGGGCCTTTTGAGGTTTCGCAAATTTTAACTTGGACGCTGCTATGTGAACATAGCTGACGTAATGTAGCTGATCCACTTGAAGGTTAAATAGCCCAGCAGCACATTCACATATTGACTTGCAAATTACCTAAGTGATTTCAAGTGTGAAATGAAATACTGTCCGCTAGACCGCTACATGGTTGATACAGAAATTCTATACAACACTTCCTTTCCAAACTTATTTTTGCATAAGATCTGTCTGTGCTACCGGTATACAGATAAAGTGTTCTCATGTTCGATGCTTTCAATTTTTATTTTTAGATTACTCTTGGTTTAACATCACTTTACCAGCTGTTGTGTATTTATTTTGAGAAATTTAGTTTCCATGACTGATATGAAACCATTCACAAACAAGACAAAACTGGGAAATTGTTTCTATTCATGTTTATTTTCTTCCAAAATGCATTAGAAACATTCTTTTGTTGTTTGATTTGGGATTTCAAGTGGGCAATTGAAGAGCCATCCTAGGAATGTCTCCTTAGTTAAAGGGGAAGTCCACCCTGATATTAAGTTGGTTTTAACAGAAGCAGAAACATGAGAGAAACAATTCAAATGCGATCCATCAAACACAAGTTGGCAACACTGTGACATAATATGTATCTTGTGAGCTCCTCTCCTATTTGCTCTGTACATACAATTTCATAACCTTAAATTTACTTCACTATTGATGACGGAATAGATTTGTTTCATACAGGGGTTGTATAAGATTATATTTGAAACAATTATATTTAGGGTGCATATATGATCAGAAATTCTCCTTTGGGCAAAAATAGAAATTTCTGACTAAATGAGAGGGGAGCTCGCAGGATGTCACAGAGTTGCAATCTGTGTTTGATTGATCAATAGCAACTTCATACAGTACTTTCATAACTTTCTTATTTTTGATTGGATTTTTCTCAAACTTTCACTCTCCAGTTTCTCTCATTTTCTGTTTTTTTTCTGCTTCTTTTCTGCTTCTTTTCTGCTTCTTTTCTGCTTCTTTTCTGCTTCTATTAAAACCAACTTAATATTTAATGGTGGAGACATTTCTACAATGAAATTCTGCCAAACTGATCATGTACTGTACAATAAATCAGAAAACCTCACAAACTATTTTTGATCCTTTCAAGAACATAATCTTCTCTATGAGATTTGAGGTGACTGTTGTACAGTCTACCATAGACAATTAGACATTGTAGTGAAACACTTTTATGGTGACTACACCTGTTTGACATTGTCCTTGACATTGAAAAGGAATTAATGGACATGACCTTGACCTTGAATTTGACCTTGAATGCTAGTTACCAGCTACAGAGTTTGTTGACCTTTCATGTCAATAGCCATTTGACTGCATTTAAAAGGTTAATACAACCATTAGCCTATTATCCTTGTCCCAACAGTTTAAAGAGAAGATTTATTCTTGTAAAGTTGTAAAGGTGTAAACATATGAGCTTATATACATGTACATGGAGATTTTTACATATAATTTTTATAATACCAGGGGGGTGTTTCACAAAGACTAAGATCGACTTTAAGTTGGACTTAACTATGGCAGGCCATTCATGCAACTGATTGCCTTCACAATCATGATCTTTAGATAATATTTTGTCCTTCAATGACGAATTATCAAAAAATGTAAATTCTGTAGATTTGTGACAAAAATTGTGTACGTCTCTTGAGAGACCAATGCCAGTAAAACGTGAAAGCAAACAGTGACATGAATGGCCTGCCATAGTTACGTCCAACTTAAAGTTGATCTTAGTCTTTGTGAAACACCCCCTGGACACTAACATGTGCATCGGACACATGGGCCCCCAAAAATCTTAAGTCTGGACCTAAACAAAATCTGAATATTTTACGTAGGGCTCAAGCATACAAACCCTTAAATGTTAAGTTGATGTTGAGCCCTGTATTAGGAATGTCACTTTAAAAGTATTGTTCGTGAAATCTGCCTTTTGCTCACATTGTTAATTTATTCAAAATAATGATAATAATAATTCATTTATGTAGTGCACTTAATACTGTACATATAGTTTTACAGCACTTTACAGAGTTTAAACAAATTAACATACACGCGTTAGAAGTTCACAACCATCATTGAATAGGAGAGTTTTAAGAACCTTCTTTAACATCTAATGAAGTTGTTATATTGTTGTTAGGGCACTGTTGTGCTGCTACCATGACTCTCAAAGTTGTTCTTAATTATGTTAGATTTATAAATAGTTTGAAACTTGGATCAAGTTTGTGTGTGTAGTCCCAAATACCCAGATTTTTGTGCACTGCTTTTCCCTGCACAAGTTCTCCAGCAAGATTCAAGAGTCGGTAGTATGAATCCACATTACATACAGTCACAATATAACAAAATAATTTTTCTCACCTTCAAATAAATGCATCCATGGTCTGGCTCCTCCCTACCTACATGTATCTGGGAGGTGTTTTACAAAGATCTTAAAGTCGAACGTAACTCTTAGTTGGACTTAACAATTATGGAAAGCCGTTGGCATCTTTGAAAATATTTTGTAAAAGTTAGCTTAAAAGGCATAAAATGTTGATTCAAATCATTCATATTGTCTATTATCAAGAAGATTTCATGTTCTTGATGTGGAATTAATAAAAAGTCTAAACTACTTGAATTTTCGCTTCTGAATATATCTTATTTTAAGGCTACAAATGGCTCTCCATAATTTTTAAGTCCAACTTTAGAGTTAAGTTCGACTTGGGATCTTTGTGAAACACCCCCTGAACTCATAGCTATCAGGCACCCATACCGGTACTCCCCTCGCCTCTCTCACAAGGCATCACGTTGCACCATCTGTCTCTCAAGATGCTTCCCACACTTGGTGACTGAGCATTCACAACGGCTGCTCCCAAACTGGAATAACCTAGAGTGCGTTCAAGCGATTTGTTAAAGCTAGAATCACAAACATGAATCACAAATCAAAACGCCATTAAAAAACATGGTTACTGCGGGAGAGCGTTCAAGCGATTTTTCATCAACGCTGATTCTCGCTCATTTCAAGCCCAGCCACTGCTCATCACACTGCGCCGTTTGAACCAGGAAGTATAGGTCAACTTCGCCGCGTGCTTTTTGAATTAAATACGGTCGTCGTCTTTGAAAACCGTGTTTCTAGGGTGAAAAAGTGTTGCTTGAATACACCCCTACATGTATCTAGATTTCTTCACAACCAACAAAAATATCTCAAAACTCACCTCTTCTGTCAAAAACATAATTGTAAAGTGCATTTGAACATGTATATACAATTAATCTTGCATACATGTATGGTAACGCGCTATTAAATAAATTATTAATTAATACACAATTATTCACATTTATTGTACACTGTAGGTACAAGTCCATTAAAGTACAGTACATGTCCTGTAGGCTTAATCCTTTCCAATAACTTCACAATGCAATTGACATGACAAGTTAACTCTTTTTTCTAAAGTGAAAAGCAGTCTGAATAGCACCACAACCTCTTTATCTGCCTATGTAAGGATGACTCATAATTCAATGTCTTTGCTTTCACTGAAATCACTGAATCGTAAATCATGGCAAAGTACAAAATATGGGCATTTGCATAAAAGGGTGAACTGAATTTTGTAGTAGGCCACCGCTTTCAAAATGCCAGAAATAAATCAAATTTCATTCTCTGAAACCTCAGGCCCTCATCACACATGCAGTGTATTTATTGCAAAATTTTGGTCAAACTTTACAAATCAGAAATAAATTTGTACTTGATCTACTTGCCCATGTCGGCATAGTACATTGCACTGTAAAAAAGTGTGGTGACTACAATAACTCAAATATAAATTCAAGCCAAAATCTATCACTCAATTTTAATGCAACTGTTCTTTGTATATAACCAGCTTTCAGTTTTCCGGTCCGGTCTCTGCGCATTGATGACTTTAAACTTTGCCTTTTGTGTTTTAAATGAAGAGGAAAAGGGCGAAAGGTTTCGTTCATCATGTGTCAAAAACATTTGTTTTTGTTTTTTGGCTGTACGTATGTGAGTATGACTCTGCCTGTATAGTAGGCCCTCCAGAGAGGCCCACTGTTATCCAAGATGTCACTTGCTATATGTACCTGTAGATCTGTGAGACTTGTATGCCTCCGTGCTCATGAAGAGATTGGAAGTCGATTCTCGGCAAATGTTTTCTTCACCAGATAGTGAATACTACACAAGAAGTAATATTTTGACTAATTTTTGCTGATGTTTGAATGATGTGTAGACATACAAATTTATGAATATTTAGGGGCCGGGATATGAAAATTGTATACTTGGACTATTAAAGAATGCGTTTTCTTGTTCTGACAAAGACAAAATTACATTGATTCATCGTATTTCATATTTCAGTGTAAGATTCGTGTGGGAGTAATTCTATGCACTACATGTACATTTTTTTAATAAATTATTTATTTGGCACTTTCAAGAAATAATTCAATATAATCATGGTGATTACAAAATTAGAATGACAAAAATTATACAAATACAAATTTTTGTAGCAATATTCTGAGTGCAAAAGATGGCGGCCAGGGAAGAAGAGAGCAAACTTAATCACTGTAATCGTAATGGTACCTCCGCCCAACCAACTGATGAACTCAGAAGAAGCCATAAGGACAAATAAAGCCACTTATATTTGGTGCTTAAAAGTTCAGTTTTGCCATTTTTGAAAGGTAAAAATAGAACTTGGGGGATGGAAAGATCGATTTAAAAGAAGCCCCTTCATTTATCATTCTGCAAGTAATCACTCATCTCATTTTTTAATTGATAAGTTCCCTTTAAACTTCAACCTCCCTGCTTTGGTTCTAGAGCCCAAACAGGTGCCGTGGGTATGTACAGCTGTAATGTGACTGCTATACTATGAGTCATTCCTCAACCTCCCTTGCCTTGCTATAGGTCTGTCCTCATCAGCCCGGGTTGGCCAAATAGCCCGCTATTTTGTGATCCTGGAAATTAGTCTGAAGTTACAAATCACGTCCTCATCAGCTCGAAAATCCAGCTCAAGAAATTAGCTGGACAATTTGCTCAGTGTCCGCGCGTAGTGCGAGTCTTCGGGCTGGTGAGGACAGACCACAAATAGCTGGCTATTTTGTAAACTAGCTCAAGATGTCTTGGGAAGATTTCCCGAGCAAATAGCCTGCTTTTTGGCGTCTTCACCTGCCAAAGAGCCTACTAATTCGTGATCTGGCTAATTTCCTGGATCTGAAGTAGCGGGCTATTTGGCAAACTCGAGCCGATGGGGACAGGCCTAGCATTATATGGACCAGCAGACCTGCATGCCCTTCACGGCGTGTGCTCTGCTTGTCAATTCCTTTCACTATCATTCTCGCTCACACACCAATTCAAAAGCACTGCAGTACAGGTGTATTATTATGAGAACGATGGCAGAGTAGTGTTTATTGTTGGTCCGCTAAATTGAGATTTCAATGTTTATGTTGCACCAATCTCTGTTGCATTGAAGAAAGGAGGTGATAAACCCAAATCATCTATTCAGTCATATTTTGTGAATATCATTTTTGTTCAATATTTGAAAGCTACAAAGTGGTGTTGTCTCAGGGGACATTATGAGGGGACATGTGTCCCTCCCAACAAATGACTAAAATATGAAAGAAAAGAAAACGGAGAAAGAAAGGGAGAGGGAAGCCATTGGGGAAAAAAAATTTGCTTTCGCTCTCCTTCTCACACCAGCTCAAAAGTACTGCAGTATATACAGGTGTATTATTACGAGAATAATGGTAGAGACGTAGAGTAGTGTTTATTGTTGGTCTGCTAAATCCAAATTTCACTGTTTATGTTGCACCAAGCCGCCAACCCCCGTTGCATTGAAGAGCGAAGAAAAGGAAAAGGAAAACTAAATCATATATTAATCCCGTTTTTAGATTGACTTACATTTTTTCACACACTTCTAAAGAACATATACCGGTACATGATTTGGGTTTAATTTTAGTATGAAGCGTGTAAGTTTAGATTGTAGAATATATAGTATGGCAGTGTAACAGGCTGTCAACCACATGGGCACCTATCAGTATCATAATAATGATAACAGTAATAATAAAGTTATATAGCGCAGCTTTTATACAAAATATATTCAGCTGCGCTGGTTCAGAGCTCCTTTTTAAAAAACTAAATTCTACAAAAAAGAATCTCTCAATTGAACAAATAATGTATGTTATCATTCTAAAGATGCACATTTCTTGTGGAAAAGCCCTATTATTTTGTTGAAATCCACATTTTACTCAACTGCATTTTTTAAAACTCTCTATATTTCAACTTTAATCCAGTTTGAAATCCTTGTTAAAGTTTGTAGTGTACGTACAGTACTTGTTCCCAAAATGTAGAATTGGAAGAATACATTCAAAAGGTACATGTACAGTGTGTGCTGTACATTGCTGTAGGCCTACAAGCCCTACAATACACGTCTACATTCTTGGTCCATCTGCATTAGGCCACTTAAAAAAATAAACATGTTTAGCGTCCCTGCCCGCTTCCTTTTTGGGGGCCGCCTCCTATTTTTTAAATTAATTAAAATTATTTTATTTTATTTTTATTTTTTTTAAGAAAAAAAAAGAGAAAAACACTGCTAAGATGGATCTATTTCTGATTTAAAAAAGAAAGAAAAAAAGGTCGGCGGCCATCTTGAAAAAAAGACCCAACTGTCGGGGAAAATGTACCGAGCGGCCATTTTGAGGGGCCATTTTGAAAGAAAAAAAAAAAGGGACTCTTCCTTCCTATTTTCAAAAAAACAGGACGCTATATAAACATTTTTTAATTTTTTTATTTGGCCTTTTAATTTATATTCTTTCACATCTAATTCACATACGTTTAATGCCATGTTCTTAGTTTAATCATGGAGGTCCATGGTATATTTAAAATTTATCTCTTTTTTGTGGTTATTTTATAACTATAGTAAAGGGCTTATTTTGGGATTATTTGTTATTAATACATGCATGTGTGTATGTATGTTTAATTACATGTCACAAAGAAGTGCAGAAACTGCAGACCAGATATTAATTTTGTGCGAGGGTGTCCTTTTTGTACATCCCTAGTACAGTGGCCTTGACCATATTGATTCGGGTACTCACAGGAAATGCATCAAATCGATTTGAACAATTATTCAAGCATTCACTGAAATGTGACTGGTTGCTATTTACTTTTTTCCGTGCATACCGTACATGATGTGCATTGTGTATGAAAAGAGCAGGAACTGTCTGGATTCCGGTGTTCATTGAACGGTATGCAGTGCGTCATCTCTAAACTACCCAGGTATTTGTTTTATGATCCAATTCATCTCCTCCAGTTGTGAATTTGGA
This sequence comes from Strongylocentrotus purpuratus, assembly GCF_000002235.5. Taxonomy (NCBI): domain Eukaryota; kingdom Metazoa; phylum Echinodermata; class Echinoidea; order Camarodonta; family Strongylocentrotidae; genus Strongylocentrotus; species Strongylocentrotus purpuratus. Next base: position 32,581,544 of record NW_022145594.1, read on the forward strand.
GCAAACTCATTTTTTTTAATGATTCATTCATTCAGTTTCATAGGTTGATTTTTTTTTTTCTCTTTCTATTCATATAGATTCAATGCTCCTCTTAAAATTACCCACTGGCTGCTTTTAATAATAATAATAATAATAATAATATTCAGTTTTTATATAGCGCCAAATACATTGATACAACGGAGTGCCTATTAAAGTGCTTTACAGATATATTATTACCCCGGTCATTGGATTGAGGCTAACCTGCACACAATGTATGCACATTTTCCACTCCCTGGGGAGCATTCATGGGTTGATTTTTTTATATTTTCTATTCATAGATTCAATATTCCTCTTAAAATTGCACATTGGCTGCTTTTACATGAACATGAGTGAAAAAGAAGGAGTAGATGCTGGTTTGGCAGCTGTGGAAAGCTAAACAGTTTTGAAAATTGCCATTAGTTGTTGAAATAATTTCATAAATCTAGGTTATGGGCCTCTTATCCCTTGTATAATTTATTAGATGCACCCAGAATCAAAAAGGAATGCTTTCACAATATATGTAAGGCCTACTTGGTTGGAGGAAAATCTTTATTTTGAGACACTTGTCAATTTAACATTCTTTTTGTGAAATTTTTGTGTCTTCAAGCAAGTTTAAAAGTATATTTATGCACGATCCAACGACTTTCTAATTTTTAACTAAAAAAAATAGCGCCTTTAAAGTGATACGGTAATCGAGAACTTAAAAATGCAGTGACTTAGACGAAGATTTGAGGGTCGCGAGGCATCGTGCAGTTGAATTTGAATAGAGGAGAACAGGCAGGGCACGTACAGTGTAGAAAGGGATTGTTTTGAGGCTGAGGGGTTGAAGGAAAATATAGAACTGTATTGATTAGGTAGCTGGAGTGAGAAAGGCATGGGAGATGGTGAGGGAATAAAAGATGGAGAGGGGGGAAGGGAGTAGGGGAGGGAACGTAAGGGAGGGAGGGATGGATGGAGGAGGAGAGAGAGAGAGAGAGAGAGAGGGGGAGGAGGAATGTAAAAAGGGAGTAGGGGAGGGGAGGGAGGGAGCAATGGAGAAGGAGAGGGATGGAGAGAGAGAGAGAGAGAGAGGGAGAGAGAGGGAGAGGAGGGAGAGATGGAGGGGGGGGGGAGAGGAATGTAGAAAGTAGATTGGGCTCGAGTGGAGGTTGAAGGGTTGGAGGGAAATATAGAACTGTATTGATCAGCTGGAGTGAGAGGGGCATGGGAGATGGTGAGGGAAGAAAAGGTGGAGAGGGAGGGAAAGAGGGAGGGGAGGAGAGGAAAGAGAGAGAGAGAGAGGGTAGGGGGGATGTAAAAAAGTATATTCGGCCCGTGTGGAGTTTGGAGGGTTGGAGGGAAATATAAAACTGTATTGATCAGCTGGAGTGAGAGGGGCATGGGAGAGATTGTGAGGGAAGAACAGGTGGAGAGGGAGGGAAGGAGGGAGGGTAGGGGCAGAGGAGAGAGATGAAGAGAGAGAGAGAGAGAGAGAGAGAGAGAGAGAGAGAAGGTGGGGGGAGGGGGTGGAGGGAGGGGCGTAGAAAGTACATTGGGCTCGAGTGGAGGTTAAAGGGTTGGAGGGAAATATAAAACTGTATTGATTAGCTGGAGTGAGAGGTGCAGGAGAGAAAGATGGGGAGGGGAGAAAGGGAAGAGAGGCAGAGAAAGAGAGAGGGAGGTAGACGGTGGGAGAGAGGGAGAGAGAGACGGGGAGAGGGAGGAAGTTTTGAAAGTGCATTGGGATTGTGCGGAGAGAAAGAGAAAGAGAGAGAGAGAATGGGGAGAGGATTGAAGAGAGTCATGAAGGGGAGGGAGAGAAGGAGGAGAGAGAGGGAGGCAAGGGAGGGAGAGAGAGAGGGGAATGGGAGAAAGGAGGGTGGGCAGTGTGGGCATGGAGGGGAGAGTAGAAAGTAATCAAAGACGAGGAGAGAGAAATTCAAAGACAGCAGATATGTCTATTTTAGGTAGATATATGCAGATAGATAGAGATATATATATATATATATATATATATATATAGAGAGAGAGAGAGAGAGAGAGAGAGAGAGAGAGACAGACAGAGAGATAGAGACAGACAGACAGATCGAAAGGGGTTATTCATGTAGAATGAGGGAAAAGGGAAAATTTAAAGTAAGCAATGTAGAGAGAAAGATGGATAGATGAAGACAGAGGCAGCAGTTTAAGGAAAGTTCATGTACAGTGTTGAGGGTGGGGGGGGGGGGGGGTACAGGAACAATACATGTACATGTATATGTGCCTCCATGTACATTGCCAATTTCACAATGACATGTCGACAACTTTACTTTTTAATGTAGGACCGAGCCAAACAAAAAGAGGAAACGAAACAATGCAATCACAATACAGCTAATGAAAGTTCCATCTTCCTGTCAGTATTTTCGTTGGCAACACTCCAAAGTTTGATCTATTTATATAATATTTGGATTCCAGTTTTCCTCAATAATCATTGAAGGTTGCATATTTCAAGATCCTAATTAATATACATGTATTTGTAGTCATACACTGTACATTGTGTGCATTGTTCTCGTTCACAAAGTCTCATTGTTCCATATTAAATGTCCACAGGTAATCAATTTTTTGCGATTCTCCTAAAATTAAAATGTTCTTACAGAATGAATTTGCATCATATTTGTTTTTAATGCTGAATTATGGCCTGGGTCATGATTTTGTTTCATAGTGTGGCAAGTTTATGAAGAATATTTTGTGTACACTCATATAAATATATGTACAGTATTCATATTAGAGAATGCAAAATATTCTTCATGAGCTTTAATATTTATATATAAAAAATGTATATGATATATTTTTACTCTTAGACAAGAAGTAATGATAAGCTTATCCACTATTAAATGTATATATGAAGATATTAAAATCCTGCTTGACTGTTTCCGGATCTTCCTTTTGAAAGAAACATTACACTTCCGATCTTTATCATTAATAAAGGTTACACATACAAATAAAGGAGATTCACTTTAATAAAATCTTCTCAGTTAACTCTTTCATTTCAGTAGGTGGTTGACCCCCTCCCCCTCCAATCTCGATCCTGTCTATCTAATTACTTTTTCAACAAAGCAAAACTTGTCTTTCTGTAAAAATCATTATTAACTCATGCGTTGTAATTTGTATAGGTACAGAAAACAAAAAAGTACATCCTGAAATAGAGTGTTATCAAAAGATATATTGAAATGGGCACTTTGATCGAATCCTCGGAATCTCAAAAATCTTGGAAAATTTACATTTGAAAAACAAGTTTAGTAAACTTCAACATTGAAGGGGTTAAGGAAAAAAAACATGTTTATAAAAGGACTCATGGTCTGGAACTCGAGATCATAAAAATTATACAAATGTACATCCTAGGGGATTTTAAATGTACTTTAATTTTACTAAAAGATTTAGCCTCTACGAATGATAAGAGATTTCATGCTGTCAGTATGGGATTGCCCTCAAATGCTCTTATCTTGCGTCTATTGGATTCTAATGTAGACAATTTGCCATGGATGGTAATCCCCGGATTAAGCACTATACATGTACTCCAATACCCCCATTTACACAAGAGAAAATTTATACAAAATTTGTACTAAAGAAACATTTACATAAAGATTAACCGTGTGTGTACATGTATCATATTGGTACTTTGACAGGTACATGTTTATATTGCAAAAGGGCTGTACAACTAGTGCAAGAGTACCGGTAGTCAAATATTATGTTTTGGAAAATTGGATTAAAAAAGAAAACGCTTTGGGTCTGTTTGGGAGGTTAACTTTCACCAGACATGTTCACTTCATAGGCTTTTACCTTGTGTGTTTGTTGCGTGAATACAGATGTAAGTTGGTAGGTCATATTCGCGCACACGCGTGATAAGCCCCATCAAGTTTATATACTGTACATACCGGTATACATGAACTACGCTATGTGAGTTGGGAGAGCACTCCTATCTCCTTGGTGTGAGTTCACTTCTTAGTGATGTTCACACGGGTGACAGACCCTGAAACGATACTCAAATGTCTATTTCTCTGTACAATTTGCATGACATTCAGACAAGAACAAATTTGTTAGTCCATGTATATTGCTCCATACCGTTTACTTAAGATATACAGTACATTGTAGACTTTGCATAAGAAATGCTCATGTCTTGTCCAAATGGGTATTCTTGTCTGAATGGGGCCAAGTGGATTGCGAGATGAAATGATCATCAGGGACACAGTTCTGCTAATGAATGCGGCATACTTGCACTCGCTGGTTGGGCTCAAGCAGAGCACACAGCTGACTTCATACCGTGGGAGGAAAGCTCTTTGTTTGCTGGCAGGTAACGTTTTAAAAACGTTTTTTTCCATTCATTGTCCGGTTGTTATCATTGTTCGACTCTAATCATATTTACATTTCCTGTGAATGGAATGCAAAGTCAAGAGAAATCATGACTCATGTCATAAATTTGTTTTTCTTTGAATCTTTGCAGGTTTTTCTTTCAGTTGGTGTTAAGGAATTTCTGTTGTGGTTGATCAAACAATAGCTAGCTCATAGTTTAGTAATATTTGTCTGTCTATGAAGCATACTTAAGTATTGTTCTATTGTTCTTGTTTTGTAAATACTCTGCTCTTCCCTTGTGCAAACTAACAAATTCATACTTTAGTATAGATATTAAGTTATTTGTTTTTCTTTGAATCTTTGCATCGCTTCAGACAGGTTTTTCTTTCAGATGGTGTTTAGGAATTTGTATTGTGGTTTATCAAACAATAGCTAGCTCATAGTTTAGTAATATTATTCTGTTTATGTAGCATCCTTAGTATTGTTCTATTGTTCTTGTTGTGTAAATATTCTGCTCTTCCCTTGTGCAAACAAAAAAATTTCATACTTATGGATATTTATGACCAGAAAATGGAAGTCTCGGATGTGTTATTATCTGGAAAGGGCCATTGTACATGGTTTGAGTTGTAAAATTGTTCATGGTTAAAAGGGAATTTCTTGCTTTTTATCGACTTCTAGTTCCTACTTTTGCATATGATCGTGCATATTTACCTGTTTCAAACTTTTAATCAAGCTGTTGTTCTTTCTGGTTGACTGAATGATAATTTTTTCTTTAGTTTGGATCATATTTTGATTTTATTTGTATTTTACCCCTATAGTGATCTCTCTTTCATATTTTGGTGTATACTGTTGATACTTCCAAACTCACAAATTTTATTTTAAGAAATGTATTCGATTTTAGTTTTGCAAAATCTTGATGAGGGTTGAGGCTAAAGATCTGGAGGTTCCGGACTTTGAAAGACTTCATTTAGGCCAAGTACTGCATATTTTCTTGGATGTACATTGTAATAGCAGAAAGTCTCACTCCGGCCTGTAGAAAGACTTATCTTGGCCCGTTGAGTATAAACGATCGATTAACTTTGTCATTCATTATAAACTTTCATGGGTCCTTCGATTTGCCACGTTAGTGAATATTGATTTCAAAGTAACCATCTATGATAAGTTCTATGCACCTTCGCCATTAAAGATAACTTCCATGGATTTGATTGGCTGATGAGTGATGTTGCCATATGTGGTAGTTAATATTGATGGCAAAGTTACCATCAATAGTAAGTCTTTTGCAACAAGGGCCAAGATTGACAAAATGAACATACTGTACATGTACATGTAGTATTTGCCTGGAGTCTTAGAAGAGCAAGACTAGTACTAGTATAGAATTGGCGGGGAAATAAAGCTGGGTAACAGGATAGAAGGAAACCCCTTACACCAATAAGGAGATCTGAATATTCCTGCAGGGAATCTAAAGAAGTACAAACATCCCCTGAGTTCAGTCAACTTTTCCTCTACACAGTTGACAATTTATTGGCTTGACACTTTACTTGAATGCATTACTAGGGGAGCTTTGAAAAGTATAAAGAGGGTCATGGGAAAATTTCCAGAGGGTCATCTGCCCTTTCACTCTTGTTGAAACTAGCCAGTACTGGATAGACAATGCACTTGCATCAATTGATTACAGTCCGACCTGCTTTAACAACCACAAGAAAGACCACCTGTCTATAAAGACCTCTTTTTTTTTCTTGTTAGAAAATAGTTTAGTCATTGAAACTTGTACTAAATTAAATAACCTATACATTGGGAGTGTTGCCAGGTGTCCAGGGAATAGTTTCCTGAGTTAGTTGTGCAGGAGGTACATGTTGTCCTAGAACAGTAGCCTGCTTGTGCAATTGTCATTATTACAATTGCTTATGTGACTTTTGTCTATCACTTTTAGTGACCCTTTATCAACAGGATACTAGCCTCAGATCAGTGGCAGTAAATATAACAGATTGATTAGACAGGGAGGTCATTACATGCCTATTTCCTTTGCTTTTACTATGTTTTGATTGGCCTGGAACCTGTCGTCAAATAGTCTGCAGCTACAGACTCTAATTTGACACTTGAACACAATTCCACGATAAAGCCTTGAGCTGAGCCTAACTCTGTCCGTCTCCGCCTGTGTCAGGAGCAGCTACAGTACAGAGCCTATGGGGTAGAGTAGACCTAATGTACATTGTAGCTTGCAGTCTGTATATTACTACTAACATAGTTGTCAGTTGTCGTCTGTATGGTACAGTAGTCAGAAGTCCACATGATTTCCTGTTATACAGAGACCATTCTTTATTACCAGTATTACCAGTATTATTTTTGTTGGATGACATCCTATTCCGTTGAGAGCTAGGAGTGCAGGACACATGCTCCGGAACACTTTTTTGATTTTCTATGCTACCCAACCCCAATCCAATCCAAACCAATCCTAACTCTAAAGTAAAATCCAATTGTGACCCTAACCCTAAACTATATCCAATTGCAACTTTTCCCTAACCCTGTATCTATGAACAAATCTTAGATCAAGTATATTTTGGGTTGCCCCATCCTAGTGTAAATAGGTTTGCTCTACCACTCTGGCTGACAATATCCAGCGGCAGATTAAGTGAATGAGGCACTAAGGGTGATAGACTGCTCCTTAATTTGGATGCATACAGTTTATATAATCCACACTCATCTACATGTACATTGTACATATAAAGTGTCTTCATTCACACTTTGCAAAGTCTTTATTGAGAGCACGCAATAGTGCAATTAAGTGTGAATGCAGCAAGCACCCCAAGACTGTTCTTCTGAAAAAAGTGATCTTCTTTAGGTCTCAGAGGTCGGTTATACCAAAATAGTGGAGGGGAGAGAAGAGAGGAAGGAGAGATTGAAAGAGAAGAGAAGAGAAGAGAAGAGAAGAGAAGAGAAGAGAAGAGAAGAGAAGAGAAGAGAAGAGAAAGGGAAAGAGAGAGAGAGAGAGCGATAGAGATGGATGGACGTAGTGGAAGATAGAGATAGAAGGGGTAAAAATAAGGGTTTTAAAAGGGGAAACGAGAGATAAACAAACACGAAGGGGCAAGAACAGAAGGAATACTGTCACTTTTTAGAAATCACATGAGAATGTAAACCTATACAACTTCATTTCGCACACCATCAATGAAGCAGCCATGCAATTGACTCCTCGATTTATTCCATGTGGACGAAAAAATGCGAAACTATGAATATTCTATTGGAATCTTACCCCATCCTGGTCGGCAGAGTAATCAACTTATCACATGCCGAATGTAACTTGAGATGTTCATGTGACAGCGGCGATGCATCTTTTTGTGTATTTTATAGTTTCCTCTCAAAGTTGCATTTCGAAAGTCCCCTCATGTGACAATGATGTATTCACTGAGATCATATAAAACGTTCGTTTGGAGCCAGACGAACGTTATTTCATGTTATTTTATACAGAGTTAATGGCCTTCTGGCTCCAAAGGGATGATCTTTCATTCACCAAGCCTTGACAACTTGACACTAGCAGTTGATGGGGGTGAAGCCACCGAAATGCTCTGCCAGCAACATATTTGAAAATGAAAAGTAGTGGTTGTCCATGTCAGGCAATCAAAATCATCAAAGACTTTGTTTATTGATTATTAAATTTAATTGAAAATCATACTTCCCCTCCCGTTTAAACGTGTTTGTTGGCATTGCGGAGAAGAGCATAGAAGATACACATGTACATGTAGGAAGAGAAGAGAAATGCAAAGAGAGAGAGAGGGAGAGAGAGAGATTTAAAGATGATGATTTAAAGCCCCACTGCTCTACTTATAGCTAATTGCGCCCTCTGTATAGCAAGCAATGCCTAATCGGTGCATGTTGGTCCCCCATGATCCACTTTTTCTTCTGTTAATTGAGAGCTGATTTGATGAGATAATTACCTGTCAGTGACCTAGACAGGCTTTAAAGATTGAAGAACTTCAAGAAGAACTCTTACCCATCAAAAGCCGATGCAACCTTGGCAGGTTTGGTGTCAGGATTGTGGGGGCGTGCTTGCTAGGAAATTAGAGCGATAACCTGGTCCTGCCCAGCTGACCATCTGGTTTCCTCTGTGTCTGTGATTTATTTAGGCCCCTAGGGGCAGTTGTATATATTTCATCACAACATTACCCAACTTGTGTTTTTAAGATATGAAACTGAAATGTGCAATGTGCCTTTTTATAAAAGATTGCACCAACATTGTTAGGGTGGGGGAGGGTGTTGGGAGGTTGATGCTTTTGCTGACGGCAAGTGTTCTTTCTGACGGCAAGTGTGGAATTCTCTTTCCATATTTTTAATTGTTTAGGCCAGTAAACCTCGTCAGCAGTTCCCGAATTGGGTGACTTTTTTTTCAAGGAGTTAGCCTGGACACCCCCTTTTCAAAGTTGCATGGCAATGCCCCCTCATCTCTACTTTTCAGCATACATTTGCATTTGTGTTTGGATTACAGATGTGATATGTCTTCAGTGACATTTTCAGGTGGGCTGTATCTAATACAGACCACCTTATATTTTTGTTAAAATCGCCTTTATTTATTATTTATTTATCAGGTGGGCTGTATCTAATACAGACCACCTTATATTTTTGTTAAAATCGCCTTTATTTATTATTTATTTATTTATTTATTTATTTATTTATTTTTCTTATTTCGACCCACTTTTTTGTGTTCAAGATAATTTGAAAATGGCTCAATCAAATATCTTAAAATTTAACACACATATGTAAAGGCATATTCACAAAGCATAGGAAATTTTTCGACCTTGACCTTGACTGATGACGTCATCTAGGCGCCATTTTGTGAAAAAAAATTGAAAATCAACTCATGATCATATCTTCATAACCAAAAGTAATTTCTCATTCATATTTATCAGGATCAAGGTCAATATGTGTCCGGTCAATTTCAGGTCAAAAAACGCGCGCGTGCGCGTACGTCCGCGCGTCAATGCGCGCGCAAAATTTTTAAATGCTCAAAATCGTCTCAAATTTTTTTGGCATACGTTTCAGGTCATTTTAAGCATTTTATAAAAAATCGCGCATACGTGCATGCGCGCGCGTTCTCGCGCGTAACACCATTACAAAACATAGAATCGCCATTTTTTTTTCTTTCATGATATTTCTCATATTTTTTTAAGGAATTTGATACCATGTTTATCTCTTTATGACCATTAATAACAAGATGAGCGTCAATTCAAGATAAATGACAGTGCGCGCGAGCGCTTTTAATACATAGCATATATGGAAAAAACATGCCTATACAAAATTCATTATAGCTCTTTGGAATGAACCGTGACCTTCATTTTTTTTTCATATTTGGATAGAGTATGAGTCGGAGATATGATTCCATGTCTCATTTGGCCATTAAGTGTATCGTGACATCATCATAATGACCTTCGAACTAAAAATAGGAATTTGCATATTATGACGTCAGAATATTTATGGAAAATTGATTGTATCTCTGTATATATTGATCAATTTTCTTCAAAATTTCGATATGTTGTAGCTATGATAATTCTCTACAAGTTTAATAATAACCATTTTTCATTTTGACGACGTCATTAGAGTGAAAATTTCGATTAAAGGCCTCATGTCAAAAATGACATAATTTGTATGTTATGCCTATAGAAGGTGATTTTAATTCACGTTATGAATCTACATGATAGTATGTCGCTTATTTTTGCTCTAATTTGTCTCAAATTTTAGTTGACCAGCCCACCTATACTTGTTCCAAACAAGTATTATATGTCAAGTTTTTCTTATTTCGACCCACTTTTTTGTGTGCAAGATAATTTGAAAATGGCTCAATCAAATATCTTAAAATTTAACACACATATGTATAGGCATATTCACAAAACACAGCAAATTTTTCGACCTTGACCTTGACTGATGACGTCATCTAGGTGCCATTTTGTGAATTTTTTTGAAAATCAACTCTTGATCATATCTTCATAACCAAAAGTAATTTCTCATTCATATTTATCATGATCAAGGTCAATATCAGTCCGGTCAAATTAAGGTAAAAAAACGCGCGCATGCGCGTACGTCTGCGCGTCAATACGCGCGCAAAAATTTTAAATGCTCAAAATCGTCTCAAATTTTTTTTGCATACGTTTCAGGTCATTTTAAGCATTTTATAAAAAATCGCGCACACGCGCATGCGCGCGCGTTTTCGCGCGTAACACCATTACACAACGTAGAATCGCCATTTTTTTTCTTTCTTGATAATTCCCATATTTTGTCAAACAATTTGATACTATGTTCATCTCTTTATGACCATTATTTTAAGATGAGCGTCCATTCAAGATAAATGTCAGTGCGCGCGAGCTCTTATAATACATAGCATATATGGGCAAAAACATGCCTATACAAAATCCATTATAGCTCTTTGGAATGCACCGGGATCCTTAATTTTTTTCCTATTTAGATAGAGTATGAGTCGGAGACATGATTTCATGTCTCATTTGGCCATTAAGTGTATCGTGACATCATCACAATGGCCTTGGAACTCAAAATACGAATTTGCATATTATGACGTCAGCATATTTATGGAAAATTGATTGCATCTCTGTAAATATTGATCAATTTTCTTCAAAATTTCGATATGTTGTAGCTAAGACAATTGTCTACAAGCTTTAAAATAACCATTTTTCATTTTGATGACGTCATCATAGTGAAAATCTCGATTAAAGGCCTCATGTCAAAAGGCCTTCATAATTTGCCTGATCCCTGTAGAAGGTGAATTACGTTCACGTCATGAAACTACATGATATTGTTTTTTAAGAATTTTTAAGCAGTATCTCGCTTATTTTCGCTCTACTTTGTCTCAAATTTAAGTTGACCAGCCCACCTATACTTGTTCCAAACAAGTATTATATGTCTAGTTTATTTTTCTTATTTCGACCCACTTTTTTGTGTGCAAGATAATTTGAAAATGGCTCTATCAAATATCTTAAAATTTGATACACATATGTATAGGCATATGCACAAAACACAGCAAATTTTTTGACCCTGACCTTGACTGATTACGTCATCTAGGCGCCATTTTGTGAAATTTTCTGAAAATCAACTCATGATCATATCTTCATAACCAAAAAGTATTTCACATTCATATTTATCATGATCAAGGTCAATATCCGTCCGGTCAATGGCAGGTCAAATAACGCGCGCGTGCGCGTACGTCCGCGCGACAATGCGCGCGTAAAATTTTGAAATGCTCAAAATCGTCTCAAAATCATTTTGCATACGTTTCAGGTCATTTTAAGCATTTTATAAAAAAAAAAAAAAAACGCGCACACGCGCATGTGCGCGCGTTTTCGCGCGTAACACCATTACACAACATAGAATCGCCATTTTTTGTTCTTTCATGTTATTTCCCATATTTTTTCAAACAATTTGATACCATGTTTTTTTCTTTATGACCATAATAAAGAAGAGGAAAATCCATTCAAGATAAATGTCCGTGCGCGCGAGCTCTTGTAATACATAACATACATGGGCAAAAACATGCCTATACATAATCCATTATAGCTCTTTGGAATGCACCTAGACCCCGATTTCTTTTTCATATTTGGATAGAGTATGAGTCGGAAATATGATTTTATGTCTCATTTGGCCATTAAGTGTATCGTTACATCATCATAATGGCCTTCGAACTATAAATAGGAATTTGCATATTATGACGTCAGCATATTTATGTAAAATTGATTGTATCTCTGTAAATATTGATCGATTTTCTTCCAAATTTCGATATGTTGTAGCTAAGATAATTCTCTACAAGCTCAATAATCACCATTTTTCATTTTGATGACGTCATCAGAGTGAAAATTTTGATTAAAGGCCTCATGTCAGAAATTTCATAATTTGCGTGTTATGACTAATCTACATGATATTGTTTTTTAAGAATTTTTAAGCAGTTTCTCGCTTATTTTTGCTCTATTTTGTCTCAAAATTTAGTTGACCAGCCCACCTATACTTGTTCCAAACAAGTATTATATGTCTAGTTTATGGTTGCAATTCAATTTTTGGTTCGGGTTAGGGTTATAAATACATACATCTTTATGTTTATTTGGTAATACCAAGGAGAAAGCCTTGATTTCCTTGGCTTTTTCTTGTTAATTGGGTCACACATTGATTTTTTTGGCTAAGTTCCAGGAGTATATTCTATTATTTTAAGGATTAATTTTCCGGTAGTCTTTGGAAAAGTATAATTTCTACCAGTAAATGTATTTCTGTGGAACTTTTCTTGATTGAATTGTTTTGACTGTAACCTTGGAAGATGAGTGAAAGACCTGCAGATTGACAGGAAATTAAATCACTAACCCTTTTCTTCCCTTTCCTGTGTTTTCAGTTGACCCAAACTTCGTTTTTAACTTTTTATTTTAAGGCCAAATAACAAAAATGAAGTGTTTCTTATCCCCGCCCATCTCCTTTTTGGCCCCCGGTTCCTCCTTGTTTGTTGCTATTTTACTAATTAGGAAAAAATAACAAGAAAAAAAAGTCCCCAAAAGGCTGTGATATACATTTTGTTTAAATAGCTGCTAAAGTGATACAAATCATTTGTTTTGTCAGACATTGCATCAGTATACTCACATACATGTAGCACAATTTCGGTGAATAAATAGACTTGGCCAGCTATAATTAGCATGGCAGCCATCTTAGAAAAAATTCCAAAAAAATTGCATAAAACAGTAATGCCCTGCCTCCTCCTTTTTTTAAAGAGTCCGGACGAGAAACACATTATTTTTTGTTATTTGGCCTACGATTAATGAGCTATTTCTAAGGCTGCATTATCCAGTGTCATAATCATGAATGCTCTTTTGCTGCCCGAAAGTGCAGCAAATCACTTTTGGAAAATATTTTGGTAGCCTAGAATGTCATTTCCCCTTTTCCATTGATCATGGAGGGCAAGACAAATATTAATTTTGCACTGTTGTCAAAGGGGGACATTTTCAGTGAAAGGCCCAGTTTTCACATGAACAAGAGCCAGCGCGCCATGAACATTGAATGTCTGGCATGTACTATAGAAAACTATTTCTCTTGTGATTTAAACATTTTCAGTAAAAACCCAGACTCAGTTTTCACATTGAACAAAACCCAGCTTGCCATGTACATTGTATGACTGGCATGCTGTAAAAAATGATTTCACTTTTGATTTATCATTTTAAAATGCTGAAATCCTTGTTGTTTGATATGGATTTGTCTATTTTGGTGTCAGAAGGTGGTTGATTCTTCGTAAAGGTACATTTTTGAGCTAATGCCCTTCTGGCTCTCAGCAGGCAATCCATGTACATGTATTTAGGCATGTTTTTATTATATGACGAATGTCTTGTTCGCAAACTCTTCTCCCCGCAAGTTCTTGAAATCCCAATTAAGTAATTAATCTCTGTTCTCTCTCCAAAAGTCTCTCTTAAACCATCATATCCATCTTCAGAGCTTGAGAATTTATCTTCAAGTACAGATGTTTGAAACTTGATAGTGCATATGAAATGAAGTGGAGTGAAAGATGTACATGTAATGTGTAATGGACACATATATTTGAGAGGATTTCCTTTTTGTGGAAAGTGAAATTTGCAGCCTGTTCCGACTAAAGAAAATTTATAAGAAACTTCATTTGGAAGTTCTAATAATATCGCATCCAAAAGTCAAAACTATCTGTAACAGTTTCGATGTCTAGAGCTCAAACATCTTCCTCAATCATCTTCCTTTCAAACTAGTATTACAACCATCTTGATGAAATTCTTTCATAATTATAATAAGAACCTTGTGTGAAGAAACGTCATATAAAAAATTGTACAGGTGTGCATGTATAGTGAAAGGAGCATTCAGACAAGAAAACATATATAACATCGTATAAAGAAACTAATTTTGAAGAGGCCAGTTAGTTGACAAGTCAGCTGGCCAATCAGCAGTGCTTGTTCATGATAAGCCCCGCCCAGTTATACAATTTTTGTACAATTCAACGTTCAGACTACAGTGTAGTGTGGGACCCTGATTCTTTATTGAGTTGTGTAAAACATTGCTCAAACAGGCATTTGGCCATACGTTTCATACAACGTTTTGTTATACATACATCTGTAAGTCATTTCTTTATATTGCGTTCAGACTAGATAAATTGAACTACAAGAATCGTATAGTTATACGATAAATTCTGGAAGTCTGAATGCAGGGTTAGATTGTGAAAGTAGGCTTGTTATTTTTTTAATCTACCAAAGTTTGCCCCTAAAATCTGTCAGATTTGTTGCACCAAGTCTCACATCCTGTCTCCTTCCTCCTGAGAAAGGCTGGTACTCTCAACACCGACCATGTATGACTCCTTTCACACTCTCAAATTAAGTGCGCATGTATGTATTTCTCACAAGAGCAATAGACCATTTTCGTAATGTAATCAAATTTAATACACAAATCTTTGTTACCAGTATGCCATCATCCATGTTACAAATTATTTAATTCACCTGTTACAAATAACTGTATTTCAATAGTCAGAATGCGAATTGCATTCATTAATTGCTACAGTAGGTAGGAAAAATATGGCTTAGAATGTGCTTAATTCCTGGGTGTGAACAGGTTCTGTGTTGTGATACTCGACTGTCTAATTCCCCCCTTGATCTCAGGCCCATCCTAGCTCTCAGCCCAGGATACCACTCGCACAAAGATTTGCGAAGTGCATGTATACACAAATTGTTGCTAGGTAGGAAAAACATGACTTAGAACATGCTTAATTCATGAGTGTGAACAGGATCTATGTTGTGTTACTCCACTGTCTAATTCCTCCCAATCTCAGGCCCATCCTAGCTCTCAGCCCTGGATCCCACTCCCTGTTCTGACTATTATTAAGAGGCGTTCACTGCATCCTGTCATTCCTGTATTAAACGCACTGTTGTTGCGGCCTTCTCCGGAGATAATAAACCAATTCCTTTTGTTATCTTTGCCATCCCTACTGGATTATCAATCATGATTTCTGTAAGTTCTATGTTGCATTGACGGTCAAAAGTAATCGGATATGTTTATTTTGAAAGTGATGACATCATGTCATTGTGCAAGAGTACATGTATAGGGACTAAGTACCTGATAAGGACACTTCACAGTCTAACGAGCTTGATCAATGCTCATTTGTGATTTTTCATACCAAAGGATTCCTGAGAGAACAGGATAGAACCGCGGTGAGTGTGAAGTATTCTATTATAAAAGGCATCGTTTATTAACAATGTTAAATCTGAGATGCATGGCCCTATGTGTTATCAGTGTCTCTGATAATGGTGTATCATAGAAGCCCTACAAAAATTGCGTTTCAAAATGATCATGAAGTGCCTCAAAAAAGAAAAAAATATTTGAGTGACTGGTTTTACCATACTCATTTTCCCCAATAGACTGTAGTGTTATGAAAGGCGTTAGGAAAATGAAAAATGAAATTCCAGTTTCTAATTATAAATATCATGGGATTCCTGAATGACCTAAATGTTTATAATTATGATTGCAGCGTGAGCTAAATCCAGGATTTTGTTTTAGAATCTGAGGCAATGTTACAGAGTCAATTGGAAGTCTTGATAAAAGGAAACCTGGAAGTGTAGTTTTAGTGTGTACCTGATCGAGTGTTATTTACAAAGTGATTGTCATTTTTCTCCAGGCATCTGAAAACAGACGTATTGATCGGTGATGTTTTTTTTATGGTTGTTGTGGTTATTATGTGTAATCTGAACTGAATTCATCCTTGATGCACTCTGAGATAATGGACGGTGGTTTCGCAAGCTCTTGCACTTTTTGTCACCCTATTTAATAGAAGAAAACTACAGGTATATATTTTAAAAGAATTGCGTGATATCTACTAGCTTTGACCGTTTGTTCTCTTTGCTCATGGTGAAATAAGAAACGTGAAGCTTGATATTTCTCTCTTTCTTTCGTCATCAATATTGAACTTGTACTGGTATGCGTGTGACCTCGAGGTACAGTATGGAGCCTATGAATCAAAATCAAGGCAACTGATGTATATTTCCGTACATACTCTGCAAATTCAATTCTTTTCCTGGAATTCATTGTCATTTTTCTCCCAATTGGAGGAATATGTACTGAAGAGTGATTTTTAAAAACCTGGAATTCATCTATTTATAATACTTTTCATTCCCTTTTTCACTCCCACTCAGAGGAATATAAGCTGAAGAGTCTTTTAATTTTTATAAACCTGGAATTAATCTATTTATGATACTTCTCTTTGCCGTTTTTCTTCCAGTTATCAGAATAAAAACTTTGTTTACATTGGACCATAGTGCACCCATAGTGGAGCAGTACCGCAGTAGGAATCACCACCTGGAGGCCCAGCTTCATCAGCTAGAGTTTGCCAAATAACCTGTTATTTTTAGACTCTGGATATTTTGCCAAAGCCAGAAATTGCGTCTTCACCAGACCGGTATGCTCTTCACAAACTATAGCTCGGACGGACACAAATTAGCCTGGTATTTCCCACATAGCGGGATATGTTGGTAAACAAGACCAAGATTTTGCTGAATATTTTCTCGACCAAATATCCCGCTATTAGCAACTGCGGGCTGATGAAGACACAAATTAACTGGCTAATTTGCGATCGAGATAGTTACAATAGCATGTTATTTGGCAAACTGGAGCTGATGAAGGCAGGCCTACAGTAAATTATTAGTATCAACATCTGCCTTTGTTTGGCAATTTTAGTAAACATCTCCATTCACTGGCTGTGTTTTATTGTGTCTCCTTACACAGATCAGACAGAGGTTGAGTGAAGTGTCTCTTTCTTAGGGTGATTCTACAGAACAAAGAGAGCTGTGATAACTCCTCATTGGTCACACCTAAAAGGTATGTGGTACTACAATATTTTGTTTCTATACGAGATTGACTTCCCAATGTTATTCATGTACATACAATGGACAGGACTATTTAAAGCCGCACTATACTACTTGTAGCTACTTGCTCCCTCTATATAGAAAACTTCTCCAATCGGTGCCTGTTGGTCCCCCATGATCCTCTTTTTCTTACCATTATGTTAATTGAGAGCTGATTTGATGAGATAGCCACCTGTCAGTGACCACACTGTGTGGTCGAATCCCTTCTGGCCAAACTAGTACAGACAGCCTTTAAAGATTGATGTTGGCTGTGAGTATGTTGAATTGTTTTACTTGTAATCACTGTTTTTTAATGTTTTGACACTTTAAAAAGTATTTGTTTAAAATCAAAAGGGCAGAAATATAATATTTGGTAGACTTGTATTTTCTTTTCATGAAGTGAGGCATTTGTTATTGTTAGGCTTTATTTTCATATGTACATGTAAATCCAATTATAAAATCTGTATGAATACATAAATACTTTATAGCAGTTTGTGTATTTTACGAGTAAAACAACTTTTGTGCAAAGGAAAATTCTTGTCAAAACTTATCTTGAGTTCTGATAAAGGAATCATATTTTTAGAGAAAATTATAATTTTTATATAAAAGTAATTTTGAATGGTTTACTGGTAGCATGGGTGTTAATCCTTACGTAATACCTATTGTTCAGGGGGGGGGGGATGAATGAATAGATCATCCCCCCTGAACAATAGGTATTACGGAAGGATTTACGCCCATGACTGGTAGTATGCAGGAGATGTTTTGGATCAGGATATACTGTATGTTATCTAACTAAAAAGAAAGAAAGAAAGGAAGATGACGACGATAGAAAAGAAGCAGTGGAAATGATAATCACTGAATAGCATTGATCACATTTCAATGCTTTCTTCCTTTTCCTTTTTAAACTCATGAACTGAGGGGAAGCTACGTTTTGTGCCACACAATTGCTTTGCAAAATAACCCGTTTCCGGTCTTGCTAAGCTCCATAGCAACCCTTTTAACACTGATATAGATTAACCTAAACAGTTGAATAATCTTGTACATCCTTTGTGGTATGTCTATATGCGTCCGTCCAGAAAGTTGGGGCAATTGTCGTGACTTTATAATAGAAGTGAGAAACTATGTCTCCTTTCATTATCAACTGTAAACAGCATAGCCAGCTATCTTCAGAAGTACTCAAGCTTCATGTTGACTCAATATTATTATTGTCCCAAAGTTTATGTAATATATTAATTTGGTGTCCATGTAATGCTGGTAAAAAGAAAAATGTGTATTTAGCAAAGATTTTGAAGAAAAGCAACTGAAGCAGCAACGATTCTGGCATGGCACTACTACAACTCCTTTTTGCCCCAACTTTATGATGGAATGACCCATATCTATCTCATGATGCATCTGTAAATACAACGTGGTGCCTGGAGATTATTTGTATGGCATGTACAGAGTTAATTTACAATTTAACGTACAACCAGAAACTTGTGCACGGAACGTATGATCTGTTCACAAAGTCAAGTGGTTTATGAAATTCCATGCTCTGAATTAAATTATTGAATCAAAAGTGTGACAGGATGCTGGATGTTTGCTTAAGTCTTGACAGTTTCTTGCGGTGAAATTGCCTGTCATTGCAATCAGGTGGAAAGATCCTACAGTACATGTATGTTAACAGTTTCTTGTTTCTTCCAAGGCTTTTCACTTGGTTGACCAAAATTACCACTCCATTGCATTCTTGAACTTTATAGAGGGTACATTTCTCGAGGTTTTGTGAGATTTGTTGTTGTTGTCATTGTAAACCAGAGCTAAAAATCACCTTAAACTTCCCTCCTCTTTTACCGACCCACCTGCATTGAAAGGGGCCCATAGTTGATTCATGTTACACAGGCATGTATGCCATGGCGAGGGAGCTTAGGGCATGTTCACACGTGCCGCAGTTTAAGCCGCAGTAAACTGCCACAGGGGCGTTTTTAAAGCGTACTACATTTCACACTTTTGTATCTTATAACACACAGATTAAAGTGAGTACGCGTACATGTAGGACCTTTGTTGCGTGTAAACTAGCTAATTTTCTCATCCTCCTTGCTATTCACTTATAACACACACTCACAAAAAACAATAACAACAACAACAATCAAACAAAATAAAACAAAACAAAACGTTACGAAACCCAATGTGGTTTTAAAATGAGGCTCATGAGAACAAACCTTTGATGAAAAATTGAGTGACACATTTGATTTCCAATGAATAATGAGAATAACCTGTGAATATCAATTAGATTAAATTGTGAATGTTAATTGCATTAATTTTGCTAACTTGCCAAGAAATGCAAGAAAAAAAATTGTGCTGACACTTGTGAACATAAACACTTGTGAACATAAACAGGATAAAATTGCAAGTGGATTGACGATAAAGTGTATGAACTAATTCTAGACATTTTCTTGGAATTCACAATTTGAAAAAGCCCCAAACTTCTAGTTAGATATGGTCATTCGATATCTTGTGACAAACATTGTATTCTTTTTTAATAATTGATTGTCTTTCAAATATTAGCTAAAAGTGATTTCTTATGCAGATCATAAGAGACACATAGACGTACTGTAGATGCACATGGGTACATGGATACCATTAACAACTGATCTATTCATACCACTTAAAAATTTGATATTCTATTTGTTTTCATAAATCAAGAATGAAAGTTGGACTGATTGAATTGAGGGCCTTTGTTGAATACTTTTAGATGTAAGCTTTAATATCTCACATTCTCAAGAAACATCAGTTGGAACCAATTTTCACATACTTCAACATTTACAAAACTAACCCACACTGTAATTTAGTTGTTAACTGTACAGTACATGTAAATTCTTTAGGATACTAGTAATTTGAAGACCCTGTGATATATCATTGTTTTGTTTTGCCTTTTGTTCTGATTCTATTTTTTTTTTTATTATGATTTTTGTTTTAGTTATAATTTTTGTTTTGCTATAAATTGTCACATTTCATTAATTCAAATTCTGTGATTTTTGTTATTAAAAATCCTCAGAACCATTGTGTACATAACCCATGGAATGTAGGTACGGTTTGGAATGATAATGAACTTGAACCAATGGCATATAAAGTGGTGTATGAAAAATGAATTTTCTCTCCATTAGGGTAATAATATTTATCCTTGCCGTAAACTTTGCTCAATGGATCGCTCTGTTTGAACAGGCATCATTAATTCCACATTAAATGAATCACGCTCCAGCTCCCCACCAGTTTTTTCTTTCTTCCGTCGGAGAACGATTGTTTGTTTTTCATTTTTTGTCGCCAGGCGTCCGACCGAGGTTTGACAACTCTATCAATCCCTGCCATCAATTAAGCATTAAAAGTATATTTAGATGGATATAAAGTGCATAAACAGGATATAAGGTAGTGTATAATGATGATTAATAATTGTGAACTGTTCTACATTCATCTGCACCTTCAATGCAATGTTCTAAGAATTAGAACATATACACTTTATATGTCTTGACTATTGAAAGATTTGTTCAAAAAAGAAATGTATTTGGTGACTTATCATCTGCTCAGAGCAAGAAGGATCAATTAAAGGTTGGTTTTAATAGAAGCAGAAAAATGAGAGAAACAGGTCAGTGAAAGTTTGAGCAAAAAACGATTAAATAAGAATGTTATGAATATTTGAAGGTGTGATCAATCAAACACAAAGTGGAACACTGCGACGTTTCTTGCAGGCTCCCCTCCCATTTGCCCTACAGTATACTAAAAAAACTTTTAATTCATATTTTCAATCATACATTCACCCTGAATTATTGCAAATATGTTTTTACACAACACCTGTATGAAACAAAGTCTATTCCTTCAAAAAATCAATGTTTATGATATTTTCTGTACAGAGCATATTGGAAAGGATCACGCATGATATGTCAGAGTGTTGCGACTTGGTATTTCACTGATGACAACTTCAAAAATTCACCATTTTCCTTGTTTAAGTCAGATATTGCTCAAATTGTCTATAATTTATTTCTGTCATTTTTGTGCTTTCATTAAAACCAATAATATCAGGGTGGACAGGGAATAATTTTCCTGGTATCGCATCGCAATTTGCTATGCATTTTTGCATGACTGCTATACAAAATATCTTTTGTGTAGCAGTTTTCTTCCATAGAAATGTACAGAATTTCATTTGAAATATTTATCCATCAGCTGAAATTGCTAATCAAAAAATTTGAGGAAAATTATTCCCTGGTGGACTTCACCTTTAAAAACACTTAACATTTAGAGTTAAATTTACCGGTAATGCCAATATGACGCTCAAGGAACAATGTTTCAACGATTTCTTTAACAATGTGTTTCCTGTTTGTTTTTAATTCCTCATGGTAAAACTACAAGTATAATGTGCAAAAATAAGTGGCATTAAAGTGATTAAACCAACATTTTGAAGTATGTATAGTGAATAATTCCTCTTAATATTAAGAGATTTTCTGTATTACTATTAGGTTGCGAATGATGATTACAATTATGCAGTTATTGGCTCCTTCCCTTTCAACTTTCAATTTCAAAATGAAAACACTTTAAATGCAAATTACCGAAATATGAAAAAGTGTAATTTCACATTATTTGATGCAGTTGTAATTATATGTAATGCATATACTGCAATGTATAATTAATGCACTCAATTCTAATACGGACTAGAGCGTATACATACATGTAGGCCATGCAGCTCAAGTATGATTCATTTATTTTGTATTCATATGCCCGAGGGGCGCTAGGGCAAGATTTGGTGAGATTTGTTGAAGCAAAAGTAATTTCCATGCTTGCATGTCAATTTCACGGGGGTACAAGCCGAGGAGGCAAGGACAACATGGTTTTATCCGACTGACGAAAAAAAAAAACACAAGGGGCAAATGCGAGGGAGTCTTCTCAAGGCAGGAGTTCGGGTCAAAAGAACCCTATCTTTTCAATTACAAGTTAATTTGCCAGATTTGAAAGCTGCGATTCATTGGCGTGGGTATGCGATATTGAAATGAATGGTAATGTTCTTAGGCGGTAGTTTTAGAAATCTTGTTAAGCGTCGTCGCAATTTAAAAGGATTTTGAAATTTGGTTTGCGATGCTGCGCTGCTTGGGGGTTGGAGGATGCATAAAGTATTACATGTATATTGTCTGCTGAGAGTTAGATTCAGAAGGTGTTAACTCTTTGTAAACAGTTGCGCCCTTTTGGCTTTCAGCAGTGAAGGTCCCAGAAAAAAGTACAAGTTTATTCAGTAACCGATTGGGGTTGGGCACAACCAGCCCTGATCGGTGCTGTGCCCTCTTTGACAAAATCCTGGACTCGACCCGGTGTAGATCTATATTGTAATTGGTTGATTGTACATGTACATACTTACATGTAAATCACACCTGAAGTGACTGCTTAATATGTTTGATGAATTAAGTTCAAGTTCAAGTTCAGTTTATTCAATTCCAATAAAATATACAAAACAGAATACAATCATGACAGAATAAGTCGATCAATAATACAAAATAAGGTAAAATTATAAAACTATAAAGTGATACATCAGATAACAACATAAGATTATTGGAATTGGGTGGCCATAAAAAACCATGTGGATTTATCGAGACGACCACCCTTGATGAAGGTAAAATACGGTTCATTGAACATTCAATATAATATTTAAAAAGATAAAAGATAATAAAGTACATAAAGGAATAAACAATTATGAAAATATAACATAATTTATTTAAAAAATACATAACCGCACAAACAAGGATGAGGAAACTTTGAGAGAGGGAGAGAAAAAGAAATTGTTTTATACCAATGCCAGAAGAGAACTTACATAAAAATGAAATTGTATCTACTCACTTGAGAGAACAATCTTAAGTTGTGGTTACAGAATCTGATATCACTTACAATGTATTACGCAATCCTAGGAGCGTTTGGACCCAGGAATGGTTTTGTTTCGTTAGTTTCGTTAGTTTCGAGCCAGAAAGGCATTATTTTGTGTACTTTTGCATGGATTTATGAGTAATATACTTCTGGCTCTTAGCAGACGGTTGATTCCGTGAGAAATCGTTCTAAAGTCATTTCAGAGCTCAACAAGAGTCAAGATAGATTATCGCTCTTCTGTTTTAATGTGTTCTCAGCAGACTTTTTGATTTGTGAGAATGGGTTCTCAGTCATTTACCAGAACGCGAGATTATTGCTCTTCTGGTTCTCAACATTAAATACATACAAAAGCATTCATGTATTTAAACAAAAAAGTGTCCTTGTGGTTCTTCAGGGCTTATAGTTCACATCAAGTCATGGTACAGATCTAGTTAGGCTCATCATAAATCCAGCGCAAATCCTCTCTGCACTTGCCTATATTTCCCTTGTTTCCTATGGGGTCATAATGGAAGTGAAACTCATGTAGCTGAGGCCAGCCCAGGACTGCCTATCGCTTCCCAATCATTTCCTCCCCTGCCCCACTGGAGATGATCTTTGGCTAATACATGGCGATCAGGTTTCACCTGTGGTGTGTGTACATTATAAACATGTATGTGGAAGAGAAGGCGTGTTCACACAAGGAGATAAGCAGGGTTATGTTTTAATCCAGGTTAAACCTTGTATTAAAAAAAGAAGAATTATTGATAGCATTTTGTTGTTGCTGGGGTGAGGTGGGGGGGGGGGGGGGGGGGGGGGGGGGGGCTTGTTACAATGCACATGTAGGTCCAAAACTATTTACTGAGTATGTGTGGAAGGGAGAGTGCATACACTTGATCAAGATGATATTTAATCCAGGTCAAAGCATGAAGAAATCCCTACTTTTGATAGTTTAGGTCAATAAATTAAGATTCAATATGTGTGTGTGTGGAATTGAAGATGCGCTTGCACAAGCGGGATGATACATGTATGTACACCAGGTTAAAGCATTCAAGAGGATGTTTTGGTCTACAACTTTTGATTTCTCTGCATGCCCCTTGTCGATGACTTTCGTACTTAGGAGGGCATTAAATTATTCGTTTAAGAAAAGGTCAAACAAGGTCAATGCAATTTAGTCGCCATTGTCTTGAATTTTTCGGGTAACGGGTCCCCGCCCATTTTTTCCTACTCAAGCCCGGGTCCAGTAAAACCTGTGTTGACTCTGGCATTCAACACAAGTCATTTTCAAATATTACTTGTAGCTACATATCGTCGCTGTTTTCACGAAGTGACGGTAGTGAAAACAAATTGCATTCACTTTGCGTTACGATTTTCCTCACTACCGTCACTTCGTGAAAACAAGGACGATATGTTTGTGGCTTTGTGCATTCTTCTTGTATTCCTGAAATGTGATAGAAATTGAGCAATAAAAGTGGGAAAAAAGTGGTGCAATTTCTTACAATAGAAAATGTGTCAAAAACCAGTTTGAACACGGTTTTACAAGAGAAATTTATTTATATCTTTTTCTCACATCACTGCTAATGAAAAGCAAAAAAATGTTTTTACAGTAGATATCATACATCCTGCTAACTCATGAGAAGGCTCTGTGCCAAAAGAAAGTTATTTCCCCCTCAAAATAACATTTGTTGTTGCCTTGCAAAACATCAATTGCACATATTGGGGAAATTACCTTAACCCTATTTCTAAAGCACTCCCAGCCATGGAACACAACTTTCTATTATGTGCTGTGATTTTTTTTCTTCTTCCTGAGGTGCTGTCAAAATAGGGTTTTAAAAGAGAAAATGATATATTAATTCTAAGGCAATAGTCACTCCTTTTGCATTCTGCTGAACAGAGGCTTAAGACATGTGACTGATACGTCATGCTCAACCTTGTAGAAAATGAATCATAATCAGGTGACCAAAATGGCGACTAAAATATTCATTTACAAAAAAAAAACACTTTTCCATTTCATACCGTAGTTTCCAAGTGAGAGTAGACTCTTCTCTAGACAAAGTTGATTTTTACCTCTTTTGCACCACCACATATTTGTAGAATCGTGATATATGAACTTCAAGGGTGAAAATTCACTTTGATTGATTTGTATGATTGGTTTTCTTCATTTATGCAGCAATAGTTGCAATTAATCATGTACGTAGAGGTGTCGTGGTCGAGTGGATATGTCACCGGACTGTGGATCACAGGGTCCGCGGTTCAAGTCCTGCCGCAGCACTAATGTCCTTTGGCAAGACATTGATCTACATTTGCCACTCTCCACCCAGGTGTTAAAATGGGTACCCGGTAGGATGCGAAAGCTAATGTGGTTTGATTAGCAATGGCGCTAGTAAAATGGCGACTGGCTGGAATGCTCCCCAGGGAGTGGAGAATGTGCATACCTTGTATGCGGGTAAGCCTGAATCCGATGACCGGGGTAATAATATGTTCCGCGCCTAGAAACGTAGTATTAGGCGCGTTATAAATGTGAGCTATTATTATTATTATTATTATTATTAATCAGATATATAGAGTTGTATAACATTGAACATGACGTCATGTTAAACCCAATGCTAGGGATGTTAGACTAAAAGTTGAAGTCCATTAAATCATGACAATTTTGCACTGTATTTGGAGAACACAATTTATCATTCAATATGGAAAAAAAATGGAGTCAAAATATAAATCGATTCTCGAGATATTAATTTTTTAATATTTTTATTTAGGGGTATTTCCTGAAGTTTTTGCATAGGAAATTACAATGTAAGCATGGCACCGAGTGTAATTTAAGTACATAGTAAAGAGTACATACCTCAACATTGCAAGCATTGTTTGATGTGCCATATCTCAAAAAATATATCTTGTTTCTCATTGAAATTTCAACAGAACTTTTCTTCATTATATTCTTTTTATCAACATTTTTAAGAGAAACCTTGAAATTAAATATATTGTTGCCATGGAAACAAAACAAAGAAAATAAGAAAATATTTAAAAAGTAATATACCGGTATTTACTTTCCAGATCAAATTGCTACTCAAAACACTTTGCATTCCAAGATAATGGCAGGGACATCTTTCCACAACATTTTAAAAATTAAAATATAAGGTTGCCATGGCAACAAACAAAGAAAACAAAGAAAAACGAAGATTAAAAAAAAAAAAAAAATATCACAGGAAAAATGTTTCCTGATAAAATTTGAGGATCGATTTGAGGATCTGGAGGATCGCTGATTTTCAAGTAAAGATTTTCAAATAATCAGCGATACAAATATAAGATGATATTTCAATGTAAACTTGGATTAAAATTCTGGCAGTCATGGTGGAAAAATATATCAATTCCAAGTACATGTAAAATTGCTTTTTGATAAAGGAAAACAAATATGGTAAATGTCCAGAAAACCTCTTGTAATGTTACAAATGTATCAGGAGAATAACACCTGTATATTTACAATTACAGCTGAGTCACTAGAATTGCTCATTTCTACGTAATTTCCCTCGAAACAGTGTTTAGTTTCCCTTGAAACATTGTTTTAATAATTTCTTGCATTTTATCTTTTTTAAAGAGGGAGTTTGTACACTTAGAAGAAGAGCCACATGTCGGCGCTTACAATGGAAATTACCACGTGCGCGCACGTGGCCATTGCGGCTTGATGATAACATCACGCTTTTCTTTCATTTATACTTCCTCCCGGCATTTCACTCGTACACACATTCAACATTTCAACTTCTTTTTCTATAATAAATACTGAGTTATTGCTTTAATAATGGAGTATTTAATTATGAAAAACTTATATTCAATGTTTGTAGTCGATCAAAATTCTCAATTTATCCATGGAAAGTAGTTTCTAGCTGCAAATATTTCGTTCAGTCTGTATGTGTTCAGCACAGAATCACCAGGGGTTGAGGGCGAGTGTCAAGACTTACGGTTGTTCAGTCTTGGGTAGTATACATCGGAAGTTTGTGATTATCTGTAGATGATCCTGAATGAATTTCCCTTAGATTTTTGGCTCAAAGATAGCTTGGATATCACTTATAAATATACTAACATTGACTTTTGCAAAAAGTTCATTTTTATAAGAAAAAGATCGCTATAAATTGGAACTTTTTTTTACTGCTCAAATATATTAAAAGTATGGGGTAGGCAAAAAAGTCAACGCGCATGGTCAACTTTTCTAAGTTTCATGAATGGCATGTCCAAATTTGGGCATTGTGTGACCCCAGGATCACCTCTAGATTTCGATGTAAACATGCGCAGTTTTTCAGAGAGTCACAGAAAAGCAGTGCCATGGCTGCAGCAATGCCTTTCAAACGCTTGCAATGGGCCAATGGGAGAATTAGAGCTCATCTTTACTGCCATATTTTGATTGATTCTACGATTCTACTTGTGAAGAAAATGCTTCTAATATTGGAATACAACTTTAATCTACAGTAATTATTTATCAATTAGTTCTTTCCTGCTAATTTTGATTTTTAATGAATTTTTAAAGATTGCATGTTTTTATTTCGACTACAATCACCGTTGGCTCGTACGCACATTGATGGCTCGATTTCAGGATTGCAGCGCGAGCGTCTGACATCCCTACCAATGCTTGTAAAAAGTTCATTTGAATGAAAGCAGAAATGTCAGAGAAACAGAATAGCAAAACTTTTTTTTTTTTTTTTTCTTTGTGTGTTTTATTGAATAATCAAAAAATAATCACAGTATTTACAAGTTATTATAAAAACATTACAAAAAAGCAGTAAAACGCAGATCAAAACCTCACGAAAAGTAAATTTACAACATTTACAACATTATAAAACAGGATTATAAGACAAACTTCCATTTTTTAAAGTGCAAGGGCAGTTTGTTTTTCTTTTTTGCAATACGATATTCAAGATCTTTATTATAGCCAATGTAAGTTCTGAAACCCTGAAAATTGGGTATTTTACTTTGAAATTTGCATAAATAAATGTAGTATTTAAGCATAAGAAATAAATACGTCAAAAACATATCCTTTTCATAGCCAAACATTCTTTCAAACAGAATAGCAAAACTTTGAATTACTAGGACCAATAATAAGAAAGTTAAATGTTTGAAATATGAGATCACTATAATAAAGTCAATGCGAATCTCAAAATGGCAATTTTGTTGGTGGATTGTGATGGGGTCACGGATCAGTCTTCCATTCGTGTACAAAAAAACACTAATTTCTGTTTTTCTCTAAGTGCCTTCTCCCTTGGGGTATACTACTCAAAATATATAATGGAGACTATATTAGTACAAGTCCTCTGAAAAGAAGAGATCATCCTGAGTCATACATTTTTAGTCTTTTTATGTTTTTGAACAAATGAGAAAGTTGTCCGCAACTACAGTACATCACAGAGACATTACCGATTCAGCCAATTTTATGAGCCCATGCATACAGTGTACCTACATGTACATGTATAGTGATTACAACATTAAAAAGTATAACTTTCTCACTTTTTGTCCAATTTTATTCAAACTTTCACTAATATGCTTCTCAGATTTTCCTGCTTCGTTCTAAAGTAGTGTGCTATTAACGATGGATTTCCCTTTTTAAAGGCATCGTTTAACGATGTTAAATTTGAGATGCATGGCCCTACATGTTATCAGTGTCTGTGATATGGTGTACATGTAGTATTGAAGCCCTAAAACAATTCTGCTTCAAAATGATCAAGAAGTGCCTCAAAAAAGTAAAAATCTTTGAGTGACCGGTTTTACTATACTCATTTTCCCTTATAGACTGTAGTGTTATAAAAACCGTTAGAAAAACGAAAATGAAATTTTGATTTCCAATCATAAATACCGTGATAATCAGACAGACGATCGGCTTGTAAAAGTCATGGTATTCCTGACTGACCTAAAGGTTTAGAATTATGATTGCAGCATGAGCTAAATCCTAGATTTTGTTTCAGAATCTAAAGGGAATGTTATACCGAGTCACTTTAAGTTGTTTTGAAGTTCGATGAAAACATGTTGTTGAAGTTCTCATGACTAAATAGTTTACTGGCCAATCCGTCTCAAGGATATGACGTCATTCCGCTACACAGCGCTACCTTAATTATAAGAATCCCCCCAATCTTCTTAAAGATCTTCTTAAAGATCTCCTTAAACCTCACACTTAAACGTAATCTCAAGCAGTGAAGAAGAAAAAAAAGAACTTCTGGGAAGCTTAAAGGGAAAGTCTACCCTTACATCAAGTTCATGACCCCATCCTGCTTTATGCCGCTACCTTGATTATAAGAACCCCCAAACCTCTTAAAAATCTCATTAAACCTCACACTTAAGGTACTAGTAATAAAAAAAATGTTGGAAACTAAAAGAGAAAGTCCACCCTGGTATAAAAAATAGCTGATATTGTCCCCACCACATACTGAAAGAAAATATATTGCAAACTGCAAACAAAAATGATTGTTTTTTAAATTTTTGTCCTAAAACTTTTGTCAATCATGTTCATTTTGTAAATATTTGTTTTGATACATCTTTGAGAACACCAGTCTCCCTTTAATGAACATGTTTGGAGTCCCTCCCACCTGGTTTGCATGGGATGCAGGACAAAGTTGTTTATGAACTTATTTTCATTCCTTCTTGATATCTACTTAATTACTAAATATGACACTTGCAAGTCAGCCATATGTTTTCAAATAAGAGTTGTATATGTATGCACATGAAGTCATGAACTTGTTACCTGGTTACCTGGTTGCCGCCGTCAGTTGCTGGCGATTGGCGACCACATCTGCGCATCTTCTTGTTGTCTTTCTCCATTTGTTTCTATCCTGTGCTAATCTTTTAGCTTCTGAGTATGTGAGACCTGTCCATTCTTTGATGTTATCAAACCATTGCTTTCTCTGTCTGCCTCTCTTTCTTTTTCCTTCTACTTGGCTTTCTATTATTTGTGCTGCTAAGGGGCTCCCACTGCCACGCAGAATGTGTCCGAAGTACCCCATCTTGAGGCGGGCCACTTTTCCAAGGAGATCTCTTTCTGTGTTTAGTTCTTGTAGGACACTGAGATTGGTTCTTTTGTCCTTCCAGCTGATCTTGAGCATTCTCCTCCAGAACCACATTTCTGCTGCCATGATGCGATTTTCATCGGCTTTGAGCAGTGTCCAGCTTTCAGCACCATAAAGTAAAGCACTCCAAACCAGGGTTTTGACTAGTTTTATTTTCAGGCCGGTTGAGATATTCCTGTCATTCCAAAGTACATGCAGGTCAACCATTCTCTTCTTCGCTATAGCTATTCTGATCTTTATATCAGTGGTACAGCTGGCATCGCTGTTCTTTGTAGATCCAAGATATTTGAAGCTTTCCACTTCTTTGACTGTTTCCCCTTCGATCTGGATGCTGCGATCGGTATCTGAGGTTTTACCAGCAACTAGGAGTTTGGTCTTTTTAACATTTAGATGTAAGTTGAGTTTCTTGCCGGCATTGTTTACTGCATGTGTGAGACTTACAATTCCATCTTTGGAAGATTCAATAAGTGCTGTGTCGTCAGCATATCTGAGATTTGAGATGTTTTTGCCACCAAATTTAATGCCGTAGTGCGCAACATCTGCTTCCCTCATCCCACTTTCCGTGTATGTGACGAAGAGGTACATGTATGGTGATAAGATGCAGCCCTGTCTTGCACCTTTTCCTACCTCAAACTCTTCAGTGTGTTCACCATCCCAACGGATTTTAGCTTTTTGGTTTACATAGAGAGATTGGATTAAAGTGACGAGGTGCTTAGGGAAGCCCATATCTAAGAAGATGGAGAAAAGTTTGTTGTGGCTTACAGAACTTGTACTTATTGTTTATGTTTTTTCGCCAAGGAGGCGTTTTATTTCGGTAGTTTCTCTATTAATAATTTCCTAGTTTTTTGGATGATATTTGCTATTCAGAGAATGTGCCATATAGCATGTTGTGGCAAAGAGTCAGAGAGAGAGAGAGAAAAAAGGGGTGGTATTTTTAATACATCTATATATAGATAGATATACATTTCAGTTGTAAAGGTGAGACAAGTAGTCCGTGGAGTTTTTGTAAAGGGAGAGAGTTAGATACCGTACATGTAAATGAAATGCATATTTTCAGCTTATCAAGTTCTGTAAGGCAAACAAGAGAGAGCGAGAGAGAGAGAGAGAGAGAGAGAGAGATAAAGGAAGAAAGAAAAAGAGAAAGGGAAATGGAGAAAGAGAGACAGA
Source organism: Strongylocentrotus purpuratus (assembly GCF_000002235.5). Taxonomy (NCBI): domain Eukaryota; kingdom Metazoa; phylum Echinodermata; class Echinoidea; order Camarodonta; family Strongylocentrotidae; genus Strongylocentrotus; species Strongylocentrotus purpuratus. The sequence continues at coordinate 32,612,799 of NW_022145594.1, forward strand.
CAGAGAGAGAGAGAGAGAGAAAAGAAAACAAGAAAGAAAGAGAGAGAGAGAGAGAGAAAAAATGAAGAAAGAAAGAAAAAAGAGAGAGAGTGAGAGAGAGAGAGAGAGAGAGAGAGAGGGGGGGGGGATGTTGGAAGAAGGGGGTTAGATTAGATTAGAGATTAGAGAGAGAGGTATTATCTTGGAACACTTTTTTAAAGGAGATTATTGATTTAGAGACCCGAGACCCCTTTTAATTTTTTTCACTGTTATAAGATAGATGGTAATGTCACATTTTTAGCATTAATTATAGAATTATTTGAGGCAAAGTAGAGAAGTAAGAAGGAGAAAGAAGAAGAAGGAAGGAGAAGAAAAAAGAAGAAGAAAAGTAGGAAGAAGAGGAAGAGAAGGAAAAAGGAGAAGCATTATTAAAGCAAGGTGAGAATAAGGAGGAGGAGGGGACAGAAGAAGAAAAGAAGGGAAAAATGAGAATAATATGAAGAAAAAGTAGAGGAAGAAGAAGAACAAAAAGAAGAAGTATAACAATTAACACAAAATGTGTTTGTTACCCTAGCAGCAAGCCTTCAGATATATTTTGAGTAATTATAGGCAATGTATCATTAATAAGGCATTCATTATGACATTTATTGATGACTCATTAATAATGAAATGCAGCGTGGCATTGCTCTTAATCTATGGGACATCTGTTTTCCTATTAATATTCAGAGCATGTTCAATATTAATGTCTACAGAATTTGAAGAATGCAAGAAAATATGTCTACATGCCTACATTTACAATACTGTGTATTGTGTACTGTACTGTACATATTTAATTTTATGGAAAGAATACAAACCCTTTACAAAGAATATCATATAAAGCTCTTTCAAAAATAAACTTTTAAGAAAGCGATAAAAAAAAATCAAAAAAAAAAAAAATAGAAAAATATCCAAGTGTAAAAAAATTTATATTATTTTACATACAAATAAATGGCAAGTGACAATGATGGTGTAAAGGGGATAAAGTGGACCCTATTTCCTAAAACCTTTTACTTCTTGTATCAAAAACAAATTACATTTACTGTACATGTATAAGCTACTAAAATAGCATCATTGGATCTGAGCTAATTTGTCATAGAACTTTAGTATTTAGTATTGATAATAAGTTTTTAATGAAGTAATTACACCTGTATGGCCCAGATAATCTATGTGTTGTTTATAAACTAGTGCTACAAATGTAGTTGTGTTACTGTTGTCAATCTGATGTGCACCACTAAATCTCATTTAATTTGCAAATGGGTATTTTCGGAATCGGTTCATACAGTCTCTTGCCTTTTGGGATGGGAGCCTTAATGGGAAGAAGTTGTTTGTCATTGAGAGAGTGTAAACAAGGCCACGGGTACACAATGAAAGATGGAAACCAATTAAGTTGTGGATGGTTGTTAGCACATCGTAAATAATGCTCACAAAGGGAGATAAATTGTGTATTAATATGTGAATATTAGGATATCGTGTTACGATTCACGGGGGAGGGGGGGGGGGCATTTTTGATGATTCATATTCATGAAGTGCATGTACATGTACATGTACAGTAGATCGCATTTGGAAAGAGTGTGAACCTACTGTGCTGTAGTGCAAAAGAACACGCCCGAACACACCCATGTGTTGAAAATCCCCTTTCACTCAAAATAGCCATTTGTCATTTTACAAAAGTGCATCCATGCTGAGCTGTGGATGGGGGAAAACCCCTTCCCAACAAAAACAAAAAGGTCATTCGCCGTCTTCAGAGAGCAAGACGTAATTAACGACAGGAACAAGAGGCGAAAAGATCGAGACAGCTTTGAGACAGCTCGTTTTGATCGATGACAGATCTGTTCATTTCTCTCATATTTTTCTTCTCGACAACAGGACTCATAGCTGAACGTTTTGGAAACGCTGTTTGGAGCGTCTGTCAGGGGTGGAAAGGGTTGGCTACTAAACGGTGATTTTTGTTTGTGTAAAAGTGTTCTTATCTCTGAGGAGTGCACTTTGATTACCTCTGAAACAAGTTGAGATTTCACTTTCATTTTAATTTTCTGTCACCAAATTCTAGTTTTTATGAGCATGTTGGGTCGACAATATGATATTACACTCATTTTGCAATAACTGTGATTTACGTTATAAATAGAAAATTCACTGTACATTCCATGCGACAATCTGGGGGGTGTTTCACAAAGATGCTTACTTAAACTTAACTCCAAGTTGGACTTGAAAATTATGGAGAGCCATTCATATCCTTAAAATATTAACACATATTCAAAAGCAAAAATTTAAGTAATTTAGACTTTTTATAAATTCCACATCAAGAACATGAAATCCCCTCGATAATAAAAAATATGATTGATTGTAATCAACATTTTATTCCCTTTGAAATGACTTTTACAAAATATTTTCAAAGATGCCAACTGCTTTCAATAATTGTTAACGTCCAACTAAAAAATAGGTTCAACTTAGGATCTTTGTGAAACACCGCCCTGATGACACGTCCCTGCAACAATGAACAGAGGAGGAGGCCTATGGCTATTTGCATTACTCAGGAATATAGTAGTAGTACTCAAGAATATTATAATGTGAGTTTCATTTGAGTGATTCCACCGCAATCATGCTATTTTAATCACACCCCTTTCTCTCTCTCCTTGGTGCAATATTTCCAGAGTATGTGACTCTGAAGTGAAGATTGTCACGATTGTTTGGTTATTAAAGCTGTAATTCTGATTGCCTGTCTTTCTGGAGGATAAGGATAAGGATGAGAAAGTGTTGCTTAGATTTATTATAGTTATTTATTATAACAATAATATTTTTGTCTTTGTTCTCTCATCATTCTCTTTTCCCTTATGTTCCCTCCTCCTGCATTTCTACAGTAAGATATATCTTCCCTCGTCCCATACACTTATAACTCTTTTGTCACTCATGTTTTAAAGCTTATCTGCCTAGTTTACAGGAGGGATTAGACCGCTCTGCAAGGTCACTGAACAGGTGGTTATCTCATCAACTCAACTCTCAGTTAACATAAGAAAAAGAGGATCATGGGGGACCAATGGTCACCGATTAGGCATTGTATGTTATATAGAGGGCGCAAGTAGCTATCAGTAGTGCAGTGGGCCTTTAACTAGCCAATTTGACGAGATTTGATACTCATATGCCACTCTTTTATTCAGACAATGGCTTAATTAAGCTTGGGCTATTTCAAGTATAAAACTAATTAATACTTCCCCTTCAGACTCACTTCCCTCTGTTCATATCTCCATTGTCTATATCTTGCAAGGTTACTACGTGTATGCTGTTGCTCTCTCCTTCTCTCCCCCTCTCTCTCTCACATCTCTCTCACCTCTCTCCACTCTCTCTCTCCCACCTCTCTCCCCTCTCTCTCACCTCTCTCTCACCTCTCTCCACTCTCTCTCCCACCTCTCTCCACTCTCTCTCCCCTCTCTCCCCTCTCTCCCCTCTCTCTCTCTCCCCTCTCCCCTCTTCCCTCTTTAGTCTTTACTCTTTACTCTTTACTCTCTCTCTCTCTCTCTCTCTGTTTCTCTCTTTCCCCCTTATTGTACAATTTGGAAATGAGTTGGACAGATTGCCTATTATGATCAGGAAGTATTACACAGGAGAAATTGGTGAGGGAAATACTACGTTTTCCTTTCGCAACTGTGCAGCTGTGGATTTTTCAGCCACCCACTGTCATATTCTCTCAATTTCTGTTCGTAAATGTTAAAATTTTGTAGGCTGTGGATAAACTAGAATAATTTCTTTGGTTGCTTTAAGAATATTTATTTTGGACAACCGAAAGACCAGGGCCCTGCTTATTAATATAGCCCTCTGATTGATTCAAATCAGGAGTCACAATTGATTTTAAGTTACGATCAATTCAAATCAATCACAACTCTTGATAAGACGGGTCCAAGCCTTGTCCTTATCCTTGTCAGCAGAATTTTATATTTGAGAGCCTCTTTTTATATCTAATTCTTTTTTTTTTGGTTTTTTTTTTTTGGTGTGCTTGCTGGGAACTTCTTGGCTAACTTGCTAGCCAATTTGGTCTGACACTTCCCATTCAGTATGCTCTAGTGACGCCACTGGCTGCAAAATACAGTACACTTTATTCCACAACTGTGCAGCTGAAGATTTACTGCTCCGTAGATCCCTTCAAAATGTCACGCAAGGAATATTGAAATGCTGGCTGTGTTCACACGAGACTATAGTTTTTAAAACGAGAAGTATGTCACCTATCTACGTTTTAAACCACGATCCGCTAACAACATCAAGGGTTCACACAGGATCGATAGGAAAATATATGTATTGAAGCGATTTTTTTTTAAAAGCTAGAATCACAAATCAAAACGCTGTTAAAAAACACAGTTTACTGCGGGAGAGTGTCTTTGAAAACCGTGTTTCTTGGGTGAAAAAGTGTCGCTTGAACTGGGCAAGCAGTCATTCGAACTGCAAGCTCTGGCGTATCTTCAGAGTTAAATTTGTTCGCACAGCACTAATTAACCGAGAGTGGGAACACCTCGGTGCTGGTAGTTATAGCAGTAACTGTAAGATCGCCTGTGTTTTATAACTTTGAGTAAACTTAAAGCTTCATAACCACGAGTGCGTTTGCGCGGTCTCTAACTACAAGATACTGTAACTTCAAAGTTTAAAACCATGACCTAAACTTAAAGTTAGCTGACTGTCATTGAAGTGATTGAACCTAACTACTGAAACACTATGCTCGTCCAGCTGGGCAACTGCAAGTTCAATTGACCTGCTTACTTGTACATGTAGTATCTGCACTTTCTCAGTAGCCCAGGGCACATTATTATAGTACTCTGGGTCACTAGTTTTCTCGGGCATTAACCACTTTTACTAATTTCACTGTTTTCGTTGCACTTTCCACTAATTTTATGGTCATTTACTGTGTAATGAACTATGTCTAGATTTCCTCCAAGTTTTGTTTCTTTTTCTTGAAGTTAATCAAGGCAAATTAGTTTGAACAGCTTCCCGAAATAAGTTCAATGTACTATAGAGGATATCAACGAGGAATGCAGAATGAATTTGTAAAACGCACCTCAAGATATCGACCTCTTGTACTTTAATGTACAGGTAGTTGCCTTTTTTTCCCTCTTCTTTTGATAAGGTCACGAGAACCTGTGTAGCAGAAATCTAGAATGAAATATTGGCTGGGAGGCGAAGTTGAATGTCTATTCTACCATGTTATTGCCCCAATGCACAAATTGTTATCCACAAGATTTAATGCAACCATAATAAATACAACCAACCAATTAGCTTGCAATTCCAAAGCTATTCCTTTTTTATTGAATTGTATTATCGTAATGTTTAAAAAAAAAATTACTCCTGTAGTTGACGTATACAGGCCGATTTGATTGGCATTGTGCATTTAGTTGAAAGGTTTTTTAATAATATGATTATTATCATTCTTTTGTGGGATATTAACCACAAACCATACCTTCCACCATGCACAGATGATATTGAACAATATCCCATTGTTTCCGACAGAACCATATTTGTTCATAATGTGGTTTTATTCTATTAAATTCTTTGTTTATTTTCTTTTATACACAGAGCGGAAGGAGGGCTATAATCAAACTGATGGTTACTGATTCGAGGAAGGATGCGACTCAATCCCATTATGACCACGTGAATATTTGGTGTCGGTCAGAATAGTCTACATGTACACCCCTACCGCCGTCATCGTGACAGGAAAAAGCCCATTGGGAGTGAGGCATTAGAGCAATTATCAGCGGGGAAGTTTGGCCGTGTTTGTCAAACGCTGGATTGTCTAATACAGCAGAAAGCCCATTGATGGCTTAATAGGCTGTCAAAACAGTGGTGAATCTTTTGTGGGACTACTCATTTAGTCAGCTGGAAATCAAAAGGATACATCACAAGAAAAAGCAGCCTCTGTTCAGATCCGTTGAGTAAACTATAGAGAAAGCTACGGGACGAGGAAAATGAATTGTTTGGCTAATCTGTGAGGAGAATAGGTGGAAGGAATCACTGGATTGTGAATGATGCTATCGTAAAATACCACTGCCAAATTGTTTCCAGTCCCAGATCTGCAGCGACACTGCATATTGGCTTCGAATCGAGAGGGGATCAAAAACAGAGGAACAATTAGTTGAGAAATTAGGAGTCCCTATGGAAATATATGCAAGTTGAACAGTGTTTCGGAGAGAGACGCCAAATTGACGCCCAAAATAGGAGATTTAGATTTAGTCCCCCAAAACTCAAGAAATTGACAATATTCCAATGTGATAACAGATGGATATAGAAGCAGAAAAGTTTCAAGGAGAGCATTCATAATAAACAGGGACTAATATAGAATTTTAAAGCAGATATTTTGAAAACGGTGATTAGCGTCGTCTTGCAACAGGAGGTAATTACAATGGTTACCATGGCAGCCGCTGCTCATTACAAGCTCTTCCTTGTCTCAGTCTTTTCCCTGATTTGGACGCCATGGCCTCATTTAGGTGAGTACTTTTACCCACAGCTTAATAATGACCAGTCATAACGATTGAGACAAAAATCATGAATCTTATTATTGTGTTGTGTATTGACTATTGCAATTACATGTACATGTAGGAATGCACAGACTCTGCTGTATGTAAATGTACAGTTAACAAATTCATTTCCCTTGTAAGTTGTTTTTTTTTTATTTGGTTTTTGTAACTCAAGAATGAAAGTTGGACCGGTTTAATTAGGGTCTTTGTTGAATACTTTCAGATGTACATTCTCAACAAAAATAAAATTTCACAAAACTTGGTAAGGGTATGAATAATTTAATTGTTGAATGTAAATGCAGGAAGATACAAATATACTCACATGGAATCAACTTGAAATGATAAATGCCTTTTAACCAAAAAAAAAATGGACTTGGTTCATAAGCAAAAGTATCCTGTAGGGCAGGTCTGACACTACACATACTATAATAATTGAAATCAATTGTACTTGTAAACTGAAAACAGGCTTCCTCTATGACTTTGGGGCAGCTAAGGGGTCCAAATCCAAATTTTGGATTTTTTTTGGTTAATACTAGACATTTAAAAGTTCCCCTTATAGTTTTTTTTATTAACCAAATTTGATTAACTCTGTATTATTAAAAAAATAAGAGAAGAACATTTTGAAAATACCACAATCTGTAATTAACTAGACATACATGTATTTTACCATAAAAAATGTGTGGTTTAATTTTTGGGTCAAAATATGGCAAATTTGGGTCAAATAAAAAAAAGAACAAATCTGAATCTTGTTCCATGAAATGCAAATCATGTATTAAACTGACACAGGGAGAAAAGGTTCAAATTAACAATTTTGCTGTAACCAAAAGTTGACATTTTCATGGAATTACCCATGAAAAGCTTTTAATTTCTTTTCCTCAGAGATATGCATGTACAGTACATTTATAAAATATTGCGCACACATGTACATGTACATTCTAGTTGCATAATTTCTCCCTTCTTTCTCTTTCTACTCAACAGTTGCAGATGCCCAGTTTACCACGGCATTTACGCCTGACAATTTATCCGCGAAGGAAGGAGAAACAGTAACATTAGTGTGCACATATCAGCCAGAGACCGAAAAGATAGACTTTGCCTCCCTCTCTTGGCAAATGGGAGATACTGTGTTAGCGTCCGTCAGTTGCCCCAACGCTTGTAGCAGAACAAACACAAATACGGACCGGTATTCGCTGGACGTTGACTTTCAATCAAGTGGTAATTTGACCATCACCGGTGTTTCATTGACCGATGATAATGTTTATCAGTGTAAAGTCTCCACTATCTATAGAGCTGCTGAGAGCACTTCCCAACTCGTAGTAAATGGTGAGTATTTCTTTTGACTTTAAGTATTTATTCATTTAATTTAAACAGGGTAACTCTCTCAATAATAGGGTGCACTACATCACAGACATTACTGATTCAGCCAATTTGAAGAGCCCATAGGTATAGTGATTTAAAAAAAATCATAACTTTATCATCGTTTTGTCTGATTTCAATCAACCTTTCACTAGTCTGCTTCTCTTATTTTTCTGCTTTCCTCTAGAGTAGTTAGCTAGCAAGGTTGGACTTCCCTAATAATGATAATTGTAGCCTCAGTGCACTCATGCCACTACATGTACAATTGAAATGGCTTTAAATGAAATTACCTTTTCTTGCTCTTAGTTCCACCTGTAAGCCTGAAACTCTCGGACACTATGACACCGGGAGGCCACGAGCAGGGCGACATCGTCCCCATCCTATCAGGCGAGTCTTACACCGTCACCTGTGCAACCCAACCTGGCGCCAACCCACCTGCGGACCTGGAGTGGACTTCGACCACCGCCCAGATCAACCAGGAGGACAAAGATGACCAGCAAGTGACCGGTAGTAAGCTGACCGTGTCCAGCAAGGAGGTGACTTTCACGCCGTCTATGGCTGACCATCTTACGACGGTCACTTGCGAAGCCACACATCCAGCTCTGGAATCATCCCTTACCAAGTTTATTCAGCTTGATGTACAAGGTAACATATCTTTGTTTAAATTAAGTTCAGATAGTAACAACCGTTTCGTTAGTGAATGAAAATGAACACCAATTAAAACCAGAGTTAAGCCCTGTTCAGATTGGAAAGTCGCCCCGGTTTTCGTACATGCGCGCAACAAAAGACCTGCGTGTCTTGGTAGGGAGCTCTGTGTTATTGTTTACCGAAATGTGAAGCGTATGTAAACTTTATGTCATGAAAAAAAAACGTTGCAGTTTTGCCACATCTTATCTGAACGAGCCTTTACCTCGAATGATGTGATGAATATCTGACAAATGATTTGGGTTATTGTGTAAAAAGGGCTTTCAATATACAGGTCGAGCAACATACACAAAATAATAATTGATCTTGTTGTGCAACCTTGTTGTGCCAAGCAACGGAACTTGTAGTTTCAGTAAATCTAATTTCCAACATGTTTCCTTATTTGTTACATTTTTACTTTTTTATCTAGTTCTTGAAATGTAACTCCTTTACCTCAGCTCAAATCAGCTTATGTTTTTGATTGCATATTTAGGTATGTTGTAATGATCAGACAGATTTAAGATTAGATTAAGATTCTAAAGACGGAAGTGGAATTGTTGATGGGAAAATACTTCATTTGTTTACTTGTTTTACCTAGTTTACATTGTACCTTACTATTAGATACTGTAGCATTTAAGATTATAGATATTATGTATGGATAGCATCCTGACCATTAAACATCAAGATAATATCCTTCTTTCACCCAGTTCCTCCAAGGAATGTGAACATCGCTTTACAATCTGCCATCGTCTCTGACGGTGGGACTCTGACGCTACAGGAAGGAACCCCAAGCACCATCACCTGCGAAAGCCTCGGAACAAGACCAGCCTCTGCAATCACATGGTACCTCGATGGCGTCCAAGTATCGTCTGGGGTCGGCAGACCGGTATTTTCCCCCAATATGAATGACGGTCGTTTACAGGATGCGTCCAGCAGCATCATCATCCAACCTACCAGGGCGCAGCACGAGCAGGTTCTACGTTGCCAGGCAACCACGTTTGGCATCAGCCATGATACCAGTGTCCGACTGTCTGTTGATGGTAGGAGGATTTTTTGTTTGTTAAAGAGTCTTATTTTTTAAATGGGAAGGAAAGAACGCATTCTTGAAGCTTCCTTTATACACAATGCAAGTTCAGTATTAAAGGAGAATCTAAAGAGGCCTACCAGGCCTACAACTCAATAAGGCTGAAAAGAGTTCTAGATGTTTAATTCTGTTCAATATACAGTCTGACATAGCAGGAAACAGGGATGAGACAGGGTCTGAAATCATGCAAAAGCTTGAAATCTGGCATTCCTGCTTTATTTTTTTCCCCTGACATTTTAAAGCTTTTCCTTTTTGTGTACATATGCCATCTGTCTAGAAAGCATTTCCTTCTTTGCTGGCAGCTAAATGTTTGATAAGGGAAAGGACTGTTGTTTTCAATTGGTGACAGGAAGTGTATATGAAATAATTTATGTTTTGATCCAACCAGGAAATTTATAGCTTACAGAAAAGGTTGAGTTCTGGGGAGAATTGACAACAAAATTATGAGCGTTATAATTGTTATTATGCAAGTGTGGAAGCATATCAGAGAAAAATGTTCCCTGAAAAGCATGGCTCTTCAAAGGCCTCCATATTCTAAATATGACAAGTAACAGTTTAAAAATAAGGCCCGATTTTTGTGCCACATGTTTGAAAACCTGGTAGTAGTGCTAAGGGTTGAAGATTTTTTTTCAAGTTTTATCCTAGTTGTTTCCTTTATTTTGTCAACCTTCATTCTGTTTCTTTTCATCGCCTTCATTCTCATCTTTCCTTTATTTTATTATCCGTTTTCCTCTTCCTCATAGTCTTTTTTTCATCTTTAATACTTCAAGTTTAGTTATTGTGATTTTGCCTATGACAATTAATTTAGTTATTAATGTTATTTTCATTGAAAATTCTGTCTTGCAGCTGTTAGGCAGAATTGTACAATTGTTTACAGTATAAAAACGAAATGCATACAAGAACACGAAACTAGACTCTAAACACAAATATAAAATAACATTTCTTTGTTTTAACTTCTCAATGACCAGGTCCACCTGACCCGCCCGTAATCGCTGGTATTCCTGACAACATCAACGAAAACCAGCAGACCACCGTCTCCTGTCAGGCTGACAATGGCCACCCTTCCCCCTCGTTCCAATGGTTCATCGGCAGCCGGAACCTGAGCGCCTCTGCTTCGCTGCAGGTGTCTGCCGACGCCAAGAACCGTATCGACGCCACGAGCCAGCTGCGGTACCTGCCCATGAGAGAGGATAACGGTCTAGCGCTGGAGTGCAATGTCATCCACGATCAGCTCTCGCAACCCATGAGAGTGATGAGCGATACCCTGGTAGTCAATTGTGAGTTGATGAGGGCATTTTGGAAGTATATTGCTATCTCTGATGGTGGTGGTGGTGGTGGTGGTGGTGGTGGTGGTGGTGGTGGTGGTGGTGGTGGTGGTGGTGGTGGTGGTGGTGATGATGATGATGATAATGGCGATAGTGGCGATTATTGTGATGGAAAAAATATTTCCATGATATTGAAAACTATGAAGATAAAATCAATAGGAATATCAATATTGATATTCCATGTAGATTTATACTGTAGACACAAAATATGAACAAGTGTAGGAAGATTTTAATATTTATCTAGAAGATGTTGTTTAAAAAGAAATTTGATGATGAACAATGAATTTTAAAAGTTAATTCAACCTTGTAAACTATGAGATATCTATACCCTTTCAACAGCACATTAAAAATCATTCACAGGAACCTATGGAATTGATTTAATAGTGATGGCCTGAATAGTTGAACTGTGATTCAATAATAGTCCTTGATTCATTTCTCATTGACATGTAACTCAAACTTCTCTTATCTACCCAGATTGCCCAACAACAGTGGATGTGACGATCTGCCCTGAGGTCGAAGCGGGGTCATCTGAGGTCATGGTGTGCCGATCGGGGGCCAGCAATCCAGCGTCAAATCTTGTATGGATTAAAGGTACATCTATGCTGTAAAACCTGTATATAAAGACCATGGAGGTGTCATGCTATAGTGGCTCATTCACCTGACTCTAAATCCAAAGGTTGAGGGTTCAAATCTATGTCTGGCACTCACATCTTTTGGCAAGACATTAATCCACATCTGCCACTCTCTACTCGGGTGTAGATTGGTACCTGGCAATCGCTAGGGAAATAACAATTGCAGGGCACTCAGGAAGAACAGCATTGAAGCTGATGAGGCTTCCCTGGGTAAACAAAATTAGTGTAGAGGTGTTGTGGTCAAGTGGATATGTCACCGGACTGTCGATCACAAGGTCTGCGGTTCGAGTCCCGCTGGGGCACTAATGTCCTTTGGCAAGACATTGATCTCCATTTGCCACACTCCACCCAGGTGAGGTAATTGGGTATCTGGAAGGATTATTCCTTCAAATGCGCTGCCGGAGCTAAAGCTAGGGTAATAAAGTCCAAAGTTCTTTGGAAGCGCATAGAGATGTTATTTCATAACGTATTATGTGCTATACAAGAACTGAACTATTATTATTATTATCATTACAACTCAGGGTGTAAGACAATGCTTTAGATCTAAGAATGCTTGCTCTCCAAATGCATTTGGAGAGCAATCCTTTTTAGGCGACGTTTCTACCATGATATTTTTGCAAACTGAAAAAACATTGAGGGAGCCTACCAATGAATTATCATTTCCACCAGAATCCGACCTTCCCTTTAAATATTGCCTTTAACAATAGTGGTAGTGGTGGTTATTTAAGAATAAATATTGCAAGTTTAAAACCTGAGATTGCACTTTTATAGACAAAGGTACATGTAAAGGAACTGCTGAGTAGACTCCTCAAAGCCTCAACAACCCTCATGAGGTAATATCATATGACACCGAAATAGAAACCACCACTGCACTTGAATGCATTGTTTTAATAGACTATTGACATAGATGAAAGTGTCTTCATTACACTGTACATGAGTGGCAATTATGCTAATTACATCAACATTCGGTCAAGATCATTCATATCCATATCAAGAATTATATTTAAAGAAAGACAGTGACCTTAGAGTGAGAAGGGAAAAGTGCACAGGAAAGATATTTCCTAAATGAAGATGCATTGATGCATTTTAAAGGTACATGTAAAGGAACTGCTGAGTAGACTACTCAAAGCCTCAACAACCGTAATGAGGTAATATCATATGACACCGAAATAGAAACCACCACTGCACTTGAATGCATTGTTTTAAACTATTGACATGTACATGTCATCATTCCACTTTACATGAGTGGCAATTATGCTAATTACATCAACATTCAGTCAAGATCATTCATATCCATATCAAGAATTCTAATTAAAGAAAGACAGTGACCTTTCAGTGAGAAGGGAAAAGTGCACAGGAAAGATGTATCCTCCTAAATGAAGATGCATCAATGCATTTTAAACTGCTTTTAAAAAGCATGTTTGGCAGATTCGGGTAGAGAAATGAAATCCTCTTGAATGAGAAAGGTATCCCTCCTCATGGCGAGAAGGCTTGCTCCAAACTCTGAAGTCCAAATAGAGCGTGTAAAACATTTGATCAGAATAAGGTAGTTTGGTCAAACCTGTCTATAGCGACCGCCCAAGGGAAACACAACAAGTGGTCTGTGTAGACAGGTTCCTTTAGTACATGTTTCAATGAGAAACCCTTTTTTAACCCTTACCTTACTGTACTGGGGGTGGGGGGGGGGGGGCCCCCCCTCGACATTTTCGGAGATCGCGCCGCAACGGCTTGGAATTTTGAATTGTCGTTTCATGACTTTTTTCCCTCAAGTCTTGCGCACATTTTGATACCATTTTCGTCAAAATCAGATATACCTGTAAGGTGTTACATAACAATTAGTATGTGCATGTCATAAAAAAATTGCTATAATTGCATATATTCATGTACAAGCAGAAATGTGAAGATATGAATTGATATCAAACTTGATGTATTCCTGAACAAAAGAATACATTAGAAATAAAACAATAGATATAATAAGAAATAAAAAACAATATAATACTTAAGAAAATAAATAGTTGAAAATTGCATCAAATTGGCATAAATTATCATTATTAATTACATCAAATAACTATTTTGTGTTAAAAAAGAAGTTTCATATGAATAATGAGCTACAACATTCAAAAAGTGGAGTCTGACAATTTTTGTAATGATTCTAGTCCCTAAATATAGTTCCAGATTTGATATTCATGAATGCTAATTTGCGTATTCATAATTTATGCAAATTAACCAATACATTTTCAAGATTCTTCACAAGTCTATGGACAACTACAATGTATGTAGAGGTTTCTGTAAAATGCATAAAATTAGCATTTTGCATAATTAATTTGGCTATAACGACAAAAATTTGCATACTAGGAAAAAACTAATTATACCATCTTGTTCCTTACGTAAATATCTACAAATATGCAAATTTTCGTGTTCATCGGACATTCCACGGCCGAGATCATAGGGGGGGGGGGGGAGCCTCCCAGGCTAGTTAGGGTTAACCCTATCTAGCCCCCCTCAACATTTTTCGCACTAATTTGATCAGAATAAGGTAGTTTGGTCAAACCTGTCTATAGCGACCGCCCAAGGGAAACACAACAGGTGGTCTGTGTAGACAGGTTCCTTTAGTACATGTTTCAATGAGAAACCCTTTTTTAACCCTTACTTTACTGGGGGTGGGGGGGCCTGGGAGGCCCCCCCCCCCTCGACATTTTCGGAGATCGCGCCGCAACGGCTTGGAATTTTGAATTGTCGTTTCATGACTTTTTTCCCTCAAGTCTTGCGCACATTTTGATACCATTTTCGTCAAAATCAGATATACCTGTAAGGTGTTACATAACAATTAGTATGTGCATGTCATAAAAAAATTGCTATAATTGCATATATTCATGTACAAGCAGAAATGTGAAGATATGAATTGATATCAAACTTGATGTATTCCTGAACAAAAGAATACATTAGAAATAAAACAATAGATATAATAAGAAATAAAAAACAATATAATACTTAAGAAAATAAATAGTTGAAAATTGCATCAAATTGGCATAAATTATCATTATTAATTACATCAAATAACTATTTTGTGTTAAAAAAGATGTTTCATATGAATAATGAGCTACAACATTCAAAAAGTGGAGTCTGACAATTTTTGTAATGATTCTAGTCCCTAAATATAGTTCCAGATTTGATATTCATGAATGCTAATTTGCGTATTCATAATTTATGCAAATTAACCAATACATTTTCAAGATTCTTCACAAGTCTATGGACAAATATGTAGAGGTTTCTGTAAAATGCATAAAATTAGCATTTTGCATAATTAATTCGGCTATAACGACAAAAATTTGCATATTTGGAAAAAACTAATGATACCATCTTGTTCCTTACGTAAATATCTACAAATATGCAAATTTTCGTGTTCATCGGACATTCGGCGGCCGAGATCATAGGGGGGGGGGGGGGGGGGGGGGGGAGCCAGCCTCCCAGGCTAGATAGGGTTAACCCTATCTCGCCCCCCTCAACATTTTTCGCAATAATTTTTCAACGTTTCAGGGCCGAGATCATAGGGGGGGCCTTAGAAGCCCCTCCCCGGGCTATGCAGTTTCAAAATAGCCCGGGCTATATAGGGTTACACTTTGGTTACTTTCTTTGCCTCTCTGCACAGTTGCTCATTTGCCACACATGTGATCTTGCACAAAATAACAGGCACCAATTGAGGGAAAGATTGTTTTGTGTAACACAATGGCTTTGCAAAATTATCCATTTCTGATCCTGAATAGCTCCATGACAACTCTTTTTACCTTAAAGCCTGTCTGCACTACTTGTAGCTACTTGCGTCCTCTATATAGCCAACAATGCCTAAGTGGTGACTGTTGATCCCCCATGGTTGATCCCCTATGGTCAACTTTTTCTTATGTTAATTGAGAGCTGATTTGATGAGATAACCACCTGCCAGTGACCAGCAGGGAGGTCTAATCCCTCCTGGCCAAATTAGTGCAGACAGGCTTTAACATTGATATAGATTAATCTTGCACTGGAAACATTGTGTATAATTTTGAAGCATTTGTTATACCTATCCCATGATACATGACAGGAAAATTATTTATGTGGCATTTAAAGAGTATATTTCTGTATATCTGTCTAGGTGTCACTAGCGTCACGGAGCCAAATGCCTTACAGACTCACTTCGAAGAGAGCACCGAACCCCTTGGAAGACGGGCGACGCTGAGTTACATGAGAAACTTCACCAAAGAAGACTATAAACAGAGCTTTAAATGCTGCACTACTCTCAGCCCATCCTGTGACTCTACCGTGTGCTCTGAACCTTGCGTCCCAGATGTCAAATGTTAGTATAGAAATAACTCATGGCCTCGGAGGTAGCAGATAAAAACAAAAATTAATAACATATTTTAGTAATAGTGTGAGATGAATTAGATAACAAAATTAACCCCCTGACTATTTATTTCAATTTAATTTATTATTTAATTTAAAACTAAATCACATACAATATACATTTAGGAGTGTACTGGATCATTAGCACCAAATAAAGCTGATGGCTTGAGGGAAGTGGGTGAACCTATAACATAAATGACAAATGTGGAAAAAAAATTACAATAAAATTCACAAAATAACAAAATGCAAGATGTAAACAAGACATTACAAACTAAAACAATTATAATACTATTGAATTCTTTCATTCCCATATGCTTTAATACAGGAGTCAATCATTTCCAGTAGGCAATAGAGTTTGTTACGTACTAAATCATAAATGATGCATGAAACCTCCTATTTCAGTAATTTGGACTTGATGTTGTTTTAAAGATTCTCACAATATCTTCTTTTCTCAATTTTTGTTCAGGAACAGGTATATTTTGATCGAAAGATGTATACAAGTATACTCTCCATAACATGCTAGGAAAGCTAGAATAAACATCCATCTTGAAATCTATGGTCGGCTTTTTAAAAAAAATTCTTTTTTAAACGTAAAAAAAAAAAAATGTTTAATGAATAAAAAAATATGTATCAAAACTGAGAAATATCAGCCCAAAGAGGGAGAAAAAGAAAAAGAACTTTTTGACTGACCATCCGTCCCATGTTTCGGCACCTAAAGGGCAATACAACATCTTTTTTTTAGGCCTTATGTAAGTGAACTATAAAGTATGGCAGACAGGTATCCTTCAATATAAAATATAATTTAATGGCCTATTCTGTTTTTTAAACAAAATGGGTTCTAAGTCTATATATTCTGTAATTCATCTCAGATGCACCAGAAATGCCCACCATCTCTAGGAACATGCCCGGCCGCCAAGTCACAGAGGGCACTGTCGACCTGGAATTCACCTGCCGAGCTGACGGCAACCCCAGACCCGCCCTGACCTGGGTGAAGGCCAAAAACGAAGGGTTAATGCTTGATCAGCTGACCAAGGAGGATGGCTCCCAGCTGCTGCAATTTAGGGAGGTCCGAAGGCATCATGGAGGGGTATACAAGTGCATTGCTAACAATAACATTTCGCCAAGGAGCAGCACAGATGACCAACTCATCGTGTATTGTGAGTGAAGAGAGTTTCTCATCGTTAATGAAAACATTTCAGACACGTAACTCAAGAAGGCACTCCAGTTGTCATTTGGTTTTTTAGATCATTTCATTTAAAACAGATCCTTTTTATCATTACTCTTTAGTGAATTGTTAATAATAATAATAATAATATTGGATTCTTATAAAGCACACGTATCGACCTTGCAAGGTCCTCAAGGCGCTCCAACATTACTCGGCTATGCTAGGCTGCCGATTTCGACGCTCACAGCATTTAATGACGGCCATCTTCGCACAAGAAATTGATGTGTATTCCCAAATTCAAAAATTGGAAATTTGGTGTTTGTTTTGAAACATGCTTTAATTTAGAACTCGCCTCTGATTAAAAATAAATGAGAATGTAAACATAATTTCATTGAAACTACGTTCACAATTTCAATGAAATTGCAGTGTGAATGGTTAGGAGTCAGCTATTGGTTACTGTAAAGTATTTCACAATTTTCACAGAAACGGACTATCCAGGGTGGTGTAAAAAAGTAAAGAAAAAAATAGAGTGCTGACATCAGAGACTGTTTGATCAATGCAAATGATGATTCCTGACGTTCCCGTACAGAATTTTTGTTGTTGAAGTTCTACCCTGGAAAATCACTTGGTGCTCTTTCTTTTCAGTTCCGCCTACGATTCAAAATAAGGCCAACAACCGGACGACGGCCAACGAGGGCAAGAACGCCTCTCTCTCCTGCATCGTTGAGGGCAACCCCAGCCCAGACGTCAACTGGACACGGCTCGGCAACCACTCGCTTTCGAACAGGACTGTGATTGTAAATACAGAGGTCAACAGTGATTATGAGAGCGTGGTGACGAGTACGCTGAACATCTTGAACGTACAGCCGGACATTGATCATGGGAACTACAAGTGCACGGCGATAAGCACTGCAGGAAGAGACGATGCTGTCATTATCCTTAGCGGAACATGTAAGTTTGATCGGTCACTTTGATGACACTATCGGTTGCATAGTGAAATGTACTGCAATTGTGGATCTATATCTAAGAATTTCTAATGCACGTCCAAAAAACTTGATTCCTAACAACTTCCCGTAGAGTCTAGAGTATGTTTACATACATATGTAGCTTGCAACAATGGAAATAATGATACCATTAATAATCCAATTTTGTTTTTTTATAGTACATGCCACATTTTGATGCAAGACTCTAACATGTATGTGCTTGTGAAGTGTTTTGAAATTATTTCCCTAGGAATATGTCATCTTTTCTGCATTTGCTCAGAAATCAATATGAACTGCTGATACTGATATGCCGCCTTAATTATTTTCTATCAGTAGAAGTTGTTCCAGTCACCTGATGAATTTCCCAAAGTGTTGTTACACTGGCAAAATGCTATGGAAATCAATTTTTTTCTCATTCAGTGGAAAAATTCATGGGAAGGTTTGCTAGCATATTTTCATCAAGTTTGCAATCACATTGAAACAACTGTGGGAAATTTATATCACTGTGACTGTATCTTCTTGTAAGAAACTGGAAACACAAACAGATGTGTTTAATGATTCTTCTTCGTTTAAACAGCAAAACCAGAGCCTCCTACATCATTACGGATTGATGCGAGCCAGATCAAAGCCCATTCATTCATGATTTATTGGCAATTTGGCTATAATGGTGGAGTGGAACAATCATACGTCATAACCTACTGTCTGAATGACACCCAACTGGACTGCAAGAAAATATTTGGTGAGTTTTTGCCACATCCAGACATGAGAAATTAAATTGAATGAAGAAAAGAAAGACATGCAAAGTTAGATTAGATAATGTTATTACGCGTCACATTTTTGTATCTAGTAACATACAGATTATTAAAGAGAAGGTTGAGTTCTGGGAAGAGGTGAAAAACAATTTGTGAGCGTTATCATTCTTATCATGCAAGTGTGGAAGAACATCAAATAAGACATGTTCCCTGAAAAGCATGGCTCTTCAAATGCCTTTATATTCTAAATATGTCATGTAACATCGTAAAACTCGGGGGTAGGATTTTTACGCCACGTGTTCATGTAGTCCCATATACATCTTTCTGTGTACAGTGTTTGTAACTTTACCAAGACTTGGCCAAATTTCTTATCATTTTGATGATTCCAGAACCTTGCAATACACACAAATTCTTATATGCTACATGATCAACCTTTTCTGGTTGATTCCACACCGTTTCTTTCATAATGCAATTGCATGACCAGAACTCAACTTCATCTTTAAGTACACATAGGGGATATTGTTGTGGGTAGCTATTCAAATTACCCTTTGCCAGTCATTTTCATGCAAAGTTTAAAAACAATAAAATTGGGCTGTTCACAGACAACATTTTCCAAGTTGGGGTTTAGTCTTGTTTTATTAATTTCTTGACCATAATTTGCAATCTTAGTTGTCACAGTTTTTTTGTATTGAATCTACTACATTATTGATACGGATACATGCGCATGTATTACCGGTAGATGATTTTCAGTGTATTCCCATATGATGAATGTTATTAAATATTGACTGATCTTGGTCAGAAAAAGTTATTTTAGCTATTCATTTCAATCTTTTTCATAGGAGCCATGTGTCAAAGAATGTGATCACTTTAAAAAATATCTTTTTCAGTTCCAATTTTGCCAAAAAAACCTTCTCCATGGCTGCAAACCATTCCTATTTTGGGGGAATAAGAATGATTCATATTTGTTTTTACCTTCGAGCTATTGTTTTGAGCCCTAGATTTCTCTCTTTTTCTGAACAAAATAGACCAGAATTTTTCCTTGAGAGATTCCTAATTTTTGCTGTGAAAGGTCGGCAGGTATGTTCTCTGTTGCACAAATTAAATGTGTTGAAATTGTGACTTTTTCAATAAATATGAAATTTCAATTTTTCTAACCTTTAGGTATCAAGGAGCCTGAATATTTATTAGAAGACCTTGAGGCTTTTGGCTGGTACTCTATCTCAGTCTATGCAGAGAACAGTAACGGTAGAAGCTCCGAGACCAGCGAAATCCTTGTATCTACTTCGCGTGAGTATTGGAGTGATAGAATATGTTTGTTTCTCTTTTAACCCTGTATGGCATTGTTTTTGTAAAAGTCCAATTGATGTTTATAGAACTCTGTCTCAATTTCTTTTGTAATTCACATTTTTTTATTTTTGAAATTTGAAGAAAATTGTAATTTTTAATCATTGAAGGCAAAATTGATTTTAGCCAAACTGATTTTATTAGGCGTGTTATACAGGGTGTTACAGAAATTGTAAGATCAATTTCACTTGCATGTGTATTAATTTATTGACAAGTTTGCCTGTTTGTCAATTGCATATTTTCTTGGATCTGTGATGATTGAATTCACACGTTCTTTCCAGCATTCTTGCAATTTTATTCTAATATTTATACAATGATTTCCATAAATGTGAACCCAATTTTTATGATTTTTTAAAAGTATTGTTGACTCATTTATTTGATTCACCCTGGGTATCTCATCCGACCCACCAAACAAAATATATATATGTATTTAAAAAATTACAAAAAAAGTTTTGTGCATGACAAGTTTAAATTGATAATTCCAAATTGATTCTTTGATATTTTTTCTTCTTTCTTTGTAGCTTTACCTCCTAGTGACTATGGTGAGTAGAAAAAAAAAATCACTGACATTTTCAGAGTAATTGCTTATCTTTTCATTGATTTACATGGACTGTAGCTGTGACTGTTTTGATTTATCCTTATTAGTGATATGATAATATTAATGATAGTAAGCAAATAACTACCGTTGGTAAAGGTGATGGGACAAACTATCACTTCCGAGGCAATCTGGACGTAGCGAAGCGAAGCTGAGGAAAGATAGCGTATACATTCAGATCGCCGAGGAAGTGATAGTTTGCCATCGCCTGAAACCAAAAGGTGATTATTTGCTTTATATTCCACATCGGAAACGTTTCACTTCTTACGTCATTTTAGAGCAACAACAATTAACAGCTAGCAAACGGTTTACGATTACGTACAGTGCATGCAGTATCTGGTGGTGTGACCAAATAGTTCGAGCGTGACCAAATAGTTCGCGCGTGACCAAAGTTCGCGTACTAACACTACAAGCGCGTAAAGAGGAGAGCAATACGCAGCGTATACAATTAAAGTGCGTTGCCCTGTGTAGATAGTAGTACTATCTACACAGTGTAACGAACTTTTTGCTCCTCCTATCAATATTGGGCTAACTATCTTTCATCACGTGATTTACTTTTGACCAATCGTAGAGCAAGATTCTTAGTATGTGGAATATAATAATGATTAAATTGTTATAATATTAGTAGTGATAGTGACTATAATGATAAGGATGATGACAACAGCATGTATGCCGATGTTGAGAAATGTAAATATATCACAATTTGTTTACCGTTTTAATGTTTTTATGGGAATGAACTGGCAATATTTTTTCTCTTGTGCTTGTATTTTTAAAGATTTCTTTTTGGTAACAGGATACATCACATGCTTTCAATACACTCACAATTAATGTACATTTCTTCAAAATCCTGTTTCTCGTAGGTATCATTGTGACCAACGAAAATGGACTCATCACTTTGATCTCCAACCCTGCGACCGACTTCCCTGGCGAAATCCGCTTCAAGATCGAGACCGAGGCAGAGGGGTACTGCAATCCACGGAGTAGTGCCTACCCTGCCGATGGAGCCCCCGTACAAAAGCCTAGTGATCAGACTGTCATGGTGTCGAGCTTTGGAAGAGGAATGTGCAGCGTGCGGGAGACAGTTGATAGTAAGTATGAGAACTTGTAAATGAATCCATGAATTAGCCAATCAGGATCCAACTTTGTTGGAGGTGGGTGAAGGCAGGTATACAGTGTTGAGCTTTGGAAGAGGAATGTGCAGCATGCGGGAAACAGTTTATAGTAAATATGAGAACTTGTGAATGAATTCATGAATGCATTTATAATAGCAATCAAACCAACTTAGAATTTTTGTAAGAGGTGATGGCAGGTATATGTCACTGAAATATAATTGAATGCTATAAAGTATGGAATGCAATCAAGATGAATGCACAATAAATAACCATGATCACAACTTCGGATTATTCAAAATTTAATACAGCAACCCTGAACACGATCCTGTGGTATGCATTTCAATTTAACCTCTTTTAAATGCAATCAAATTAAAAAACAACAACATTTTCATGCAATCAACTTTGAATGGCTCATTCTTCAGTGCAGTGAACATAATTGAGCATAAATGAAAGTTTGAATGCTACTTTTGCTTTAATATAATAACAAATTTCTTTTTTTCTTTATCAGTGGCAAGTTTAAATCAGGGTGGCAGAGGAGCACCATCGACTGTAACATTTGCAATCATTGGAGCGATTGTATTTATAGCCTTACTACTAGTCGTCATTGTATTTGTTAGGAGAAATCATGACAGAAAAAATAAATGTGAGTGCTTGTATTCCGATTTTGCTTTTAAGTTCATTGTCTAAAGATGCATACATTCAAGCCTGCTTTATTAACCTTCTGTATCGAAATACCACCTGTATATAAAGACCACACATTTTCCCCCTGGAACATTGTTTCTCATTAAAACATTAAAACCTGTACTGATAGAACTTATACATAAAACTAGTACTCCCTGAATTTTCATGTCCCACTTGAGTAGTCTTTATTTGCAGGTTTCAGTTTTAAAAAATTCCACTGTATCACATCTAATAATAATAATAGTTTGTCCTTATATAGCGCATTTCAGGACCGCAGGCCCTCTCAATGGCCTTTACAGATATATATTATTTGGGTTAATTTGTTGCTTGTAGCTTCACATTTCAGGGCAATCTATTCAGTTTTTATATCATGTTTTTGGTGCCTTTAAAACACCAAGTTCCACACCCTTCATTTGAATTTCTTCCAATGTTTGTTTCTATACCACAGCAACAAAGCTTCAACAATCATCAGTAAGGTAAGATAGAATCACCCTAGGCTTTTCTTTGTTTCCAAAATGAGTGGTAAAGTGATACCAAATGAAATCAAGATATACCCATTATTATAGGTGAAATAGGACTGTTAGATGAAGGATGACATGTATAATGAATTTTAAACGAATACATTGTTGACTTGCCCTAAAAAAGCTCTGGTATGACAAAATCTCATTATATCAAGTTCATTTTGCTGGCCCCTATCTCTGTATTTAATTTTTGTTTAGCCCTGATATAACAACGTTTCATTACAACAAGGATACTTATATTTGTTAAAGTTATTTCCCATAGGTTACCTAGTAATACCATTGAATTGAAGCTGTGTTAGGGCTATCAGCTTGATAAAGTCATCAGATACACAGTGAAATCTTATATAAGGTCAGTTAAAGGTATAGGACAAAGTTGCTTGGACTTGCCATATAACAAGTTTCTGCTGTAAGATTATTTCTTGTAATATGCCCCATATGACATATGGCATCTATCCAATGCATTTCATCCATAATGAAAAATCTCTTGATATGACTATGTAGAAATAGGACATATGTGGTATAGAACACACTGCTTGGGATTGCCTTATATTACGATATGTGGTATAGGACACACTGCTTGGGATTGCCTTATATTACGATATGTGGTATCGGACAAACTGCTTGGAATTGCCTTATACTATGATATGTGGTATAGGACATACTGCTTGGAATCGCTCTATACTACCACATGTGGTATAGGACACACTGCTTGGAATCGCTCTATACTACCTCATGTGGTACAGGACACACTGCTTTGAAATGGTCTAAACTACCACATGTGGTATAGGACACACTGCTTGGAATCGCTGTATACTACAATAATATGTTGTATAGGACACACTGCTTGGAATCGCTCTATACTACCACATGTTGTATAGGACACATAACATGAAATTGCTCTATACTACCATATGTTGTATAAGACACATTGCAGGGAATCACCTATTACTGTATAATGAATAACCAGAATCAATTTCTCGTCCTATTAGATCGGGGCCTGAGGGTCAGCCTACAAACGGCCAGGCTAGGTCGTTCCTTAGTGGTGGGTATTATGCATGTACGTGTCACCAGCTCTTCCTCAGCACTTTCATTAGTCTCCTGTATGGTAACAAACTAATCTAATTCTTAACCCATTGCTTTGTCAACTGGGGCATGCTGTAAAACCAGAAACTGTCGCGCCCAAGATTTTTAGAGATTTGTAAACAATAACATCTCTTTGCGCTTCGAAAGAGCTTTGGAAATTATTACCCTAGCTTTAGATCCGGCAGACGTTATCAGCGCACAGCGCATTTCAAGAAATAATCCTACCAGGTAACCCATTTACCTCACCAGGGTTAAGTGTGGCAAATGTAGATTAATGTCTTGGCAATGGACATTAGTGCCGCGGTGGGACCCGAACTGTGGACCTTGTGATCCACAGTCCGGTGATGTATCCACTCGACCACGACACTTCTTGTCTCACACTTGTGTGAATTGAAAAAATACAGTTTTGTGTCGATTGTTATTCCTTTATTTGTGGCAGAGGTGCCATGGTCTAGTGGATACGTCACTGGACGGTAGATCACATGGTTCACGGTTCAAGTCCTGCCGCGGCACTAATGTCCATTGGCAAGACATTAATCTTCATTTGCCACTCTCACCCCAGGTGTAGTTAATGTATACCTGGTAGGAATTTGTAATGCTTTAGTGCGTTTTAGACAGGTGGGCTGAAACCAGGGTAATGATACCACATTGTAGGTGCCTTGAGCATCCCAATGGATGGATATGTGCGCAAGTTATTAATTGAGACCACTCATCAAATTTGCAACCGTTTCATGAGGATGAAAGTTTCTGGTTTTGCAGCATTTTGAAATATATGTTTTTGTTATAGGGTAAAGTTATGTTGATCGTCATAACAAAACAAATATTGCGTGTAACAAGCACTTTTTTTTCTGCTGCTCATGCAGATGTACCTTTTGATAAATGTATGCATTCTCTGCCGGCTTTACACCGACATATACCAATGTCTTTTGCTTAAACCATTTGTTATGACAATCAATATTGTTTTCTAATATGAAAGAGAACATAATTTTCAGGATTTTCCAGAATGATGGTGCCTGTATTAAAAACAGAAGTTGAGTATTGATAAATTAATTGTGAGAGAAACTGTCAAAGAAGTTACACCAAATGATTGAATAGAAAATATGTTGTTTATCAAACCTACGCCGAGGTATAAGCTATGGTACGTATGGACAAAAAGGCCACTTTGTAAAATAGAAGCAAAAACAATACAAAACACACACATAAAACAAAAAATTAATGGCATGAATATTTTAATTTTTCCTGTTGCACAAGTGCACCACACCATACAATAGTGCAGATGCTATTTAATAAAGTACATACACCTAACATTCCTTCTGTAAATGCACCCTACCTCTCACCTAAACTCTCTTGCACCCCCACCCCCCACCCCCACCCTGTGATCTTGTTTTGCTTTGCCTTTGCAGGCCGATTGTATTATTATGTAATGTATTGGTTAAAGACCCTGTCGTAAGTGAAAAATAGAATAGATTATATATCAACGGAAAGCTTATGAGCCATAGATTACAATGATATTAATTATATGCTATTTTAGTGTCTGTGAGAGGAGTAACAGCTCTCTGAAAACTTGAAATCTAAACATTTGCAAATAAGAAGTTGTCGACCTAACGCATATTCACGATGACTTTGCATTATTTAAGCACGGCTAATCGCCTCAGCTATATAGGCGAGCCTATTCGGTCCACATGTTATGTCAATATGGTCTTATAATGAAAGAGAAAATATTTGCTATTCCTTTATATTTGTATTCTATGTTCATTCAGCTTTCCATTGATATAAAGCGCTATTATTTTCATAGGATAGGGTCTTTAAGAAATTAGCACTGCCTGTGATTATTTGTATTGTTTGTGAAATTGTTTGCTCACAACGTATATGTACAGTGTATATCTGTGTAACGCAAAAATAGTTTGAATGTACAGAATGTATTCCTAAAATACTAATTAATGTTTTCAGTACAAAAATATAATTTTTTTAAATACAAGTGAGACAAAAAATGATGCCAGAATAAGGGTTTATCCTGTAATTTTGGGGCTGTTTTCAAGAAATGCATTTTTTTTGTAGTAGGCTACTAGTCAAAAATATTTCTAATGCTTTGTTTTTTGTTATTGTGCTCATTGTGTACATGTATATAATGTTTTTAGCATACTTATTAACTCAAGAGCCCACATAAGAACAATAGTTGCTTCTTGTTGCTTTATGTTATAACCAGTAGGGATATGCTGAGTTATGTCAATTCATTCAAAATGTGATCAAATACACAGTTTTATGACCTAATTTCTAGATATGCATAGCATGAATAGATTAATACATGCCTTTGCATGGACATGTAATATGTATGCACACATGAATAGTTTTGTCATTTGTAAATGTATTACTGCATTGTTGGAGTTATACATGTTAGTATTACAGCAGCATGTTGAAGTACCTTGATATAATTAATCAATCTTTTACACAATACAATGTAAAGCGCAAAGAGACATATTAATGCGCTTCAGAAATATAATTTATTATTATTATTATCATTATAATGAATGGATAAACACCCACTTTCACAAATAACAGAGTAAAGCAAAATGGTTAGAAAACATCACAAAATTTAGGTATTGGTACTGAAGAATTTTCTTTTCAAACGACTGGGAAAAGTGAGATAAGATGAAGAAAAGACTAAGATGGACACTGAAGATATACATATACAGTGTGTCCCGAAAAAAACTATACACTTTTGAAATGGCTGCCGAATAAAAATATATGATTCTAGGGGGAAAAGTTGTATATGTATGGAAAGCCCATAAACTCAACTTTCATATGGCACCAACAAGTTTGAAAATAATTCATGCTTGATTGAGCACTGCTCACTTTTGTAAAGGGTATGAAAATTAGGTTGCGCAGGAATTAGCCTTCCGATGTGTGAGAGGTAAATCCTTTGGAGCTTACAGCATTGAGGGTGATATGATAAATTCATGATTTACTGAGTGAATTCCATGGTTTATTAAACCAAACTTTTATGCACGGAACAGGAATTTCATTTTTCTATTGTAGCATTGTAACTTTCCCTGGTAGACTCAGTGGTGTGTTCATGAGAGTCAGGATGGGGTGATGGTACATGTTGTAATTTCCATGTTACAAACTGTTTTTTTTTTTACATTTGTGACTTTGAATAAAAACCTTCACCCCACATTTCAGTTACCATTTACCTGAAGAATAAGTAGCCGACATCTTGGACATTCCTTTTTTCAACAAACCATATTTGAATATTCGATTTACATTATCCCTACCTGGGTATTGAATACATCAATGAGATGTTCAACTAATCTTACAATAATTGAAATGTAGGGTGCAGGTTTTTATTCAAAGTCACAGATGTAAGAGAATAACAGTTTGTAACATGGAAATTACAACATGTACCATCACCCCATCCTGACTCCCATGAACACACCACTGAGTCTAACAGGGAAGTTACAGTGCTACAATAAAAAAAATGCAATTCCTGTTCACTCATGCATAAAATGTTAATCCCATAAACCAAACATTTCACTCAGCAACTCCAAACTCATCACAATTGATCATAAATTGGTCATATCATCCTCAATTCCGTAAGCTCCAAAGGATTTACCTCTCACAAATTGGAAGGCTAATTCCTGCGCAACCTAATTTTTATACCCTTTACAAAAGTGAGCAGTGCTCACCCGAGCATGAATTATTTTCGCAACTTTTGGTGTCATATGAAAGTTGAGTATATGAGCTTTCCATACATATATAACTTTTTCCCTAGAATCATATATTTGTTATTCGGCAGCCATTTCAAAAGTGTATAGTTTTTTTCGGGACACACTGTACATCAATAGATTAGTAATAAGCATGTACTTGCGCCATAGGATTGGCAAAGGGTTGTGGTCCATTGGATTTGTCCGGGATTCTAGATCAAGTGCTTGAGGGTCTAATCTCAGCCATAGCACATTGTCTCATGGAGAAGCATGACCTGTGCCTGTATTTGCCTCTCCATACCCACGAATGTAAGGGTATGGGAAGGAGTTTGAAAGGCTGCATTATTTATTTCCTTCCAGTGCTATCACATCGCAAAAACCCCATTTAATTGGGTGTGGTCACTGTTGCTTGTGGAATAGCAAGTTTGTTGACTTCTAAACAATAGACCTACATGTGTGGCTTTGCATCCAATCTATGTGCACTGACTTATTTTCAGTTGGCATCCCCCAGTCCCAGCACAGCCATATTTGATTTGATTTGATTTGATTTATTTACCAACAGCAATACAACAATACATTTCATACAACAAAATTTACATATTCTAGAAGAGTACTATTGGTTGGTAAAAGGGGCCAAATAATTATCCCTTACACTGCCAATGTAGTTATCTTGCCAAGATTCTGCAAGTGGTACTATGGTATTCTATAACTTGTATGTTAATGTTTTAGCTTTGTTTTAATCCTTTGCGTGACAGATAATCCAGTATATGATGATGTAGCGAAGGAGGACTTTAGAAAATCACAACATGAAGGAAGAATGGTAAGTAGCTAAAAAATTGCAGGGTCCTATCTTGTAAACAGTTGCAATGAATTCAAAGTGATCGCAACCAAATGTACATGTAGGTTTCAGTACCGACTCTGTACTGAAGAGATAGGAGTTTCTAAGTTTGCGTTTGATTGGAAGACTTTCTATCAATCCAGATCAATGGCAAAGCAGTTGATGCCTTTTTCATACTTGGAAAGTCCAAGGCACATGTATTTGGTCATTTGCTGTGCAGTATACATGCTACCAAGACTAAAAACAATGAACAAACAGTAACATCAAGCACCAATGTCCTAGCTATTTGGTGAGATTCAAGTAGTGATGTCAACTTGATAAAATCAGTGGGTCTATTGTAAATCATAGTGACGTTGGTCTCGTACCATGGACTTGCCTATCATGTATCATTATCATCATCATCATAACTTGAAGTCAACATTTTCTCTCTTACGAGGGGTTACTGACTTTTGTGCTATGATGGCACTCTCTCCCTCCATTTCTTCTTGTCCCAAGCATCCTCTTCATTTAGACCAACCTTACTGCTTTCTTCAACATATCTTTCCATGAAATCTTCAGTCTTCCTTTCCCTCTTATGCCATCCACTTCCAGATCCCGTGCTCTTTTCACAGGTAATACTTATAAATCTATTGTCACTGTTGTTGCGGGTGTCATATTTCTGTCTGTATAGGTAAACGATGATGGTTTAATCTACGCTGAGGTTGCACACGTCAACAGGCATCCCGAAGGCCAACCACCAATCAGAACGGAGGAACCCACCATATACGCATCCCTCGACTTTGACAGGATGAACGATAACAAGATCCAAATCGATAAGCAGGCCATTGTTGACTCAAACAGGACAGCGGAGGAGTGCCCGGAGAAAGAAGCGCTCATTTACGAGAACGTCACACCACAAGGAATGCCAGTTTCACAGTGACGTTTGCGGAATGACAATGACCATTGAATTAATCTATTGGCTACAGGGAACAGATAATCACCATGTCAAGCAGAACAATAACAAAATTGCTGACTCTATCGGGACAGCCGAGGCCTGCCTGGACAAAGAAACGCTCATTTACGAGAACGTCACACCACAAGGAATGGACGTTTGCGGAATGACAATGTCCATTGTATAAATCTATTGGCTACAGGAACGGATTAGACGACTTCTGGATAGCTTATAAAGATAAAGGGTGCAAGGTTCCCTGTCGTGCTTCAAGTAACTAGAGATGGCAACTATTTAAACTAGTATGTGATACTAACAAGATTGCTACATGTGTCTTTGATAGTCTCACTGTGGCTCTGGCAAAGCAGATGATGTCACCATCAAACTTTTCTATGATACGAAAGAGAATGCTTCCTTTTAGATATCGTTGTTCATTCCATCTTGACGTTTACAAAACAGATGACGATCACCATCCACGCTATCTGGTGATAGCTTCAGTATGGAGATCTATTTGTTGTTATCGCCATGACTTATGCAAAAGAGACAACAAAACATAATATTTACCATCAAAATGTTCATTGATGTCGATAAGCTTCTTCCCTGCAAAAACATTTATTCTTCCATGCGTAGTTAAAACGATACTGAACTGATGAACTTTCTGCCCTAGCGTACTGTGTATTTCACAGCGCCGTCACATGATCAACTTGCCAACAGTGCGTAACCCAATACCTAATTTGCACTTCAGAGAAGCTACGGAAGCAGTAAGTTACGAGACCATACTGCTACAGCTGACCTGAGATGGCCTTAGAGGGGATTTTGTGGTAGTGCTTCTAGGACAATAGGGCTTTAAGGGCAAGACAGTGATAAATATGGATGATATAGACAAAGATATCAATGGAATATGCCTGTGGGAGCAGGGCCCTGTTTCACAAACTTGTCATGAATAACTAATACTGGAATTCTATGACAACTTGCTCTCAACCAATCAAAATGAAACAATCACATCAGCTGACAGCACTTATTGCAATTTGTTTAATAACAATTTTTGTGAAACAGGGCCCTCAGGTGACCATGAAATGAGTTTAATCTGGTGAGGAAAATATGTTCGGGTATTACAAAGCCATGAAGTTTTATGTTTGTATCTGTTAATGTTTGTATGTAAGTAACTATGTTTGTTATGGTTGTATATTTGCCTTGTATTGTGGAAACTAGAAGGAGTCAAGATTGGATGTGTGTGAGAGAGATGGAAGATCGTAGGCGGAAAAAAAGATGGTCGAATATGAGCTAACAAGATTATATGCATAGTTATAAATAGCTAATATATTATGACAGCATTACGCAATTTCCTTTTCTTTTGTCCTTTTTTTAAAAATGAAACGTGCAGACTGTGTTTCTTATTTACAATGCCATTGTTATTGAAAAGTCAATGATTTCCTCATTATTTCCAAATTAAAGTGTAGGATAGAATATATTTTATAACAAGCCAGTGTATTTATGCCATAGTGCAAACGACATTAAAATATAAGCAAAGATAGAGTCCGTTTTAGATGATTTCCAATATGCATACATGTTATCAGGGAGATGATGTCAATTCCCTGATGTTATCTTGGAAACTGTAGTGTCAGTTATCGTAGTTTGCAAGTTTGTAGTTTGTGTAGAAGCTATTTCGCAGTTCAAGTAGGATCTACCAAAAATGTATTGATTTTTCGTAAGCAGATTATTCTGATAATTTTTATATTTTTGTAGCTCGAAGATTTGCTGCTTGCTTAACAAATTTGTCTTCCAATTTGTGATCAAATTGTTCATTGCCTTGCTTTAAAAAAAAAAAAGTACGACCTTGAAGATTGGGATTTTGTGAAAATGTAACTATTAGGGATTCCTGCTTCACAAAAAACTCTTTCACATAGACTTGTAACCATTAAGTTAAAGTGGTAATTAATAGGTCCCCCAAATCTTTATATTAGCTGGCTTCTAGAGTAATCTCATTGTTGCCATAACTTGCCTTTTGTAAACAAAAATTATGTCAATGTACTTACATTAAAGAGTAGCTTACAGTCAACAGTAATGGTGTGAAAATTGTTCAGACCTAAAAAAAAAGGTTCTTGTTGCTATTGTAGTGTAAACAATTAATGGTTTGGGTTAAAAACCTCCAAAGAAGTATTGTCTGTAGATGTGGGGAATTATTTCATACAGTCTGTTTTCCTGTAGATGATGTGAAATATGCTGATTAAAACCTTAACAAAACTGGATGTTTGAAATACCTACCGTGTATGTGCTGAAAAACTAAATTTGCCAAAATGGTTGGTCCTTTTTGGACTATGAAATATATTTGCATAGGTTTTGATATGTCACTCGTAAATGTAGATGTATATGAAGATCATCAGTTGAGAGCCAGGAGGGTGTTGCTTTTGTGTTAAAGGCTGATAGTAGTGGGTTTTTATGGGAAATTTGACACCACTTGGGTGTTTACTCAACAATGGGCTTCGTCAATCATCGAGAGTGGACTTTACAACCGACGAGTCTAATGTAATGCTTTGTGCCCTAGTCTACCGCTGGATGAAATTCCCATCATGACATCATATTTCCCTCACCCTCCAGATCTGAAGGCGAGTTGATGAATTTTCTGGTGGGACCACGGGTTCGCTGCTTCATTTGCCCACACACACATTAATCAATAATTCAACCAAATCTGATGTCAGCGAATTATGATGCAATACACATAGACACCTACTACTATATGTTAAGCCCTTCTGGCTCCCAGCAGAAAATATCAGTATGCTGAAACACTAAATGCTTTGTAGGGTTGTCTTTTGGAAGAAGAATGTGGAAATTATTGTCTGAAGTATTGTTTGAAGCTTTAGATGAACTCAATTAACATCTGCTCTATTCACAACTCAACATGCTAAAAAACGCATATTTTTTTTTTGAAAAGCACAGTGAAAATGAATGTTGTTATTTTCAGGCAGAGGTTAGATATGGAAATCTTTGTCTGAAATTTGAGATGAACTAATTGAATAACGACTGCTATATGCACAACTCACATGCTGAAAAATGCATCATTTATTTTTAGCAACACAATAATTTTTTTTTTCAGTGAGAGGCTAAGAATGAACCCAGTGCATTATTGTATATAGGTGTAGTTTTACCCCAAGCCCCTTTTATAAACCAAAGAGGTCAAAATTGTGAAATTACACAAATGTGTCTTTTTGTACATTAAATACATATGTGTGCACAATTTTTCGTAGTACAATTATCATTCTAAACATTCTTGCCAAATAACAGCATGTCGTGAAGTGGGCTTAGAATAAAGTCAGATATTTATTTATACCATTTTTGACAATATTGTGAACATAACTCTATTCCATTACAATACATATGGTAGTATCACAACCATGTAGAATGTGTTCTTGTTCAAACCTTTGCAAATGAAAATACCAATGATAGTGATAATAATATGCTGGGGTTCTATAGCGTTCGATACAATGACAATGTCTGTGGGCGCTTGACAGATATAGATGTATTACTAACCCCCATTATGGGATTCAGGCTTGCACACACACAATTTACTATGCACATTCTCCATTCCCTGGGGAGCATTCCAGCCAGGCATTTCTGACCTGTTGACCCTACAACAGTACCTCTTGCCATTCATATATACACACGTTAAAATGTGCTGCGTCTGTGTTTGAGGCATTCATCATACGGAACCTGTCTGAACCTGGCCATACAGGTTCATAATGTACATGTAGTTTATTTACACCTTTTTTGAAGTAATTGATGGTATTTGAATCATGCTTTGTGGCATACAATAATGTCAATGCTATATAATTGAAAAAAGAAGTAGAAAAAAATGTTTCCGGTGTCATTTTCTTGGAACACAATACTTTTAAGCATGTATACAACGCCTACATGTATATGGTTTATGCCTAAAAATGTAATATATTGTGATCTAGATGTGGGTATTAAAGTATGTATGCACTGGATATCAAAGGTTCTTATTAGACCATTGATAGGTAATCGTATGTGTTAATCATGAAATGAATCCAATTCGTCTTATGAGAGCTACATGTACTTTGAAGCATAATGTTTTTCGAGATCTATGTGCTAGGACCTGAGTTTGAGCGTTCCAATGAATTCTTTTTGCTGGCAAAAGGACACAAGTTACTGCCTGTAGGAAATAGAAAATTCACACCAGTATAGCATTTACACATGCAGAAGGGCATGATGGGGTCACATCAAATGTAAGACCAACAACCTTGTGCTTCTGAACATTCTCAGCATTTTGAAAAGAGAGACCAAATACTTGTATGCATTCATTTGTTTCAAAACTGACATTCCAAATGATTGAAGGAACTATTTGATCCGAGATAATTGGCATGTATGCGGTTGACTTGTGCATATGTTTTTATTTAAGGTTATGGAAATTAAGGTTTGAAAAAAAAAGAAAGCAAATGGCATTATTTAAATGTTTCCAACTCGACTAAATAACTCATGCCTACATTATAATGGGTATTTCCTGTCTGAATACAATGAGAGAAGGAGAGGATTATCGTCTGTTAAAATTGTCTTTGTACTCTGAAATGTTTGCACATGCGGCACATATCAAGCTTATATAGTTATGCACATTTCTCTGTAAAGATTTTGCGTTCTTCTTCCTTTATGCAAGGTATACATAGTCCATCTTTGTAGCAGATGATTTTCTATTTTATTGTAGGTATTAAAGATAACATTGCAATCATTCCACATAAACGATGTGTATTTAAATATTTGAAAATAAAACTACAAAGAGAACTTTGTATAATATGGCTTGTCGAGTGTATCTTTTATTATCTGTAATATAACCCACAAGACTGAAAATTGGGTGCTCTATTATCTAATTTATGCCAACCGAAAAGCCCTTTCCCCCCTTTTATTGTGATCTATACAATGAGCAATGAGAATTCCTAACCGAAATGATTTTGTACATTCATACAACTTAATAGAAAGCCCGGTAAAGGGGTACTTTTCGTGCGACAAAGTCCGGCCCGAGAATTGTAAAAAAAGGGGTGTATTTGACTTTTCACCCGGATATTTCTTTAAAGAGGGGGTGTTTTTCCTTTTTTTTCTCTCATCTCTTTGGACTTCTGAGGAGTTATTCCGAATTTAGGGGGGTACATTGAGCATATTTCCTGATTTAGGGGGGTCTCCAAGGCAGGAAAAGCCCGCAAAAAGCCAGCGGAAGGGGGGTACGGAAATGTTGGCAGTCCTCAGATAGGGGGTGCTTTCAAAAAGAGGGAACGAGCATATGTGTACCCTAAATAACACTGAGTGGGGGGGGGGGGCCGGGTAGGAAGCCCCCTAACCAAATATAAACAAAAGTAACAACAATAAATGCAGTTGATGCAAGGCAGATTCCAGAATATTGAGTGACCTTACATTGTATTTGGATGAGTGCTGCTCGTGTGTATGGGTGGGTGTTGTGAGTGTTTGTGGGTGTGTGCTGTGCGTGTGTATGGGTGGGTGGTGTGGGTGAGTGCTGCTCGTGTGTATGGGTGGGTGAGTGCTGTGCGTGTGTATGGGTGAGTGTTGTTCGTGTGTATGGGTGGGTGATGTGCATATTAGTGGGTGAGTGCTGTGTGTGTCTATGGATGGGTGTTTTGAGTGTTTGTGGGTGAGTGCTGTTCGTGTGTATGGGTGGATGGGTGATGTGCATATTAGTGGGTGAGTGCTGTGCTTGTCTATGGATGGGTGTTGTGCATGTTTGTGGGTGATCGAATGATGTGCGTCTTTGTGGTGCATTTGTATGAGTGGGTTCTTTGCGTGTTTGTCGGTGGATTCTGTGCGTATGGAGTGTGTGTTAGGGTGGATGGGTGGGTACTCGCAAAACAAGGACGTCCTCTGTTCAACTATAGTCCATGGTTGTGCGTTGTATGGGTGGGTGTTGTGCTGTGCGTGTGTATGGGAGGATGATGTGCGTTGTTTGGGGTGGATGAGTGCTGTGTGTGTATGGGTGGGTGTTGTGAGTGCCGTGCATGTTTGTGGGTGGGTGCCGCGCGTGTGTTTGGATGGGTGTTAATTGTGCATGTTTGTGGGTGACTGCTCTACGTGTTTGTGGGTGAGTGATGTACGTGTTTGTGGGTGGGTGCTGTGCGTGTTTGTGGGAGCTAGGTGCCGTGCGCGTGTATTGGTGGGTGTTGTGCGTGTGTTTGAGTGGGTGTTGTGAGTGTTTGTGGGTGAGTGTTGTTCGTGTGGATGGATGGGTGGGTGTTGTTAGTGTCTGTGGGTGAGTTCTGTGCATATTTCTGGGTGGCCGGGTGCCGCGCCTGCATAGGTGGGTGACTGCTGTCTGTTGGTGGTTGATGTGCGTGTTTGTGGGTGAATGCTGTAGGTGTTTGTGGGAGGGTTCCGTGCGTGTATATGGGTGGGTGGGTGATATGTGTGTGTGTATGGCTGATTGTTGTGCGTGTCTAGTAAGTCCATGGTTTGTGCCTCAATATTTTTCAACATAACGTAGTACACAGTACCCCTATCCCTGCACCCCCCCCCCCCCCCAGAAACTCATCCGAAGCCAATGCACGAGCGGAGAGACATAGAGAGAAACAGAGACAGTGAGAAATAATGAGACACAAAGATAAAGAGAGAGGGAGATGAAGATATATAAAGATAAATACAGAGAGAGAGAGAGAGAAACAGAGAGAAAAGAAAGAGAGTGAGAGGTGGAATTTTAGAGAAGGAACCCTAACCGATACCGTGCGTCCCCGAAAAAACTATTCACTTTTGAAATGGCTGCCGAATAAAAAAAATATTTGATGTTGGGGGGAAAGTTTTATATGTATGGAAAGCTCATAAACTCAACTATTATATTTTGTATGACACCAAAAAGTTCGAAAATAATTCAGGTTTGGGTGAGCACTGCTCACTTTTGTAAAGGGAATGAACATTAGGTTGCGCAGGAATTAGCCATCCAATTTGTGAGGGGTAAATTCTTTGGAATGGAGGATGATATGACCAATTTATGATCGATTGTGATGAGTTTGGGTTTGCTGAGAGAAATTTGTGGTAGGGTTTATGTAAATTGAATATTCAAATACGGTTTGTTGACAAAAGGAATGTCCAAGATGTCGGCTAGTTATTGTTCAGGTAAATGGTAACTGAAATGTGGGGTGAAGGTTTTTATTCAAAGTCACAGATGTAAAAAAAAATAACAGTTTGTAACATAGACATTACAAGTACCATCACCTCATCCTGACTCCCATGAACACACCACAGTAGTTATAGCAGTGAGTAGGCGGACGGCCATAGGTTTTGTACACGAATATTTTCGTACTTATACTATTTCTAATTGACTCGTGTACATTAACTTTGACATAGTCTATTTTGGAGAAAAAACGGACTTATAACACGCGTGTCTATGGGTTTTGTTGAGGTCTTGACTTTTCGAATTTAATTAGGGATTTGTCATTTTGGACTGTGAGTTAAACACCAACGAGTCAACACGAATAC
This sequence comes from Strongylocentrotus purpuratus, assembly GCF_000002235.5. Taxonomy (NCBI): domain Eukaryota; kingdom Metazoa; phylum Echinodermata; class Echinoidea; order Camarodonta; family Strongylocentrotidae; genus Strongylocentrotus; species Strongylocentrotus purpuratus. The sequence continues at coordinate 32,649,948 of NW_022145594.1, forward strand.
TTTCGATATGTCCAAGCGTTACGCTTGTTCACTTTGCGATAGGACCTATAGTCGCAAGTTCGACATGAAGAGGCACGGACAGAATATACATCCTGATATGAAAGATCATGGGTACGAGACTGAAGATTCCAACGCTGGTGAAGAAGCTAGTGAAGATGATTTCTCCGAACCACCCTCTAAAAAGCAAAGAGTTGTAGAATTTAGCGATGAATCTGAAACAAGTGATTCAGAAAGGGAAGGAGAGGATGAATCCGAAACACCTGACATGAACCTGAGGACAACCCTGCTTATCAAGAATGGTTAGAACAGTCCATGACAAACACCGAGGATCTCAGGGACGAAAAATATCAAAAATATGTCTCCGATGGAATGGATGAAGAAGAAGCTAAATAAAAGGCTCACGTTAAAGTTCTATGGGCCGTCAAACGCAGCTTTTTCGATCTTTACTCCAACTTCTTGCAGCAGAACGTGTACCTTGGAAGAGCTGACATCAATCATGAAATTATGTCTGACCTCACGGAAAAAGTAGAAAATGGCATGAATCTTCGGAAAGCCGTGAAAAGAGTCTTAGCAAGACATGGTATACAATTCGAGGGGTTATTCCAGTATCAGGATGAGAATGACGATGATAGTGAAGAAGAGACGGAGACGGAGGGTGCAGATGGAAGCGACAACTAAGGCTTGACATCACCCTAACAAAGAACTTCGTAGACAACCCTAATAATAGATGGCAAATTTACTCTATTTCAACATGTTGTACATCAATCGACCTTTCTGCGTTTAAACGTGCATACCTGTACGGGTAAAAAAAAAAGAGAGAAAACTTTCTGTTATGTTTTAGAGATAGTTATTTATAAACACTAATTGTTTGCTGTACAACAGTTTTTACATATTTATTTATGAAATAATACAAAAATGTGACTTGGGTTCTATTTCTCTAGTTAAAAGTGTTTTGTATAGTTTATCTCTGTTCCCTGTTAACATGACTAAATTGCAATTCTTGTACTCAAATCTGTTTTGGATTGAAACGGAAACAAATATAGTCAAATAAAGTAAAATGTCCCTACTACGTAGTGTTTTATTTCATGGATGTGTATATTATACGTCACAAGAGTCGTACAACATACAACGTTTATCCAGAACGAATAGAGTAGAGATGGGAAAGTATGAAATATAGTCGAGATGGAGAAAGTATGAAATAGAGTCGAGATGGTGAAAGTATGAAATAGAGTCGAGATGGTGAAAGTATGGAATAGAGTCAAGATGGTGAAAGTATGGAATAGAGTCGAGATGGTGAAAGTAGGAAATAAAGTCGAGATGGAGAAAGTATGAAATAGAGTCGAGATGGTGAAAGTAGGAAATAAAGTCGAGATGGAGAAAGTATGAAATAGAGTCGAGATGGTGAAAGTAGGAAATAAAGTCGAGATGGTGAAAGTATGGAATAGAGTCGAGATGGTGAAAGTATGAAATATAGTCGAGATGGAGAAAGTATGAAATAGAGTCGAGATGGTGAAAGTATGAAATAGAGTCGAGATAGTGAAAGTAGGAAATAAAGTCGAGATGGTGAAAGTATGAAATAGAGTCGAAATGGTGAAAGTATGAAATATAGTCGAGATGGAGAAAGTATGAAATAGAGTCGAGATGGTGAAACTATGAAATAGAGTCGAGATGATGAAAGTAGGAAATAAAGTCGAGAAGGTGAAAGTATGAAATAGAGTCGAGATGGTGAAAGTAGGAAATAAAGTCGAGAAGGTGAAAGTATGAAATAGAGTCGAGATGGTGAAAGTAGGAAATAAAGTCGAGAAGGTGAAAGTATGAAATAGAGTCGAGATGGTGAAAGTAGGAAATAAAGTCGAGAAGGTGAAAGTATGAAATAGAGTCGAGATGGTGAAAGTATGAAATAGAGTCGAGATGGTGAAAGTAGGAAATAAAGTCGAGATGGTGAAAGTATGAAATAAAGTCGAGATGGTGAAAGTATGAAATAGAGTCGAGATGGTGAAAGTAGGAAATAAAGTCGAGAAGGTGAAAGTATGAAATAGAGTCGAGATGGTGAAAGTAGGAAATAAAGTCGAGAAGGTGAAAGTAGGAAATAAAGTCGAGATGGTGAAAGTATGAAATAAAGTCGAGATGGTGAAAGTATGAAATAGAGTCGAGATGGTGAAAGTATGAAATAGAGTCGAGATGGTGAAAGTAGGAAATAAAGTCGAGATGGTGAAAGTATGAAATAAAGTCGAGATGGTGAAAGTATGAAATAAAGTCGAGATGGTGAAAGTATGAAATAGAGTCGAGATGGTGAAAGTAGGAAATAAAGTCGAGATGGAGAAAGTAGGAAATAGAGTCGAGATGGAGAAAGTAGGAAATAAAGTCGAGATGGTGAAAGTATGAAATAAAGTCGAGATGGTGAAAGTATGAAATATAGTCGAGATGGTGAAAGTATGAAATATAGTCGAGATGGAGAAAGTATGAAATAGAGTCGAGATGGTGAAAATATGAAATAGAGTCGAGATGGTGAAAGTAGGAAATAAAGTCGAGAAGGTGAAAGTATGAAATAGAGTCGAGATGGTGAAAGTATGAAATAGAGTCGAGATGGTGAAAGTAGGAAATAAAGTCGAGATGGTGAAAGTATGAAATAAAGTCGAGATGGTGAAAGTATGAAATAAAGTCGAGAAGGTGAAAGTATGAAATAGAGTCGAGATGGTGAAAGTAGGAAATAAAGTCGAGAAGGTGAAAGTATGAAATAAAGTCGAGATGGTGAAAGTATGAAATAGAGTCGAGATGGTGAAAGTAGGAAATAAAGTCGAGATGGTGAAAGTAGGAAATAAAGTCGAGATGGTGAAAGTAGGAAATAAAGTCGAGATGGTGAAAGTATGAAATAAAGTCGAGATGGTGAAAGTATGAAATAAAGTCGAGATGGTGAAAGTAGGAAATAAAGTCGAGATGGAGAAAGTATGAAATAGAGTCGAGATGGAGAAAGTAGGAAATAAAGTCGAGATGGTGAAAGTATGAAATATAGTCGAGATGGTGAAAGTATGAAATATAGTCGAGATGGAGAAAGTATGAAATAGAGTCGAGATGGTGAAAGTATGAAATAGAGTCGAGAAGAAAAGTTGGTGATTAATCATGAAGCTGTTTGATCCGTCAATTGCGTTGCGAATATAACGATACGGCGTTACGGCGTAAACTGCGGATTTACGGCGTGTACGATATGTTTGCTGTACAATATAATAAATATCAAAATTCACATAGAAACACGTTTTTGTAAGACACATTTTGCTCGAAAAAAAAAGTCCAAAAAGAAAAAATCCCTAAGTAAAATTCATAAAGTCACAATCCCATTGATACACGTGTTATAAGTCAGTTTTTATCGAAAAAATTTACAAGTCCAAAATGACAAATCCCTAATTAAATTCGAAAAGGTAAGACCTCAACAAAACCCCATAGACACGCGTGTTATAAGTCCGTTTTTTTCTCGAAAATAGACTATGTCAAAGTTAATGTACACGAGTAAATTAGAAATAGTATAAGTACGAAAATATTCGTGTACAAAACCTATGGCCGTCCGCCTACTCACTGCTATAACTACTACTCACCACTGAGTCTACCAGGGAAAGTTACAATGCTACAATAATGCAATTCCTGTTCACTCATGCATAAACGTTTAGAGAGAATATATAAGTAGTATTTATTTCCATAGAAAAGCATATACAATGTAACAATATAACAATACAAAATAAGATAACAAGGAATCTTTCCTTCACATAGTGAATAGACATATTATAAAGACGTGAAAATCGTGGCCCAGGACGTTGACATTACTCAGGCAGGGCCTAACATGTAAACATATACATACAAACATATATACTTGTTCTAAGATCATTAGCAGTCAGAAGTATCAGTTATAATATGAAAAATTAATTATGGGGTTCGTTCAATCTAAAAATATAATAATATTTATGTAATGTAGAACGTAAGGGTAAAGTTTAGCGGAGAAGGAGGATGAAGTGGGAAAAGGGAGGAAGAGAGACATAGCAAAGGAGAGAGACGGAGAGAATGAATTTACAACAGATTTCTTGATTGCATCTCACGGAGAATAAGCTGTATCGTATTATACACACATTTGTTATAAAAGTTGACTTATCATTATTTAAAGAGTTCTCATGAATTTTGTAGTAAAAATTTTGGTCATTTGCTTCTAAATAATCACACATTTGAGTTGCTATAAAAGGTACATTGCATAGTTTACATTTATAGTTTATTCATAGTTTACAATTGATGATAAACTCGATTAAATTTAAAATCACTGATTTGTTTGTTGTTGTTAAAAGAATTAATGTCCAAGTATATATTTTGGTAGTTGACAAATACAATTGTAGCATCGAATTTCATTATTTAGTAATTGATTTGATAAAAATTGACACAAAATATACTTTCCAATTTCAATTCAGTCATAGACTTCAAACTATATAATTATATCGGTATATATCAATATCTAACATTCAGCTGTTATATTCGTGTCCTCCTGGTTCCTACACGTATTTTTCACATCTATAGGCTGTTATTGGAGGAGTGGAGGTAATGTCCATGCTGGGTCTTGTCTTGCATGGAAGATTGAAAATGATGACACTACAGCCATTTTTGAAATTTGATTTGACAGGGTTTTGGCGGTTACGTTTGCGTTAGCCATTTTGATTAGTGATTTAAGTGACTGAAAGTTGTGGTTAGTTAGTAGACCGCGACTCCCGACTTCGAATGCTATAAGGGATACATCAAAATTGCGGGCCGAAATGTCATGAATCAGGGGGGCATATTTATTACATTTATACTCATGGGCCTTGGAAATATTAAGGTCGAATGGGACAGTTAGTTCAAAGATGAGCAGTTTCTTTTCGTTGGGCCAGTAGAGAACTAGATCGGGTCGGTCAGTTGTTGGTATTACTTCTCGTGGGATAGTTGAGGATGCATGGGCATTGGGCTGATTGAGATCTACTATTATTTCGGGGTTGGGTGTATCGTTTACTGTTGCTTTTGTCTTGGTGAGGGCAGTGTGTATGACGTTAAGTACATTATCATGTCTCCAAGTGTATCGGCCTTGGGTGAGTTGCACGTTACAATAGTTCAGGACGTGCAACAAAGTTTCACGGTTTCCACATAGGTCACATTTATCGGAGACGTTTTTGCCCCAACGTACAAGGTTTGATTTGGTTGGGAGTGTGTCAATGCTTGAGTTCAGAACGAATTGCATTACTCTGCGCGGCACGTCAAAGATGAAACTGTTCCAGCATACTGACAACTCTTCCTCCAAGGTGAGAGCCAGTAGATTACCTTGGAGGACGAGTGTTTTCAGTTTCTCCTTCCAGGCTTTCCTGGTATCTTCCCTGAGATTAGATTTAACTGACTTTTGTGCTCTTTGGAGGATCTTTGGGTCTCTTATTTGTGTTTCTGTGGGGTTAATGTGTTCAACTATACGGGTGACAGTTTCGACAATTGGGAGCAAGATCGATTTCCGCTTAACCCACTGCCTTTCCCTTTCTACTCTAGAGGCTAATGCTGCTTGTACCTTGTCATCGCCTTTCAAGATGGATGATGTGTATGCAGTTGCTTGGCATTCCTTGTAAAGGACTGAGATTGGGGTTATGCCTAAAGTTTCCTTCAGGTATATGGCTATTGGGGTACCACATTGTGGGATTTTGGCCCATTCTTTAAGTTTCTTATTGGTGAGGGCATCAAGATTGTCTAGGGTTGTCTTAGTTAGATCATGGACTGTTAAGAGGAACCTAATTGAGGGCAAATAATATCGTTTGTAGATGGCTATTTTGTATTCTGGGCGTATCAGGGAACTTGAAATGTTGTGTAGATCTGATTTGACTTTTGATATGACATAATTGGAAATCTCTGTGTTGCTGGTATGGAAGGACACCAATGATCCAAGGAATGTATGAGGATCGTCAGCTACAGACCTTACTGCATCGTTCTCGATTTTGAATTGAACGGTGGTAGGGGTTCCAGAGCAAATGGAATGGGAGCGGCATTTGGTTGGCTTGAGCTTAAGGTTCATGGACTTAGCAAGTTTATTGATCTTGTTTATGATTCGTTGGTGAGTTCTAGAGTTGCGGGTTATGATATTGAAATCGTCCGCATATGGAGTAGTGATTATTTTAGTGCCATTCATATCATATCCATTTTGAATTTCAGATTGCAGGATTTCAAGGAGAGGGTTGAATGCCATTATGAACAGAGTTGGAGATAATGGGTCTCCCTGAAAGACACCTTTACATAGTTTGAACTGTTCAGTCTGCCATTCCGAGGTTCTCACAAAGCCTGAGAGATTGGCATAGAGCTTATGGAGATACTGACGGACCTGGGATGGGATCCTGAATCTCTCTAAGGAGAGTTGAATTAGTTCATGGGGAAGACTCCCGAACGCATCTTCTAGGTCGAAGAAGGTGACATGAGCTGTTTTGTTCTTCGAGCGGGCATGATTGAGAACCTCGGTAAGGCACTGATCTTCTATACATCCATTGATACCTTGTATAAATGCTTTCTGAGTACTGTTATCTACATAGCCGTTAACAGTTAGATACTGAGTGAATCGTCTCGAAAGGATCTGGTGGTAGATTTTGCTGACCGCTGATGTTAATGCGATCATACGGAAATTTGCAGGATCGTTTGTTGATCCTTTCTTATGAATCAGTGAGATCTTACTTCGAGACCATTCACTCGGTGGTTCTGGTTGGGATAACAATTTAGAGTACAGAGTTGCTAAGAAATGGTGGGTACAAGTGAGTTTCTTAAGAATACCATACGTGATACCGTCTGGTCCAGGGGAAGATGACGAAGACTTGGTTCTTAAGACGTATCGAATGTCTCTAGGTCTGATGGGGTCCATGTTGAACTCCTCTTGTTGGGCGGGAGCATCTGGTATCCAGCTGACCTTTGACGCATCCATCCTGGTGACGTTGGTATCATAGCGTGCAGAGAAGTACTTAGATGCATCAGCAGAGTTAAATGAAGGACCAACTGGGCGATCCCCAATCTTTGCCGTCACACATTTCTTACTGAAGTTCCAAAAGTTATTACGATACATCTTTTCCTGATGCGCAGTCGAAGCTGTTCTCTCCTCCTCCTCTCCCCGTCTTCGGAGACAGTCGTAAAGTTGTAGCGCGTCGAAAAACTCCGATCGGTCGGATTCGGTTGCATTTCGGTTAAAGGCCTTCTTACGGAGACTGTTTTTAATCCTCCTAGCCTCTTTCATGCATGATGATGTTTCTGTCTCCTTTGTTGTTTGCTGATTGGGGCGCTTGTTTACACAAACAAATTCATTGTGTGACAGTAAAAACTCTCGGACAATTGATTCAAAGGCAGTGTATGCTGCGGCCGGGGACAGTGAGTTTGTTGAAAGCTCTAAATGGGAAGGACCCAATAGGTCTTTAAGTTCATCATTGAGCTTAGACCATTCCTCTCTTGACAATAATGGGGTAGTGAACTTCGTAGTCATGGAGACGAGATCGGCTTTGTCGTCCTTGATCACTGCCGATTTTAGACTAGCAGTTTTAAGCGGTTGATAAGGTATGAATGACGCCTGAGTGTGCGGCTGTAAAGCTGACAGCAAGATGGCCACTCTAATCAAGCCGACACGGGCACAGAGTTTATTCACAAAGTAAGGAGTATGCATATTACCTCTTGGAGATTTTGTGGCCCTGTAAAGCTCTGTTATGTCCTTGAATATTGATAGTCCGTCTGGTGAGCTTTGAAATGATGAATGGAGATATGTTCGGGGTTGGCAAGCACAATTTGCACAGGCGATAATAACCCTACCAACCCTACATCTACGCTCCACTGATCAGAAAATCATGAATGTATCATATCACCCTCAATTTTGTAAGCTTCAAAGGATTAACCTCGCACAAATTGGAAGGCTAATTCCTACGCAACCTAATTTGCATACCCTTTACAAAAGTGAGCAGTGCTCATCACCCAAGCATGAATTATTTTCGGACTTTTTGGTGTCATATGAAAGTTGAGTTTATGAGCTTTCCATACATATAGCACTTTTCCCCCAGAATCATATATTTCTTTATTCGGCAGCCATTTCAAAAGTGAATAGTTTTTTTGGGACGCACGTTAGTTCCGACAAACCCGAATTCAGACTGGAGAGATAATTGCACATAGTTCATACACTGGTTATATTTTAAACTTAAAATTCGAATGATTACACTGCGTAATTATTTGCGTGTAGTAATTTGAATAACGTCACGACGTGTATCCACGTTTTTGACGGTCTCTTGCTTCCATAAACTTGTGCCTCCCGTACATTAATCACTATCCAAGGAACTATTTCTGCGCTCCATAACGAGCACTGCTTCCGGTGACATATTCTCTCTACCCCAGTGACTATCTATTGTTCTGCGGAATAACGAGACTATAACGCATATTTGTTTTCTTGGTAGTACCCCACTGCATGTGCGGTGACCGAATACATATGACTGTATGCGTTTTAACGATTCCTTTGCCTTATTTTGTTATTGAGCATTGAACTGAGCAGTTCGATGTTATTGTGTAGGCTAATGAGATCACAATGCGGAAATAGAGGAGACAAATGCAGGGGAGGTCTCATCGAGGAGGTGACAAAGAAGTCGGCCCAAACTCAAGCGGAGCCACTCTTTCATATAGGTCTCCAGGAATATATTGTAAGTAAGTATATGCTTTACACTAAATGTAAAAGGTCTGTCATATATTTCGGCACGACGTTATTTGTAGTGGATCCACTCACATATACGTGCGATGTGAGGTTACTTATAGATCATGTCACCGAAAAACTACACGCATATTTGCGATGATAATAAAGTGTTAAAAAAATAAGCCTGCATACTTTGCATGAGGCTCTAGAACTGTCTAGAATTTGAACTCTAGCCGTGAGTATAGTCTTTGCATATAGAATAGGGAAGTAACGGTAATGAAGGACCCTGCCAAGAGTGTCAAGTATTACAGACAAGAGCAATATACACTGTCGCTCATATAGTTGGAATATTTTTGTTTTACCCCAATTTATGGAATTATTTTTAAAATAATTAAAAAATAATAGATCTAGATAATAGTATACATTCTCAGATTTTATTGAATAATAATTTGATAATGTGTGTTTTGCGTGACTGCTAAAGCATATGTTTGCTACTATGCTTATCAACTAGGGGACCTACGCCCTTAAGTCATAAATGACAGTAATGAGGATTAATGCCCTACAAAAGGGCACTAATATAGCACATCGACACGGTTTTGATCCTGGGGCCTCACAGTTACGAGGCCATTGCTTTGTCACTGAACCATGACTGTACGCAGCGGGGGCTAGGGTAGGGGGCAGTTTCCATAAATAAATAAAAGAAAGAAAATGCAATACATTTTCGATAATATAATAATATTGCATTTTACCCTGGTCCCCAACATAAAAAAAATCCTCTGGACGGCCATGCATTATGGCTCAAGGCAAAACACACATTGTCAAATTATTATTCAATAAAATCTGAGAATGTTTACTATTATCTATATCTATTATTTTTAAATTATTTTTAAAATAATTCCATAAATTGGGGTAAAACTAAAATATTCCAACTATATGAGCGACAGTGTAGAAAGACCCATTATTGCTCAAATATGTCATTACTAGTATTAGTATAATATTAGGTGATCTGCCGCGAAGCTTGACAAAGCACCTTTTGAATTCGTCAGAATCTGATTTTATTCTTCTTTCCTTCTGTTTAGATTTTTAGCCATTATTGACCTAAATTTAGCTCATAGACGTTCGTTAAACCTCAAAATTCTCGCTACCCCAAATAGCGATTCTGCCGAGATCCGGGGAAAATCCTGAAAACGCGCATTGCATTATGGGATAGCTTTTCGACATTACAGCTTCCTGTGCAGGCGGCGCGATAGCGCAAACGTAAAACGCCGTCGCCACACAACGTGTATGCACCGAATATGTCGTCTGCTCGGTCTTGTTTTTTTTCCGCAAATATTTCAACGTTTATTTGAACATTGCATTCGTTGTTTTTTGCGTCTTTTGACATCAGACGATGGTTTTCTTTTGTGAGGCTGCACAGTGCTGGGCTCATGATTCCAAGCGTAAGAACCCTGAAAAATGGGGGTGGATGAAGGCCGTGACTTGGGATGGGACTCTATACCGGAAGTTGTAGTGACGACCCGAGAGAGTGAAAATTACCTCGTCTCGCGAATTTCGAGATTTTCGTACCTATTTAGGGTAGCGAGAATTGACAAACGCGCGCAAATGCAAATATTGCAAAAAGTGGTAAAAAAAAGTATCTATTTTGAATTCACTAATACTCTTCAGAATGGCTATGTTAACCTGAATTTTTCTTTCATGGTCTGATAGAGTATAAAATGGAGATGCAATTTCATGTATCACGTTTGCTTTTAGAATATTTTGACGTCAATATAGTGCCACTCAAAGGAAAACAATTGAATTTAATTCGATTAGGTAATATTTGTCGTTGTCGTCTATCCCTACTCTGATGTCTCCTACATTTTATTTTAGCTGGGATTTTTCTCTACATTATTGTATGATTCAATTTTGATCAGAAGACGGGATCAAGGTCTCCCTACCTTCTCTCTTTCTCTCTCCCCACCCCTCCCCCTCTATTTCTTTCTTTCTCCCTCTTTCTCTCTTACTCTCTCATAGGTTATAATGATAGGCAGTTGCGTAGCGTGGGCTCAGTCATGGGTCGGGGTGGGCAGGGTATCAGTCTTTAGTCTACTCGACGGCCCAAAGGCAGCAGAGTTTCTTTTAACGTCGGGGGGGGGGGGGGCACCAACCCAAAGGGCACATTTGGGGGAGGGGGACGCGCACCTGAAAAGGTTTATCTCGAAGTGGAAAAAGTATGAATTTTAAACCTTGGTATATACCCCTACTGCATTATCAGGGATGACTTTAAAGATTTTATCTTTACGTGGTCCAACATAATTCTTCGCCATCATGCTTTTTCAGTTGAGTGTGATGGTCTGAAGCGAGAGAAGTGAGTGAGCTTATCAAAATTGACCTATTAGGTCTTATAATAAGATGAATTTACCGATCCTGATGGGGTTGTAAGCACAATCTCATGATGAAAGAATGAATAAGAACTTTATTTTGAAGTTAATTAATGAGATGAATAATAAATGCGGGAAATTAACGAAAAATTGCTCTCAGTTGATTAAATAAAGGACACATAGGGAGGCAATTCCAATTTTTTCCCGGGGATATGAGGGGTGATAAAAGAGTAATTCTTGTCATAGCACGTAATGGTAATCATATATCTTTTTGACAATGACAATTAGTTAATGTATACGCAGTAACCTTTGTTTTTTTTTTCTTTTTCTTTACCTCTTCAGAGGGACTTTATGATTCCATTTCAAAATACATATAGACTATTTGCAAAACAAGTAAAACGAAACATGAATTATATACAAGATCAACATAATTTCTGAAACGGATCATTATAACATTTCTATTACTTTCTTAACTTCTTCATTAATCGAAGTATTTTATATTTTCTTTGTATTTCAAATAAAATTTCAATGATGAAATGAAATTGTTTATTAACCTCTTATGATTGGTTGGTACTTTCCCAAAGTTCCGCTCTACGTAATCTGTGTATATTACAAGTTGTGCATAATTTATCAAGAAATTAAGTAAAGTAAATGTTCTATTTTAAAGATGAAATATAATTCTTGATATAATTTTCCAGAAAACGTAGAATGCTCAATACTTTCTTTTTCACGACAAATTTCACGTTCGTTAGACTGTACGATTTTCCATGTAAAGAGATTATCTTTAGAGGGTAAGATCCTATGAATTAATGTGAAGTTATATGTTTGATATTATTTTCTCTTATCTTATTAAATTTGAACTGAAGTATAGCTTTCAAAACAAATGTTTCTGGCAGACCTAACAAATTTTGACAAAAATGGAAACCAACTTTCTCTTTTTTCTTTTCTAGCATCAAATTATAGTAACTTTTTGCTTTAGTATATTCAACGTTTATAACATCTAATGTTGTCTCAACCATTGGGTTAGAAAACTCCGCCATTTTGTCTAACCCTTCGTATTCTTCGACACTTTCATTGTGATGGTAGGTATAGGGAACTTACTACACAAATCTGCTCCGATTCTTTGAAACTAGATGTGGCTCATCGGATGACCGCAAAAGGGCACACTTTGTAAGGAACATTTGGAAATTTCGGTAAAAAGGTGCCCTGTTCAAAGGGCAAGTTATAATAAGGAAAAGGGACATTAATCAAAGTAACAAACGGGACTTATCATATTCTAAAGGGAGCCTATTATCAGGGTTTAAAAAGGGGGTAAAAGGGCAATTATTAGAAAGAAAAGGGGGCATTAGTCAGAAGGGCAAAAGCCACCTATTTGAAAGGAAAATGGGCACTTATCATATCAGAAAATGGGCTATCATCAGAGATGAAAAGGGGCACTTACTACAAAGGAAAAGGGACACTTGTCAAAGTACAAGGCGCACATATCAGATTTAAATAGGGACACTTATCAAAGGGAAGGGGTGCTTATTAGGAGAAAATGGAACATTTACCCCTCGTAAAAAAAGCACCTTTGGGTTACTTGAAAAAGAGAAGGTCTAGTTTTATTTCTCTCTTTCTTTATTTGTTTCTTTAATTTTCTCTCTTTCTTTCTTACTTCTAATTCCTCCTTTTTTTTCCTTCTTTTTTTAACTTAATTTTTCTTTCTTTCTATCTTTCGTGCTTACTTTTATTTTCTGGCTTTCTTTCCTTTGTTTCTTTTTTGTTCATTTTATATGAAATGAAACGCCCAGTAAAATCATATGTGGCATAGAGGGTTATTCAACTTATATTGCACCAAAACATTTCCCTTGAACTATCGTAATGTTTATTTTTCATCCCTAAAAGCAGAATATCATAGCTTTATCAAAAAAGGAAACACAGCATCTGCACAGATAAAAACATGCGATATCCTGTAGACCTGCAGTTAACATGTTATTTCCTGTTATTTTGAACTAACATGAACTTTCTTTTCTCATCATGGAGTCGAGGTCACCTCAAATAATCTAGGGACCAACATAATCTATACAAGGCCCAGAGAACTATTATAAAACAGAATATACACTGTTGGTCTTAAAGGTGGATTTAAAAAAAAAAAACCAGTTTATGGAATGATTTTGACAATGATTTATTCTTAATAGACTTAGATTCTCAGATTTTATTGAATAACAGTTTGCAAGTGTTTGTTTTACGTGACTGATAAAGCATGTGTTTACTACTATGCTTATCAACTAGGGGACCTACGGCCTTAAGTCATAACTGACAGTAATGAGGATTAATGCCTCACAAAGAGCACTTGACTTGTATAGCTGATCGACACACTTTTGGCCCTTAGGCCTCATGGTTACGAGGCCATTGCTTTGCCACTAAATCATGACTGTACGCAGGGGGGGGGGGGGGGCTAGCGTAGGGGGAAGCCTCCCACAAATTAGAGAAATCCAAAGAAACCGCAATAAATTATCAATAATTCATTGCATTTTGCCACGATCCCCAACATAAAAAATCATCTGTGTGGCCATGCCTTGAACCATAAAGCATGATCGTATAAAAGATTTTTCCCTACTACTTCGACTTTTATTACTATTACTACTGCTATTACTACTACTATAACAACTCCTTTGAATATTACCAAACATCTGAATGGTGTCTTGTTTTTCTAGACTACGTACAAGCTAAAATGCCCTCTCCCGATGAACTGATTATTAACGTGGACGGCTGTCATATGTGATGAACAAACATAATGATCATTATGATAACAGCCATCGTTATGACGACAACTTTGTGCGAATTGAGAAGCGGAGAAAGGGGCGAGGGTGAAAGATATGTTGCAATTGGCCATTATCATAATGTAATAAAATCATAATAACTATTATTCAAGTCCAATTTCTGCTATTTACTTTTCTTTTTTTGCTTCAATAAGACAGACATGCCAGTAACAACCGAGATAACATATTGCAATTTATCGAGCTTTAGTTGATGTATTTTAATCAATAAGTTGTTGTTTTTGTATGATCTTATTCTGATTATGTATACTATTTTAGGCATTTCCTGCTGCATTTCTTGTAGTAGGAAGAAAAGACTTGCGGGTTATAAAAATTTCACATACCTTTTTTTTTCTTTTTCCTTTTTCCTGGCAATTTCGGGTTCTGCAGCATGGGAAGCCGATTTCAGTTTTGCATACTTTGTATTCTATGTTGCCATTCTATTGTACCTCCTATTGTATGTTTGAAATGCCAACTAAATAATAATTAACAAAAAATACAATGCATGAATCTTTGTTCAGTGCCAGGTTAGAATTATTTCAATTACCTGTTATGAACAATTGTTTTTCAATAGTCACAAAGCAAAATTGCATATTGGATAGACCGAACAAAGAATTACATGTACATTAATAAGGAATTATTGGTCATTTCGGAGTGGGTGTGCATGAGTAGGTTTGGCGGTGTGACTGAGGCATAATTGTGTCTATTCCACCACTCCCCCCCCCCCCCCCAACAAACACTTATGCGTAAAGCGCCTCAGTTACAACGCCATTCTGACTCAAATCCAAGTTACACCTGATTCACACAGACCGATTCGGGTAATGTAACGCTTTATTCGTTCTGTTGCCGAAGTAGTGTCAGTCTCACTGGATAGTTTCAATGATCGTACAGTATATGGAGGAAGATACTTGTTCAGAGATCGGATATGTACCCTTTTTCACGACCCTGGGAAATTGTATGACATCATTAATACTTCCTGGCAATCGTAATAGGGCGCAAACACCAACTAATTCTGTTTCCCACTCATGCCTTCGCGTGTTGAGTCGACAATGATCAAAACGTCCTAATTTCATTACCTATCGGTGGAAGCCGTTTTCATACTCGGAGCGTGCAGTGACAAAATAAAAACATTTCCGTAATGAGGTGCCTCACTTGGGCACTTTCGTGGCTCAAACAAAATTCCTGAAGACTGTGATGCGGTTAGAGACAACTCTGGCCAGTTTGCGGACTCAAGCTGTGGAAAATGAGATAATATAAACCATTTCAAAGTATACAAATACAACCTAACGTAAGTCTATGATTTCATTGATCAATTAAAGTCATTGTCATCTTTGGTTCTCGCTATCTAAATTACATTCTGAGCCGATGAATTACTTTTTGCTTGTAGTGTGTGTGTGTGTGTGTAATTGGGTTTTTACAGACGTGTATCAATCAGATATGATTATTTACGTCTGGGGACCGACTTTTAACGTCACCATCCGAAAGACGTGACTCAGTTTCGAACCTGCGTCCTCGGCTGAAATCAGTTTGTAACTTCCACTGTTAGCTGGATTACAGGCGCACGCCACAACGCCTGGTGGCAGATCCAAAGATCTACACGTAGGGGGCGCGTGTATGGCAGGCATTTGATGGTAAAGATATCGAATTTGAAGGGGAAAATCGCTCCTTTTGATCATCGAGAATAATTTGATCAATCATAAAGCGAGAACTAACCACTTCACCATCAAAGAGATCAACCCCAAGCATATGTTGCATATTTTGTGTAAATCATTTTCTATCATGGTTTAATATTACGTGGCTGTCACAACATGTACAATACTATTTTAGTGATAGGATATTCAAAACTAATTTTAATTTCCTATCTCCATGGCTGGATAAGGGCTAGAATAGAGCAGAATATTTCAATTTTACAACTTTATTTAAAATTCATGACGGTGTATCCTAGATAACTTGATTTAGATCAAAATGTTTCCCGAAGGGAGTTGTTTCTCAAGAGCAATGTTCATTAAATGCTTCATGAATTTATTTGTACATCTTCTTCTCTGGTTTGATAACACAGAATTGAGATAACGTCAGAGAGAGGTCACAGCAAGAAGGCGACTTCACCTCCACAATGGCAGCTTATTCTAGTAAGTTTATGCACCCTACCCCCAGCGGCCTGTATCTAAAATGATCACAAAGATTTTCGAGAAATTAAGCGAAGGGCATTTTCACAATACCCGATTGTGTATAAATAGTTATATACCATAGAAATCATGAAGAATTTAAGTAATACGTCATTGTCATCTGTTTCACCATTTCACTTGATGATGGACAAGGAATTGCCTTATCTGTGATTTCCGGAAAGTCTTTGCGACCGCATTATTTCTAAAAACGAAATAATTGATGAGTGTACAGTTTTATGCAAACGGGGGAGACAATGATGTTGTGTAAAAAGTTGTAATCCGCTTAGTATCATGAAACAGAAAAATAAAAAACATAAATGCTGAGAAAAGAGGATATATTTACCCTCGGGAAATCAAATTTGATAATAATATCACTTTGACGGTGTACTCGGCTTTGCCATAAAGTGCGGAGGGGGAACTTGAAAGAACGAAATGATTTATTCAGTTTGAAAAGGCATACACAACTGCAAAACTGTACCCATGGTATCAAAGATAGAACTCCTTTAATTTTTCTACGTCCGTATGAAGTCTGCTAGGTTATCAGTTATTCAGCCGATCGGGGTTAAACGTTGCAATACAATGAATCTCATGATTATGTATTGGGGCAGTCGTATGCTACGTTTACACTATGTTCCCGGCGGCCACGGCAACCACGTTTCAGGCCACCGTGGACGAAACGGGATTGACGTGACACAACGCGGGGGACCGTATGGGCAAACGTGACAGGCCGTGATTGCCGTGGATACCGTGTCAGATTTTTAAACTGTCAAAAAATTTGCCACGGCAGTCACGGTGCGGATGAGAAACCTAGTAGGCCGTGATAAACCGGGGTGAACGTAACAAAACGTGACAGTCCGTAATAGGCCGTAACAAAACTTGGGGGTGGTCCGTAGTGGGACGGTTTAAGCGCCCGGCACGCTACGGCGCGTTGCGTTCTACTACGGTCTGACACAACGCGAGGTCTCAGAATACCATGATTGCTATTGCTTAGGAGACCTTCTTTTTATACCGCCGACACAAACGTGCTCCAAAGCTGCCCTGCGTCCACGTTTCATCCGTACAAAGCCTTGACAGAACGTGAAAAACGTGTCAGACCTTGATCAGAACGTGGGAAACGTGAGGGACCCCATCAGAACATGAGGGGCCGGGAGGGAACGTTCTGGCATCCGTGGTAGAACGCGGGCCAAACCGTAGTGCGCCTTGGAGCCTCCGGGATTCAGCATCCCCTTCCCCCTACGGCCCGTCACGGATACCTTGGAAGCCCGTAAGAAAACTTGGCAAGACGTAACAAAACTTGAATCCAGAGATAAAATTGGTCTAAATCCTACGGCGCACTACGTTTCGGGCAAACGTGGCTGCCGTGGCCGCCGGGAACATAGTGTAAACGTAGCATTAGATGCCAATTTTAGCACGATCAATTATTTGGTACATTTACTATTTTGTAGAGTTAAGCATACGTTTTAATTCAAAATGAACCATTGTAATCTTAATTACGGTCTTTTAATTATACTTCTGTTGTATATTTATCGCACTATCAGAAGCACCACCAACTATCTCCTTCGACGAGTTTAACGGGGATGTCTTTCCAAGAGAGAAGGGCCTACCCTACAACATGAACGCTGGTCATGGGGGCGCTGCAGCTATCCTGCTCCACACCCACCAACGTCAGTCCACCACCCAAAGCCAGCTGAGTCTGATTCAATCCGCTTTCAACTCGAATTCGTTCAACACAAAGTTGATTTCGACATCAGTGGTAGGTATCCCTGCAATTAAGGATAATGTACCCTATTCGGCCTCTATCTCCAGGGATCTTCAAACGAATCGAGACGGGGATCTGATCATGAAGATGAGAGATGGAAGGCACAATGTGACTTTGTTTTCCAATCAGGCCATCTTTACCCGCGGAGGGCGCTTTCCGCAAAGGGAATCATCTCCAGAAGGTACCCTTGTAATAAGCCTCCAGGAGCTCGGATTTGCTTCCATCGCGGATGCCGTCGAGGATACGGCATCTTTCTTGATCGGATGTAGCACATCCAGATCTGACGAAAACACACCTGTCGCTTGCTGCTATCAGGTAGACATTTGGAAGAGTGGAGATGACTGGAAGTTGGACGCTGTCCCTGGTGGAAAATGTGGGTTCAGTGAGATGACAAATAAATGGAAATTCGACATGAACCAGGACGGTGGTGTTAAGATCGAAGGCCCTCCAGAAAGTCACTTCGTGTTCTTCTGCAACCGAAATTACTCTGGGGATGTAAACGAAGGCTCGCCTTGTGGAAAAGTGTTTTTCGCTCAGACGCACAACGGTGAACTCAGCACGACTCTTGTACCCAAGATCCGCACGCACTACGGCCGAGCAATGTTCTTACTCTGCTCCAGGTCGAATCCTGACACTAACCTTGTCACATCGGCGTTGTATTTCGTGGCGCCGATGTAAAACAAGGTTGGTGTGTACTACATCGCGGAAAGCACAGATGAAACCTCACTGGCAACTCCAGCCCTGTGGTTGGTAAGTAAGAAGATTGGGAAGTTAGCAGTGAAGATGAAACCAGACCTAACCGGTCCCTGTCGGTACGCATTCATCTCCAATGCACCAGAAGACCTTGATGACCTCGAAAAGAGATGTCTTCAGAACGATTGCATCGCGACCGGCGCTGATGCCCCCTTGCGAGGTCATCTTTCAGTCGATGAAGGTTTCCTGAACATCTGGACGGACAGACGGGTCGAAATCAAGGTCGAGTCGGGCGCCGATGCTGTCGAAGTCGTGCGGGAATCTGAGTTGGAGGAAAAGTCAGGACGGTTCATCTTCAAGAAAGACGTTTCCAGAGAAATCAATAAAGGAAAGGGTGTAAAGGTTTTCAGGGCGAGCGTTGCCTTACAAAACAAAGGTAAGAGGAAATATTGTTGGAAATTTCCTGTTGCTAACATTTCAATGATTGAAAATTCAAACCAAAATTTGTTCAAAGAAGACCCGCGTTGCCAAACACAATTAGTTTTTGAAAATCATTCCTGTGAAAATATGATCAGTGTATCAATTAAGTCATTTGTGTCAGTAGCGTGAGGTCAGACAACGGCGTCGCTAGTTCATCAAGGAAACCATACATCTCATCAAATTAAGAGATATGGTTGTACCTGTTTAAATTACATGTATTCCCGCAAATATCTTGCAGCGAAAAAAAGGTGTGTCTGTGGAAATGGCGGGTTCGCCATGTTAAGTCGTGACAATAGTAAGATTTGAGTGAAGATAATACTGTGCAAATATTTACAAGCGTTCTCACAAAGTATTCTTACAAATATATTGCAGAGAGAAGAGATGTGTCTGTGGAATTGGCTGGTTCGCCATGTCGAATTAGTACGCAGAAACCAGGTGTGCACTTCGCTATCAACTTCGGGGGCCCAGCCTACGAGAACGAAGATGGAGTCGTGTTTGATGACGGACGATCTGCGATAGCCTCTATCTGCTCAGATTCCGGTAAGAAAATCGATTGTGTCATCAAATAAGATGATGTTTTGATTTAGGTTTAGAGTCTCTCTCTCTCTCTCTGAAAAATGATAGATGGTGGAAGAAATAGCCCATATCCCTGATGATTGGCACAATGAAAAAGATATTGTCACACGCCCAAGCATAGGCGCTCAGAGGTCATTTCTTGCAGCTCCAAATCATCTCCTCTCACGTATAATCTCTATGGGAGGCAATTCTTTTAATGTCCCCAAAATTTGACCTTTAACGGAGTGCGACTCCCGTCCACATGACTATCTCTATACCTATTCCGTTATTAAGTGTTACATGTTATAGGCTACAGTACAAGAGCAACCCAAAGGAAAAATATTTTCACAAAATAAGAATCAATCTTGCTATATGTTTTAATGACAAATTAAAATACCAAGCGCTTGAATTTATTTAACTCATCGCACTTCTTTAACTAACCTACGGTTATAACAAAAATGGAACGATTTAGAGTTTTTTAAATTCAGGATTTGTAATTTATCAAGATCAAAAACTCTGCCCTAATGGTGACCCATGCTTTTCCCGGGACAATTGCTCAGGGCTGTATGTCGCCAAAGGTATAGGATTAGAGTAAGGGTTCAGTTTGCAACCGGGTAGTAGGTACGGTCTAGAGATAAAGTTGGAGTTAAATATAGTGATTCGTCAAGGTTCCGAGTTATATGAACTGACGGAACAGCGATAATGTTGCAAGATCTTGTGTCGTTCAGCCGTTCCCGTAGTAGATCTCTTAGATGCTTAGCGAAAACAATATCCTCTTTCTTTCCAAACACTTAATGAAACACGTTGCAGATGGATGTTATTACGGCTGCCATATTGATCAATTGAGGAATTATCCCCAAGTGGTCGGAAACACAGAAGATGGACCGTTGTACACCACTTTCATTGGGAATCGACCAAGCCAGACTGATTCTGTAGAGTTCAAGGTAAGACTTGCTTCTGGTCGGCTTACTTCGAATCATCGGGTCATCGCGTCGGGTCGGGTGGTCGCGTTACACGATCTTTTTTTAAAACAGTCCCCTTTATTCACAAAATGTCAGGAGTAATGTTTGTGAAATAGCCCCTCTCTTATACAAGTGGTCTGGTCAAATATACCCCAAAACTTTTGAAAACCCTACGGCAAATATACGAAAGGTCGCATGATCTTCCGTTTTCGGTTTACTAAAGGTCGTGTTAAGAAATTACATGAACGGACACGATGGGTTGGTGATTCGAAGTGACCCCTTTTAAACTGTTAAATATAGGCAACGCCTTTATCACTTATCGATCTGCTACGAAAGAAAGTCCTAATACTGCAGGCAAATAAGCAAATGCGAGGCAAACTTGTAGGGTATTGACTATGTCTTGTTTCTTCAAATATTACTCCTCTCGTTACTATTCGTTTTGAAATTTCTTTGACTAGAAAGTAGTCAAGGATATTAGTCATAGTTTTATCTCTACCTATTCGTTTAATCATCAGCCAAATTATTGAGCTAATTAAATACTTTTATGACCATGTCAAAATGTAACCTTTAGCTTTTACTGTCAACTTGTACTTGTGTAAAAGTGAAAATTATTTATCCATTTCATATTCATTGATGCTATCTTCTCAATTTCAGATCCCAGTACCCGAAGGGAGGTTGATCGTCACACTGTTCACGATGTCCTCGGGTTTAGATGACGTCACAGTTCTAGTGAACGGAGCGGATGTGTCAACTCAGGTAATGTTCGTTGCACGTGATGCGTCATTCCCATTACGCTATTCCTGCGCTATTATTTGCGCTATTTAATGCGTTAATCGAGCCTGTGGACGCAATTACCTCTCACACAAGATATTATCAAAAGGTTGTCTGCACTGTTCTTTTTGCAATCTCTTTTTTTGTACGTGACGTGACGTTTTTGTTGTTGTTTCTTCCCGCTTATCCATCTCTTCATAACTCTCCCCCCCCCCTTTTTTTTTTTTTTTTTTTACTCCTCTAGCCTCTTTCGTTTTCTGTGTCCATGACTGATTGGTCCTAGAGTGCGGTTTTTTACCCGCCAATTTTGATATACCAATTGTAGTAAAACCATATACAAAAATTTGTTATTTAATATCAAGGAATTTAACTTGAAATTGTATTCGAAGTAAAGATGATTGTTCTGAAAAGTACGTGAAGTACCTGAATTATTAGTTCGTTAGCGTCAGTGTCTTATATTAACGGCTGTTCCACTCTCCACCTCTAACAAACAGAAGGTTGACAAATGTCTTTTTCTTTTCAAGAGTTCCTATTGCCAGACGATTATATCTATCAAATGCTTTTGTAAAATTCAACTTAGACATTTTAGTCATTTGACATTTAATGTATCGTGAATATATCAATAATATCTGCAGTCAGAACGGTCCGATCTAGTTCATTTACCACATTGCCATTAAATTCCTATTCAATCTAGATTCAGGAGCAATTACATCATCAGGTCGAGTCGATCCCGGGATGCACAGCAAAGAAAGTATCACTCCCTGTAATTGCATCTGACAATACTCTGGATATCTCTCTCAAGCGTAGTAAGTCAATTCAGAATGATATGAAATTAACAAGTTGAAAATAAATTCGAAAGCCTTGATTAGGCTTGACGTTAGCATTTAATCCCGTCAATTTTTTACCAGGGCCAGAACCTTGAAGACTCAGCCCCCTCAAAAAAAAAACTCGATCATAAATGAATATGAGGAAGTCACATGTAGAAACTTAGTATATCAAAGGCATCGAAGATAAATCAGAAGAGTGTAATATTCGAGACATCATTACCAATCTTTATTCTGATCATTAACCATGGAATAAATGTAAAATAATTTGATAACTTGTTTTCATGACTATACAATATGAACATACATATCGCGAACCTATTGCTCGCAACGTTTTGTTTAGGTGGTGGTGTCCAACTTTCTGGTCTCCTCGTCCAAAACGAAGACTCAAATGGAACACATTCCCGTAAAGACCAGCTAGAATTATCTGCGGACCAAAAGCAAGAGGTAGGCCAGTAAAGTGATGATGTTTTCATCTACTCTCCTCCTGGAATTCAATCTCTAATCACTCAGAAATATTTTAATTCAGCATGAAATCGTCAAGATAATTAGGTGATCTGCCACGGAGCGTTGCAAAGCACCTATTAATTTCGTCAAAATCTTTCTTTGTTTTTCTTTGTTTCTTCTTTCTGTATGGGACTTTGTTCGCTTCATATGTCATAATTGCCATGCTTAATGGTATTCTATGCATGCAGTCGATGTCATGGGTAAACTTCTGGTCACACAATGTCCTTCCGCGCGTCATGGGGGACTGAATTTGTTCATATGCGTGTAATATGAACGGAGGGTGGGATTTTTTCTCATTGACTCTGTGTTTTTAGATAGTCGGCCGCATAGTGTAGCGGATCTCCTAATGAGCTTTACATAGGCGTGTTACATGAGTAGAGGGTGGGATTTAAAAAAAGAGCAACTCTCCCATTGAGTTTCTACTTGTGCTACGTCTCGATCAAAGCGGCAGATCACCTAAGTCGTCTCCGTGACGAATTCAATGTCTAATTATTATCATTATAATTATTCTTATCATCATCGTTATTACAACTACCGGCTTAAAGTACCATCTACTCAAATATATTTGTTTACTTGTTGTATAGGTCTACACCTACAGAAAGATGTGGGAAGCTAACCAAATAGTTTATGTTTATGAAAATATTTCTAAAACGAATTTACCGAATAATTGCTTTTCATACCAAACTGATCTGTCATTTAGAAACCGGGCCCATATTTCTGGCTTATCGTTTGGTGAATGTTGTTTCAGCTCCTAAACGACTTTACCAGTTGTGTTTCATCTTTGCTTAACTATGCGAGAGAAACTGGTAGAAAAAAATGGTATTTGCAACAACAAAAAAGAAGCTGGATAGGTCCTTCCGGCCTTTGTTCCCGCGTGGTTTCTTGTCAGAATATCCGGAATGATTCGAAAAGATAATGTAAAAGTTTATTATCGCCCCTGTTGAACCCTAGTTGAACCCATCTTTAGATTGAATTATACACCCACGCGAACACGTCAATGTCTCTTAAACGTATGTTTATATTTCATGTTTAAAATGGCATACATTCAAATAGAAAGCAAATAGACGGCAACATTTGATTTATGACATGCATATACATGTATGTTATATTCTACGGGGTGAAAATATCCGGAAGAATTCAAATGCATCGTGTGAATTTCGTAGAAATGAAAATGGGCAAAACTCAACTGCATGAAAGTATTTAATAATGAAAAGATGAAAATGAAAACTCTGATAATCGAAACGAATAAACCACTTTCAATAAACCTTTTGACTAGAATGTCTTGTTCGGTTGTTACACATAGAAAATGTATTTTACTATTTTTCATGGATAGAGCATGAATTGATGACCAATCAGCCGATTAATTTTCACAGATGAACATACGTCACATATTCATAATTCCTGCAAAGTTCTACAGAATGTGATGTTGGTTGTAAATAGGACATAGTACCTTTAAAATTAAAACTAACATCTAATTCCAGATGATTGAAACAATCGTTTCATGTATCTAATTTCCATTGTGGGTTTGGGTTTTTCTTTTTTTAAAGACCAAATTTCCCATTGAGATTCAACGTGTCTCGGTCGAAGCGGCAGATCCTCATTCGTCTCCGCGACAAATTCAAAGTCTACTTGAATTTGTACTTATTCATTCGTTTTGTATATTATATCCAATATTATTATTAAAATCATTATTATTATTATCATTATCTTGAATGTTTCCTTTCACTTGATTGGTACAGATTGGTGATGATCTTGTCCCTCTCGGTCGTCACATTGCCGGATACGACCTTCAAAACCTCGGATGCTCGGGAGATATCCTTAGGATGAATAAGGTGGGATGTGTGTAATTGATTTCAATAATTTTATTTTTTAATTGAATTTAATTAATTAAATGTCATCTTTAACCTCCCAAGTAGAAATTATTCCTCTTTTTTTTCTCGTTAATTTGAATGCAAAACATAATATATTTACAACTATACGTTTCAAAGGATCTTTATCTTTTTCCTGTGTAATACAATGTTATTATGAAGTTGAATAAACAATCTATGCTCAGCAAGATAGGTTTCATTTTAATTCTTGGTAGATGGCGGCACGTCCAACTTATCTAAATACTAAAATCTTGTTTTTCATTGTATCTTTCTTTGTCAAACATTGGTGCCACCATTGAGGATATCTGATTATACTGTTTCATGCTTTGGAGAAAATATAATAAAGACTTCGTTTGAAGAAAAATATAGTGGAGCCCTAATGGCACCTCTTCATATTCAAAGGTTATCGTTAGCTCGGTGAAAGAGGACCTCCCATTTTGCATACTTGCAATGGACCCAATTTTGGTGAAATATTTTGCTGCTTCAAAAACATTTTTCTTTCGTCAGATTTGCAAGCATTGTAACGTTGGCAACCCACCCCCTCCCGAAAATTACCCCCTTAATTCTCAAAATGTCCAACTATCATGTATACACTAAGTCAATATAAAGTGACAGCATCAGGACTAGGGCTAATGTGATATTCTATCAAAAGGAAGCTAAAAAGTTTGCAACATTGTGAAGAAAGCTAATTACCTTCTAAATACACCCTTTTAATGGTAAGCTGAAGCATGGTTAACTTTACAGTTAACATGTAATGATAATCTTTCATTGAAGAATATCTTAAAATTGGTTTCTGTTAATTGCACATCAAGATCCACAACAAGTTTCACGAATGTTTCACTCTTTCTGTTATGTCGTTGTAATCACTTAGGTAAGAGGTAGCCAAAATGGAAAGGGACCTTTTGAAAAATGGCGTTTGTTTGAAATAAAATACTAATCTGAGGAAGGAAAGACGGTTAAATGTGGAGTGTAGGATCGGAACACCAACAGCAAATCTACCCACAATTATGTTTATATAATATGTACCTCACCAATCAAAAGTAACGTAAATCTGATATGTTTTTTTTTAAGCAGAAAAGGGTACCGGAACAAGATGCTACTCGGTGGCAATCACGATGTGGCGGGGATGGCGTCGAGGAAAGTAAGAAAAAATGATGTTATTAAGAGTATCTTTGGTGGTATATCTTCATTGCCACAACTACAGTATTCATTTTCTCGAAATTTATATTTTTTTAGTCTTTTTACTATTTAAGAGAAAAGTTATTTTGCTACTCATTTTTTAAATTTTACTGACACAAATCCAGTAGCCTTTAGTGTTAGAGTTGACGTTAATCTTGTTCTTTAGGCATCGAATATTTCTTCTGCTAATCGTTCATCATCTTCGTACACCATTTTTTTAACGCCGATACAACTGTATTTGCTGCAGGGCTGGTGTTGATTGGTGAATGTGGTGTCCTAGATTATCGCGTGAATCTTGAAGAGTTCTTTGATGCAGGAAGTCTAGACAAAGCTCCTCCTGTTCAAGTAAGTATAAAAAGGTGTACTTATTCATGTCTTTAATCCCATCCTTTAGGGGTTTTGAACTCCCTTTCTCTCATTTCCCCAAAATATATGGCCTTGCCATCGGTACTTCTCGTATTATAAACAGTTGATCTGAAACATTTTTGCGGAGTACAAAAAAAAGTTATGTCTTTTTGAATTCTTGTCATTCCAACTGTTGAAATAAAGATACAATTCTTTACCCTCCTGACATATTCACTAAATTATTTATAAAATGATATAAACACACATGACAGAAGTTATTTGACAGATGCGATTGCTGTGCAGATACATATAGGACAATGGTAAAGAATGTCTTCCTTTATTAATTATGATAGTAATAGGTGTTTAGAAACGAGGCTGCTTTGCAATTCTAAATACTGCTTGAATATTCCTTTATTTTGTTTACTGATGCATTTTAAGAAAGGAAGATATCCGCACTTTTTAATCAAGCTTTTATTCAAGTTCATATCTATTCTCATTTATTCTTTCATTACAAATATATTGAGCCCATGAAATCTTGTCATTAAATCGTCACTATTAATCAATTTCTAAACAGTTCTCAACATCGCTGCGTTCATTAGCCGCCTCGGGAGCTACCTACGAAATTACATTTACTCTCGAGAAATCGGAAGGGTCAGTGGTCCAGGAGAAATGCACAAAAGGAACACAGGAAAAGTCAGATTGTTGGTCAAGGGTCAAACTGGCCTTTGAAGAATACGGAGCGGGCGTAAGGAGTGTCAAGATAAAGATTGAAGGTGTGTACGTCCCCAGCTGATCTGTTACAAATTGATCACTCATTTAAATATCGGGTTCTTTAAAACTTAAAAAAGCACCATCGTTCAAGCAAGCTTGATGGAGGTTTATCTTTCATGAGAAAATTAAGACACTCGTTCATGAGCTCGATGATGAGACAATCAGTTGGCTTAATAAGGATTTTTCTATCTAGATGATGTACTCCCTGATATTCTTTGTACGAACGAACGAGGATCTCAATCGAAGAGATCTGTTGCGTTTAAAAGGAAAGATAAACAAAAAAACGGAATAAGGAGGGACATATAGGACGTGACGGGCGGTGAAGAAAGCATCCACCAAAGGTTCATATATAATAGGACAAAGGAAAAAATAGCAGTCCGCTTTCAACAGTGCAGGTCTATACTTCAATCTGAAGACACACCTTGCAGCTTTATAAAAGAAAAGTATGTGAATAGGTCTAGTTTAATGTTTCGCTTTGGTACCATAGTAGGATAAATTTCCCTTCTGTATAGACTAATAATTACAATCTTTACAGTAGGATAGGATAATAATAAAACTAAAGAAGGGCTAGAGTTTGAAGTGGCTGTTCACTCCTGAGTATACATATACACGAATTATACCAAAGCGCATCAAATAGGACTAAATATGTAGGTGCACATTTGTCCAACAAAATCGGAATTTGCTGATATGTTCTCTTTGTTTTGAATAATAATAATAACACAATTATGATACTTTTGTACTTATAAGGATACAGACCTACCTGAAAGAGGAACTCTTAGCACATAATGAATTGTGGCTTATTACATGCAGGAAAAATTAACGATATGCATGTATGATATTTAATGTCAGTCAAAGGTCAAGGGGTCGAGATCTCTGCTGCGTCTTTGCGGCTAAAGTGTCGCCGACCACACAGGACTGGCCTCAGGGATGGATTGCATGATGTTAAGATCGTCAGAGATACCAAGATGTTGGCCAGCCTGATACGCAACGTGGTTCGGAAGTACGGACTTCCAACTTTGACGGATCGCTCGGAAAATGAAAGTAATTTTTTGTTATACTTATACAATTTTGAATATTATATCTTTGACAAGAATATTGAGGACTGTTAAGCTAGTTCTAAGAGATTTATATTTAAATGCTACCATAAACCGCGTCAATTGCATTCACATACCTTGGGATGGCAATATTTCAGGAAGTTTACATTTGTATCGATTGTAAAATTAGTCATCCATCTCATAGTCTCTGATCAAGTAAATTTGAGTTTTTATCACAGATCAATAATTTCAGTATTGTTCTAGTGCACGTCCCAAAAGCATTTTATGAAGGACCTTGTATGTTTTGTTTTTGAATTGCTTAAGATCATTCAGTATGTATCGTGAGCTATATGTTATCAAAGTTTGTTTCAATCAGTCACTTTGGTCCTGCAATCGTTCCTTTTTTGTTAAATGTCTTTCCTTATTAATCTTTCGAAGTCTCGGTTCCAAAAGAAGAACCCCTAAAGCAGCCTCCCGCCACGACAAAGTCCGATGGCGCCAAACCAACTGACGACGTCACCGCTGATCACGACCGCACCAAGGACCCAGCCCAAACGAGCCCGAGGAAGAAGCGGGAGATCAGAGTCTTCGTCTCGAGCACCTTCCTAGATTTCGCTGCAGAGAGGGAGATCCTCATCAAGAAGGTGTTCAACAAACTGAAGAAGATGTGCCTTGATCGAGGGGTGTTCTTCAGCTATGTGGACCTTCGGTGGGGCATCACGAATGATCAGAGCAATGATGGCAAGACAATCTCCATATGTCTCAGAGAGGTTTGTGGGTCACATTTCTATTTTAAATGTGCAGTGTTGGGTATTCCCGATAAACCACAGGTGCGACATTGTTAGACAATTATTTCACATTTGACCCGCAACCCCAAAAAGAGACATGTACTTAAAAAAAAAGTAAAATTAAAGATAATATAACGAAAAAGTAAGATTTTACTATAGAAAAAACACACTATTAATGGATTTTACTCTTTTCTGGTTTAAACGTAAGTTGGTAGGATCGATAAGAGAATATCGTCAATAAGATTTAGATTAAAATTATCTAGATTTGCCCCCTTTTTTAAACCTACACAACTGTTTACTTTTTTAGGTAGGGTCTTCAGTCTTCAGTATTTTGCGTCGTCAGGTTCAGCAGTAAAATCATGATTGCAGAGACAATTGAGAAATCAACTTAAGGGCAACTCAAAACCTTATTATATATATATATCGCATAGAAATTATTTTCGGATTACTTAGTGCTGCAGTGAAACGTTCGTGCATTTGATTAAGTTATGGGAAAATCTTATACAAGTGCCTTAGGTTGATTTTTCGAGGTTTCTGCTTCCGTTTCGTTGACGATCAGCCATCCATCAAGTCTTTCGTCTTCTTTGTGCATGGCTGATCGTCAACGAAACAGAGTTAAGTCTTTTGTCAATTCAGTTTGTTGCTACGGCAGGCAGCCCGTGAGAACGAATTCCTTCAATCAAATTATGGAAATGCAAACATTACTTTAGACAAATAGAACTTTTTTTTATTCCTAGCTCATTTTGCTGATTAAGGTGTCATAGGAAAAGACAGAAAATGAACTTTCTGGAAATGTGATTTTCTCTTTGAAATTCAGATACCGCCCGCAAACGACTTTTCGGTACCCTCTTTTCAAATTCTTATTCATCACTAATGGGTCAAATATGTATCAAATGAGTTGTATCACATGGAAGGGAAGGATCTAAGCTTTACAATTATGTATCATTTATCAATTGTAATTGTGATTAAGTTATGATAAAACATCGATAATTCTCGGTTTCGTTTGTTCTGGGACGCACTGAATATTTTTTTGATAGAAATAAGCCACAAACAATCAGATTTTGCTTTGTTTGTTGCGGTTTAAATTCCACATTATCTCTGATTTCAGATCGACCGATGTCGTCCCTTTTTTCTGTGTCTTCTTGGTGATCGTTTCGGCTGGAGTCAAAAGGAAGACGAGGTCGATGCACTCCTCAATAAAACCTACGACTACGCAATCGAGAACTTCAGTCTTCTCAAGTGGATCGAGGAGTACAGATTTAATAGCAGTGTGACACAGGTAAATCATGCTAACATAGACATACCTCCCTAGGCAAGAAATGTAAATAAACTTTTAAAATACACATACACATCATAATGATACTTTGGTGATAGGAGGCATGCCCCCACTGCATTTGGTAGCGGTATATTTCATCCAAGATATCGGATGCTGTGTTAGTTTTAGCAGTAGGGTATGGGTTAGGTAGAATATTAAGTTCAGGGTTAAGTTAGGATTTGCCAAGTGTTAAGTTTGAACGCAAAGTCCTTCAGACAAGTGTCCACGACCAGTTCTAAATCTTTAAAGGACATCAACGTCTGTTTCATTGTTTGAATACAACTTAATTATTCATTCACACTAATAGTCCTTTTTTATTTTATCTTTTTTTTTTTCATTTTCTTTGATAACTCAACATATGTTTAGCAGCAAAGTTTGTGCAATCTCATAATCGTCGAATTAGGGGGAAAACAGTTGTCACTTGAGGTTCAGGTATCTAACATGTAACAAATTAAATTTGCAAACGTACTTTTGAGCCTCATTCGTTCTATGATGATCAAGATGCTGAAAGTGTCTATGTTTATATATTTTGAACTCGTTTGGGAAAAGAGAAATTAATTCATATAATATGTAGTTTCATGTCAACGCGGTATTTTCATAAAACGATGAAAATCCATACGCACGAAGACAAAGTTTATAAAAGCTCACACTTCAAATATTCTTCTTCTCCTTCTGTGGAAGTAGAGCCCAACTTGTTGTCGGTGAATATTCGTACCTTAAACGTTGTGCTGTAACATATACAGTGCTGTGGAATATGTCATCTAATTAATATGCCTAAGCTTAATTAAACGATGCACTTGCAATCCATTGAGATATGAAGTAAAAGTGGAATTACTTCCTTTAATATGCTTTTTTTTGCTGCAATCTAAACAGATTTTAATGCTATATTATTTTACAGCTCGAAGTCCTTCATTCGACCCTTCGGGAAAGGGAGAATGCATCGGATAAGACGTTCTTCTATCTCAGAAAATCAAAGGTAAAATAACTGTATGGTGGATAAACGCTTCGATTTCTGTCATGTATATTGCCATGTAGAGGCACTACCATTTGTCATCTAAAGCCCTTCCCAAGGACAGGGCCTATGGGCGAACGATATATCTGGAATTTAGTCTATATGTTCATTTTTTTAAAGCTTATAATAATCTTTTGAGATAATCCCTAGATGAAGTGAAATTTCTTGAAATAAGTTTATTATGTGCAAAGTGTATTGACGTATAGTTTCCAGAAAAATGAATTATGTATGAACAAAATGTAATATCTTTGTTTACCTTTCTGTTGGAAATGAAATAAATATGAATATGAATATGAATATGAATATTGATGTGGGCTAACAGGACTACCGGGATTAAACCCGATGGCTACCTTTACACTGACGGTTATTGTCGAAGATCCATCATGTCACACACGAAGCATCATCTAAATGACGTAGGAAGGGTTTCAGTTTATCATGTGGTGTATGACGCACCATGTAAGAGAGATATATTAAAACGAGTTAAAAGAGCCAAATTAAAAGTGTAAGCATTTATTTGATAGTTCGTGTTTGGGATAATTGCTTCCATGGGATCTATTGACGATTGACGCAGGTATTAACGCAGTAGAAATTACACCTTATGTTCAACGGACAGAAATAACTTTACGGTGTCAAATTTATGGCTGAGAACGGATTGGCTGAGAACAAATTTAGCATTTTGTTAGTCATATTGATAGTTTCATGAAACAGTACCCTGGACAGGCTCTTGACTTAATGCTTTCCTTTATCATATTCACTCCTTCAATACAGACGAAAGAGGAGCTTCTGAAGGAGAAAAGTCATGAGCCTGAATGGAAGATTGATCAGCAGAAAAGATTCCGCCAAACTGTGGAGGAATCGGGTCTGCCAGTTCGCCATTACGCTGTAGCTGATGAAGGCACAGAATTCATTCGTAAGGTATGCCACACCCATCGAAAGGATTATGAAGTATTGATCTTTCGATTAGGACAGTTAAAATTCTCTTACTTTAAATCTATGTACGTACTAGGCTCAAATAAGCTACTAACAAGCAAATTACCTGTTTTATGATTTCCCGATTTGGAAAGATTGCAGAAGTTTATGGATGAATAACAAAGTCTGTATTGCAATAGTTTTAATGATATGTAATTAAATTAGGAGAAATTAAACTTGTGATGCAGATGTCAGTCATGTGTTTAATTATTCACTAAATATTGGCCGTAGCTTTTTCATCAATATAACATTTAAATCCATTAAGCTAACTGACCCTACAGCGAACCTGAACAAATAGTAATGGCCTACAAATTCAGCGGACTAACGATAATTTGGTTATTTCTCTTCTTTGTCTACTTTAAACAGGACTTAGAGCGATGTATCAACCAGGAGTTCCCACCAGAATCAAAGCTCTCTCCACTCCAGCGAGAACGCGAAGCTCACTTGTCCTTTGCCGAAGCCCGCCGAAGAGTATACATCGGGCGGGCCGAGTACTTCACAAGAATCAACGACTACTTTGCCGGAGATCCGAAGTTACCGCTTGTGGTTCTCGGTGAATCTGGAAGCGGGAAATCGGCGCTTGTCGCCAACTGGTGTGGCCGATTTGAGGATGAGCACCCGAATGATTTTATGTTTATGCATTTCATCGGTAGCTCGGCAGACAGTGCTTCGCATCTTAGATTAATAAGAAGGTATTTACTCAGAAACAAAGCTTTTTTTCGGGGGGGGGGGGGGAAAGGGATGTTTCTCATAAAGGAAGAGGTGGAAAACAACAAGGAAGAAAATATTAAAAGATAGGACCACCCCTCCCGCTCCCCAAGTTGTTAAGTTGGTTTTAAATCAATGCAGAAGACATGTGTCCCAATCGCTGGTGGTGCCCCCCAATCAAACGATTAGAAAATACCAACACACACCAGGAGAGGGGATGGGAGGGGGGGGGGGGAGAGGCGAATAGGCTCTAATAATGATCATGATAGTAATAATAATAATGATAATAATGATAAAAATATATATAATTTTGTGAACCTAGGGAAGCCTCATCAGCTTCAATGCTTTCTACCTGAGGTCCCTGCAGTCGTTAGGCCTATTACCCCATAAATCGCCAGTTACCGATTTACACATTAATGTCTTGCCAAAGGAAATTAGTCCTGGGCTGAGATTCTACCCTTCCACTTATGGATTGAGAGTCATGTAAATGAACCACTATACCAGGATACGTCTACAGACAATGTTAGAACCCCTCTCACTGCCTAGTAGTTTATCTTCTACGATTGATTTTTTTTCGCTCCCCAGACTGTTTGAAGAGTTAAAGCAGCATTTCAACCTTGAACTGGGAATCCCAACATCTGACAAATCTCTCGCCCAAGACCTACCAAAGTGGTTAGCTCTCGCGGGGAGTTACGGTCGGCGAGTGCTCATTGTTCTTGATGCTTTGAATCAACTGGATTCCGGGGCAGGTGGAGAAGGTAATTTCTTCTTCTTCTTCTTCTTCTTCTTCTTCTTCCTCATTTTCTTCGTCTTCTTCCTCTTTTTCTTCTATTATTTCTTCTAATCATCTTCTGCCACCTTCACTCCTGACGATTCATGCAGATGCCCTGAAACTTATCGCAGATGATCTGGAGATTTTTGGAGATACTTGTAAAGTATACTATCTTGTGAAGTTGATATCAGTTATTTTTTTATTTTGATTGTTAATATTTGTCTTTTTTAAAACCTGAAATACTGATCATCCAAGATGGATAGCGCGTTAAAACTCATACTCCTCTGACAATCTAATTTCACCCACGTACCCAACAAAATACCGTACCCCAACCATATGCCCTAACCTAAAAACCCATTTGTAACCATGATAACTGTAACCATAACCCTTTTCTTTCACGAAAGAGCACCTGCAGGGAATGTTGTCGGAAAGAACATAAGTTCATCACCACGATTACTTTAACGAGTGCCTCATTTCATATTAGCCGTTCTGAATAACATTATTGTTGTGATTGACTAAAATCGCTCTCTCTCTCTCTGTATATATATATCCACTTTTTCATTATAACAGGAGATGAACTTGAGTTGAAATGGTTGCCTCGTGAGCTCCCGCCAAACGTTCAAATGCTTCTTTCCACACTGCCGGGAAAGGTAATACTGTATATGAAATCATTATAGAAAATGTGATTATAATATTTTAAGTAAAGTAATTGTCATAAAAAGAAATATGAATATTATTCAGGAAATGTAAGCTTTTTGAGAAACGAACCTTCAGAAAAACTTCGAAATCTCTCTCCCTGCTAATGTTGTCATTAATCAAGTCATTATGACTATCATTACCCTCCACAGGCTTTAGATGCCGTGAAGGCATTTAACTGGCCAGTCTTCCATGTTCAACCATTAGACCAGGCAGAGAAAGGAGAGATAATACGATGTTACATGGAGCTCTATTCTAAGAGTCTCAATGCTGAACAAACAGATATGATTGTTAACGCTAAGCAGACATCTAACGCTCTCTACCTTAGGGCCTTGTTAGATGAGGTAAGTATGTATAATGACTGTTTCCAATTTATTATTAAACAAAGAAGAAAAAGTACAGATAACTGATCAAAACATTTACAGTGTTGATACTATACCAATCAATGGTTTCAATTACGGTTCTGCACATGACAGTGCCCTTTTATCCACTCCGCTGACAATATTCCAGCCAGTCACATTTTTGAAAGAGTGCACATGCTAATCCAATTACATTCACTTTAAATTTCGGTTTAAGTTTCCAGTTTTCTGAGGCTTCGTGCATGAAAGTTGTGATTCATCAATGCCATTATGGCCGGAGGTTACTGTATCTATTATATAGCTGAATCCAGAAAAAGAGGTTTTATTCAAGAATACATAAGAGAATTAACGCGTTATTAAAGGCAGGAATATATACACGGAGTGTAAATTCTCGTGCAAGATTTGTATAGGTCTCTCCATTGGTACAGGGGTTCCTAAACAATGAGATTAGGTCGGTTCTATTGATAGTTGATGGATAAATGTTTGATAAATATATAGAGAGATATCGTGGTCGAGTTGATAAGTCACCGAACTATGGACTACAATACTCGAGGTTCAAATCCCTGCCACAACAATGTTGTCCTTTGGAAAGACATCAATCTTCAT
Source organism: Strongylocentrotus purpuratus (assembly GCF_000002235.5). Taxonomy (NCBI): domain Eukaryota; kingdom Metazoa; phylum Echinodermata; class Echinoidea; order Camarodonta; family Strongylocentrotidae; genus Strongylocentrotus; species Strongylocentrotus purpuratus. The sequence goes on from NW_022145594.1 coordinate 32,684,921, forward strand.
TTGCAATTCTCTACTCGGTGAATCGGTGGACTACCCATTTTGTTAGTCATTACGTTAGTAGACACTGTATTTGTGACGATGGTCGAAAAGTCCGTAAGACGTTCCAAAATTTGATAAAGGTGGGAAAATGTAAATCCAACTAAATACTTTGGCAAGATATTAATCTACATTTTCCACTTTCCACCCAGGTGTTAAATGGGTACCGGTAGGAAGGAATTTCTTGAATGCTGTTAGCGTCGAAATCGGCTGCCTAGCAGAGCCGGGTAAAAGTTGGAGCGCCGTGGGCACCATGCATGGTGGATATGTGCGCTAAGTGATTATCCAAGTATCAAAACTATTTGTGTTTGTCCAAGGTTCGTGTGTATGGATCCTTCTACGAGCTCACGGCAGCTATCAAGACCTACTTACAAGCGCGGGATCCGGGACAACTTTTTGTCAAGGTCTTAGAACGACTGGAGTCCGATTTCGAACGCGGAGAACACGGAAGGTAAATGGGGCTGTCATTCTTACCTTTTATGTTCTTCCTTTTCTTTTTAAAGCCCGTCTGTACGAGTTCAGCCAGGGGGATTAGACCACCCAGTGTGGTCACTGGCAAGTGGCTATCTCATCAAATCAGCTCTCAATTAACATAAGAAAAAGAGCTTAGGCATTGTTTTATATATAGAGGGAGCAAGTAGATAGGAGTAGTACAATGGGGATTTAAAGGATGAAAAACTTATCATTTACTAGTAATGAAATTGCCAATTTATTCGCATGCAGCCTCCACTGTTCGTTGCAAAAAAAATCTAATAATACTACCTACTACACAGGATTGTAAAGTTCTGTTTCTCGTCTATGTTTAGATTTGTGCGTGGTTTTCCTGAACGCTGTAATGAGCTTGAGATTCAAGAGTTGCGTGAATATTTCGCGAGCCATTATGAATGACATCGTTACTAGAATTCAGTTATTCAGTATAAAAGCTGTTTGTCAACTTATAACATAGACTACAATACATAGTTTGTTGACAACAAGGCATAGTTATATTTAATGAATATGAGCTCTGATTGTTTGGGTATGATTTTATGCAAATTCCTTCATTTTACATATTTAATGCTTTAAAACATCATTAACTTGCATACGGATGCGTTCGTTAATCTTTCCTTATCATACATAGACCTAACCTGGTTCGTGACACAACTTGCGCTATCTGGTGTAGTAGCAGGGGAATGAGTGAACAGGAACTCATATCGTATCTGCAGGTGAGAAATCCTAGAAAGTACAACAAAGTTCGTTTTCTTGTTCGGCATTCCATACATTTTCTATATTGTGCACCATGACATAAAAAGATGCGGGAGAAAATTGATTTTGAAAAAAATGGTTTTGTGTGAGGTAATAAGTTTGTCAATAACTGTGTAAACTGTATCAAACTCTTTTTGGGAACATTGTCTGGTATATTCTGAATAAGGACGGATAGACAGTCAGATCAAAATCTAGACGCTGTTTTTATCTTTTTCTCTCTATGTTTCTTTTTGTTGTAGGTTCCATCCCGTGTTTGGTCGCCATTCTACCTCTCCCTCGAAGAAAACCTCGTCAATCGGAACGGCATCGTCAACTTCTTTCACGATCATCTACGCCAGGCCGTAGAGCGCAAGTACGTCTCGATCCAGGCAGATAAGAGACGAGGCTTCCTCAAACTCGCCGAGTTCTTCGAGAAACATGACATCAACGAGAGATATGTATGTATAACTAATTAACGATGCATTAGTTCATCATGAAAGGGTATTAATTCTTGTACCTGTAATTCACATGACCAGCATGGCTATCATCAAGGCACGTGACTGTGTAAGGTTTGGAGGTGTCAGATCAAATTCGCAGACAGAGCTGAAAATTGTCATCATAATATTATTTTATAAATATCTTTGAATTGCTGACAGACATTAAGACATGTGATGAGGATTTGAAAAAGAATTGTATTATGAAATCACCATGAATTGATATAAAGAGAATTAAGGAAAAGAAATATAAAATTATAAGCTTAACAATTTTTTAAAATATCCTTCTTATAGTAAAAACTTGATTAAATCTGAAACAGAATACCCTCTATGAAAAATATATAATAATAACATATATATATATATATTTAGGAGGCTATGTCAGTGTTCGATAACGAAATTGCATGACCTGTAACCGAATACTATCCAAAAATACACTGTCTTGAGAGGTTCTGGTTAAAACTATGCGCAAGAGGTGACTCCAATAGTACTATTTGCTGAGGGGTGCAGCCCCGAAGCAAATGGTTACCGAGGCCCATAGTTTTAACCAGTACCTCGAATAGAGGCATGGTATATTTGTTTTATATCCTGCATCAAAAAATTATTTTATAAAAATATTTTAAAACAAATTTTGGGGAAAGAACAAAAATTTAGAACAAAAAAATGTCAATTTTTATCTAAAAAGATTTAAAATATTTTGTTTTCATTAAATTAAGATTTGAGAGAAGAAAAAAATCAATTAAACCCCAAAAAATTCACATTTTTTTTCAACTCCCAAATAGTAAACCCAAATAGTACTCTCATATAGTACTTTCTAAAAATAGTTCAAATATTTCTGGCCATGTGACGAGCTCTCAACCAATCAAAAGCCAACAATTTTTTGATGCAGGATATAATAACAAATATGAGACGATTTTCCAATCCCTTACAGGTGGAGGAGTTACCAACCTTGCTGATGGAGGTGAGTGACCTCTCACGACTCAAGGCGTTGGTGATGATCCCCAAGGCATTCCAACTTCTTATGAAGACATCAGAGGGTAAAGTGCGGCTCATCCAAGCATGGAGAATGGTAAGGGTTATTTCCGTTTGGTCTAATCTCCGTTAAGTCTACTATCCATTTGGTCTATTGCCCATTTAGCTTAATTTCCAGTTGGTCTAATTCCTAGATTATCTAAGGACCATTTTGTCGACTATCCATATGGTCTAATAATCATTTAATCATAAATAATATTTATCATCGAATTATTATTAGACATCATGGATGGTAGTAAAATAGGCATGAGACAAACTGTGAATTAGACAAACTGGAAATTAGACTACATTTTCCTGGCGACTGGCATCATAAACATATAAATCGCAATTCTTAATATTTGTTTAAATGTCAGTATTACGAAAATGCAATGCAAATTATGTTGAACCCTGTCTTAATGGAGTTTTTTGTAACAATATGAAGATCAATGGAGATTCCGAAGACAAATGCACACTCCTCTAATTTCATGCGATTGCTTTGAAAACGCTACAAGGATTATTATTCTTATTTTTTGGTCATATGCACTTGAGAAAAACGTTGACTAACGTAAAAGAAATTGTAACCTAATAAAAAAAAAAAATTGGATTTAAAATCATGAGGTTTCTCTTCTTCATTTGCTAGCGTCAAAACCTTACCGTACCACTACATGGTTTTGATATATAATATATACTGTTTAACTATCGATAAGTACACGAAGCTGAATAACAAGCTTGTTTCCGATCTCCACTATGAATTGTTTGCAAATGTATATTCATAGCATGAGCATTTTTATTCATGATGAGGACCTCAGCTCAATCTATGCTTATGACGACTCTTCTTTTTTTAATATTTTACAATGAAAGATTGTTTGTGCTGAACGTTTGCATATGTATGACGATTTATATGGAAATTAAATGAACATCGAGGTAAATATATATGCCATTTAAAAAGCAAATCATGCACCATTTTATTATTATTGGTATAATTTCCATTTTCTTCTATTTTTTTCCGTTCTGAATACATTACTAAATCAGTATACATCAAAACATACATGGAGATAATATCTATGTATCAAATAATTCAAAAAAGACGTGGCCAGGGCTCCAAGATGAGCAAAGCTTGATGCGTTGTGAGCCCTGACAATTCAGCATCCTCATCACACTTATAATTTTCTATTTAGCTTGGCGGCTTTGAGCAAGCAGGCCAGGCTTACTTGGAATACGTCAACCACTCTAATGCTTTCAAGGAAGTCGAGGAGAAGGAATCCCTTCTAGCTTGTCTTACAGACTTCTTCACAGAGCTGGGTATCCTCAAAATTGCTAGGTATGAAATGTTTGAATTTGATCACATAACAACTCTTTCGGTCATAAAATTCCAAAAGAAATATCCAAAGTGTATGGAAAACTAGACGAAATTCAAAAATTGAAAACATGTCGAAAGAAGATTTTTAGAATTATTAAACAGTTTTTTTTTTTACTTGTGCAATGGTTGTTTGACACTTGCTCCTGGAACAATTGCTCCCCTTTATTTTTTCTACACTACCATAATTCTTGCCTTCAACCCTGGACGCAACAGTATACTTAACACCTATCGTAAAGTTGACCTTAAACCCAATTGCGATCCTATAATCGTAAACCTGCACCTTTGATGAAATAATACCTGGACCAATAAATATTTTCGGAGGAGGCAATGTAGGATCATCGAATATTAAATGATGTAAAAGATCGGATAGGCCTAAACTTTTCGAATTTCACCAATTTCTTCGTTATCAATGTACTTGTATCTACATGCAGGCAATTGAATGAGAGACTTTTGAGTACATTGGAGGACCTTCATGCTAGAAATGACGTTTGTCATGTGACACATCACGTGAGATATGAGACCAAGAGGACAAATAGACATCGTGACGTCATTGAGGTGAATATATTAAAAGGGAAAGATTCGGATTTTGCTTCAAATGAAGTAAATTAATTAACAAAATGCCATGTATTTCAAGTCAGTATCCCTACCTTAAAAACTACGCATATTCATCGCCTAACAATTTACCTGCATCATAATATTATTATGTAACCTGTTCCGGCGATGAATCTTGTGGTATAAAATAACCGTACATTCCAATGATGTTGTCCTTGTTTATTGAAAGAGTATGTAACTATTTTGTCTTTCATGTGATCCACAGTATTCCACAAACAATTGTAGTAAATAATAATATAGCACAGGGCGATCTTTTATGTTAACAGGTCACATGAGCACATTTTCAATAAATAAAACGCTACTACTTTAGGCAAAACTCGGGTCGCTACCTTGTCATAATTCCTTTTGCCATTCCTTATGTCACGATTTCCTTCTTATCTATTTAAATTGGCAGTTGTAGAAACAATTAATGGAACAATACTAATATATTAAGGTTAACATACATCTATATGGGTACATTCTAACTATCATTCATTTCAGAACTTGCTTGAGTTGGGTATAGTGTGTCAGAAGTTAGCAGACTACACTACCGCCGCTGCCTACTTCGAGGACGCCCTCACAAGGCTTGCTCACCCTGACTCCGTTGACCAGCGGCTCCAGATGGTCAAGGCGCTTACTGGTCTCGGGTAAGAGGATCAATCATTTGGCAAAACATTATTGAACACGAATCGCGTTTTCACTGACTGAACTTAGGGCACTTATTTATTGATTGCCAAGTGTTAATCCCATAAATCTATATAAAATTATTGCAATTATGAAACGATATGGATAAATGAAAATGATTTGGTCAGGAACGAAATTTAGGTCATTTCACAATGAGCCTTTTTTGTGAAGGGGTGCTCGTTTTGTTACAAAATTACGATGATTTGCTAAGGACAAATAGCTTGTCGTTTGCCACTCCATAATGGATTAACACTATGCACCTATTATTGGGGGCTAAACCTAAAACTAAGAAGGTCAGGCAACTTTCCAGGAATAAGGGTTTCCTTTTACGTTAGAGCTTGTCGCTATTTGTAAGTCCGACTCAAGTCTCTATACTGTAGTTGAAACCAGTATCTTTGATCTTTTAGAATACTACAAAGCTAGCTGCAATGGATCATCTAACCTTCTATGAGCCACACCGTTTTGCTGAGAGCAATTTTCAACAAATTCTCTCTGTATGCTTTGAAATTTGTAACAAGATTTTTTTTTAAAATATGCCATGTAATAATATGCATAGTTTAAGGTTTTCTCTTTATCTGTCTCTCTCTTCTTTCTTCCTGTATCTCTCCCTCCCTCTCTCTCTTTCTCGTTTTCTGTTTTTCATTTCAGCCAAGTGTCTGGTGTGACATCACAACCCTTTGAAGCTCACCGGTTCGTCTTAAAGGCCATTGAGGTGTGCAACCAGGTTGTACCGGTGAACCATCACTATGTTGCAACCTTGAACGGACTGGTAATTCATCTTTATTCCATAAAAGGTTTTGAGTCATGTACTGTCAAAAGGTTCCAGATATCATAGAAATCAGAAGAGAAAAAATGCTGGAAATGTTATGGAAAGGCAGGGAATGCGATAAAATTCTCTTGAATCGGATTATTAAAAAAATATGGGATTTTATCAACAATATGTGATATGTTTATATGGCTGGAGCTAAACAGGGGTTTTACCATGGCATATCATAGCCTTAAATTTTAGATTCTTATGACAACTCTGTTTTCCTAATACAAAAGTTAACTTACGGCCCTGTTCAGATACATATTTTATGAAACTATATATTTAATTATTAATATTTGAGTAAACGCCGCCTCCTTTACTATTTTTTGGATTGAACCTTACTAGACTGGAGAGTTATATCAGAAGCAAGGCAGAGCGACAGAGGCCTTGCAATACCATATTCTCGACATTGTAGAGACACAGCGCACTGCGGGGCTGGGGAAACCAAGAGTGGCGACAATCTTGAATAACATTGGCTTGGCTCTGATGGAGCTAGATCCAACTATAGAGGACGCCCTACCATTCTTGGTTGAGGCCTTGGCGATACTCATTGATGCATATGGACCAGAACATGTCGACGTCGCATCTATCAGGTATTTAGCATTCTTAAAGGCATTTTTGAAAGTATACTTTAGGTATATATCTGAAAGATGAAAACGTGAAAAACAAAGATTTCTTTTCTTTAAATGTTCTTTCAAATCAACCATGTCCTTCCCTCTCTCTCTCTCTCTCTCCCTCTCTTTCATTATCACTAATCTGTAGTGCTATTTGATAACACAAATTCAAGTTGTAAGATCACTATATGAGTGAAATTATTGAATTGTACGGGTTTCCCCATACCTATCTAGATAGTCTACAAATTTGTCTATCTTCCAGTGTTATGTTACGGCAAAACAGTGTTTTGTATTTATTTTATCATACGGCAGTCTTTCTACTTCTTCTTCCATCTCTCTACACTCCATAAAAAAAAATGAAATTGGAAGTTGGGAAGAGTCTCCAAAAAGATGTTTATCAAAATAATTTCAGGCAACTTTCATTCCTATAAATAGCAAAGAATATCGTCTTTCAATTGACACCAAACAACCCGATGCCTTTTGAAATACTTTTGTAGTTGGACTTTGGAAGCAATCCGCCGTTTTTAAGACTCGCTGTATATCTCAGATTCACATACCCATCTAATCTCTTGAATTGATCCCTTTTCTACATACCCCTCTCTGTGTCTTTCTGACACACATGCACACACAAACTCACAAGCACACCCACATCTTATCTTGTCTTCACCATTCTCAGATTATCTGTTTAAAAAAAAATCTATTAGTTTAATCGTTCTACTGCATTTCCAGAATCAATCTCGTAGCTTAATACTTCTTCAATAATAAGCTGAACAAGTATTCACTCTACTCATTGTTCTTTCTCTCTCCCTCTCATTGATTTTTTGCTACTTGTTTTGATTGCTGTGATTATCCAGAATCAACCTCGCAGCCTACTTCTTCAATGCTAAGCTGTATAAGTATTCCCTCTACCAGTACAATAGAGCTTTCGAGGTCTTCAAGGTTTATCTCGGTCCCCTTCATCCGAAATCACAGGAAGTTCGGCAAGGCCAAAAAGAGTCGAGACCATTCACTTTGGTGCAATGAAAATCTTTCCATGTTGACGTCAGAGACGTTGGAGCATTTCAATTGGCCATGGGACGTTTTATAAAGTTCTGCCGGAGACATAATATTTATTCACTAAATGCTTGTTTTGTTTTACTAATGATGTATTGCGAATGAATTTAAATTCATATTGGACAAAGTGAAACAAGAAAATACTTTAAAATGAGGTATTCAAATCAATTATCTGATTGGTACACGTCTATAAAAACCTAATTAAACACACACACACACACACACACACACACACACTTGCACAGCATGTGTTAGAATTGTGTACTTGTCTATATTGGTTTCCTTCCCATAGCTTGTTTTTCTCTTGGTATTTTTTTGAAATACCCCTTCTTTTAAAATTCCTCTTCCCATTATCGCCCAATACACAACAAAAACCTTCACACTTCATTGAGTTGCCTTTTATAAATGATTGAAATGAGAATGACATGACGAGAACTACAGAAGAGAAGCAACAAAGACGAACATATAAATGAGAGATTGTTTATATGAGATCAAACAAATTTAATATCGGAATAAGATGTGCTTCTTACACTACGTTAAAAGAATTGAAAACGAATGGGGCTGAATGAAAATCGATACTTAATATTAATTCAAGATTATTTCATCATCAATTTGTGTCTGTTTACAATTAATGACTAGCAGATTGACTGTTACTGATATGCTAGAATGCAAGAACTGTGTTCGTAAAATATCTATCTCTATATTTCCCTACATTATACTCTCTTCTCTGAAATACGTTTTCTACAATACATCAATGATGGTAATATATAATAATTCTAATAACAATATGAGCAATGATAATGTTTAATGATAATGTTTGTGAAACACATGGTTTCAATATTAATATGTACAAGGCGCAAAGGAAAAAAATAGTTGTATTTGTCTCTTTTTCTGCCTCTTTCCTAAATACATGAATAAAATTCACTGCATCAATCTTGCAGCCTACTTCTTCAATGCTAAACTGTACAAGTATTCCCTCTACCAGAACAAGAAAGCTTTCGAGTTCGACGAACAACATGTAAACGAGAGATTGTTTATATGAGATAAAAACAATTCAATATGAATAAGATGTGCCTCTTTCACTACGTTAAAAGAATTGAAAACGAATGGGGTTAAATGAAAATCGATACTTAATGTGGATTCAAGATTATTCCATCATCAATTTGTGTCTGTTTACAATTAATGACTAGCAGATTGACTGTTACTGATATGCTAGAATGCAAGAACTGTGTTCGTAAGATATCTATCTCTATATTTCCCTACATTATACTCTCTTCTCTGAAATACGTTTTCTACAATACATCAATGATGGTAATATATAATAATTCTAAAAACAATATGAGCAATGATAATGTTTAATGATAATGTTTGTGAAACACATGGTTTCAATATTAATATGTACAAGGCGCAAAGGAAAAAAATGTGCCTCTTACACTACGTTATAAGATTTGAAAACGAATGGGGTTAAATGAAAATCGATACTTAATGTGGATTCAAGATTATTTCATCCTCAATGTGTGTCTGTTTACAATTGATGATGGTAGATTCACTTTAACTTTATATGCAAAAATGCGAGAACTGTTTTTGAAAGATTTAATTTTATATCTTCCTACATATACTTTCTTCCTACATATACTCTCTTCTCTGAAGTACGTGTTCTACAAAACATTAATGATGCTTATATAATACTAATAACATTAACAGTATGAGCTAATGAGTTAATTTGAAAGTATTGTACACTATCCTTCCATCCAAACATGATCTATGCAGATGGCGTATAATGGACAATGACCAGTGTGATATATGTTAAGAAACAGAAACAAACTTTGCACGCTTTTTTGAAATGTAATAAGGTTCGATTTCCTTGGAAAATTATTTTATAATTACTTTCATGAGAAAATAAATATTAATGAAAAATCACTAGTTATAGGTTTAAATTTTGTAATAAACTTAAATTAAACTTTAGGCTAATTCATAATATGCATACTGTATATCCAAATTCTCTATGATGGTAGAGAGTATAATAGTAAAAGTCTCTTTATTAATTTCAAATAAAAACTACGATATTACATAGTAAATAAGCAAAGTTTCTTTTATTGACAAAACAAAAATAAATTTATTCCTGAAACTTTTAGGATGTAACCATTCGATTAATTACTTTTGTCTTTTATATTATATCATGTAAAATGTCAATTGCTGTAAATATATGTGATGATCAGTATGTCAAATGCATATTCTAAACAGACGTAAGAAAGAGCAAAGTGCTTATTCCTCGAATAAACCCTCGAAAATGTAGGATAAATTTCTATTTAAGTGAATATGTGTGAACACTCATTACAGCAACACGGCGTAACTCCCCTAATATTAAACTGATACTAAAAATGAGTAACACTGTTTTGAGGGAGTTGAAATATGTGTCTTTATCAAAGTAAAAAAAAGCTGAGAAGCTATCTGTGATAAGATACAAAATATAAAGTGCGTTGCTCTACGAAACCCCACGGTAAACCGGCACGTTCTTATGACAGGCGTTCGTTAATTACGTCGGACGAAGCTTCATCTCCGTCTTCTTGAGGGAGTATGTATAACCGAGCCAGTGATACCATACCACACCCTTGGCGTACGTCCCTGTTAGACCATTCAGGTATTGGCCGTTGAGGTTAGCACGAAGGCAATCATTGTACCACCAGCCTCCTTTGAAATAACCGGCGCAGTTTCCCTCATCGCGGCCGTTCCATGTAGAGAACTGATTGCCTGCATGATACGACATACTGTTACCTGCATATAAATGAGAAATTGATTTATAGTAAACACATGATATAAATTAGTTCAATAAACGATCTCTCCTTACTCGACTAGAGGCTGTGTGTTTGTATTGTACAGACGGATGCGTTTAGGAGCAATCGTTAGTTAGCATGCTATCCTTTTACGGGTTAAAGAAAATAAACAAACAATACAAAAACACTAACACAATACGCCACTGTTGTTTTCTGCGTTATATGTGCGAGAGCATTTGATGGTTTATACCGTATTATCGTAATAACGTACAGTATACTGTAGAAACGAATTACGGTATTACCCTGTGACATTATTAACATATAACCGTTTTTATCGTGTTACCGTATGCCTCTATGATTGTATTACCATAGGGCCTTTGGCCGTATTACAATGAACCATATTACCGAATTACTGTATTACTGTATTTGCCGTTTTACTGCATTAACCTACTGTACAACTATTACCATCTTACCATAAAACATATCCTGTCGTAGCCTGTAAGCTATGGTCACAACCCCCAAAAGTAGCCTGGTCGGCGGCCGGGCGGAAAGTTTTTAGCCAATTTCGCCTGGTCACCCAGCGGCGGCCGTCCGGGCACCGCTTGTTTTTAGGGCATCGCTCGGTCGCCGCTAAAGTGACTCTCACACTCTGCCGTGTAGGCCTACCGTGTGCCACCATGCGCGAAAATGTCTGCGGACGGTGGAGAACGGCGAGGGCACACGGTGGTTCGTTATCAAAGCGGGCAACACGTTAATAGGGCGTTGGCGCTTATTTACACCCGGTGGGACCCGGCGAAAGTTTTGGGCATGTTCAAAACTTTGGCCGGCTGGCACCGGCCGCAAGTAAGCGGCAAGAGGACGGTGTTCAACGGTATGAGGAAGGTATGAATACGTTATGAAAACGGTCACACTGTATGAACACGTTCACAACACGCTCATAACCCGTTACAGAGCGGTGATGAACGGGCAAAAAAAAAATCCACCGTCTGCAACGGGTTGTAAGCGGGTTGTGAACGTGTCATGAACGTGTTGATACCGTGCCACCGTCTTCATAACGTATTCATACCGTCCTCATTACAGTGTTCATACCGGACTGCCAACGGGTGTTTACAAAGCGGTACCGCCTGATTCTGACGGCGCCGCCTCCCTAACGCATGGGTAACATCCTGTTAACGCCTTGACGTTCCCATAACGTCCTATAACGGGTCCATAACGTGTCCTTACCTTCACAGTAGCGTCATATGAACGTGCCATTACCAACAAATTTACTTTTGTCACCGTGTGCCACCGTTTGTCACTAATTATTGGGTATATAGAGGGGTTTCGTCAGATGAGCTTTACTTTTTCTTGTGTACATGGTCGTATGAGTCGGTGACCAACTGACCAACTGACCATGGATTGTCCTGACAGGGTCCGACTCATGTACATGTTGGCTATTGCCCAGCGTGAGCGTGATGAGTTGGACCTAGACGTCAATGACCACATTGTCAGGAGAAATCAGAGAAGGGCTTACCCTTCTTGAGTGGCATAATGCAGTAAATATGTGATCAAAAGATGGGGAGAAGTGTCATAGAGTTTCCTTGAAGAAAAATGGAGAGCGGACTGACCGTTGCCGTTCAAATCGGGGTATTTATGGCAGTCGTGTCATGACGTCAGCAGTCCGGGGACTCGCTCACAGGACGCTCCGAGCGGTGAGGGGACGCTAAGTGACTGGTAGGTGGCTGCTACAAACCCGGTGCACACGTTCGAGACCCGGTATGGGTAATTTTCAACAAAAGTCAATCTGGGCGGTGAAGACGGTAGAAGCACGTTCAACACCCGGTATGCGCCTGGTGAGAACGGTCAGAAGATGGCAACGAAACGGTGAAAAGATTAATTTTATGAATTTTTTTTTGCGGCCGGGGACAAGTTCGCTCAAAACCCAACGTTCTGGACTCTGTTGTTTTTTAATAGCCCGGCAGGTGGACGGTAGGCCTACACGGCAGAGTGTGAGAGCTCCATAAGGTTTTAAAATTCAGCAGCGCCTGCTCACTTTTCACTCGCCGCCCAAAATACGCTTGGTGCCCGGGCGGACGCCGCCAAGGCACCGACCTAATCGAGCATTCACCGTCGAGCGATTTAGGTCAAAAATCGAAACCGCTAGGTCTTTTCTTAGCCGGTGGCCGGTGGGAGATCACTCAGGAATCGGTCGGTCATCAGTCGGTCACTGCCAGGACGCCGCCCGGAGAAGCTCCCCGATTTTGCCCAGTATTGACACAAAATCGACCGGCGACCAACGGGAAAATGACAGTGGACCGCTCAGGCATCGCTGAGGCTTTACAGTCTGCTCGACTTCTCCAAAAATCGTAGGGCGATGCCTAATTTCCAGCGGCGACCGAGCAGGCTACAAATCGGTCGGTCGCCGCTCTGAAATGTGACCATAGCTTTGCCGTACCTATTGGCTGATTCCGTGCATTGTAATGTGGCCAAAACAACACCCCCCCCCCCATTTATTTCCTGTACACAAGATAAGAAAAAACAAACGCCTTAATTGATTCGACTCTTTAATAACGTTAGCGATACCACGAGGAACCATATTTTTGAATAGCATCATGCACACGACACATTACACGGGGTCGCCCTATGAAATACCTGCGTCTCCGAAGTAGTTGCCAAGGGCCAGGGTGTAATATGCGGCCTCGTCTGCAATACTGAAATTGCTGTAGGTGGCATAGCGCGTTCGTCTATCGAAGTCTTCGAGGTCGATCCGTAGCTCGTAGGTCTTATTACGGGAAAGGCGGTGGATGTTGTCGTTACCAAGCCAGTGCTCGGAGGAAACGTTACCAAAACCGTATTTGTATTCGGACCAGGAGAGAAAGAAGTCAACTGAACCATCCTGTCTACGCTGGAAGACCTACATAGAGAGAGAGACAGAGAGAGAGAGAGAGAGGGGGGGGGGGAAAGAAAGATGTCGTGAGAAAGGGAGAAGGGGAGAGAGAGAGAGGGGAGGGAGAAAGAGTGAGCGTGTGTGTGTGTGTGTGTGTGTGTGGGTGTGTATTCATATGTAAGTCAGAACATTAATACTTGAGAGAGGAAGGATGGAAGATGCAATGTTCATGGAATTACTTTTTAAAAGTGTAGCAACACTGGTTCTGGGCCAAGAAGAATGCGATGGTAAAGGGTTTTAAAAAATATACCAAATAAATATCAATAACCAATATCGATTCTTTTCAACATGAGTGCCCTTCCATTTAACCCAGCAATCATCAGGTACCCGTTGACACCAGGGTGGAGAGTGAAAAATGTTGATGAATAAAATGAAATATATGGTTTATATTGCCCTAGAGTTGATTCTTATCACAATACACTTTTGAAAATTCAATTCAATTCAATTTATTTTCTTCGGATAACGGAAAACCTCATTGAAATATTCGCGTATTTCAATAGGTGACGCACAGGGCAAGGTTCATTGGCGAAAATAGTTGTTTCTTGAAAGTCTTTGCGATCATGTTAATAGTGAATGGGGTCGATATAAAATAAAATGCTAGCTATCATCATTTCTCACCGTCCAGCGGCCACCGTCCGTTTCCATATCGCAGTAAACAAAGAGAGGATCATCACCAACTCCATCGGGATAGATGGGATACACTCCGCTGAGATGGGATAGTCCACCAGTCTGTATCTCAGCGCAGTCACGCGGGAGTCTAGGTACTGATAGGAAACACAAAGGTGGTGTAGTTGAGAGAACTGAATTTCAGAGGACCGGCCTCTCACAGGAAAAGGTCACGGATTGCTTGCTTGATACTTACATTTTATTCCCTGGACATATTGGGAGATATTATGACTTGCATGTGAAATCAGCCATGTATTCTACAAGGTGTAATAAATGGGCACCTGACTGGCTCTAAGGAAAGACCCTCTTGAATCTTGTGAGCCAAAAACAATTTTACACCTTGAAAAAAGCATCCCGTTTCATTGTGTTACTGTGAATGTAATCAACTTTGGCGCAGGTCGATTTCTGTACTCTCGCAAACAATGCCTCCTGTTCATCCAAGCGTGAACACATACCACACAGAATAATACTAAATGATTCGGGATGAACAATCTTTCATAAGATGTATAATAATTTACTGTTCGTAGATGAGTTTTAAAATAATTGGCAATTCTTTAGGTGTAAACCTTTGTTTGGACTCAAACTGTATAGTGCAAAAAAAGATAAGGGCTATAAAGTGTGAGTCAGTAATTCCAAAGGACCCTTAACATATAATTTTACTCATTTTGTGGCAATTCCTGAATATGTCACTCTCTAATGGTGCGTCAAACATCGCACTTATCACCGATACAGCCATGCGTTAGCAGAATGACGCTTCGTGTGCAAGAGGCATGAAGCGGTTTTAACGCCGGACGTTGAACGGAAGTGTCATTCGCCTGACGTAGGACTGCGTTAACGACCCGTGTCGTCTTTGACGCGTCGTATGAGGGTGACACCGCATAGACAATAATACTTATAGATTAATAGCCATCACAGATTTGATAAAAATAACACAATCCTACGCCAAGAAATTAAGACCTCGTGTGCAACGGGAATGATATGAAAAGCTCACCGTCCGTGGCGGTGACTTGCGTCATTTCGGCCGGTATGATCGTAGACATGTCCGTGAAGTCAGTCATAACTGAGATTGACTCTATCGAGACACAAGATTCATAGAAAGCATTTAATAATAATAATGATGATCATAATGATAATAATAATACAAATCACGATCATAATACGAAGAAGAAGGAAAACAAAAACAAGAAGAAAGAGAAGAATAATAACAAACCAATTATGGCCTTTAGGTGGGGGGGGGGGGGGGTTATTGAGGATACCTAGGGGGCACCTAATGTATTATGTTCACGAAATTTGAATATAAAAGGCCGCCTGTTGGCAGTGATTATTCTGAAATGCAAAAGGTGCGATTTCTCCTTGTATACAAATATATCGTCGGCCTTGTGCCAAAAGGGCCTTAACCCGATTTTGGGGTTTATTGAGTTATTAACATCACCTTGTAGATTTCAACATTCTCTTTAAAATGATGTGCTTCACTTGTTGAAATTTGATTTATTTATGAAGATAATTATGAATTTCTAAAGGGCCTTAACGCGTATCTCATCTTTTTTCTTACGCCAAAAGGGCCTTAACCTACACGGCAAATCTTTTATCAATGATAGATTATTTCGTAATTTCAATTTAATTCAATAAATATCAGTAGAAACACCATTAAAAACATGATTCGTCTACAATAGACACAATGTACTTAAAATAATCACTGAAAGTATATGTCATGAATTTAGATCATGAAATCTGAGTGAGATTTAAATTAGGTGTGGATGCATGAAATGCGACCGACTCGTTGAAATACGCAGATGCCAACGTATGGGACTGTGATGAAAATAAACAACGAAAAAGGTGTCCTAAATGTACGATCTCTAAAAAATAACTTTACCGGAAGCTGCATTATATTAATAAAAATATTCAGATATCAAAAATACTTTTTCTATTTTTTTAATTAATCAGTTTTATCAGTTTTCGTAAACCAGTAGCCGTAGGAGAGGCTTTCTGGCAAACCAAAGGTGTTGCGAAACAAGAAAATTTCTTTATGCCAGAAGGGCGCTAACTATGCGCGCGTACAATAACGGCAGGTTAAGGCCCTTTTGGCATAACGCCGCGTGGGTTACGCCCCTTTTGGCATAATGCCGAGTAGGTTACGGCCCTTCTGGCATAAATACGCTACATTCAAGCCTTATGCCAAAAAGGCCCTAACATGTTTTTTGCACATAGCATGTAAAATTCTGAATATCATGTAAAATGTCTTTAAGCGCTTTACAGATATACTATACCCCTCCACAAATTAATCAAGTAGAATTCCAATGATCTCTACTTCCCCACCCACCTGAATTCAAAGGAATTAGGCCCACTTGGAATGTTTTGCTTTCCTTATCGCTTTTTATCGCCGACAATAAACAAAATTTCAACTTGGTGATGGAAATCTTATTTGCCATTTTTGTCTCATAAACCTTTGTTTCTAATCATTAAAAAAAAGGTATTTTTATCGGAAAGGATACAGGATATAGAGCTATTTGCCTCTCTCTCTCCCCCCCCCCCTCTCTCTCTACCTACCTATGCTTTGTTTCTCCCCAGCATTTCACGCCTAAACGTACAAATTATGTATATAATATTAGACCACAACACCTCCACTGACATTTTATGAAACCTTCAACTGTGGAATTTCATATGATATGAGCCATGTTCAGACGGGGTTTTGCTAGTCGGCGTATTTCATCCCTGCAGCAGTAAATACCTCATTTTTTATTAACTTGCCAACACTAAGTTAACACGACCTTCCACCAACCAGCGTAACTTATGTGAGTGGCGGCGCCCGCACTAGTCGACCTTAACCCGCCTTCCGCATCTAAACCGTGCGAAATCTAATTTTCATTTTCAATTGCAACAAACATCCCTCGTGAAAAGACACAGATACCCGGGTGTAGGTGAGAGCATCCACACGGTAAACTTATGCTACCCTCTAGTCGTGTTAGCGAATTACTCCTGGATATATCCAGGAGTAAATAGGACGGGGGTAAAGGTAGGCGTAGCTAACACGACCTTCGTTCAGACGGTCACTACTCCGACCTTTACACCTACCTCATCATATTTATCCCGAATAGCTCTTAACACGACCTTTACCCCGGGGTAAATTGCCTCCGTCTGAATAAAACTATAGAACATTTTGATCCATGCTAATTCCATGATGTTTGAAGAAAAAAAATTTAAAAAAAAGATACACTCTCTTTGTATAGGGATTTATCAAGGGAAAGGGGGGACAAAGCGAGAAGGCGAAACAAAAATTCCCGTTCTTAAACAAAAAAAATATATTAAAAAAATAAATAATCGAAAACCAGCTAAATGCCCTCATCTTTCCTTGAGTTCACTTATGTTCTTTCTATCTGACAACAGTTTCATACGACGTATCTTCCGAATCAGGGCTCTTTCTTTTAACCTCAAGATACCTTCTTCTACTTTTTGCACATTTAAACTTTCTGAACCATATACAATCGTTACTATTAGGTCTACCGATATGATATTGCTCAAAACCCACATGACATTTAGAGAATAGAAAAGTTCACAACATATTCTAATTATGTTTTTAAAACCTTTATCAGAACTCAATTCGTTGATGTATTGTTCTTACGCTCATTGCAATGTTTCCCTTGAAAACCAGGTGAACAGTGGCATCGATAGCTTTCCATAGTCTCCTCGCACCAGCCGTTTTCACAGAGCTTCTTGTCACAATCTATTAAAGAAAAAGGAAAGAAACTTAGTTTATGTGTGTGTGAGCGTGATTATGTGTCTTTGTGCGTGCGTATATGTGTGTGTGTGTTTATGCGTATGTCTATGAGACGGGTGAGCATGTTTTGGTCTTGCTTTTTGATTGCATACTCAATCAAACTGAAAACCTATGACTTATGAACTGTACGGAAATGGAAATATGAACCTGCCAGCTTTCAACGGTATAAGTATCTTTTTATATTCTCGTTCTCATTATCATGTTATCAGTAAATGCACATGTACTTATACTTGAATAAAATCAATCTATCAATCATTCATTCATTCATTCAATTTTCACGTCCATAAGGTTCAGGCCTAGGCCTCATAGTTCATATCAGGAGACTTACCCCCTGTGCAATCATCCCTAACAGAACCCCCAACATGAGGTTTGCAAGGAAACGGGTTAATTCATTGAGAATATGAGTTTGATGGTTATGGAAAAGAAGTTACGACCACGTAAACCAGCGCTTCTCAAAGTTTTATTACACTCGAGGCCCACAATTTGCTCTGTACTAGAGAATGCTCAATTATTAAAATATCCCCTGTATGGAAAAATGTATCCGGCCATGAACAAAGAAGAAAAAAGAAGAAAAAATCTTCTGTACAGAGCATATTAGGGAGGAACTCGTTAGAGCCGTCACAGTGTTACCAATTTGTGTTTGGTTCGTCGCAACTTCGAAAATTCATAACTTTGTTATCTTTAAAGGCATCGTTTAACAATGTTAAATCTGAGATGCACGGCCCTACGTGCCATTAGTGTTTGTGATATGGTGTAATATTGAAACCCTAACAAAAATGCGCTTCAAAATGATCATGATATTCCTCAAAAAAGTAAAAAAATCTTTGAGTAACCGGTTTTACAATACTCATTTTCCCCAATAGACTGTTACAGTAGTGTTATGAAAACCGTTAGGAAAACGCAAAATTTAATTTCGATTTCCAATCATAAATATCTTGATAATCAGACAGACGATCGGCTTGTAAATGTCATGGAATTCATGTATGTTCTAAAGGTTTACAACTATGAATGCAGCATGAGCTATTTCAATTTTGTTTTAAAAGGAACTTAGACAAAGTCACCGCATCCCTTTAATCGAAATTTGCTCAAATTTTCACTGACCGGTTTCCAAATTTTCATTGAAAGTAATTTATTAAAATAATGGATATGATTTATTCCTAATAGATCTAGATAAAAGTATACATTCTCAGATTTTATTGAATAATAATTTGCCATTGTATGTTTTGCGGGACTGCTGAATCATGTGTATGCTACTATGCTTATCGACTAGGGGACCTACGCCATTAAGGCATAAATGACAGTAATGAGGATTAATGCCCCACAAAAGAGCACTCATTTTCGAAATTATGGACCTTTTGTAGAAAAAAAACCAAAGACTGGACAGCCCAAACGTTAGGGAGTTGTATACCCTATTTCATTGTTGGGATAATAAACCATCGGGAATGGAATTTGGCATTCCTATTCCGGAAATATGAACCTTCATATAATTTAACTTCGGAAAACGAGTGCCCTCATATTAACTAACGCCTACTTTTGTGTTACAAAGGGTGGGGTCTAAATGATTACCAGGAAAATCGCATGTTCTGTATCCGGGAAGGATTCCTAACTTTCCTTTCCGTCTAGGGCAACCGTTAGCCACCGTGGGAACAGGGATGAGCTTCGGAATCGTCTGTACCATACTGCCGTTGGTGTGTTGCTTCTGCAGACACTCGTTGAACATTGGTAAGGTGTAGTTGAGCCCAAACGCGTTCTTGTGGCAGGTTTGTGTCATTTCAATTGCATCTAATGGCGCGGGTAAACCTGTGTGCCAGAAAGATGATGATGATAATGATGTTGACCATGATAGTGGTATGATAATAGTGATGATGATGATGACGTTGATGGTGATGATGACTATGTTAATACGAACACCACCACCAACAATAACTTAAACCTAATATTAATAATGATGATAATGACAATTAAATAATAATAACAATAAGAAGTAGAATGATAACCAAACGATTTTTTTTTTATTTTTGCACGGGGATATTGAGGTAGGGAGGGGGGGGGGGGGGGTGGGGCACTGACATTAGAGAACTAGGGGCACCAATCGCATTATCTTCATGATATTCGAAAATACAAGGCTACCTTTTGTGGATGAAAGTGGTTATATCACCTTCTTTTTTTCATGTTCTTCCCCTCTCCCTCCCTTTTTATTTCCAGGATGCGTCACATGTGCCCCCTTGGATAGTAAAGCCACCGCATGTTACAATGCTCTTTTTCATCTAGAATCTTATTTATCTAAGCCTCCATATAAAATTTATTCTTAAATAAATATAAACAAACATCTGTATTAAAAACATAAACACCACATATATGGAAATAAGGTCTAGAGTGTATTTGAATTGATAAGTCTGAGACGAAAAAACAAAAGGCCTGAATACAAAGGAAAATAATAAATTCCGTTGAGGAATAATCATGAATTTTAAGCATATTAAAAGGTTCGGTAAAAACGTAGAAAACAGTTATTTAAGTAGGGTTGCAATAGGGTTTAATATCTTATGTTAAGGAGTAGGGTACATACCAGTAGTAAGGAAGATCACCGTGCCAAATATGCACTTCCAATGAAGCTTTAGTTTTATACTGGTCTGTAATTAGAAACAGGTTAGTATCTATGTTGTTTATCTTATCATAGATCATCTTGACTAGCATGCAGATTTAGGACGTTACGTGCCTCCCTTTCAACCCAAGTGGGATCGGCCTACCTTAATTACACAACTTTCAGAATGTGCCCAGCCCCTTTTTGTGGGGATGATACTTTTACTGTTTTTTATTTTGCTTTTGTCAGACGATATTGGACTGCTGCTCATAGAAAGGCGGTCCTTGTATACAAGCACATACTCTAATTTGCCACTTTACCACAGCCCAATAAAGCCCTGAGCAGACTTTAGTACTTAGAGTCAATGGCTGTTTCAAACAGGGAGCAGTCTATGCAAAATGCCGTCAACATAGTCTCAGAGTGCAGACACTGGTAGGCACAGTAAATGACATGACTTTGTGCCTGTAAAGTTGTAAACTACGGCGGTTCTGTGACCAGTTATATGGCTGACTATTGATATACGTGGTATTCTGCCGGAACTAATCTGAAGTTAACAAAAATATAAAAGCATTAGCTTTTCATAAATTGTACGCCTAACAATCGTGAAATCTAGACTTCAAGCTTTTTCTGCATGATGGACAGCAGCTTTTGCAATGTAACCCAATTTTGTAAAGAATGAATACTTTTAGAAACATCATTATGATTATTATTCACACGAAATAGACCATATGGTCATGTATATATACAAACATTTTCCTTTTTGGCCGTCAGTTATTACCATTTTTGTGAATCCTCAGTCATGGAGTCCTTCACGTCAGGATCATGATGCGCAATGAAACACTGTTCTACCCGAGTGTGACTATTCTCACATTTGAATTTAGTCCAGGAATCAGCTAGGTTGCGAACACAAAGCAACGTACGCATTACGTTTTGCGTCGCGTAGCAGCAGTAGGCACGGATCACGTGAACCCCTCATGATGGTCTTAATTGCATGTTCTCTCACATCTCAGAGTAAGACGATGTTTCCACTCCCCTCCCCCACCACAGTGCTTTTTTAAAGTTTAGTATTGGATTCATGGAGACGAAAGAAATATGACCCAGACTAAGCTAGACAACGTATTGCAAAGAATAAAATATCTAAGGAGGTTTAAAACGATGTCGTTTACCATCGTTTACGTAGCATAAGTACTTCAAATAAAATTTAATGATTATTGCTTCGACATTATATTATTCTTAATAAAATGTTTACAAGTCGAGGCGCCGCTCATAAAATTTCAAAATAAGGTTAAACATACATTAAATGCAAGAGTAATTCTTAAGTGCTTCAGTACCAATACTTTCATTCACCTGTTTTACGAATGAATGTGTTTTAATACTGAGAATGCGATTTGCATATATTAAGTTTTGTTAGGTAAGGTAACCCATACCTTTTCTCCCACCTAGCTACATCACCGTCTAGTATTTAGTTTATATTCTTCGATTTATCTTTCTCGCTCCCCAGAGAGCAAGATTGAAGAGTTGAAGCAGCATTACAATCTTGAACTGGGTCATTGTTAAAGGTAACACAAAGTTTTGGTATGGGGTCATGAATTTGGTTCAAATGAACATATTGGACGCATATGCGGTTCTTCAATATTCAGTGATCGTTGTCGCGGTTGAAATCGAGTCCAAAGTTATGAAATTGTAAATGATAAACTCTTTACGTTGTATAGCTCCCTCTCAAGGTCAAGATATAAATCAAAGCATACAAGAATATTCTTGACTAAAATCTACCGATTAGTTGTTCCTGTTCGGAAATTATATATCACAACTACATATTCTGAAATTTTCATGGTCGCAGCTACCATTGTACGGCCGTAAGCGCTATTTGAAATTCATCAAAATTTACCGGGAGCACCGGTAAATTCTTATATTCAATATTTCTCGAAAGCAAAAGTACTTTAGGGGCTAAATTTTCTATTGCTTAAAATACATCCACAGGGGCATCCAAATATATTAAAATTGTAAAGAATCACTATCCACCCAATTTCCAAATTTTCCCAAAACTTTGTATTACCTTTAAGTGCCTCATTTCAAAATATTTCCTTCACCTGTTTTACGAATATTTTTTTTTCTCAATATTCAGGATTCGAATTACACACATTACGTGTTGTTAGGTAAGGTAACCCATACCTTTTCTCCCACCTAGCAACATAAATGATATGATTGTTAATAATGCTCAGCAGACATCTTACTCTTTATACCTTAGGACCTTGTAAGATGAGGTGGGTTTATAATTACTGTTTCCAATGTATTATTTGAAAAGAGAAGAAATAAAAATAATTAACCGATCAAAGCATTTGCAGCATTGAAACTATACCAGTCACTGGTTTCAATTACGGTTCTGCACTTAACGGTGCCTTCTCTCCACTCCGCCGAAAATATATCAGCCAGTCACATTTTTGAAAAAATCCCAGTCAGAGCGTGCACATGATAATACAATTACATTGACTTTGGATTTCGGTTTGCGTATCCTGTTTTCTTAGCTAAGGCTGTGTGCATGAGAGTTGAGTTTCACCAGTGCAAGTTCTAAATGAGTGATTCTGATGATCAGATCAGATGGATGACGAACTGTTTTACATGATTTTACCAGTTCAAGAATAAATTATTTGTATGATCAGCTATCGCGTGACTGAATGATGTGAGAAGTGGTAGTATGATCTATTCATGTAATTGTATTATCCTTTTATTAAAAATTCTCGCTATCACTTTTTATTTCTTGCTAGCCACCCCCTTGCCATTATGACAGGAGGTACTGTAGTTACATCCTTTAGAAGCTGAATCCAGAAAACCTTAGACAATCGTCTTCAAGATTACATAAAAGAGTTAACACGTTATGAATAGCAGGAATATCTACACGGAGTGCAAGTTCTCGTGGCAGATTTGTTATAAGTCTGTTCATTGTGACAGGGGTTCCCCATCAACGAGAGAAGGTCGGCTCTGTTGATAGTTGACAAATATATAGAGATATATCGTGGTCGTGTTGATAATTCACCGAGCTATGTACTACAATGCTCGGTGTTTAAATCCATGCCACATAACACTGTTGCCATTTGGGAAGACACCAATCTTCATTTGCGTTTCTCCAACGCAGTGAAAAGTTGAATCCAGAAAACCCTAGACAATCGTCTTCAAGATTACATAAGCCACATTCAGACGGGGTTTTGCTAGTCGGCGTAAGTTAATCCCTGCAGCAGACCAAACGGCGATTCACCTCTTAGATTAGGGCTAGTCACATGTGGGGTGTGTGTCGTAGTCGAGTGGTATAAGCACTTAACTGGAGATTCAAAGGTTGTTATTTTAAGCCCTGATCCGACATCATAGTATCCTATAGTAAGGCATTAATATACTTTTGCCACTCTTTACTAGGATGTTAAATGGGTTCCGGTAGATAGGAATTCATGCAATTCTATATAAAGCATCTATAACCGGTGGTTACACTCCATCAGCCGGGTGATATTGGAGGATATGAGCGTTGTGAAAATAAAAGAATTTGGAAAAAAGTCTCCCAAACGATATATATATCAAAATAATCAGAGACAATTTTCATTCCAATGAATAGTAGAGACTATCGTCCTTTAATTGACACTAAACAATCTGATGTTTTTGCAATATACATTTTAGAGACTTTGCGAGCAGTCCACCTTTTCTGAGACTCGCTGTATATCTTAGATTCACATACCCATTCAAGCTCTCGACTTGATCCCTTTTTACATATCGCACACGCACGCACTCTCTCACACACACCCCGTATCTTGTCTTCACCTCTCTTAGATTGTCAGATCAAAAGCAAAAAGTTCTATTTGTTTAATCATTCTACTTCATTTCCAGAGTCGATCTCGCAGCCTTCTTCTTTAATAATAAGCTTTACAAGTATTTACTCTACCACTTGATCTCTCTCTCTCTCTCTCTCTCGTTCTCTGTATCTCTCTCATTCATTGATATTTTGCTACTTATTGCTTTGATTATCCAGAATCAATCCCGCAGCCTACTTCTTCAATGGTAAGCTGTACAAGTATTCCCTCTACCAGTACAACAGAAGTTTCGAGTCCTTCAAGGTTTATCTCGGTCCCCTTCATCCAAAATCACAGGAGGCTCGGCAAGGCCAACATGATCTGAGACCATTTATTTTGGTGCAATGGTAATCTTTCCCGGCTGACGTCAGAGACGTTATTGCATTTCAATTGGCCCTGCGACGTTTTTTAAAAGTTATGCCGGAGACGTTTTATCTATCTATTCATAATTCATATGTTTTCGAATAAAATAAAATAAACATTGGAGACAATAAAACGAGTCAATACTCTGAAAAGGAGGGATTAGAATCACTTGCACAACATGTCCTAGGATTGTGTACTTGTTTCTTTTGGTTTCCTTCCCATAGCCATTTCTTCTCTTGGTATTATCTGAAATACCTCAGAGTTTGTATTTAAAATTCATCTTCCCATTAACACCCAATACATTAAAAAACCTGTACACTTCTTCGAGTTGCCTTTTCATAAATTATTTAAATGAGAATGATATGATGAGAAGTACAGAAGAGTAGCAACAAAGATGAAAATATAAACGAGAGATTGTTTATATGAGATCAAAACAATTTAATATTAATAAGATGTGCTTCTTACACTATGTTATAATTATTGAACACGAATGGGGCTGCATGAAAATCGGTACTTCATAATAATCAATGATTATTATTTCATCATAAATATGTGTCTTTTTAAAAAATTGAGGACTAGTAGATTGACTGGTACTTTATATGCAAGAATGCAAGAATGTTCGTAAAATATCTATCTCCACAATTCCCTATATATAGTCTCTTCTCTTAATTACGCTTTCCACAATACACTAATGATGGTAATACTGATTCTAATAACAATATGAGCAATGATAATGTTTGTGAAACATGTCAGTTCAATATTAATATATACAAGGCGCAAAGGAAAACAACAAAATAGTTGTATTTGTCTCTTTTTCTGCCTCTTTCCTAAAAACATGAATAAAATTCACTGCATCAATCTTGCAGCCTACTTCTTCAATGCTAAACTGTACAGGTAGTCCCTCTACCAGTAGAAGAGAGATTTCGAGAACTTCACGTTTTATCACGGTACCCGTCATCCAGAATCATATAGTCTCTTCTCTAAATTATCCTTTCTACAATATAATGATGGTAATTATAATACTAATAACAATGTGAGCAATGATGAAGTTTGTGAAACACGTCAGTTCAATATTAATAATACATGTTTGTACAAGGTGCAAAAACACAGTAGTGGTAGTTTTCTCTTTTTCTGCTCCTTTCCTAAATAATAATACTAACAATGAACATTTATAATGCACCATGTCTGTCAAAATTGTCACTCCTGGCGCAGTTGTGTGAAAAATTATATAATTGTGGGCATCCGACCATCAAGTAAAATACACTGACATAAGTTAAAGTTTAACATACTTCAGGAAACATAATTCACTGCATCCTTTTTGTTAAAATTCTTGGAGAAAATAATTAAATCATGCAATAATCTAATTGAGGTTTCCTTCTTTCAAACAGCCGTAAGAAACATTACAGTGCTTTTTCCCTGAATTACCCTCGAAAATGTAGGATTATATATCTACCCAATAAACAAAACACTAAAAAGTAACCTCTTTTGGGAGTGTATTTTAAGTGATTTTGAAGTATGGTGCCTTTTGAACTAGAATTAAACGTTATCGACACGTGCCTTCATTAAAACAAAAAAGGTACTCCTGTTCACGTTTTCATCTAACCTAAAAACCACCAATTTATCACGCGACTGGAGTAACGTGATTCCACTTACCTCTGTAAATCAAGTCTTTATGACCAAATAACCACTTGACCAAGCAACGAGTTTTTGTCCGTTAACCGATGGTGGTGATAAATAAGTAATTATTTGGTCTTGTAAGCACATTTATCGATGGGTTTCACAGGTTATCCAAGGTTGATGGTCATAATCACGTTACTTACACTGGCTAATCGTCTTATTGTTCTGTCCGTAAATCTCTGGTTATATTTAATAAGTAATTCTGAGGTGTCTTACACACCTCTTTAAATGGTAGTCAAAGTTGCCATAACTTTCTTGGTTATGATCACGTGGCTCAAACTGATTACTAATCTAAGCTGTGAATCCGTGATATTTAGGTGTGAAAAATTAGTAATTATTAGGTGTCTTAAAACACCTTTTTAAATGGTTTCAAAGTTACCAAAGTTAGCCAAAACTGATCACTAATCTAAGCTGTGAATCCGTGATATTTAGGTGTGAAAAATGAGTAATTATTAGGTGTGTTAAAAAACCTATTTAAATGGTAGTCAAAGTTGCCAGCAGTTCCGCGGTGATGATCTCGTGACTCAAACGGATTTGCTGGGCATACGTGACTTTTAGGTGTGAAAAATTAGTTATTAGGTGTCTAAAAACACCTTTCTAAATGGTTTCGAAGTTACCATAACTTTCTTGGTGATAATCACGTGGCTAAAACTGATTACTAATCTAAGATGTGAATCCGTGATTTTTTAGGTGTGAAAAACTAGTCATTATTAGGTGTCTTAAAACACCTATTTAAATGGGTGTCAAAGTTGTCAGCAGTTCCGCGGTGATGATCTCGTGACTCAATCGGATTATTAATATAATCTGGGTATTCCGTGATTTCCAGGTGTGAAAAATGAGTTATTCTTGGGTGTCTTGAGGGTTTCACAGTTACCATTTAAGTTCCGTGTTGATAATCCCGTGACTGTTGGCATCTTTTCATTGCACCAGTTGATAACTGGTCTGTGTGCATATTTTCAGTTGCACCAGTTGATGACTGACTGTTGGCATATTTCCAGTTGAACCAGCCGACACCAATTAATTTGCATATTTGTTTGTTTGTTTGTTTGATTGATTTTATTTCTGCGTTCAAAAATATACAAATTCATATTCAAAGTACAAAATTTCGAACAATAACAAATACAATGAATACAATGTTTACAAAAGTAATTAAATGAAAAATCATGTTCAATTATATCATTCGATAAACATGTACGAAGCATACAATAACATAAGAAATATGAAATATTTTCAATAAATTAGAGAGGTAATTTGGAACGCAGGAGACCGCCATCGTGAGCGGTTAGGCTGGAGATGGATGGCGGCCTCGTAAAAAGAATTGGCGACATAACTCTCTTCGAAAAACTGAGTGACCAAGAGGGTGCGGTGCAAGTGCAGGTGCAGTGAGCAGTTGCATGATAAAGAATAAATAAGTCACGGTTTTGTTATACTAATTTAGAGAGGGGGAGCGTATGATTGTATTATTTGTCGTTTAAGTGTAGCTTTTAAGGAGTAGATGGTTGAACAAGACTTTATGTTGTCGGGTAAATCATTCCAAATGTCCGGGCCAGAATGTCTAACAGATTTGTGTGTTATTGATAATTTGGGGTTTGTAAGATGGAAGTTTCCAGATATGCGAGTAGAGTATGAATGAACGGAATTATTAAACCTAAACATGTTATCAAAGGATGGTGGAAGCAGATTATTAATGTACTTAAACATAATAACTGCTACTTGAGTAGTGTTCAGATCGAAAATTTTTAGTGTTTTAAGTTTATAGAATAAAGGATCAGTGTGAGCTAAGAAATGCGAACCTGTACAAATACGTATGGCTTTCTTTTGCAGTTTGAAAATAGAATTGATTTTTGTCGAACCACAATTTGCCCATACACTATTACAATATGTTATATACGGGAGAACTAGCGAATTATATAGTAGGAATAAGGTTGCATGGGGTAGAAGAAACTTTAACTTGGAGATTATTCCAATACTTTTGGAAATGCACATTGTAACTTGGTGTAAATGATCATTCCAAGTCAAGGTTTCATCTATAAGAACACCCAAAAACTTGGAATTAGTTTTCTTCTCTAGTAGCATACCATCGATTTTAATATATATAGGTGTTTCTGTATTATGAGAATGATGTTTAAAATACATGAAATGAGTCTTTTTTGTATTAAGTGAAAGTTTATTGGATTTAAACCAATCTGATACTTTGTTAATTTCATAATTCAAAGTATTGTTTAACGAATTAAGGTCTTTATGGGAATAAAAGATATTTGTATCATCGGCAAATAAGATAAAAGAAAGAAGGGGGGATGTATTGATAATATCATTTACATAAAGAAGAAATAACAGTGGACCTAAGATGGAGCCTTGAGGAACACCGCATTGAATTAAAAGAGGATCAGAATCATAACTATTAAATGTAACATATTGTCTTCTGTTTGTTAAATAATCTTTAAACCATAAGAGTGGCTGACCCCGAATTCCGTAATGACTGAGTTTGGAGAGTAGAATAGCGTGATTGAGCGTATCAAATGCTTTACTCAAGTCACAGAATATACCTATAACATGCTCTTTGTTAGCTATGGCACTTGTAATTTTGTCATAAATTTGAATTAATGCTAAGTCAGTTGAGTAATTTTTTCTGAAGCCATATTGATTTGAATTGAGTATTTTGTGTTTAGTGATAAATTTGTGTAGCCTATTATGAACGATCTTTTCTAAGACTTTAGATATACTTGGGAGTAGGGAAATTGGACGATAGTTACTAATTTCGTGAGGATCATCTTTTTTGAGAATGGGGTTGACTTTAGCTAGTTTTAATAAATCAGGGAAAACACCTTGCGATAACGAGTGATTAAATATGTGAGTTAAAGGCTTTGCAAGTGGATACATTATTTCTTTTAGGAGAGACATACTTATTTTATCAAAACCGTGCGATTTTGAGTTGTTAAGAGATTGGGTAATGTTAATAATTTCGCTAGGATTTGTCGGATTTAAAAAGAGGGACTCTTGGTTTTGATTGGAAAGATAGTCTTTAAAGTGTGCGTGAGTTCTATTAATTTTGCTGGCGAGTTCTGGGCCGATATTCGTAAAAAATGAATTAAATGAATTTGCATGAAGACTAGGATCATGTATTTTAGTGCCATTTAATGTGATATTATCCGTGGGTGGGGGATTCGTTTTTTTTCCCATTACCTCTTTGATAATTTTCCAAGTTGCAGTTGTGTTTGAACTGGCCTTTTTTATTTTATTAGAAAAATGCAATCTACGGGATGTACGGATAAGTTTTGTTAATTTGTTTCGATAAATTTTATATGTGTTTAGGTTAGTGTCAGTTGGATTGTGTAAATGTAATTTGTAGAGGCGATTGCGTGTTTGTATTGATTTCAATAAACCTTTAGTTATCCAAGGATTCCTGGGTTTATTTCGCTTATTACTCATTTTGCCTAAAGGAATATTCTTTTCATAATAATATTGCAATTTGTTACTAAAATGTTTATATGCAGTATTGACATCATTTACACTATATACCTCAGCCCATCCCTCGAAAAATAAATCCTGTTTCAGCAATTCTATATTACGTTTGGATTCTTTGCGATATATAAGCTCATCAAATGATTTACGGCCAGATAGTTTGCATTCACAAGTTAAAAATATGGGTAGGTGATCCGACACTTCAGAACACAATATTCCACCGATGGTTTTGTTGTTATGTACGTTTGAAAAAATATTGTCAATCTGAGTTGATGAATGTGGATTTATTCTGGTGGGTTTATTAATAATCGAAAAAAAGCCGTATGAATGCATCAACTGCATACAATTGGTTGAGTTACTGTTATCAGATGAGGGTGAGAAGTTGATATTAAAGTCACCAAGGATAAAATTGTGTTTATTTTCATCCCCTATTTTATGAAGATAAAAATCCAGTTCGTCACAGAATAAATCACAATTAGAATCAGGGGGTCTATAAATCAAACCTATGATGACGTTTTTGGCATTTGAGTTATTAATTTCGATAAATAAAGATTCAGCTTGTGTTAGTTTAATATCTGAACGGATTTTGAAGTTTATGTTTTGTGTAATATAAAACGCAACACCGCCACCTCTTCTTCCTTTGCGGTCCGCCCTAATCAACTTATAATTAGGCAAATTGAACATATCTGGAGAATTCTGATGTAACCAAGTCTCACTTATTCCAATGACGGAAAATGCAAAATTATTTAAAGAGTGTAAAAGGTTTTCAACGTATTCGAAATTTTTGTTCAGACTTCTGGAGTTTATATGTAAAAGTGAAATATTGTCTGGTTTGTAAGAAAATGAATTTTTGAATTCTTGGGGTGTGTAGTATTTGCTCTCGTTTATATCGTCGACAAGAATATCGGGAGTGTGCGCGTGCGAATTCATTTAACGATACGTATTATGTAAAGTACCGAAAATTTGGAGGATGAACAACTGCATGTGTGATGCTGGTGCGTTTGTGTGTGTACGAAGTGCAAGTGTGCGGGTAACTTCAAAATATAACACAAATAAAAATACAATAAGACCCATCTTGGTCACAGTTACAATAATTGCTTAGGAGCAACAGAGCGGAGCCCGACCGCCCGAGTAAAGGGTGTATTTTTGACACGCAAAATAGAGGGGCTGGGAAGAAACAAAATGCTTGATAACAATAATGACAAATCGGAGTACGATTATTAAATGGCAAAGAGGGATTTGACATTCCCGCTCATCAAAACTAGTTCAGTCTATAACAATGGATTTTGTGATTGACACAGGAGTTTTGCAAAACAAAGAGATTTGTTGTGCGGAGGAGAAAAATGTATGCATGTTAAAGCAGACTCTGAGATGATGCTTAATAGCAATAACGTCATTTCGGAGTACAATAATATTAAATGGCAAAGAGGGTTTTGACATTCCCGCTCAAAAAACAAAAAAAAGTTCAGTCAATTACAATATAACAGATAGACTCAAATTTTTGGAATGCTATACAGATAATAATTATTGATAAAGAGTGAGGACTTCGGTCTTGATAATACCAGTCGTCAAGATCAAAGGATAACGAATACTTGTCTCAAGCCCATTTGAGGGTAAAGAATACATTCCTGCATGATACAAAGTTCTACTGCATGTCCCCTGGAAGGAATACAATCATGACAATTTAGGATTAGTGACAACCGTACAATTCTTTCAAGATTCAAATGCTTTACCCATTTGGACAATCGAATTTTCCATCATGATAATTGTCACATAAAAAAACCAAAAAAACAAAAATAAACAAATAAATTGAGTTTTGAGAAGAAAGTTAGGCTTGTCAAACAATGGACCCATCGCACCCATGCGTCGAGTATTTCTGAGATAGAGCACCACTGCGGACCAACATGAAGATTGGTCAGCCGTGGCGCGGAGAAGCCACGCCCAAACGTTAGACACATGTGAACGATAAGTCCATGTATTTGTTACATTTTAATAAGCCCATCATATACGAATCGCGTGACTGACACGGGTGTTTTGCAAATCAAAGAGATTCGTTGTGCAGATGAGAAATATTCATGCATGCTAAAGCAGACCATGACATAATGTTTGATAGCATGACAATTCGGAGTACAATTATTAAGTGGCAAAGAGGGTTTTGACATGAATTCCCGGTCATCAAAACAATTTCAGTCAACCACAATAAAACAGATGGATCCAAAACAGTTGAACGCTATACAAATAATTATTGATAAAGGGTGAGGAATTCGTTCTTGACAATCCCAGTGATCAAGATCAAAGGTTAATACAAATTTGTCTACGACCCTGAGGCCAGTGAAGGGTAAGCTATACATTCCTGCATGATACAAAATGGAGCTGCATGACCCCCGAAAGGTCATGACAATTTGAGATTAGTGACAACAATACAATTCTCTCAAGATTCAAAAGCTTTACACATTTAATGTGGTTTTGAAAAGAAAGTTAGGCTGGTCAAACAATGGACCCATCGCACCCATGCGTCGAGTATTTCTGAGATAGAGCACCACTGCGGACCAACATGAAGATTGGTCAGCCGTGGCGCGGAGAAGCCACGCCCAAACGTTAGACACATGCGAACGATAAGTCCATGTATTTGTTACATTTTAATAAGCCAATCATATACGAATCGCGTGACTGACACGGGTGTTTTGCAAATCAAAGAGATTCGTTGTGGTTTTGAAAAGAAAGTTAGGCTGGTCAAACAATGGACCCATCGCACCCATGCGTCGAGTATTTCTGAGATCTAGAGCACCACTGCTCTAGATGGGGTGCGTGCAGATCTATGTTTTTTAAACAATTTATCTGAATTTACAGCATATTTCTTAATTACTGATGATTTAGTTACATGCAATTCATTTAAAAAATACTACAAATTTTTTTATTACCAGTTATTAGGACATTTTGCTACTTCGTATAAATTACATTTAATTAAACATGAATAAGGGAAACATTAACTATGAACTTAAATAATTTCAATAAAATACAAGTATATGAAAAAAATTCGATTAATTAAATTATGAAAGTCTACTTATTACCAATGCCTTTACATTGGAAATACAGACGTACCAGTATTGAAGTGTTGTTGCCGTTCAACTGGTAGGAAGTTTTACCAAATGGTTCTAATGGCTCAGCTAGACCAGTTGAATTCTAACAGGCCTGGATCAACTGGATCATTTAGCCCATTTCAATTTCCAGGGTTACCAGGTGGTATTAACTGGTTCATCAACTGGACCAGTTGCAACTAGCTTTCTATTCTGGGATGTTTGCACCCACCCCCCCCCCCCCCCCACCCCCTCTTATCCCAAACTGCTTCCGGTGCGCCTGGACGTAATTATGGAAGATCCAAAACACGATGTTCAGAAACAGGTTGAGAACGTCATTATTTTGGTTCATTTATTGTGTAACATTTGCGTAATTATTGGGTTGAACGCGGGTTACAGTAACATATTTCCTCTTCGACGTAAATTTCACGTAAATGAAGAACATGATTCATCTCAAGTCAGCCTCGTAATATTCACGTGAATTTCACGCAGATATTTTGACTAAAACTTTCACTAACGCTTCACGTGTTTCTGTGACGCGATAATTTCGTTTATGAAGATGTAATTTCATAACCAAACAAACACGGGAGTATTAGGTTTACAAACCATGGTCTCCAAGGTAGGGATAATCACGTTATCATAATGGTGATATTGCAGAGATAATTGCGTGATTTAGTGTACGTGTGTTTTAAGTGACCTAGTGCAATAAACGTATTAACACATTTACGTAAATGTCAGGTGTTTGAAGAACGTAACTCTCCTCAAGTCGATACCTTGATATTGACGTGATTTTCGCGTGATTTTGTTTATTGGGTATTTAAGTGATTATTTTTGAACACTTGTTACAGCAACGCGGCATAACTCCCTTCACGTTAAACCGATAGTAAAATGAGTAACACTGTTTTGAGGGTGTTGTAATTGGTGTCTTTATCAAAGGAAAAATGCCTGAGAAGCTATGTGTGATAAGATACAGAACATTAAGTGTGGTGCTCTAAGGTGTGTTCTACGAAACTCGCGGCAAACCGGCACCTTCTTATGACAGGCGTTTGTTATTTACGTCGGGCGAAGCTTCATCTCCGTCTTCTTGAGGGAGTATTTAGAACCGCGCCATTCAACCCAGAACACACCCGTCCCTGTTAGAACATTCAGGTATTGGCCGTTGAGGTTAGCACGAAGGTACTTATTGTACCACCAGCCTCCTTTGTAAGATCTGACGCAGTATCCCCCTGCACCATCATTATTGCGGTCCAGTGTACTGAACGGGTAACCTGCATGAAACGACATACTGTCACCTGCATAGAAATGAGAAATTGGTTAATGGTATACATGATAAAAATCAGTTCAATATAGATACGATCTCTCCGTACTCGACTTCAGGCTGCGTATATGTATTTTACGAAGCCAGTATTACCCCAATGACACTATTAATGTAAAAGCGTTTTTTCGTTTTACCGTATAAATGTATGATTGTATTACCATAGGGCCTTTAACTGTATTACAATGAACTATATTAAGAAATTACAGTATACAGAATTGCTTTTTTTAAATTTTGTTTTACTGTATTACCGTATTAGCCTACCGTATTTACAAATTACCGTATAGCATATCATGTAGTACCATATCATATTGAGGAGACGCGATAGCTAGTCGGTAGAGCAGTGGTCTAGTAATCCGGCGACTCGTACCTTCGGACGATTCCGGGATTCTGCATTGGTCCAATACGACATACCCCCATTTATTCCATATATAAGACAGAAAAACAGACTCCTTAATTGATTTGGCCATTTAATAATATTAGTGATACCACGAGGAACCATATTTTTGATGAATTAAAATGAATAATATTATGTACAGGCCACATTGCAGGGGATCGCCCTATTACATACCTGCGTCTCCGGAGTAGCTGCCAAGGGCCAGGATGTACTTTGCGACCTCGTCTGCAATACTGAAATTGCTGTAGGTGGCATAGCGCGTTTTTCCACCGAAGTCTTCGAGGTCGATCCGTAGCTCGTAGGTTTTCTGACGGGAAAGACGGTGGATGTTGTCGTTACCGAGCCAGTGCTCAGAGGAAACGTTTCCAAAACCGTCTTTGTACTCGGACCAGTAAAGAGAGAAGTCAACAGATCCATCTTGTCTACGCTGGAATACCTACAGAGACAGTGGGTGAGAGGGAAAGGGGGAGAAGGAAAGAAAGATAGAGAGAGAGAGAGAGGGAGAGACAAAGAGAAAGGGGAGACAAAGAGAGAGAGAGAGAGAGAGAGAGTGTGTGTTTGTGTATTAGTTATTAATTCAGAACATTAATAACACTTGCGATGGTTGAAGATGCGATGTGTGTCAAAGATTATGTAATTACTTTTGAACAGTGTAGCAACACGAAGAATGCGATGGCAAAGACTTTTAAAAGATTAACCAAATCAATATCAATATTACCAATATCGATTCTGTTTATCATGAGGGCCCAGCAATTATCAGGTACCTGTTGACACCAGGGCGGAGAGTGGAAAAATGTTGATGAATGAAATAGGATATAGGGTAGATATTGCCCTTAAGTTGATTTTTAACACGATCCATTTTCGAAAAATCATCTAAAAGGAAATTAATACCGTATTGTATGTCCTAATTTTTTTCGGATTGTAATTTTTTCAAATTTAAACATATTTCAATGGATGACGCACAAGGCAAGGTTAATTTTTCGAAGATACTTGATATCGTGTTTATTGAAAATCTTTGCGATCATTTTTAAAGTGGACGGGGTTGATAAAGTGAATTATTCGAGCTATCATCATTTCTCACCGTCCAGCGCCCACCGTCCGTTTCCATATCACAGTAAACGAAGATAGAATCACCACCCTCTCTATCGGGATAGATGGGATACACTCCACTGAGATGGGATAGGCCACCAGTCTGAATCTCAGCGCAGTCACGTGGGAGTCTAGGAACTGATAAAAAATACAAAGGTGTCGTAGTTGAGAGAATTGAATTTCAGAGGACCGACCTCTCATAGAAAAAGATCCCGGTTCCGTCCTTGGTTGGTACTTACATCCTTGGACAAGGTTTATTTCCGACCCAGGGAGATATATATACATGTCTTATATGTTAAATTGGCCATGTATTCTACAAGGTGTAATATATGAGCACCTGACTGGTTGTAAGAAGAAACCTTCTGCAATGTCGTGAGCTCCGGAATCGATAGCTTAGCAAATAGAGATAATAAGGTAATATCGGAGTTTTTTGAGCACCTTACGTGTTGGATGAGAGCCCAGGACAGGAATCCAATATCAGCGACGTAGTATAAGGATGGGGTTATAATAAAAAATATAGTGTAAAGAAAACTTAATAAAGAAAATGTCAAGTTGACAAGTAACAGGAGAGGTGATCATACCACAATGCGGACTTGGAGGGTATTGAATAAAACATCTCATTGTGAGAAAAAACACGTTTAGACTAAAATTTCCTTATAATCTACATTTAATCATGATCAACAAATGCTGCTATTTAGTGCCACAAAAGTTAAAGGTAATACAAAGTTTTGGGAATTTTTGAAAGTTGGGTAGATAGTGATTCTTTACAATTTTGATATATTTGGATGCCCATGTAGATGTATTATAAGTACTAGAAAATTTAACCCCTGAAACACTTCTGCTTTCGAGAAAAATTGAATATAAAAATTTACCGGTGCTCCCGGTAAATTTTGATGAATTTCAAATAGCGCCTACGGCCGTACAATAGTAGCTGCGGCCATGGAAACTCAGAATATGTAGTTGTGATACATAATTTCCAGACGGGAACAACTAATCGTTCGATTTTAGTCAAGAAACATCGTTTTATAGCTTAATTAATATGTTGACCTTGAGAGGGAGCTATACAACATAAAGAGCTTATTATTTACAATTTCATAACTTTAGAACCGATTTCAACCGCGACAACGATCACTGAATATTGTAGGATCGCATATGCTTACAATATGTTCATTTGAACCAAATTCATGACCCCATACCAAAACTTTGTATTACATTTAAGGACTAAAGAGTGTGAGTCAGTAATTCCAAAGGATTCTTGTATTGTTCATATTTTATTAATTTTGTCGACAATTCCTGAATGTCAATCTCCCATGGTGCGTCAAACACCGCACAAATCACTAACTCAGCCATGCGTCACAAGAATGACGCTTCGTGTACAAGAGGCATGTAGCGGTTATAACGCCGGACGTTGAGCGAGAGGTGTCATTGGCCTGACGTAGGACTGCGTTAGCGACCTTTGTCGTCTTCGACGCGTAGTATGAGGGAGACACCGTATAGACAATAATACTTATAGATTAATAGCCATCATAGATTTGATAAAAATAACACAACCCTACGCCAGGGAATTGAAACCCCGTGTACACCGGGAATGCTATGAAATGCTCACCGTCCGTGGCGGTGACTTGCGTCATTTCGGCCGGTATGATCGTAGACATTTCCGTGAAGTCAGCCATAACTGAGGGTGCTTCTGCCGTGACACAAGATTCATAGAAAGCATTTAATAATAACAATTATGATGATGATAATGATGATGATCATAATGATAATAATAATATAAATCACGATCATAATAAGAAGAAGGAAAACAAGAGCAAAAAC
Source organism: Strongylocentrotus purpuratus (assembly GCF_000002235.5). Taxonomy (NCBI): domain Eukaryota; kingdom Metazoa; phylum Echinodermata; class Echinoidea; order Camarodonta; family Strongylocentrotidae; genus Strongylocentrotus; species Strongylocentrotus purpuratus. The sequence goes on from NW_022145594.1 coordinate 32,722,546, forward strand.
AAGAAGAAAGTACGAATGATAAGAAACCAATTATGGCCTTTAGGTGTGGGGGTATTGAGGGTACCCAGGGGGGGGGGGCACCTAACGTATTAGGTTCAACAAATGTAAATAAAAAAGGCCGCCTGTTGGCAGTGATTTTCTGAAATGAAAAACGTGCGATTTCTCCATGTATAAAAATATATGTGGATAATCACGTTCATTTGAAAATCATATTTTGATTCCGAAATGGTCTACAGGGCTAACAAATACCCCCACTAGGGGTAACATGAGATTCACAGTGTTAACATTTCAGCTTTCAGAATTCTGGAAAGATGTATCAAACAAACAACTTTAACAAAGCAAATATCGAAATTTGTCTAATGCTGGTACATTTTAGGGGCTGTATTCTAATAATATATAATAATCTGCTTTTATATAGCGCTAAATAGAAATGTCTCTAAGCGCTTTACATATATACTATACCCCTTCCAAAAATTACTCAAGATGAGATAATTTCAATAGAAGTCCGCATTTTAAATGAAATGAATGAGGTTTTGAATTAAAAAGATCTCTTCACTACTAACCCATGCTTTATTTCTCCACAGCATTTCACATCTAGACGTATAAAGTATGTATGTAATAAAACCACAACACCTCTACTGACATTCTGTGGGATTTTATATGATATTAGCCATGTTCAGACGCGGTTTTGCGAGTCGGTGTAAGTTAATCCCTACAGCAGTAAATACCTCATTTAATTTAACTTGCCATAATTAAGTTAACACGACCTTCATCAACTTGTGTAATGTCGCCTTCCGCATAAACCGTGCGAAATCTAATTTTTTATTTTCGATTCTACTGAAAGGTCACAGATACCCCCCGAGTGTAAGTGAGAGCATCCACACGTTCAACTTACGCTACCCTCTAGTGGTATTAGCGAGTTACTCCTGGATAGAGCATCCATGGATGAGCATCCAGGTGCCTGACTTTGGGCCCTAGGTGAAATCCAGGGGGCAAAGCCACCGGAAGCTCAGGGATTTTAAGGCATTTAATCACGGTCAGATGAGCAATTAAAAAAAAAAAATTGGCGCCGGAAATTAGAAAAATACGTCGTCAGATATTTCGTTTAGTGGCTTAGGAGGGGGGAAGGAATACTTTTTTTGTTGTTTCTTTCTTAACACAAAAAAAAAAAAAAAAAAAATCCCCTTCCCCTTTTTTTCCTTCTTTTTTTGGCCAGGGGGGGGGGGGCCTTGGCCCCCGGGCCCCTCTGGATCCGCCACTGGGTGAGAGCATCCACACAGTCAACTTAAGCTACTCTCTAGTCGTGTTAGCAAGTTACTCCTGAATAAATCCAGGAGTAAATAGGTCGGGGTAAAGGTATGCGTAGCTAACACGACCATCGTTTAGACGGTGCTACTCCGACCTTTACACCTACCTTACCATATTTACCCGAATAGCTTTCAACACGACCTTTACCCCGAGGTAAATTGCCTCCGCCTGAACAAGACTTTAAAAAACGTTGATCCGCGTCAATTTTATGATGTTTGGAGAAAAATAATTAAAAAAGATACACTCTCTTTATGTAAGGGATTTATTAAGGGAAAAGGGGGATAAAGCGGGAAGGCGGGGGAAAAAAAAATCGAAAACCAGGGAAATGCCCTAATCTTTACTTGAGTTCACGTATGTTTTTTCTATATGAAAACAGTTTCATACCACGCATCTTCCTAATCAGGGCTCTTTCTTTTCTCCTCAAGATACCCTCTTCTACTTTCTGCACATTCAAACTTTCTGAACCATATACCATCGCTACTATTAGGTCTACTGCTATGATATTCCTCAAAACCCACAAAATAGGAAAGTTACAAAATATTTTTAATATGTTTTTAAAACCTTTATCAGAACTCAAATGCTTTGGTTTATTGTTCTTACGCTCATTGCAATGTTTCCCTTGAAAACCAGGTGAACAGTGGCATAGATAGCTTTCCATAGTCTCCTCGCACCAGCCGTTTTCACAGAGCTTCTTGTCACAATCTATAAAAGATAAAGGAAAGAACTTAGTTTGTGTGTGTGTGTATGCGTGTGTGTGCGTGTGTGTGTGTGTGTTCATGCGTTTGTCTATGAGACGGGTGAGCATGTCTTGGTTTTTTGATTGCATACTCAATAAAACGGAAAACATATGACTTCATATGAACTATACAGAAATGGAAAAAAGAAACTGTAAACTTTCAACGGTATAAGCATCTTTTTATTTTCTCTTTCTCATTATAATTCCATCAGTAAATGCACATGACTAATACTTATTAAATCAATGTATTAAATCAATGTATCATTCATTCATTTAATTTTCGTGTCCATGAGGTTCAGGCCTAGGCCTTATAGTTCATATCAGGACACTTACCCCCTGTGCAATCACCCCCCGGAAAATTACCCACCGGAAAAGTACCCAAAAAGGAAAACCACCCCTCCAAGGACAATTTCCCAGGGGGGGGGGGGGGGTATTGTTCTCGGGGTGGTTGTCCTAGGGGTTAGTTTTCCCGGAACCCATATAGTTCACTATTTGCATGACTATTTATTGTGGATATGAAATTCTAAAATAAGTTAAATTACTGGTGAACACCGTAATGGTGATACACCTAGATCGTTTTCCGAGCGAAATTGGAGGGAACATTTATTGTTTTTGCAGAGGTATTATGCCAACCCCTTCCTGACAAAAAGTTGTATCAGTTTTATATTCATTTTAATATAGGGCCACAGACATTAGTTATTTAAAAGTTCGTTCCATCGGCTTAAAGGGAAATTGATTAGACGTCTATGAACGACTGACGGAGAGAAGCTTTTTTTTTTTTTTTTTTACAGTTTTGTATTTAAATGTTCTGACATGCTACCAGTGGCGTATCAAGGCCTTTGCAGCAAAAGGGGCATTATATCTGTTTTTACCGTGATCCAGTATGTTTCCGTTAGGAACCCACGCTCTGAGGGTCATGCATGGTTATGGAAGGGTGGCTGACTATTTTCAAAAGTAAGGGTCTTTTCAGACCTTTCACAAAGACTGAGGTCGACTTAGGTTGGATTTGGACTGTGGCAGGCTGTTAGTGCCACTGTGTGCTCTCATCATTCCCGTAGTTGGTCTTTCAAAGGACGTTGAAATTGTGGTCATAAATCTACAAAATTGACACTTTTGTATTTTTCATTGTTGAAGAAGAAAAAGTTTATCTAAAAAACATATTTATTTATATCCTTTTTTTTGGGGGGGGGGGGATTTTCCTCTAATTTCATATCTGGTTCATTAACTTTTATGCGCATAAACTGCCCATTATAGCATAAGTCCAAATCTTAAGTAGAACTGAAATTTAAGTAATTTTTGGTTCTACCATGAATCATCAAAAATATCAATTATGTAGATTTGTGACCAAGATATGCACATCGCTTTAGAGACAAATGGTGAGATCAACCAGTGGTATGAACGGCCTGTCATAATTCAAGTCCAACTTTAGTTGATATTTGGCTCCGTTAAACATCCCCCTTGCTCCTCCTACAAAACGCCGCTACATAACATAGCACAACGACAACGTGGATTGCTAAGATCGACGTCCTTGAATGGACGTCACACGTATCAGTCCACGCAAATCTAAAAGTCCCTTTTTGTCTTCGTGAAACACCCCCTTTCTCCTCCTACAAAAACGCCGGTACTTAACACTTTGTATTGGCAAGAGGTTCAACAAAGAAAAAGGTCAATTACCGGTTTGTTCTAATAAAAAGGCCATCCATTCTCTTTTGAGTAGGTACTTTGTATTTTAAATGCACTTTGGCCCCGTAGTGAGAGGCAAACAAAAATCTTCCAGAACCCTATACGTGAGGTTTGCAAGGTAACGGGGTATCTTATTGAGAATATGGCGTTTGATCGATATGCAAATGGAGTTATGACCACGTAAGTCTAGTTTGCAGGCACAAACCCTGGCTAGTCGTAAAAGAGAGTCTGCACTATAAGACTACCATATGCCATGTACTATAGCTGCTCCTTACACACTGGGCTAGGCTTCTTTTAAGGCACAATGATTTTTTGATAAAGTGTCAAATTAGGGTCTGTGCTTGCAGACTAACGTAAGCCGGCGCTTCTCAAACTTTTATGAAAGTCGAGGCCCACCATTTGCTCTGTACTAGAAATTCTCAATGATAAAAGCACCCTAAATATAAAGATTTGCAATATTTTCCTTTTCTACCTCTGTATGGAAAAGTTTATCCCGCTATCAGCAAAGAAGAAAATGAATGGAAAAGTTTATCCCGCTATCAACAAAGAAGAAAATGACAGTTTGACAATGCATGTTTGATTTCTATGTGAGGTTTACTTATGTGAGCGCGGGGGGGGGGGGGGGGGGGGCTAAGAGAAGGACCCCCCCCCCCCCCCATCGTACATGCCGTTTTCCCCAAGCTTCGTTAACAAGAATGTTCGTAATTTTGAAAATGCATGAGTTTGTAGTATCAAATGTTCGTCAATCCGAAAATTCAATAGAACGCCTTTGAAAGCTATATTATTTTTGGATTTAAGAAAGTTTAGAATAATTATTATGAGCCCTATTCCATTTAAGGAATTATGAAACCTTACATAATTTTCGAAATTATGGGACTTTGGTAGAAAGAACCATAGGCCTGGACAGCCCAAACTTTTGGGAGTTGTATACCCTATTTCATTGTTGGGATAATAAACCACCGGGAATGGAATTTGACATTCCTATTCCAGAATTATGAACCTTCGTAGAATTTAACTTCGGAAAACGAGTGCCCTCATAACTAACGCCTACATTTGTGTTATGAAAAAGGGTTGGGTCTAAATGATTACCAGGAAAATTGCATGCTCTGTATCCCGGAGGAATTCCTAACTTTCCATTCCGTCTAGGGCAACCGTTAGCCACCGTCGGAACAGGGATAAGCTTCGGAATCGTCTGTACCATACTGCCGTTGGTGTGTTGCTTCTGCAGACACTCGTTGAACATTGGTAAGGTGTAGTTGAGCCCAAACGCGTTTTTGTGGCAGGTTTGTGTCCATTCAGTTGCATCTAATGGCGTGGGTAAACCTGTGTGCCAGAAAGATGATGATGATAATGATGTTGACCATGATAGTGGTATGATGATAGTGATGATGATGATGGCGTTAAGGGTGGTGATGATTATGACAATACGAACAGCACCACCAACAATATCATAAACCTAATATTAATAATGATGATAATTATGATAATAATAATGAAATTATCATAATAACAATAAGAAAACAAAGAATGACTATTAACAACAATTGTGGATTTTTGCACATGGGTATTTAGGAGGGGCACTGACATTAGGAAACTAGGGGCACCAATCGTATTATGTTTATGAAGTGTAAATAAACAAGGCCACCTTTTTTTTATGAAAGTGGTTATATAACCTTTTTTACATTCTTCCCCTCTCCCTCCCTTTTTATTTCCCGGATGCGGCACATGTGCCCCTTGGATAATTAAAAAAAAACTGCATGCTACAATGCTTTTTTTAATCTAGGATCTTATTTATCTACTCCGCCAGATAACGTTTATGCTTAAGTAAATAAAAACAATCATCTGTAATTTATTTTTAAATCATACACACCAGACATATAGAAATAAGATTTGAGGTGATAAGTCTGAGATGAATAGACAATAAAATGTGGCACAAAGATTTCTGAATACAAAGGACAATAATGACCACCGTTTAAGAATAATAATGACGAATATTAAGCATGAGCATATGGATTAATTTGGGAAAACATAGATAACAATCATTCAAATAGGGTTGCAATATGGTTTTGAAATGTTATGTTTGAGGAGTAGGGTACATACCAACAGAAAGGAAGATCACCGTGCCATATACGCACTTCCAATGAAGCTTTAGTACACTGGTCTGTATAATTAGAAACAGGTTTACAAAATAAATCATCATGATGATAGAGTTCTGATGAAACTCTTTTCCAATAAATTATCTATGCATCTATGTCACTTATCTTATCATAGATTATCTCGACTAGCACGCAGAGGTAGGCGGTCACATGCCTCACTAGTTACCTAGTATACATGCATAGACTCTAATTTGACACTTTACCACAGTCAATCTTTTTCTGCAAGATAGACGCCACTTCATCGACTTTTACACTGTATAACTTGTTTGTATAGAATGAAAACAACTTTCAGAATCATCATTGTGATTATTATTCACACGAAATAGATCATATAGGCATGCGGCAAACATTTTCTTATTTTACCGTCAGTTCTTACCATTTTTGTGAATCCTCAGTCATGGAGTCCTTTACGTCAGGATGATGATGCGCAATTGAACACTGTTCTATCCAAGTGTGACTTATTCTCACATTTGAATTCAGTCCAGGAATCAGCTAGGTTGCGAACACAAAGCAACGTACGCATTACGTTTTGCGTCGCGTAGCTGCAGTAGGCACGGGTTACCTGTACCCCTCACGATGGTCTTAATTGCATGTTCTCTCACATTTCAGTTTAAGACTTGGTATCTACTTCCTTTCCCCACCACAGTGCCCCCTAAATTCATGGGCCCATGCTATTCCATTGCAGTGTTGCGTAGCAATTACACGTGTGGGGCGGGATGAAAAGTTGAAAGGAAAGATATGTATGCAACCTTTTTCTGAGTTTAGTATTGGCTTCATGAAGACGAAAGTATATGACCTTGACTAGGCTAGATGTAATATCTAAGGAGGTTTGAAATGAGATCGTTTACCATTCGACACGTATTAGTATCAGTACTTCAAACAAAAATGTAATGATTATTGCTTTGACATTATCACATTCTTAATAACAAAATTACAAGTCGAGGCGCTGCTCATAAAATAGCAAAAATAAAGTTAAACATATATTCAATCCAAGAGTCATTGTTAAGTGCTTCAGTGCAAATGATTTCATTCACCTGTTTTACGAATAAATGTATTTTAATATTGAGAATGCGAATTGCATATTTTACGTGTTGTTAGGTAAGGTAGCCCATACTTTTTCTGCAACCTATTAACATCACTGCCAAGTAGTTTATCTTCTTCGGTTTATCTTTCTCGATCCCCAGATTGTTTGAAGAGTTGAAGCAGCATTTCAATCTTGAACTGGGTCATTGTTATTTGCTTCATTACAAATTATTTCATTCACCAGTTCTACGAATAATGTTTTGTTAATATTGAGAGTGCGAATTGCACACATTACGTGTTGTTAGGTAAGGTAACCCATACTTTTTCTCCAACCTAGCAACATAACTGATATGATTGTTAACGCTTAGCAGACATATAACTCTTTATACCTTAGGGCCTTGTTAGATGAGGTGAGTTTATAATTACTGTTTCCAATTTATTACTTAAAAAACGAAGAAATAAAAACAATTAACCGATCAAAGCATTTGCAGCATTGTTACTGTACCAGTCACTGGTTTCAATTACGGTTCTGCGCTTAACGATGCCTTCTCCCCACTCCTCCGAAAAATATTCCAGTCACAGCATGCACATGATATTCAATTACATTGACTCTGAATTTCGGTTTGAGTTTCCTGTTTTCTTAGCTCAGGCTGTGTGAATGAGAGTTGAGTTTCACCAATGCAAGTTTTGATGAGTGATTCTGATGATCAGATCAGATGGATGATGAACTGTTTTAAATGATTTTACCAGTTCAAGACTAAATGATTTGTATGATCAGCTATCGCGTGACTGAATGATGTGAGAAGTGGTAGTATGATTCATTCATGTAATTGTATTATCCTTTTATCAACAATTCGACTTATTTCTAACCATCCCTTGCCATTATGGCAGGAGGTACTGTAGTTACGTCCTTAAAAAGCGGAATCTAGACATCCTTAGACATCCTTAGACAATCTTCTTCAAGATTCTGCACGCAACAAAACTTGCTATGTGGCTGACTATGCTATTGAACATAATGTAGATGTTTTATTCTTGACTGAAATCTGGCTACGTGAGGATGATAATGTTATAATAGGTGAACTTAAACCACCGGGTTACTCGTTCTTAAATGTCCCCCGATCATCCGACGAGGATCATCATGGGGGGGATAGGGATTCTTTCTAAGAGTGAACTCAATCTGCAACTTGTTCCTGGTATTCTTCCTGATACAGTAACCTTTGAACACGCGTTGGTATCCAACACTACGAGAGACATTCACTTTGTCGTTATCTACAGACCCCATCCTTCAGCTAAAAATGGCTTACGTACTTCCTCATTCTTATCAGAGTTCGACAATTTTATTGACGCTGCAAGTCTGCTGTCAGGTATGCTTGTTCTGATGGGTGATATGAATATTCATTTTGATATTCCAGGGAAATCAGACGTGGCTCATGTTCTATCTTCACTCTCTGCAAATGGTCTTGTACAGAACATTTCGGAGCCAACGCACAGGTTGGGACATACACTTGACCCTATCATCACTCGTGTTGATGGTGATAGTTTGATGAACTACAAAGTTCACGTCAATCATATCTCTGATCACCACGTGGTATGTGCTTCTCTAAGAGTGTCTCATCCTGAGTTGATATCAACAAAAATATCATACAGGAACTTCAAAGACATGGATCACTCCAATTTTGCCTCTGAGCTCGCGGCTAAACTTGATGCTCCTAAGGCTGATAATGGGACTGCTGATGAATGTCGTATCAATAAGATCGTATCGGAATTCAACTCTGCCGTCCAGGAGACTCTTGACTCTACCGCTCCCATGAAGACAGTCACCACCAAGGCTCGTCGCAGGCCCAGGTGGTATAACTCGACAATAGGGGATTCACGCCGTGAACACCGCCGATGTGAAAGGCGGTGGGGGAAACACAAGACTGATGTAAATTTGAGTGCTTTCCAAGCTGCAAAACTTCATGTCAAAAAGTGCATCACCATGGCCAAGTGTGAATACTTTACCTGTGCATTGTTCACATCCTGCTGTAATCAGGGGATAGGTCTTCAGTTCCGAGAGTTCGCCGAAGTATCTGAGAGTGAAGTGGAAAATATCATCAAAGAGTTGCTCCCTTGACCCTCTACCAACATGGCTGTTGAAGAAACATCTCAGAGTTGTACTACCTGAACTTGTTCACCTTACGAACCAGGTTCTGTCTAGTGGTGTCTTTCCTACAGATCTCAAAGAGGCACTCAAAGAAAGCGTCAATGGATAGAAATGATCTGCGGAGCTATCGCCCTGTATCAAATATACCATTTCGGTCTAAGATTATCGAGCGAATAATGCTTAGACAACTTACTGAGCACATCCAGGATAATGGACTTGCTGAGCCCATGCAATCGGCATACAAAGAACACCATAGCACTGAAACAGCACTACTTAAGATTCAGACGGATTTACTTCAAGTCATTGACAGTCAGAAAGGAGTAATGATGGTGCTGCTTGACTTGTCTGCTGCGTTTGAAACAGTGGACCATAACATTCTGCTGAATCGTCTTGAAGACCATTTTGGTATTACAGGTCTCGCTCTCAAGCTTATCCATTCATACCTTGAAGACCGGAACAGCCATGTTCTAATCTCTGGTCAGCTTTCGAAAGCTTGTAGATTGCCACATGGAATTCCACAAGGTTCTGTCATCGGACCCTTGTTTTTCACCCTTTACATTCGTCCCATTGGTGATATTCTTCGGGCTCATGGAGTATTCTTTCATATGTATGCAGATGACATTCAGGTCTACGTGATGTTTGACCCAACTGATCCAGTGGCAATTGATGCTGCGCTTGGCAGACTCAGTAGTTGTATCACTGAAATTCAGCGTTGGATGAATGCGAACAAGCTCAAACTCAACGATGGCAAGACAGAATTCTTTGTCTCTGCTTCACCGCATCATCGGTCATCCCATCTAATGAATGATGTCAAACTGATGATTGGTGAGAAATCCTTCCCACCATGTAAGTCCATCCGCAATCTGGGAGTAACACTTGAACCATCTGTGAACTTAAGTCTGCATGTTAACCTTCTAAGCAGAAGCATCAAGTACCACCTACGTAACATGTGGAGGGTGAGGCGGTTTATTGATCAGTCAACATGCCACGCTGCGGCGAGGGCTCTCGTCCTTTCCAGACTAGACTACTGCAACAGTCTCTTCAGTGTTCTCAGCCAGAGGGACCTTGATCGTCTTCAGAGACTCCAAAACTCAGCGGCAAGGCTTGTCTTTTCTGCTCCTCTTCGGACTCACATAACACCACTTCGACTTGAACTCCATTGGCTGCCTGTACGACAGAGAATAGCTTTTAAGATCCTACTACTGGTCTACAAGTCTCTCAACCACCGATGTCCCCCGTACATAGCTGACTGCTTGGTTCGTCGTCCTCGAGTCCGAAATACCCGCTCATCATCATCCATCTGGCTCACTCAGTGTCTCTCTAAGAAATGTGCTGGTGAATTGTCTTTTCCATCGGTTGCTGCAAAACTGTGGAACCAACTACCTACTGCTGTGCAGACGGCCTCATCTGTTGACCAGTTCAAGAAACTACTCAAGTCACATCTTTTCTGCTAGAAATTACTTTATTACCAGCCTACATATACTTTGCTGATCTCTGAGAAGTGTCTAACTTTTGTTTTTAAGTGGCCCAAACATTGTCGAGCATGTGTGCAGCGCTTTGAAACTGCAAGGAAAAGGCGCTATATCAAATATCTTTTGGATTGGATGGATTGGATTACATGAGAGAGTTAACACGTTAAGAATAACATGAATATATACACGGAGTGCAAGTACTCGTGGTAGATTTGTTATAAGTCTCTCCTTTATTACAGGGGTTCCCCATCAACGAGAGAAGGTCGGCTCTGTTGATAGTTGACAGATATATAGAGACATATCGTGGTTGTGTTGATAACTCACCGAGCTATGTACTACAATGCTCAGAGTTCAAATCCATGCCACATAACACTGTTGCCATTTGGGAAGACACCAATCTTCATTTGCGTTTCTCCAACGCAGTGAAAAGTTGAATCCAGAAAACCTTAGAAAATCATCTTCAAGATTACATAAGCCATGTTCAGACGGGGTTTTGCTAGTCGGCGTAAGTTGATCCCTGCAGCAGACCAAACGGCGATTCACCTCTTAGACTTAGGGCTAGTCACATGTGGGGTGTGTGTCGTAGTCGAGTGGTTTAAGCACTTGACTGGATATTCGAAGGTTGTGATTTCAAGCCCTGCTTCAACATTATAGTGTCCTTTAGTAAGACATTAATATACTTTTGCCTCTCTTTACCCGGATGTTAAATGGGTTCCGTTAGAAAGGAATTCAAGCAATCATGTATACAGCACCTATAATCGGTAGTCAGGCTCCATCAGCCGGGATAATATAATTCATAATTTGTAGTGATATTTAATAACACAAATTCAAGTTGTAAGAGTACTTTATGAGTGAAACTATTGAAATATACGGCATTTTCTATACTTGTCTAGTTAATCCACACATTTGTCTATTTATCTTTCTCCGCTATGTAACGGCAAACCGGTGTTTTGTTTTTATTTTATCATCCGGTAATCTTTCTACTTCTCCTTTCATCTCTCTATACTTCATCTAAAATAATGAAGTTGGTAGTTGAAGAAAGTCTCCCAAAAGATGTTTATCTAAACATTTTAGGCAATTTTTAGTCCTTTAATTGACACCGAATAGGCTGATGCTTTTGAAATATACATTTTGGAGACTTTGCGAGCAGTCCATTTTTTAAGGATAGCTGTATATCTCAGATTTACATACCCATTCAATCTCTCGACTTGATCCCTTTCTTTACATGTATTCCACACACACACACGCAAACGCAAAAACACACCCACCCTATCTTGTCTTCCCCTCTCTCAGATTGTCTGATCAAAAACAAAAAGTTTTTGAATCGTTCTACTTCATTTCCAGAGTCAATCTCGCAGCCTTTTTCTTCAATAATAAGCTGTACAAGTGTTTGCTTTACCCCTTGATCTCTCTCTTTCTCTCTCTCCTTCTCATTGATATTTTGCTACTTGTTTTATTGCTTTGTTTATCAAGAATCGATCTCGCAGCCTACTTCTTCAATGCTAAGCTGTATAAGTATTCCATTTACCAGTACAAGGGAGCTTTCGAGGTCTTTAAGGTTTTTCTCGGTCCCCTTCATCCGAAATCACAGGAGGCTCGGCAAGGCCAAAACATGCAGAGACCATTCACTTTGGTGCAATGAACATCTTTTCATGCTGACGTCAAAGACGTTGTAGCATTTCAATTGGCCATTGGACGTTTTATAAAGTTCTACCGGAGACGTTTATTCATTGCACGTTTTGTTTTACTTCTGATGTTTTTCGAATGAATTTAAATTTATATTGGACAAAGTGAAACAAGACAATACTATAAAAGGGGGTATTATAATAACTTATCTGATTGGTGCACGTCTATAAAACCCTAATTAAAAAACACACGCACACACACACACACACACACACGCGCACACACACACACACACACACGTGCACAACACATGGGCTAGGATTGTGTACTTGTCTATATTGGTTTCATTCCATAGCTTGTTTTTCTCTTGGTATTTTTTTTTAATTCCTCTTGCCATTATCGCCGAATACACAAACGGTTTTCACACTTTATTGAGTTACCTTAAGAATTACATGATGAGAACTACAGAAGAGTAGCAACAAAGACGAAAATATAAACGAGAGATTGTTTATGTGAGATAAAAACAATTTAATATGAATAAGATGTGCTTCTTATACTACGTTAAAAGAATTGAAAACGAATGGGGCTGAATGCAAATCGATACTTAATATTAATTCAAGATTCATCATCAATTTGTGTCTGTTTACAATTGATGACTAGCAGATTGACTGTTACTGATATGCAAGAATGCAAGAACTGTGTTCGTAAGATATCTATCTATATATTTCCCTACATATACTCTCTTCTCTGAAATACGTTTTCTACAATACATCAATGATGGTGATATATAATAATTCTAATAACAATATGAGCAATGATAATGTTTGTGAAACACATCAGTTCAATAATAATATGTACAAGGCGGCAACGGAAAAAAAAGCTGTATTTGTCTCTTTTTCTGCCTCTTTCCTAAATGCATGAATACAATTCACTGCATCAATCTTGCAGCCTACTTCTTCAATGCTAAACTGTACAGGTAGTCCCTCTACCAGTAGAAGAGAGATTTCGAGAAATTCAAGGTTTATTTCGGCCCCCGTTATCCAAAATCATAGGAGACTCGGCAAGGCTAAAAAGAGCTGAGAACATTCACTTTGGTGCAATGAACAACTTTCCATGCTGACGTCAGAGACGTTGTAGCATTTTAATTGGCCATTCGAAGTTTTATAAAGTTCTACGAGAGACTTTACATGTATTCACTAAATTATCGTTTTGTTTTATCTCTCATTTTTTCGAATGAATACAAATTAATATTGGAAAAAGTGAAACAAGACAATACTGTGAAAAGGAGGGATTTGATTTATTTCCACAACTTGTCCTAGTATTGGGTGCTTGTATTTAACTCTCTATTGGTTTTCTTTCCCTAGCCTTTTTTCTCTTGGTATTTTTTAAAATACCTATTCTTTTAAAATTCACCATCCCACCATAGCCCGATACACACACAACCTTCACACTTCACTGAGTTACCCTTCCATAAATGGGTGAAATAAGAATGAGATGTTGTTGAAAATTCCAGAAGTCTATGAACAAAGACAAAGATTTAAACGAGATATTATTTAAATGAGATTTTAAAAAAATTGCATCTTACATTTTGATATAAGTATTGAAAACGAAAAGTGCTACATGGACATCGAGGCTTAATAATATTTAACGATTATTTCATCATCAATGTGTGTCCGTTTAAAATGGATGACTAGTAGATTGACTGTTACTTTATACGCAGGAATGCAAGAACTGTGATCGTAAAATATCTATCTCTAAAATTCCCTACATATAGGTTCTTCTTTGAAGTACGTTTTCTACAATACATTTATGATGGTAATAATAATACTAATAACAATATGAGCAATGATAAAGTTTATTAAACACGTTAGTTCAATATTTAAAACTTATGTATTTACAAGGTGCAAAGGAAAAAATACAATATTTGTAGTTTTCTCTATTTCTGCTTCTTTTCTAAATACATGGATACAATTCACACGAGCGGATCTAGTTTTTTTCTAAAGGGGTGTTTGACCAAGTGGCGGATTCAGGATTTTCCAAAAATTGCACTGCTTTACTTTTTTCTTCTTTTTTCCTTCTCTTTTCCTTCTCTTTTCCTTCTTTTTCTCCCCTTTTTTCCCCCTTTTTTCTCCTCTTTTCCCTTCTTTTTCTCCCTTTTTTTTTCTCGTTTGGCCGCCCAAGGGGGGGGGGGGGGGGTTAAACCGCCGAACCCCCTAGATCCGCCCTTGATTCACCGCATCTTTTTTGTTGCTGACATTCTTGTGGGAAATAATTAAATAATGCCAGACAACATTTAGCAAATAATCTAATTGAAGTTTCCTTATGTTCAAACATACGTAAAAAATATTACAGTACTTATTTTCCAAATAACCCTCGAAAATTTAGGATTATTATCTATTTAAGTGAATACTTAAGTTTAAGTGAATACTTATTACAGCAACCCGGCATAACTTCCTTCATGTTCAGCCGATACTAAAATGAGTAACACTGTTTTGAGGAAGTTGTTATATGTTTCGTTATCAAAGTGAAAAAGCTGAGAAGCTGTGTGTGATAAAATACAAAATGTAAATTCCGGTGTTTTTAAATGTGCTTACGAAACCCCACGGTAAACCGGCACGTTCTTATGACAGGCGTTCGTTAATTACGTCGGACGAAGCTTCATCTCCGTCTTCTTGAGGGAGTATGTATAACCGAGCCAGTGATACCATACCACACCCTTGGCCGCGTTCTCCGCTTGTGTGGTTGGACCGTTCAGGTATAGGCCGTTTAGGTTGGCATGATGGCAATCATTGTACCACCAGCCTCCTTTTAACAGGTCGGCGCAGTGTCCCCCTAAACCATCATGATCACGGTCCAGTGTACTGAACGGATAACCTTCATGATACGACATACTGTCACCTGCATAGAAATGAGAAATTGATTTATGGTTTACACATGATATAAATCAATTCAAAATAGATACGATCTCCCCGTACTCGATTTGAGGCTGCGTGTATGTATTGTACGAAGCCGTCCGTTTGTCTGTCCATCGGTGAATGCTGTGTCTTCTGTATTTCGATATAACAGACAGATGCGTTTGGGAGTATTCGTTATTATTCATTGATACTTTTTTCAACCCCTCATTTCTCGACTTGATATCCTATTACGGGTTAAATAAAACAAAAACAAGCAAACAAAAACTCTCAACCACAAATCCCCTCCTCCCCCCCCCAAAAAAAAAAAATACTGCTGTCGTTTACCTCGTCACTGTGAGAGAGCGTTTGATAGTTATTAACTGTAAAAATAGATTTTGCCCCATGACACTATTAACGATAACCGTTTTATCGTTTAACCGTATAAATGTATGATTGTATTACCACAGGGCCTTTAACCGTATTACAATGAACAATATTAAGAAATTACAGTATACAGAATTCCTTTTTTTAATTTAAAAAAAAAAACTGTTTTACCGAATTAGCCTCCCGTATTAACATATTACCGTATAGCATATCATGTAGTACCATATTACTGTACCTTTGGACGATTCCGCGATTCCGCATTGGTCCAATACGACATACCCCCATTTATTCCATATAGAAAAAAGAAAAACAGACACCTTAATTGATTGTGCCAGTTAATAATATCAGTGATACCAAGAGGAACCACATTTGTGATGACTTAAAATGAATAATATTATGTACAGGCCACATTGCAGGGGATCGCCCTATTACATACCTGCGTCTCCGGAATAGCTGCCAAGGGCCAGCGTGTACTTTGCGACCTCGTCCGTAATACTGAAATTGCTGTAGGCGGCATAGCGCGTTTGTCCCTCGAAGTCTTCTAGGTCGATCCGTAGCTCGTAGGTCTTATTACGGGAAAGACGGTGGATGTTGTCGTTACCGAGCCAGTGCTCGGAGGAAACGTTTCCAAAACCGTGTTTGTACTCGGACCAGTTAAGAAAGAAGTCAACAGATCCATCTTGTCTACGCTGGAAGACCTACAGAGAGAGTGGGAGGGAGGGATAGGGGGTGGGGGCGAAAGAAAGAAAAAAAAAGAGATAGAGAACGAGAGAGGGAGAAAGAGAGAGAGAAAAAAGAGGCATAGAGAGAGAGAGAAAGAGGGAGAGACAAAGAGAGAGGGAGAGACAAAGAAAGAGAGAGAGAGAGAGAGAGTGTGTGTGTGTGTGTGTATTAATTATTAATTCAGAACATTAATAACACTTGCGATGATTGAAGATGCGATGTGTGTTATCAAAGTTTATGTAATTACTTTTGAACAGTGTAGCAACACGAAGAAGAGTGGCTGTTATCACGTTTCGCTCCAATAATAATAATGCGATGGCAAAGACTTTTAAAAGATCAACCAAATCAATATCAATAAGCAATATCGATTCTATTTATCATGAGGGCCCAGCAATTAGCAGGTACCTGTTGACACCAGGGCGGAGAGTGGGAAAATGTTGATGGATGAAATAGGATACAGGGTATATATTACCCAAAATTTGATTCTTAATACGATCCATTTTCGAAAAATCATCTAAAAGGAAATTGTAATACCCTATTGTATTCCCTAAAGAATTTTTTTTTTCTATTGAAATGTTTACATACATTTAAATGGATGACGCACAAGGCAAGGTTAATTTTTCGAAGATACTTGCTTTAGTGTTTTTTGAAAATCTATGCGATCATTTTAAAAGTGGACGGGGTTGATGAAGTTGAAATTCGAGCTATCATCATTTCTCACCGTCCAGCGACCTCCGTCCGTTTCCATATCACAGTAAACGAAGAGAGGATCATCCCCAACTCCATCGGGATAGATGGGATACACCCCACTGAGATGGGATAGTCCACCAGTCTGAATCTCAGCGCAGTCACGTGGGAGTCTAGGAACTGATAGGAAAAACAAAGGTGGTGTAGGTCAGAGGACCAGCCTCTCATAGAAAAAGATCTATCCTTGCTTGGTACTTGGTGTTGTGCTGAAACAATACAGTGTAAAGCTGTACACATAGAAAATGTCAAGTTGACAAGTAACAGGAGGGGTGATTATACCAAAAGGCGCACTAGGAGGATTAAAATAACTTTACATTTCATTAAGTCGCTTTAGATCCTGAATGATTGAATAAAACATCTCATTGAGAGAAATAACACGTTTAGACTCTAATGGCCTGATAATCTAAATTTTATTATGAACAATAATTGCTGCTATATAGTGCAACAAAAGATGAGGACTAAAGAGTGCGAGTTAGTAATTCAAAAGGACCCTTGTACTGTTCATATTTTATTCATTTTGTTGACAATCCCTGAATGCTACTGTCCAATGGTGCGTCAAACACCACACAAATCACGAATTCAGCCATGCGTCACAAGAATGACGCTCCGTTTGCAAGAGACATATAGCGGTTATAACGCCGGACGTTGAGCGGAAGGTGTCATTCGCCTGACGTAGGACTGCGTTAGCGACCTGTGTCGTCTTTGACGCATCGTATGAATGTGACACCGTATAGACAATAATACTTATAGATTACTAGCCATCATAGAATTGATTTTTACATACACAGTCCTACATCAGATAAATGAAACCTTGCGTGCAACGGGAATGATATGAAATGCTCACCGGCCGTGGCGGTGACTTGCGTCATTTCGGGCGGTATGATCGTAGACATGTCAGTGAAGTGAGTCATGGCTGATGGTGCTTCTGTCGAAACACAGGATTCATACAAAGCATTGAATGATAATAAAGATGATAATGGTGATAATGATGATCACAATAATAATACTATAATAATGATACCGACAATAACATTTATGATGATAATAACAATAATAATAATCATCATGATGAAAATGATAATAATAATAATGATAAAAAAATCATCATCATGAAACGAAGAAGAAGGAGAATAAAAACAAGAACAAGAACAGGAAGAACGAGAAAAATGGCTTTTGATAAAGGATATTTAGGGGGTCTAGGGGTCACCTATCGTAATAGGTTCGTGAAATGTGAATTAAAAATGCCGCTTGCTGGCAATGATTAATCTGAAATGCACGAAGTGTGATTTCTCCACGACTGTATAAAATATATGGGATATTCGGTTTCATTTGAACCATGATGTAATTCTGAAATCATCTACAGGCCTAACAAATAACCCCACTAGGGGTCACATGAGATTTACAGTTCTAATATAAACATTGTTCCGCCCCTTTGGGTTTCAGCCGTCAGAATTGTGGAAAGATGTATCAAAAGAACAACTTTTACCAAACCAATATCAAAACTTGTATAATGCTGGTACATTTCTGGGGCGGTATACCCCCTCCCCCGACAAATTAATTAAGTATTAATCCCCATGATCTCAAATCCCCCTCCCGAATGCAAAGGATTGTGGCCCTCTTTTACTGTTATGATTACTTTATCTCTTTAAAATATTGTAAATAGACTGGATCAACTCTCTCATAGTGTTTTACTCATTATGCCTAGTTGCCTTGGCGACAATAAACAAAATGTCAACTTGGTGATGGAGTTCATATTTGCCAATTTTGTCCCGTCAAACTTTGTTTCTGATAAATAAAAAATTCATTTTGTATTTTATTGGCAAGGCTACAGGAGATAGAAGCATTTGCCTCCCCCCCAGTCCCTCTATCCCCCCCCCCCCTCTCTCTTTCTTTTGTTTTTCTCTCTCTCTCCCTATGTCTCTTTCACCTGTGTGACTGAAGATCGCTCAACAACAAAAACGGCTTTTAACAAATCAATTATTTGTTAGCTAATACGCTTTCAACACAATAGTTGATTAGTAATCAGTAGCACCGTGCCATTTCCACGAATTACTATTTTTTTTTTTTAATTTGATTCAACGATTATTATGAAGAAAGAAATTTTGTTTGGCGAATGTATGTGGTACTGCTGCAAACTGTGAGGCGTGGAATCATCGAAAAAAAAGAAATAGTGATAATGATAATAATAATGATAATAGTAATGATAATACTAATACTAATAATGGTAAAATGAATAGTAGTAATAGAAATAGTTATAATATAAATATTAATCATATTAATTATAAGCTCGATTTTTTTTTCCAGCTATCTATAGTTACATGATAAATATGAGGTCAATATTATTATTTTTCATTTATCTTTTTCCGAATCAACATAAAAAGTATGAGAAAGTTTGGAATTTGTTTGTTATCTCTACCAGAACACAGCAGTCTTGTCTTTAAGAAATGATATGGAATTCTGGTAATAAAATGGTTCCTGAAGATGGAGTATCTTTGAATGGCTTACCATCCATTAGTAAGCATTTTGTTTGGACAGCAGAATGTGATCAAACAAACGAAAACGTACTGGGAGGGCCTAAAAGTTCACATATTCTCAATGCACGTTTATCACTTATATGCATGAGTCGTTCGCCACTAATAGCACATGAGGGTGTGTGCGTATGTGCATGTGTGTGTGTGTGTGTGTGAGGTGTGGTTGCGTGTATTGTGCGTGTATGTGTATTGGGGGTAGGGGTGGGCGGGTGCGTGTACATGCGTGAAATGGAGTATGTATATGGGAGTGTGCGTGTTTGCGGATTGGTGTTGGTGAAGACATTCATAACAAGGAAATTTGAGCAAAGTTAGAATTTGAATTTGAATTACATTCTAATACATTTCATTCAACTGGACTGAACTTAAGACATACATTATGTTTTCTATTAGCAAAAAACAAGTAAAACATTACTATTCAAGACAGAAAAGTACAACAGAAACATGCATTATTTCTTGTTAACAGAAAGAAAGGCTGTATACATTGTTTGATTTGTTCGTTTTTTTTCCCTTATTCATCTTCTTAAACTTGTCTCCTCAAAAATCTATTATTCCGCTACCATTTTATTTTCTGTTCATTCAATTTTATTTAATTGTCCTATTCCTAAGTCCCCTATTTCTAACGTACCCGAAATAATTAAATTAAAAATTAAAAATTAAAAAAAAAATAAAGATCTCTTCACTATTAAGCTAAGTTTTGTTTCTCCCCAGCATTTCACACATACTTGTAAATTATGTATGGGATTAGACCACAGCCCCATCTACTGACATTTTATGAAACCTTCGACTTTGGGATTTCATATGATAGACAAAACGTTGAATCGTGCCAATTTCCATGATGTTTGAAGAAAACAAATTTTAAAAAGGGATACATTCTCTTTATGTAAAGGATTTGGCAAGGGAAAAGGGGGGACAAAGCGAGAAGGCGAAACCAAATTGCCAGTATTAAGAACAATAAAATCGAAAACCAGGTAAATGACCTAAACTTTCCTTGAGTTCACTAATGTTCTCTTATCAGACAACAACTCCGAGCCACGCATCTTCCTTATCAGGGCTCTTTCTTTTCTCCTCAACATACCCTCTTCTACTTTCTGCACATTCAAACTTTCTGAACCATATACCATCGCTACTATTAGATCTACTGCTATGATATTCATCAAAACTCACATGACATGAAAAGAATAGGAAATGTCACAAAATATCCTTATTATGTTTCCTTTTTAAACCTTTATCAGAACTCATTTTTGTTGATATATTGTTCTTACGTTCATTGCAGTGTTTCCCTTGAAATCCAGCTGAACAGTGGCACAGATAACTTTCCATAGTCTCCTCGCACCAGCTGTTTTCACAGAGCTTCTTGTCACAATCTATTAAAAATAAAGGAAAGAAACTTCGTTTGTGTGTGTGTGTGTGTGTGTGAGTGAGTGTGTGTTTATGCGTATGTCTGTGAAACGGGTGAGCATGTTTTGGTCTTGCTTTTTGATTGCATGCTCAATCAAACAAAAAACCTACGACTTTATATGAACTAACGGAAATGGAAATATGAAACTGCCAGCTTTTACCAGCACAAATTTGTAGTTTTTTTCTTTACCTTTTCATTCTGTGAATAATTGTACATCTACTTATTCTTTGATAACAAAAAGAGGGAAATTAACCAGACTTTAACAAAAAAGTCTAACAACTTCTACCAAGGCCTTGGCATCAGGAGGGGCATAATATTTGTTTTCCCGCAACCCAGTACAGACAAATTAGTAAAATCACTTATTGAGGGCTATCGGATTATTAAAGGGGAGACTGACTATTTATATAAGGAAGGGTCTTTTGAGACCTTCGGGCGTTTCACAAAATATCGACTTAAGTTGGACTTGAAATATGGCAGGCGTTTCGAGGGACGTAGAAATCGTGGTCACAAATTTATAGAATTTGTTGTAGTTAATTGTTAAAGCTATACAATTATCGATAAATCATAACTTATTGGGTATTTTTCCTCAAATTGTACATCTGGTGTAAGATATTTTAGGGGCATATACTTCCTATCATCATAAAATAGTATCAGTCCAAATCTTTTGTAGAACTTGAAATTACATTCATTTTTTCAATGAACTGTAAAATAAATGTCAATTATGTAGATTTGTGACGACGATTTGCACATCCCTTGAGAGACTTATGGTGAGAGCAACCAGTGCATGAACGGCCTGTCATTGTACGATTCCATCTTAAGTTGATTTTTAGTCTTTGTGAAACATCCCCCTCCAAGATCTGTCTTCATTTCATGCCTTTACATGTGCAATCTTACGAGCTAACAGAATTATTCCACACCCGGTTAGCTACTAGTTTACACAGCATGCTGAATTTTTTTCCATGGTCGAAAATTGTAAGGAGGGACGAAATAATATTACTCCCTTTGCTCCTCCTTCACAAATGCCGGTACATACTTTTTGTATTGGTAAGAGGTACAGCAAAGAGAAAAGCTATAGTAATAATTTTTCCGATTGCAGTTTGTTTTAATCGTCTTTGTGGCCATGCCTTGAACCATAATGCATGGCCGTAAAGAGGAATTTTTGCTGTTTGGAACGATTTATTGCATTTTCTATGTTGTTTTTTATTTGTGGGAGATGCCTTACGGTCACGATTCAGTGGCAAAGCAATGGCCTCGTAACTGTGAGGCCCCAGGATCAAAACCGTGTCGATGTGCTATATAAATGCCCTTTTGTGAGGCATTAATCCTCATTTCTGTCAGTTATGACTTAAGGACGCAGGTCCCCTTGTTGATAAGCATAGTAGCATACACATGCTTTAGCAGTCAAGCAAAACAAACACTAGCAAATCTTTATCCAATAAAATCTGAGAGTGTATACTATTATTTAGAGGTATTAGAAATAAATCATTGTATAAATCGTTCCATAACTTGGGGTAAAAGAAAATATTCCACCTTTATGACAAACAGTGTACAAGAATCATCCCATCTATTTTTAGTAGGTATTGTGTATTTTGTATCATAAATGCATTTTGGCCACGTGTTATGAAGGAAAACACTCATCTGACAGAACCGTAAACGTGAGGTTTGCAAGGTAACGGGGTAATTCATTGTAAATATGTTGTTTGATGGTGATGGTAATGAAGTTTTGACTGAAACCTATATGAAACCCGAGGCCCTTTATTTGCTCTGTACTATACGAAAAAAGTCAGATAGTTTTTATTTTCCCTCAAAGAAATTTTCAATCACACAGACACCCTAAAAACAACTATTGCACAGATGTTTCTATTCAACTCCTGTAAGGAAAAAAAACTATCCCGCCATCAACAACAAAAAAGGTTTTTGAAATGTTATGTGCAGAGCATATTGGTGACCGTGTTTCCTATTTGTGATTGATTTATCACAACCTCAAAAACCCATAACTTTCTTATGTTTAATCGGACTTTGCTCTAAATATCACTGACCGGTTCATTTCAATGCTGTGCTTTCATTAAAGCACGTCTGCACTAGTTTGGCCAGGGGATGAGACCTCCCTGCAAGGTCACTGACAGGTGGTTATCTCATCAAATAAGCTCTCAATTAACATAAGAAAAAGGAGATCATAGGGCACCAACCGGCACCGAGTACGCATTGTTTGCTATATAGAGGGCGCAAGTTATAAGTAGTACAGTCAGGCTTTAAACAAACTTAATACCAATATTTAGTAGTTGGAGAAAGGTGTATTGTATTGGCGCGGGAGCTTAGAGGAAGACCACCCCCCCCCCCCCCCGTCATTGTACATGCCGTTTTTCCCAGGCTTCATTAAACCAAGGACTTTTAAGAGCTTGAGTCCAAACTGGCAACAAATTATTACAAGCAGCTGCTGTTTTCTAAGGTTGCACAATGGAATCTACAGATGTTCCAGGGGCGGCCAAGCGACTTCCAAAGTGTTTGTGTGTGTGTGTGTGTGTGTGTGTGTTGGGGGGGGGCATCAACAAAAGGGCACTTTCTGGAGAAAAAAGGGGGCACCTACAAATGGATATCTCAAAGCGAAAATATACCATTTTTTAGACAGTGGTATATATACATTGTGATTACATTACAAAAAACAATATCATTCTTGGAATTATGGATCTTTGAAATTATGAACCCTATTTTATTTTCGGAATAATCAAACCTTTCATTTCATCATTTGCGAAATTATGGACCTTCGAAAGAACAAAACATGCGTGGACAACCAAAATATTTGCGGGAGTTGTGAACCCTATTTTTGTTTTTGGAATATTAAACCACCGGGCCTGGAATTTGTATTCCGGAAATATGAACCTTCTTAGAGTAACATAACTTGGGAAAACAAGTGCCCTTGTAATTATAGCCTAGTAACGAAAAAAAGAGAAAGGGTCTAAATGATTACCAGGACATTTGCATATTCTGTATCCGGGAGGAATTCCTAACTTTCCTTTCCGTCTAGGGCAACCGTTAGCCGCCGGCGGAATAGGGATGAGTTTCGGAATCATCTGTACCATACTGCCGTTGGTGTGTTGCTTCTGCAGACACTCGTTGAACATTGGTAAGGTGTAATTGAGTCCAAATACGTTCTTTTGGCAGGTTTGTGTCCTTTCCGTTGCATCTAATGGCACGGGTAAACCTGTGTGCCAGAATGATGATGAAGATAATAATAATATTAATAAAATGATAATTATATTACACTACGGAGAAGATGAAGAATGCTAACAAAACGAAAGTGTGGTTTGGGGCAATGGGGTCTTGAGGAGGCACTGACATTATGGGAGCTAGGGGTAACACTCGTATTATGTTCATGAAATGTGAATAAACAACACCACATTTTGGGGATGAAAGTTGTAATTTCACCTTTTTTTTCACGTTCTTCCTCTCTCCCTCCTTTTTTCTTTTTTCTTTTCGCTTTTTGTGGGCGACGGGGGTACGGAGCATGTGCCCCTTGGATAGTTTAGCCACTGCACGCTACAATGCTCTTCTTTCATCTACAATTTTATTTATCTACGCCGCCAGATAAATTTCATACTTCCATAAAAATAAAAAAATAAAAAATATCTTTAACGTGGGTTTAAAACTACACGCTACTCATATAGAAATACAGTTTACGGTGTATTTTAGGTGATTAGTGTGAGATAATAAACAAAAAGAAGGCAAAAAGATTTCTTTATGCAAAGGAAAATGATGAAATCCGTTGAACAAATAATCATCACAAATTAAAAATGAGCATATTACAACATTCGGTAAAAACAAAGATAACAATTATTTAAATAGGGTTGTAAACGGGTTTTAATTTTTATGTTTGAGGAGTAGGGTACATACCAACCGAAAGGAAGATCACCGTGCCATATATGCACTTCCAATGAAGCTTTAGTTTACTGGTCTGTAATTAGAAACAGGTTTACAAAATAAATGTCATGAATTTAAAGTTTTGATGTAAATTTATGAATAATAAATTTTCTAAGTATCTATGTGGCTTATCTTATCATAGATCATCTCGACTAGCATGCAGATATTGGACGGTACGTGCCTCCCTAATAACCCAAGTGGGAGGGGCCTACTTAATTACACAACTTAGAGAATGTGCCCCCCACCCCCGCCCTTTGAGGTAATCATCATTTTACTGTATTTTATTTGTCTTTTGTCAGATGATATTGGGCTGCAGCCCACAGTAAGGCGGTTCCACTATACAGACACATACTCTTAATTGACACTTTACTACGATTCCTAAAGCCTTGGTCAGAGCCTGGTACTACCAGTCTCTGGATGTGTCGAATAAAGAGCAGCCTATGCAAAGAGTGCGGACACTGTTAGGCACGGTGACTGACAAGACTTTGCGACTGTAAACTACAGCAGTTCTGTGGCCAGTTTAATAACTAACTGACTATTGATAAAAAGTGGTATTCTGAACTCATGTTAAGTTTAAAAGAATAAAAGCATTAGCTTTTCATAGGTTGTAAGCCTTCCAATCGTGAAATCTAGGATTCAAGCTTTTTCTGCAAGATGGACACAACTTTAGCGACTTTTACACTGTAACCCTTTCTCATAGAATAAAAACAACCTTTAGGATCATCATTGTGATTATTAATCACAAAAAAATAGATCATAAGGTCATGTATACAAACATTTTTTTCTTTTGTCGTCAGTTCTTACCATTTTTATGAATCCTCAATCATGAAGTCCTTGACGTTAGGATGATTATGCGTAATGGAACTCTGTTCTATCCAAGTGTGACTTATTCTCACATTTAAATCCAGTCCAGGAATCAGCTAGGTTGCGAACACAAAGCAATGTATGCATTACGTTTTGAGTCGCGTAGCAGCAGTAGGCACGGATCAAATGCACCCCTCACGATGATCTTAATTGCACGTTCTCTCACATTTCAGAGTAAGAAGATGTTTCTACCCCCTTCACCCCCCCCCCCCCCGCCACAGTGCCCCCTAAATTCATGGGACCATGAGACTACGTTATTGCAGTGTTGCATAGCAATTACACGCGCAAGTGCAAGTCGAGGCGCCGCTCATATAATTGCAAAATAAAGTTAAACATAAATTCAATGCAAGGCGCCGCTCATATAATTGCAAAATAAAGTTAAACATAAATTCAATGCAAGGCGCCGCTCATATAATTGCAAAATAAAGTTAAACATAAATTCGATGCGAGGCGCCGCTCATAAAATTTCAAAATAAAGTTTAACATAAATTCAATGCAAGGCGCCGCTCATAAAATTTCAAAATAAAGTTAAACATAAATTCAATGCAAGAGTCATTGTGAAGTGCTTCAGTACAAATAAGTTCATTTACCTGTTTTACGAATAAATGTATTTTAATATTGAGAATGCGAATTGCATATATCACGTGTTGTTAGGTAAGGTAACCCATACTTTTTCTACCACCTATTAACTTCACTGCCTAGTAGTTTATCTTCTTCGATTGATCTTTCTCGCTCCACAGATTGTCTGAAGAGTTGAAGCAGCATTTCAATCTTGAATCGGGTCAATGTTTTGTGCTTCATTACAAATGATTTCTTCACCAGTTTTACGAATATTTTTTTTCTTAATATTCAGAATGCGAATTGCACACATTACGTGTTGTTAGGTAAGGTAACCCATACAGTTTTTCCCACCTAGCAACATAACTGATATGATTGTTAATAATGCTTAGCAGACATCTTACTCTTTATACCTTAGGGCCTTTTTAGATGAGGTGGGTTTATATAAATTACTATTTCCAATTTATTATTTTAAAAAAGAAGAAATATAAACAATTAACCGATCAAAGCATTTGCGGTATTGTTTAATACTTTACCAGTCACTGGTCTCAATTACGGTTTTGCGCTTAACGGTGTATTCTCTCCATATTCCAGCCAGAGCGTGCACATGATAATTCAATTACATTGACTCTGAATTTCGGTTTGAGTCTCCTGTTTTCTTAGCTGAGGCTGTGTGAATGAGAGTTGAGTTCCACCAATGCAAGTTCCAACTGAGTGATTCTGATGATCAGATCAGATGGATGACAAACTGTTTTAAACTATTTTACCAGCTCAAGAATAAATGATTTGTATGATCAGCTATCGCGTGACTGGATGATATAAGAAGTGGTTGCATGACCTATTCATGTAAATGTATTACCCTTTTTAATATCAGCATTTCCTGCTATCACTCTTTGTTTTTACTTCTAGCACCCCCCCCCCCCCTCTTGCCATTATGACAGTATAGGTACTGTAGTTACGTCCTTAAAAAAGTAAAATCAAGAAAAACTTAGACAATCATCTTCAAGATTACATAAGAGAATTAACACGTTATGAAGGGCGGGAATATCTACACGGAGTGCGAGTTCTCGTGGCAGATTTGTTATAAGTCTGTTCATTGTTACAGGGGTTCCCCATCAGTGAGAGAAGGTCGGCTCCGTTGATAGTTGACAGATATATAGAGGCATATCGTGGTTGTGTTGATAACTCACCGAGCTATGTACTACAATGCTCAGAGTTCAAATCCATGCCACATAACACTGTTGCCATTTGGGAAGACACCAATCTTCATTTGCGTTTCTCCAACGCAGTGAAAAGTTGAATCCAGAAAACCCTAGACAATCGTCTTCAAGATTACATAAGCCATGTTCAGACGGGGTTTTGCTAGTCGGCGTAAGTTAATCCCTGCAGCAGACCAAACGGCGATTCACCTCTTAGACTTAGGGCTAGTCACATGTGGGGTGTGTGTCGTAGTCGAGTGGTTTAAGCACTTAACTGGAGATTCAAAGGTTGTTATTTTAAGCCCTGATCCGACATCATAGTATCCTATAGTAAGGCATTAATATACTTTTGCCACTCTTTACTAGGATGTTAAATGGGTTCCGGTAGATAGGAATTCATGCAATTCTATATAAAGCACCTATAACCGGTGGTTACACTCCATCAGCCGGGTGATATTGGAGGATATGAGCGCTGTGAAAATAAAAGAATTTGGAAAAAAGTCTCCCAAACGATATATATATCAAAATAATCAGAGACAATTTTCATTCCAATGAATAGCAGAGACTATCGTCCTTTAATTGACACTAAACAATCTGATGTTTTTGCAATATACATTTTAGAGACTTTGCGAGCAGTCCACCTTTTCTGAGACTCGCTGTATATCTTAGATTCACATACCCATTCAAACTCTCGACTTGATCCCTTTCTACATATCGCACACGCACGCACTCTCTCACACACACCCCGTATCTTGTCTTCACCTCTCTTAGATTGTCAGATCAAAAGCAAAAAGTTATATTTGTTTAATCATTCTACTTCATTTCCAGAGTCGATCTCGCAGCCTTCTTCTTTAATAATAAGCTTTACAAGTATTTACTCTACCACTTGATCTCTCTCTCTCTCGTTCTCTCTATCTCTCTCATTCATTGATATTTTGCTACTTATTTTATTGCTTTGATTATCCAGAATCAATCCCGCAGCCTACTTCTTCAATGGTAAGCTGTACAAGTATTCCCTCTACCAGTACAACAGAAGTTTCGAGTCCTTCAAGGTTTATCTCGGTCCCCTTCATCCAAAATCACAGGAGGCTCGGCAAGGCCAACATGATCTGAGACCATTTATTTTGGTGCAATGGTAATCTTTCCCGGCTGACGTCAGAGACGTTAATGCATTTCAATTGGCCCTGCGACGTTTTTTAAAAGTTATGCCGGAGACGTTTTATCTATCTATTCATAATTCATATGTTTTCGAATAAAATAAAATAAATATTGGAGACAATAAAACGAGTCAATACTCTGAAAAGGAGGGATTAGAATCACTTGCACAACATGTCCTAGGATTGTGTACTTGTTTCTTTTGGTTTCCTTCCCATAGCCATGTCTTCTCTTGGTATTATCTGAAATACCTCAGAGTTTGTATTTAAAATTCATCTTCCCATTAACACCCAATACATTAAAAAACCTGTACACTTCTTCGAGTTGCCTTTTCATAAATTATTTAAATGAGAATGATATGATGAGAAGT
Source organism: Strongylocentrotus purpuratus (assembly GCF_000002235.5). Taxonomy (NCBI): domain Eukaryota; kingdom Metazoa; phylum Echinodermata; class Echinoidea; order Camarodonta; family Strongylocentrotidae; genus Strongylocentrotus; species Strongylocentrotus purpuratus. The sequence continues at coordinate 32,751,435 of NW_022145594.1, forward strand.
ACAGAAGAGTAGCAACAAAGACGAAAATATAAACGAGAGATTGTTTATATGAGATCAAAACAATTTAATATTAATAAGATGTGCTTCTTACACTATGTTATAATTATTGAACACGAATGGGGCTGCATGAAAATCGGTACTTCATAATAATCAATGATTATTATTTCATCATAAATATGTGTCTTTTTTAAAATTGAGGACTAGTAGATTGACTGGTACTTTATATGCAAGAATGCAAGAATGTTCGTAAAATATCTATCTCCACAATTCCCTATATATAGTCTCTTCTCTTAATTACGCTTTCCACAATACACTAATGATGGTCATACTAATTCTAATAACGATATGAGCAATGATAATGTTTGCGAAACATGTCAGTTCAATATTAATATATACAAGGCGCAAAGGAAAACAACAAAATAGTTGTATTTGTCTCTTTTTCTGCCTCTTTCCTAAAAACATGAATAAAATTCACTGCATCAATCTTGCAGCCTACTTCTTCAATGCTAAACTGTACAGGTAGTCCCTCTACCAGTAGAAGAGAGATTTCGAGAACTTCACGTTTTATCACGGTACCCGTCATCCAGAATCATATAGTCTCTTCTCTAAAATATGCTTTCTACAATATAATTATGGTAATTATAATACTAATAACAATATGAGCAATGATGAAGTTTGTGAAACACGTCAGTTCAATATTAATAATAAATGTATGTACAAGGTGCAAAAACGCAATAGTGGTAGTTTTCTCTTTTTCTGCTTCTTTCCTAAATAATAATACTAACAGTGAACATTTATAATGCGCTATGTCTGTCAAAATTGTCACTCCTGGCGCAGTTGTGTGAAAAATTGTATAATTGTGGGCATCCGACCATCAAGTAAAATACACTGACATGAGTTAAAGTTTAACATACTTCAGGACACAATTTTGCAATAATAGAATTACAATATTACAGAATTACAATATATTTACATATATATAATTCACTGCATCCTTTTTGTTAAAATTCTTGGAGAAAATAATTAAATCATGCAATGATCTAATTGAGGTTTCCTTCTTTCAAACAGCCGTAAGAAACATTACAGTGCTTTTTCCCTGAATTACCCTCGACAATGTAGGATTATATATCTATTTAAGTGATTATTTTTGAACACTTGTTACAGCAACGCGGCATAACTGCCTTCACGTTAAACCAATACTAAAATGAGTAACACTGTTTTGAGGGTGTTGTAATTGGTGTCTTTATCAAAGGAAAAATGCCTGAGAAGCTATGTGTGACAAGATACAGAACATTAAGTGTGGTGCTCTAAGGTGTGTTCTACGAAACCCGCGGCAAACCGGCACCTTCTTATGACAGGCGTTTGTTATTTACGTCGGGCGAAGCTTCATCTCCGTCTTCTTGAGGGAGTATTTATAACCGCGCCATTCAACCCAGAGCACACCCTTGTGGTACATCCCTGTTAGACCATTCAGGTATTGGCCGTTGAGGTTAGCACGAAGGCACTTATTGTACCACCAGCCTCCTTTGTAACGACCGGCGCAGTGTCCCCCTGAATTATCATGATCGCGGTCCAGTGTACTAAACGGATAACCTGCATGAAACGACATACTGTCACCTGCATAGAAATTAGAAATTGATGTATGGTATACACATGATATAAATCAGTTCACTATTATACACGATCTCTCCGTACTCGATTTAAGGCTGCGTGTATGCATTGTACGAAGCCGTCCGTTCGTCCGTCCATCGGTGAATGCTGTGACTTCTGTATTTCGATGTAACAGACAGATGCGTTTGGGAGCATTCGTTATTACGCATTGATACTTTTTGCAACCCCTCACTTCTCGACTTGATATCCTTTTACGGGTTAAATAAAACAAAAAAAAGCAAACAAAAACAATCCACAACGAACCCCTCCCCCCCCAAAAAAAAAAAACACCGCTGTTGTTTACCTCGTCACTGTGAGAGAGCGTTTGATGGTTAATACCGTTTTACCGTAATACCGTATATTAACTATATAAATGAATTACTGTATTACCCCCATGACACCATTAACGTATAACCGTTTTATTGTTTAACCGTATAAATGTATGATTGTATCACCACAGGGCCTTTTAACCGTATCACAATGAACCATATTAAGAAATTACAGTATACAGAATTGCCCCTTTTTGTTTTGTTAACTGTTTTACCGAATTAGCCTCCCGTATTAACATATTACCGTATAGCTTATCATGTAGTACCATATTACTGTACCTTTGGACGATTCCGCGATTCCGCATTGGTCCAATAAGACATACCCCCATTTATTCCACATAGAAAAAAGAAAGCAGACACCTTAATTGATTTGGCCATTTAATAATATTAGTGATACTAAGAGGAACCACATTTGTGATGAATTAAAATGAATAATATCATGTACAGGACACATTGCAGGGGATCGCCCTATTACATACCTGCGTCTCCGGAGTAGCTGCCAAGGGCCAGGATGTACTTTGCGACCTCGTCTGCAATACTGAAATTGCTGTAGGTGGCATAGCGCGTTTGTCCATCGAAGTCTTCGAGGTCGATCCGTAGCTCGTAGGTCTTATTACGGGAAAGACGGTGGATGTTGTCGTTACCGAGCCAGTGCTCGGAGGAAACGTTTCCAAAACCGTTTTTGTACTCGGACCAGTAAAGAGAGAAGTCAACGGATCCATCTTGTCTACGCTGGAATACCTACAGAGACAGTGGGTGAGAGGGAAAGGGGGAGAAGGAAAGACAGATAGAGATATATATATATATAGAGAGAGAGAGAGAGAGAGAGAGAGAGAAAGAGAGAGAGAGAAAGAGAGAGAGAGAGAGAAATAGGCACAGATATAGAAAGAGAGAGAAAGAAAGAAAGTGAGAGGTAGAGAAAGATATCGAGATAGAGGGAGAGAGAGAGAGAGAGACAAAGAGTTAGGGAGAGACAAAGAGAGAGAGAGAGAGAGAGAGAGAGAGAGTGTGTGTGTGTGTTTGTGTATTAATTATTATTTCAGAACATTAATAACACTTGCGATGATTGAAGATGCGATGTGTATTATCAAAGTGTATGTAATTACTTTTGAACAGTGTATCAACACGAAGAAGAGTGGTTGTTATCACATTTCGCTCCAATCATAAGGATACTGAGTCTAGATTGTGGACCAAGAAGAATGCGATGGCAAAGACTTTAAACAAATCAACCAAATCAATATCAATAACCAATATCGATTCTTTTTATCATGAGGGCCCAGCAATCAGCAGGTACCTGTTGACACCAGGGCGGAGAGTGGGAAAATTTTGATGGATGAAATAGGATACAGGGTATATATAGCCCTAAAGTTGATTCTTAACACGATCCATTTTCGAACAATCATCTTAAAGGAAATTGTAATACCCTATTGTATGTCCTATAGATTTTTTTTTTATTGTAATTTTTAAAAATATTTAAATGGATGACGCACAAGGCAAGGTTAATTATTCGAAGATACTTGCTATAGTGTTTCTTGAAAATCTTTGCGATCATTTTAAAAGTGGACGGGGTTGATAAAGTTGAAATTTGAGCTATCATCTTTCTCACCGTCCAGCGACCTCCGTCCGTTTCCATATCACAGTAAACAAAGAGAGGATCATCACCATCTCCATCGGGATAGATGGGATACACTCCACTGAGATGGGATAGTCCACCAGTCTGAATCTCAGCGCAGTCACGTGGGAGTCTAGGAACTGATAGGAAACACAAAGGTGGTGTAGTTGAGAGAATTGAATTTCAGAGGACCGGCCTCTAATAGGAAAAGGGTCACGGATTGTATTCTTGCTTGGTACTTGGTGTTATGCTAAAACAATACAGTGTACAGCTGTACAAAACTTAGCAAAGAAAGTTGACAAGTAACAGGAGGAGTAATCATACCAAGAGGCGCACTAGGAGGATTAAAAAAAACTTTACATTTCATTAAGTCGCTTTTGATCCTGAATGATTGAATAAAACATCTCATTGAGAGAAAAAACACGCTTAGACTCTTTACTAATGGCCTTATAATCTCAATTTTGTTATGAACATTAAATGCTACTATATAGTGCAACAACAGATAAGGAATACAGAAATACAGAGGGTGAGTCAGTAATTCCAAATGACCCTTGTACTGTTCATATTTTATTCATTTTGTGGCAATTCCTAAATATGTCACTCTCTCATGGTTCGTCAAACACCGCACAATTCACTAATTCAGCCATGCGTCAGCAAAATGACGCTCCATTTGCAAGAGGCATTATAGCCGTTATAACGCCGGACGTTGAGCGGGAGGTGTCATTCGCCTGACGTAGGACTGCGTTAGCAATCTGTGTCGTCTTTGACGCGCCGTTTGAATGTGACACCGTATATATAATAATTTCAAAATAAAGAGCATTTTCATTGATTAATGGCTTATAGATTAATAGCCATCATAGAATTTATTTTTAAAAACACAGACCTCCATCAGCAAAATGAAACCTTGAGTTCAACGGGAATGATATGAAATGCTCGCCGGCCATGGCGGTGACTTGCGTCATTTCGGCCGGTACGATCGTAGACATGTCAGTGAAGTTAGTCATGGCTGATGGTGCTTCTGTCGAAACACATGATTCATACAAAGCATTGAAAAATATTAAGATGATAATGGTGATAATAATGATCACAATGATAATACTACTTAAAATAATAATGATACCGACATTAACAATTATGATGATAATAATGCTACTATTAACGATGATGATGATGAAAATAATGATAATGATAAAAATCAGCATCATAATACGAAGAAAAAGGATAACAAGAACAAGAACAAGAACGAGAAGAACGAGATAAATAATATCATCAAAAATATGGCTTTTGATGAAGATCATTTAGGGGGTCTAGGGGTCACCTATCGTGTTAGGTTCATGAAATGTGAAATAAATAGGCTGCTTACTGGCAATGGTTAATCTGAAATGCACGAAGTGTGATTTCTCCACGACTGTATACAATATATGTGGATATTCGGTTTTATTTGAACCATGATGTAATTCTGAAATCATCTACAGGCCTAACAAATAACCCCACTAGGGGTCACATGAGATTTACAGTTCTAATATAAACATTGTTCCGCCCCTTTGGGTTTCAGCCGTCAGAATTGTGGAAAGATGTATCAAAAGAACAACTTTTACCAAACCAATATCGAAACTTGTATAATGCTGGAACATTTCTAGGGCGGTATACCCCCTTCCCCCGACAAATTATTCAAGTACTAATCCCCATGATCTCAAAACCTCCTCCCGAATGCAAAGGATTGAGGCCCACTTGGAATGTTTTGATTCCCTTATCGCTTTAAAAATATTGTAAATAGACTGGATCAACCCTCTCATAGTGTTTTACTCATGATGCCTCGTTGCCTTGACGACAATAAACAAAATGTCAACTTGGTGATGAAGTTCATATTTGCCAATTTTGTCTCGTCAAACTTTGTTTCTGATAAATAAAAAAAATTAAAAATATGTTTGTATTTGTATCGGCAAGTCTACAGGAGCTAGAGGCATTTGCCTCCCTCCCTCCCTCTCTCCCCTCTCTCCCTCTCTCTTTTCTCTCTCTATCTGTTCCTCTCTCTCTCCCTATGCCTCCTTCACCAGTGACTGAAGATCACTCAACAACAAAACCGGCTTTTAAAATATCAATTATTTTTTAGCTAATACGATTTCAGCAGAATAGTTGATAAGTAGCACCGTGCCATTTTCACGAATTACGAGTTTTTAATATTTTGATTAAACGATTATTATGAAGAAGAATATTTTGTTTGGCGAATATCTGTGGTACTGACGCAAACTGTGGGGCATGGAATCATCGAAAAGAAAGAAATAGTGATAATGATAATAATAATGATAATAGTAATAATAATACTTATACTAATAATGGTAATATTAATAGTAATAATAAAAATACCTATAGTATGAACATTAATGATATTAATAAAAAGCTCGAATTTGTTCAGCTATTTATAGTTACATGATGAATATGAGGTCAATATAATTATTTTTCATTTATCTTTTTCCGAATCAACATGAAAAGCATGAGAAAGCTTAGATCTTTTGTTATCTCTACAAGAACACGGCAGTCTTGTCTTTAAGAAATGAAATGGAATTCTGGTAATAAAATGGCTCATTAGTAAGCTTTTTGTTTAGGCAGCAGAATGTGATCGAATAAACGAATACGTACTGGTAGGGCCTAAAAGTTCACATATTCTCAATGCGCGTGTATCTCTTATATGCATGAGTCGTTCGCCACTAATAGCACATGAGGGTGTGTGCGTATGTGCATGTGTGTGTGTGTGTGTGTAAGTATGGAAAGCCGTTGGTGACTTTATTCACGTGCCCCAGACGTATGGAACGCGGCACACGGGTGCTAAATTGACCAATCACCGCCTGTTATTTAGCAGGCGCGTGCAAGGTGCGATAGCACACGCCTGTTACTTTGCCAGACGGATGCGCAGAACGCTCGTAATTTGATTTTTAAGGCAACCAATCAAGTCCGCTGTTACAAAGCTGCTCAGCTCGATCAGTACGTACGGGGCCTGTTCGCTATTACAAAACTGCTCAGGTCAGTACATATTGGATGGGGGACACACCCACGGCCAGGCACGGATCCAGGGGAGGGCCGAAGGGGTCTCCCCCCTCCCCCGCCAAAAAAGAGAGAGCTAGAGAGAGAAGGAACAGAAGGGAAGGGGAAAGAGGAAAGAAAAGAGGGGGAAAAGAGATCGGCGGGGGGGGGGGCGACTGAGGGCCTTGCCTCCGAGGCTGTTTCCCCCTCCCCCTCCCCCGAAAGAGAGAAAAGGAAGGAAAGGGAAATTTAAAAAAAAGGAGAAGAGGAGTCAAAGGGAAGGGGGAAAAGGAATAAGAAAAATAATGAAGGAGGATATCAGTTACGATTTTCTCGCCAACAATTTGTTGATCCTCAGGGGGGGGGGGGGACAAAAAAGGAAAAGAAGAAAAGAAACAGGTGAAAAGAAAGGGAGGGGGTCAGATGCAATTAATCCAGCCAACAACATGTGGTTCGGGTAGGGGGTGAAAGGCCTTTGCCTCCCCCAGCAAACTTTAAAAAGAGAGAAGGAAGGGAAGGGGAAGGGAAAGAGATGAGAAAGGGAAAGAAAAAATAAGAGGAAGAAGAAAGGTAGGGGTGATCAGTTGCGATTTTTCCCTCCATCAAGGAGTGGATCGGGGGCGAAAGGCCCTTGTCTCCCCCTCCTCCCCTCAGCAAAAGAGAGAGAGAGAGAGAGAGAAAGAAAGAAAGAAGGGAGGGAGGGAATGGGAAAGAGGAGAGAAAGGGAAAGAAAACAAAGAGTAAGAGGAAAAGAAAAGGGGGAAAAGATATGGTTTCGCGCTCATCTCGCCTCCGCCAAACGAGACCAAGCGCCAGATACGCCACTAGACACCACTGGCGTACTAATTCGAAGGGGGCAGCCTCCTCCTTAAGTGGTTCATTTCTAATTCGATTTCAGTGGTTTACAAATGTTGTAAAATGACATAATTTTTAAAATAAATTATACTGTTTTATGAGTTTGTTGGAAAATGACGAATTCCGAAAGTTACAGTCAGGCGAGAAATATGCTTATTTTGAGGTCTGCACGTCAAATTGGTGAGGAGTTTAGGGGCGGAGCCCCCGGAAGCTCAGGGGCAATGGGCATTCATTACGTTCAGATGAGCATATTTTGATACCTTATTAATGACACAGGTAGGTCACTAATTGGCGTGGGGTCCAGGGGCTGAGCCCCAGGAAACTCAGGGGCTATCGGGGCATTCATTACGTTCAGATGAGCATTTTTCGATACCCCAGAAACTCAGGGATTTTTAGGCATTTTATAACGGTCAGATAAGCATTCAGGGGCACTCCTTAGGGCCCTTGGTGGGGTCAAGAGGGTGAAGCCTCCGAGATTTCATTTAATTACGGTCAGTTGATCATATTTTGAGACTTCATTATTTTGTGACACTGGCAGGTCACAATTTATTTTTCTTACTTTCTCCTTACTTCTCTTGAATCTACTATTTCAAAATAGTGGGGGACCAATGCCCCCGAGCCCCGCTGTGCCGCGAGCCTTGACATGTAGACCTATAAATAAGCATACTTCTCGCCTGACTGTAACTTTGGGAATTCGTCATTTTCCTAAAACTCATAAAACAGTATAATTTACTAAACATTATGTCATTTCACAACATTCTTATTTGGGGGAGTACGCCAGTAGTGTCCCGTGGCGTATATGGCGCTTGGTCTCGCTTGGGGGGGGGGGGGGGGGAGGGAGCGCAAAAGCTTATCTTTTCCCCCTTTTATTTTCTTATTCCTCTTTATTTTATTTCACTTTCTTTCCTTTTTCCCTTCCCCGACATTCCTTCTCTCTCTCTCTCTCTCTCTCTCTCTTTGCTGAGGGGGGAGGGGAGGCAAGGGCCTTTCAGCCCCGCGATCAACACGTCGTTGGCTGGATTAATTGCAAGTGATCTCCCCTCCTTTTTTACCCTGTTCATTTTTTTTTGTCCTCTTTTTTTCCCTTATAGCTTTCCTCTGTTCCTTTCCCTTCCTCCTCTCTTTTTTTGGGGGGCGAAGGGGGGCTGGAAGGGAAGGCAAGGCCTTTTCCCCCACCCCCGATCCCCTTCTTTTACCTCTTTTCTTATCTTCTTTTTCTTCTTTCTTTCCTTTCTCTCCTCTTTCCCTTATTTTCCTTCATCTCTCTCTTTTTTGTCGGGGGGGGGGGGTGGGGGGCAAGGCCCCTCGCCCCTCCCACGCCTGGTAGCACACACTTTAGCAGTCATGCAGTCATGTAAAACAAACACTTGCAAACTATTATTTTGTTTTAATCTGAGAACGTATACTATTATCTAGATCTGTTAAGAATAAATCATTGTCAAAATCATTCCATAAACTGGGGTAAATAGGCCACCTTTATTACCAACATCGTATTATTATAATTTGATTGCAGGGACCTCAGAGAGAACAGCATAAATACTGATGAGGCTACCCTGGGTAAACAAGACAGTATTAATATTATTATTATTATTATTATTATTACACATATCTTAAACATTCAAATATTAAAAACAAACACAGAACAGAAGTATAAAGAAGGAAAAAAATAATACACAATGAACAAATGAAGATACTACCATCCACCCCCTCCCCCCCCCCCCCATCATTAGTTATTGAGGTTTTGAGAATTTCGATGTCATGGACAAACGAAAATCTTGAATTTTGAATCGGGGGCCGAGCTGTCCTTGCCCCCCCCCCCCCCCCTCCCCCCCCCCCCCCCCCCCAGCAAAAAAAAAGAGAGAGAGAGAGAAAGAGAGAGAGAAGGAAAAGAAGGGAAAGAGGAGAGAAAGGGAAAGAAATAATAGGAAGAAGAAAAGAAAGGGGGGAGGAAGAGATCGGGGTCAAAAGGGCCTTGCCTCCCAGGCTGTTCCCCCCCCTCCCCCCCCCCCCAAAAAAAAAGAGAGAGAGAGAGAGAGAGAGAAGGAAGGAAAAGGGAAAGAGGAGAGTTAAAAGGGAACAAAAAAGAGGAAGAAGAAAAGAAAAGGGTGAAAAGAAGGGAAGGTCAGTTGCTGTTAATCCCTCCAACAGCGTGCGGAACGGGATGGGGGCCGAAAGGCCCTTGCCCCCCCCCCCCCCCCGGTCAACCTATGAGAGAGAAAAGGAAGGGAAGGGAAAGGTAAAGAGGAGAGAAAGGGAAAGACAAAAAAAGAGAAAGAAGAAAGGTAGGGGAATTCAGTTGCGATTTTTTCCCGCCAACAAGGTGTAACGGGGGGGGGGGATACAATTCAAACGTGGTTTATTTCTAATTCCATAACGGGGGTTTACAAATAATGCTAAAATGACATAATTTTTCCGAGATTTGTCCTCACTTTTTAGTAAATTACCTATATTTTTATATGCGTTTGTTGGAAAATGACAAATTTCTAAATTTACAGCCAGGCACAAAATATGCTTCTTGAGGTGCCTACATGTCAGGGCGCGCGGAATGGCGGGGATCGGGAGCCTCGAGCTCTCCCCCCCCCCCCCCCCACACACACACACACTTAACAAAAACGTATATCAAAGAGAAATAGAAAGAAAGAGAGCAAGAAAGAAAGAATGGTTAACTGCCAGTGGCACAAAATAATGAGGTATCAAAATATGCTCATCTGACCGTGATTAAATGCCTATAAAACCCCTAAGCGTTCGGGGGCTCTGCCCCCTGGATTCCACCTAGGAGTTTAAGGCGGGCCCTTAGATGCTCATCTGACGGTGATTTATTGCCTTAAACCCCTGAGCTTCCGGGGCCGGGTGGGGGCAGTGGGGGCGGTCCTCCCTTAAACGCTGTCCCCCAAAACAAAAAAAATAAGAGAGAGGAGAGAAATGGAAGAGGACGTAGGAAGAAAAAGGAGCAGACAAAGAAGATTTTTGAAGGATTAATATAAGAGTCGAGAACGGTACAATGAATCGTCTTCTTTCTATAATGATTTAATGAAACGTAAAAGCTTCTGCGCTTCGCGCAGGAGGGGGGGGGGGGGACTGAATTTAGACGAGGATTAATAGACAAGAACGGTACAACGAATCGTCTTCTTTCTCTAATAATTTATTGAAACGTCAAAGCTTCCGCGCTTCGTGGAGGAAGGAGGGGGAAGCTCGCCCGTCCCTGTACCCACCCCCTATTACATCACTGCTGGTCACCATTACGTACCAATATTTGGCTCGCATGATTTCAAATTTGCCCCCCCCCCTAAGAAATCTTGGATCCGCGACTGAATGACGTCACAGACTCATGAGTGAGTTGCCAATTTGTCTTGTGATTTTCAAAGTTTTTCATGTCATTAGAAATTCAAAACTGTCTTATTAGCTATCCGATTTTGCAAACTTTTAGTTTGATTGGTTTGTTATAAAATGTTGAAGTGGACTTGCCCTTTAATTCCATACAACCCCCTCTCTGTCGATTCCTTCCTTTGCTGTGGGTTAGGGACATGATACATCAGCCCCTAGATGGCAACGCTGTTACACCCCACCGCCCCCCCCCCTTCGTGAAACACCGGGCTACGCCATCTATGAACTACTTGAACGAAAATTGTCGGTAATATGTACTTGCACTACGTGGTCAGACTGATGGGGGGGGGGGGGGTTGGCCCGGGATGATGGTTCGCGTTTAAGGGTCGCTATTCATAAAATGGGTTGAGGGTCGCTTTTCATAAACAATTAAATGAAAATTAAATTAGAAATAAACAAAATGATAATAAGAAAGCGAAATAATGGATAGGGAACACCCCACAGCTGTGGCGTAGGCGCAGGGGGAGGGGGGTCGGGGGTCGCCACATGGCCCCGAATATCTGTAGAAAACATTTATTGAAAACGTACATTTCTGAACAAATAAAGAAAAAAGGCGTGCCCCAATAATGTACGCGACCCATCATCCTGCCCCTGCCCCCCTCTCCCCCCCCCCAAAAAAAAATCATTACGACCACGCTGCGCCATTCGGTCCACCCTCCCCGCAGTATTCCCTTGGTACGAGTAAACAGCGGGGGCTAGGGTGCGTCGCCGCCCAATAAAAAAAACACACAAAGAAAATGCAATAAATTATCAATAATTCATTGCATTTGGCCCCGACCCCTAACATAACAAAATTATCTATGTGGGCATGCCTTGAACCATAATGCATGGTCCTACAGAGTTCCTATTTAACTAACATCTACATTATTATAAGAACAGTTTCATTATCAAATCGAATAAACACTTACATACAGATAATGTTATATATGTTTTGTTCTTATACACATCATATTCATACTAGTATGGTGATCAGGGGCGTCGCTAGACCTTTTTCAGTGGGTGGGGGGGGGGGGGGGTGTAGAGGCCAACGATTACCGACAAAATTAAATTTCCAATATCTACAAATGTAACCCTATAAACCCGGGGCCAAAGGCTAAATTGTTTTTCCTATGGACTATCTATAGTACTTGCGTATGCGCCCACGACGACACAAATATACGAATTATTTCGTCAACTTAGTCAGCATTCATAGCTATATATTTTAATGCAAACACGGAGCTAGGATCTTATTTTAGGGAGGGGCGGTAGTGAGCAAGCGCGCGGGGGTGTGGGTGATAGGCCTCCCGCGCGAAGCGCTAAAGCTTAGACATTTCCTCAAATTATTAGGAAAAGAAGACGATTTATTGTACCGTTCTCGACTGTTAATCCTTGTCTGAATTCAGTTTCTCCCCCTCCCGTGCAAAGCGCGGAAGCTTTGACGTTTCATTAAATGATGGTAAAAGCAGACGATTCGGTGTTCTGTTCTCGACTCTTAATCCTTATCTGAATTCAGTTCTCCCCCTCCCGCGCGAAGCTCTGAAGATTTGGCGTTTCATTAAATTATTAGAGAAAGTAGACGATTCGTTGAACCGTGCTCGACTCTTAATCCTTGTGAATTCAGTTTCCTCCCACGCGAAGCGCGGAAGCTTTGACGTTTCATTAAGTTATGAGAAAAAGCAGACGATTCGGTGTACTAGCTGTTCTCGACTCTTAATCCTTATCTTAATTCAGTTCTCCCCCTCCCGCGCGAAGCGCGGAAGTTTTGACGTTTCATTAAATTATTAGAGAAAGACGATTCATTGTACCGCTTTCGACTCTTAATAAGCCCTATTTGTCTGAATTCAGTTTCCCCCTTTAGCGCGAAGCGCGGAAGCTTTGACGATTCATTAAATTATTAGAGAAAGAAGACGATTCGTTGTACCGTTGTTGACTCTTATAAACCTTGTTTGAATTCAGTTTCCCCGAAAATTTCAAACCTCTGATTTCTTAAGCTGATATTATAGGAAAGTGAACTTCGAGAAAATACAAGTATAGTAGTTGTAGTTACTCTCGAAGTCGTCACAGCGGATAAAAATTCACAGTTCGTAGGGAAAAAGACTTGTCGGCACCCCCACCCCCATCCCCCACTCCCCCACCCCCCCCCCCCATCCCTTTGGAGACGCCCCTGACGGTGATTCGTTATACCCTCACTCTATATTAGACCTTCATTATACCTAGGCAATCTCATCTAAACGCGCTAATCTATTATCCTCTCAGATTTAGAAATAATAATACTAACATAGAAATATGTTGTATTCTTCCAGCACACAACACATACATATATAATCTCAGGTGTAAATATCGTTTTAGGAAAACGAGCTTATCAATCAATACTGCAATCTGCATTAGATTCACCTATAATTGTTGCACTATTATTATGCTTCGACTACCCATATGACATAGAAATATAAAGGAATAATCATAAACTATATACAAGACAAGAAATATAGACTAAAATTGATTGTCTCTAAGAAATGTGATAACTTCCACTAAACTAAACTTTCACGCAATATACAGCAATACATGTTGTAGTATAAGCCAATCAACATCCAAACATCAACCCTTAAATACAATTAGGCATATGGGATAATTATGAGCAGGTTTATTCGACTGAAAACTACCAAATAATAATGGTCGATCAGACAATCCCTTGTGCCAAGCAAATGCAAACTCTTCACAGTGTTTCCAACTTCTAATCTGATAAGCAAACATGCCTCCTATCAATAATCCCCCTGTCCTAGCCTAGCCCAATGGAGAGTGTTGCTCAACAACACAACATGAACGAGAATATTGGGGAAGAAAGGGAGAGAAAGAGAGAGTGTGTGTTCCCCTACCACGAGTGAGGTGACCTCTGTACAGAGTGACCCAAGAGAGATAAAGGAGAGATGGAAGAGGGGGAGAGATCTACTCTGTTGTTCCAACACTATGTATCTACACTGGATCATACATATTATCACAATGGCACTGCATGTTGTATAGTATATCACCTAATTTGCAATTAGAGTAGGTTCTGAATGATAGATTGTAAATCTGGAAACTACCATTCATGATATTAGACTTACCTTTTCTTTATCAACCCTAGACTAGCTTTATAGTAAACTTTCATATATAGCAGTTCGGCACCTCGTTTATAATTTGACATACTATTCTTTGCATCAGAAAGTTCCAATCTCAATGGAAGTACTCTTACAATGTATACTTCTTTTCTGACATAGAAATCAAAGTCAATACTTTTAAGAACGGTAAGAGTACCACGTGCATCGATCACCACGTGCCCGGCACATTTTTGCTTGTCTGCGCTGCATGCACTCACCGTACACACACACACACACACATTAAACTCCATATTTAACAAGGTATCTGATTGGTCGATCAATTCCAGACGCATGCGCAGTAAACAGCATCCGTCTGGGAAAAGGCACACGTGTGCTAATAAAGTAACAGGCGTGTGCTATTGCACCTTGCACGCGCCTGCTAAATAACAGGCGGTGATTGGTCAATTTAGCAGACGTGTGCCGCGTTCCATACGTCTGGGGCACGTGAATAAAGTCACCAACGGCTTTCCATATGTAAGAGGTGTGGTTGCGTGTATTGTGCGTGTATGTGTATTGGGGGTAGGGGTGGGTGGGTGCATGTGCATGCGTGAAAGGGAGTATGTATATGGGAGTGTGCGTGTTTGCGGATTGGTGTTGGTGAAGACAATCATAACAAAGGAAATTTGAGCAAAGTTAGAATTTGAATTTAAATTACATTCCAAAAAATTCCATTCAACTGGACTGAACTTAAGACATAAGTTATGTTTTCTATTAGCAAAAACAGGTAATACATTACTATTCAAGACAGAAAAGTACAACAGAAACACGCTTTATTTCTTGTCAACAGAAAGAAAGGCTGTAGACATTGTTTGATCTGTTCGTTTTTTTTTCCTTATTCATCTTCTTAAACTTGTCTCCTCAAAGATTTATTATTCTGCTACCATTTTATTTTCTGTTCATTCAATTTTATTTAATTGTCCTATTCCAAAGTCCCCTATTGCTCTTCCATACATCTATTTCTAACGTACTAGAAATGATTTCAATAGAAATCCACAAATTATATGGCATGAATGAGGTTTTTTAATCGAAAAATCTCTTCACTATTAAGCTAAGCTTTGTTTCTCCCCAGCTTTTAACACATAGACTTGTAAATTTGGTATGTAATTAGACCACAACCCCTTACTGACATTTTATGGAACCTTCGACTTTGGAATTTCATATGATAGACAAAACGTTGAATCGTGCCAATTTCCATGAGGTTTGAAGAAAACAATTTTTTTTAAAGGGATACACTCTCTTTATATACGGGATTTGCCAAGGGAAAGAGGGGGGGGGGGGGGGAACAAAGCGGGAAGGCGGAACCGAATTGCCAGTATTAAGAAAAATAAAATCGAAAACCAGGTAAATATCCTAAACGTTCCTTGAGTTCACTAATGTTCTTTCTATCCGACAACAACTCCGAGCCATGCATCTTCCTTATCAGGGCTCTTTCTTTTCTCCTCAATATACCTTCTTCTACTTTCTACTCATTCAAACTTTCTGAACCATTTACCATCGCTACTATTAAGTCTGATCTACTGCTATGATATTCATCAAAACACACATGACATTAAAAGAATAGAAAAGGTCACAAAATATTCTTATTATGTTTCCTTTTGAAACCTTTATCAAAACTCCATTTTTTAAATATTATTGTTCTTACGTTCATTGCAATGTTTCCCCTGAAATCCAGCTGAACAGTGGCACAGATAACTTTCCATAGTCTCCTCGCACCAGCTGTTTATACAGAGCTTCTTGTCGCAATCTATTAAAAATAAAGGAAAGAAACTTCGTTTGTGTGTGTGTGTGTGTGTGTGTGTTTATGCGTATATCTGTAAAACGGGTGAGCATGTTTTTGATTGCATGCTCAATCAAACAAAAAACATACGACTTTATATGAACTAACGGAAATGGAAATATGAAACTGCCAGCTTTTACCAGCACAAATTTGTAGTTTTTCTCTTTACCTTTTCATTCTGTGAATAATTGTACATGTACTTATTCTTTGAAAACAAAAAGAGGGAAATTTACCAGACTTTAACAAAAAAGTCTAACAACTCCTATCAAGGCCTTGGCATCAGGAGGGGCATAATATTTGTTTTCCCGCAACCCAGTACAGTCAAATTAGGAAATCACTTCTTGAGGGCTATCGGATTATTAAAGGGGAGAATGACTATTTATATAAGGAAGGGTCTTTTGAGACCGGGCGTTTCACAAAATATCGACTTAAGTTGGACTTGAAATATGGCAGGCGTTTCGAGGGACGTAGAAATCGTGGTCACAAATTTATAGAATTTGTTGTAGTTAATTGTTAAAGCTATACAATTATCGATAAATCATAACTTATTGGGTATTTTTCCTCAAATTGTACATCTGGTGCAAGATATTTTAGGGGCATATACTTCCTATCATCATAAAATAGTATCAGTCCAAATCTTTTGTAGAACTTGAAATTACATTCATTTTTTCAATGAACTGTAAAATAAATGTCAATTCTGTAGATTTGTGACGACGATTTGCACATCCCTTGAGAGACCTATGGTGAGAGCAACCAGTGCATGAACGGCCTGTCATTGTACGATTCCATCTTAAGTTGATTTTTAGTCTTTGTGAAACATCGCCCTCCAAGATCTGTCTTCATTTCATGCCTTTACATGTGCAATCCTACAAGAGCTAACAGAATTATTCCACACCGGGTTAGCTACACAGCATGCTAAATTTGTTCCCATGGTCGAAAATTGTAAGGAGGGACTTAATAATATTACTCCCTTTGCTCCTCCTTCACAAATGCCGGTACATACTTTTTGTATTGGTAAGAGGTACAGCAAAGAGAAAAGCTATAGTAATAATTTTTTTCCGAGTGCAGTTTGTTTTAATCCTCTTTGTGGCCATGCCTTGAACCATAATGCATGGCCGTAAAGAGGAATTTTTGCTGTTGGGAACGATTTATTGCATTTTCTATGTTGTTTTTTATTTGTGGGAAATGCCGTACGGTCACGATTCAGTGGCAAAGCAATGGCCTCGTAACTGTGAGGCCCCAGAATCAAAACCGTGTCGATGTGCTATATAAATGCCCTTTTGTGAGGCATTAATCCTCATTTCTGTCAGTTATGACTTAAGGACGCAGGTCCCCTTGTTGATAAGCATAGTAGCATACACATGCTTTAGCAGTCAAGCAAAACAAACACTAGCAAATCTTTATCCAATACAATCTGAGAGTGTATACTATTATTTAGAGGTATTAGAAATAAATCATTGTATAAATCGTTCCATAACTTTGGGTAAAAGAAAATATTCCACCTTTATGACAAACAGTGTACAAGAGTCATCCAATCTATTTTTAGTAGGTACAGTGTACTTGTATCATAAAAGCATTTTGGCCACGTGTGATGAAAGGAAAACACACATCTGACAGAACCGTAAACGTGAGGTTTGCAAGGTAACGGGGGTAATTCATTGTTAATATGTTGTTTGATGGTGATGGTAATGAAGTTTTGACTCAAACCTATATGAAACTCGAGGCCCTTTATTTGCTCTGTACTATACGAAAAAAGTCAGATATTTTTTTATTTTCCCTCAAAGAAATTTTCAATCACACAGACACCCTAAAAAACAACTATTGCACAGATGTTTCTATTCAACCGCTGTATGGAAAAAACTATCCCGTCATCAACAACAAAAAAAGGTTTTTGAAATGTTATGTGCAAAGCATATTTGTGACCGTGTTTCCTATTTGTGATTGATTTATCACAACCTCAAAAACCCATAACTTTCTTATGTTTAATCGGACTTTGCTCTAAATATCACTGACCGGTTCATTTCAATGCTGTGCTTTCATTAAAGCACGTCTGCACTAGTTTGGCCAGGGGATTAGACCTCCCTGCAAGGTCACTGACAGTGGTTATCTCATCAAATAAGCTCTCAATTAACATAAGAAAAAGGGGATCATGGGGCACCAACCGGCACCGAGTACGCATTGTTTGCTATATAGAGGGCGCAAGTAGCTATAAGTAGTACAGTCGGGCTTTAAACAAACTTAATACCAGTATTTAGTAGTTGGAGAAAGATGTATTGTATTGGCGCGGGAGCTTAGAGGAAGACCAGCCTCCCCCCCCCCCCCCCCCCCCCCGTCATTGTACATGCCGTTTTTCCCAGGCTTCATTAAACCAAGGAGTTTTAAGAGCTGGAGTCTCAACTGGCAACAAATTATTTTAAGCAGCTGCTGTTTTCTAAGGTTGCCCAATCGAATCTACAGGTGTTCCAGGGGCGGCCGAGCGACTTCCAAAGTGTGTGTGTGTGTGTGTGGGGGGGGGAACGCCAACAAAAGGGCAATTTCTGGAGAAAAAAGGGGCAGCTACAAATGGATATCTCAAAGCGAAAATATACCATTTTTTAGACAGTGGTATATACATTGTGATTACATTACAAAAAAATATATCATTCTTGGAATTATGAATCTTTGAAATTTATGAACCCTATTTTATTTTCGGAATAATGAAACCTTATATCATTTGCAAAATTATGGACCTTCGGAAGAACAAAACATGAGTGGACAGCCAAAATGTTTGCGGGAGTTGTGAACCCTATTTTACGTTTGGAATAATAAACCACCAGGCCTGGAATTTGACATTTGTATTCCGGAATTATGAACCTACTTAGAATAAGATAACTTGGGAAAACAAGAGCACTTGTAATTATAGCCTACTTTTGTGTAACGAAAAAAAAGGGAGGGGTCTAAATGATTACCAGGAAATTTGCATATTCTGTATCCGGGAGGAATTCCTAACTTTCCTTTCCGTCTAGGGCAACCGTTAGCCGCCGGCGGAACAGGGATGAGTTTCGGAATCATCTGTACCATACTGCCGTTGGTGTGTTGCTTCTGCAGACACTCGTTGAACATTGGTAAGGTGTAATTGAGTCCAAACACGTTCTTTTGGCAGTTTTGTGTCCTTTCCGTTGCATCTAATGGCACGGGTAAACCTGTGTGCCAGAATGAGGATGAAGATAATAATAATATTAATAAAATGATAATTATATTACACTACGGAGAAGATGAAGAATGATAACAAAAAGAAAGTGGGTATTTATGGAATGGAGTATTGAGGGGGCACTGACATTATGGAAGCTAGGGGCAACAATCGTATTATATTTATGAAATATGAATAAACAACACCACCTTTTGTGGATTAAAGTTGTAATTTCAACTTCTTTTCACGTTCCTCCTCTCTCCCTCCCTTTTTATTTTCGCCTTTTGAGGGCGAATGGGATGCAGCGCATGTGCCCCTTGAATAGTTAACACGCTACAACGCTCTTTTTCATCTACAATCTTTTTTATCAACGCCGCCAGATAAATTTCATACATCAATAAGAAAGAAAGAAACATCTTTAACGTTGGTTTTAAAACTACAGCTACTCATATGGTGATTAGTCTGAGATAATTAAACAAAAGAAGTCAAAAAGATTTCTGAAAACAAAGATAAATAATGAATTCCGTTGAAGAAATAATCATAACAAATATTAAGTACGAGTATATTACAAAATTCGGTAAAAACATAGATAACACTTATTTAAATAGGGTTGCAAATGCGGTTTAATTTTTATGTTTGAGAAGTAGGGTACATACCAACCAAAAGGAAGATCACCGTGCCATATATGCACTTCCAATGAAGCTTTAGTTTACTGGTCTGTAATTAGAAACAGGTTTACACAATAAATGTCATGAATTTAAAGTTTTGATGTAAATTTATGAATAATACATTATCTAAGTATCTATGTGGCTTATCTTATCATAGATCATCTCGACTAGCATGCAGATATCGGACGGTACGTGCCTCCCTAATAACCCAAGTGGGAGGGGCCTACTTAATTACACAACTTCGAGAATGTGCCCCCCTCCCGCCTTTTGAGGTAATCATCATTTTACTGTATTTTATTTGTCTTTTGTCAGATGATATTGGGCTGCAGCCCACGGCAAGGCGGTTCCACTATACAGGTGCATACTCTAAATTGACACTTTGCCACGATTCCTAAAGCCTTGGTCAGAGCCTGGTACTACCAGTCTCTTGATTTGTCGAATAAAGAGCAGCCTAGGCAAACTGCCGTCAGAATTGTCTCAGAGTGCAGCCATTGTTAGGCACGGTGACTGACAAGACTTTGCACCTGTAAACTACGGCAGTTATGTGGCCAGTTAAATAACTGACTGCTGATAAAAGTGGTATTCTGAAGTAATGTTAAAATTAAAAGAATAAAAGCATGAGCTTTTCATAGGCTGTAAGCCTTCCAATCGTGAAATCTAGGATTCAAGTTTTTCCTGCAAGATGGACACTACTTGAGCGACTGTTACATTGTAACCCTTTCCTATAAAATAAAAACAACTGTTAGAATCATCATTGTGATTATTAATCACAAAAAATAGATCATATTGTCATGTATACAAACATTTTCTTCTTTTGCCCTCAGTTCTTACCATTTTTGTGAATCCTCAGTAATGGAGTCTTTCAGGTCAGGATAATGAAGCGCACTGGAACACTGTTCTACCCAAGTGTGACTATTCTCAAATGCGAACTCAGTCCAGGAATCAGCTAGGTTGGGAACACAAAGCAGCGTACACATTACGTTTTGCGTCGCGTAGCTGCAGTAGGCACGGGTTACCTGTACCCCTCACGATGGCCTTTATTGCATGTTCTCTCACATTTCAGTGTAAGACGTGGTTTCTACTCCCTCCCCCCCCCCCCCACCACTGTGCCCCCTAAATTCATGGGCCCATGCTACGCCATTGCAGTGTTGCGTAGCAATTACACGCGTGCGGTAGGATGAAAAATTGAAAGGAAAGATATGTATGCAACCTTTTTCTGAGTTTAGTATTGGCCAAATGGAGACGAAAATATATGACCTTGACTAAGCTAGATGAAATATCTAAGGAGGTAAAATGATGTCGTTTACCATTCGCGACGTATTATCAGTTCTTAAATTAAATAAAAATTAATTATTATTGCTTTGACATTATAACATTCTTAATCAAATGTTACAAGTTGAGGCGCTGCTCATGAAATTGCAAACAAAAGTTAAACATAAAATCAATGCAAGAGTCATTGTTAAGTGCTTCAGTACAAATTATTTAATTCACCTGTTTTACGAATAAATGTATTTTAATATTGAGAATGCGAATTGCATATATTACGTGTTGTTAGGTAAGGTAACCCGTACTATTTCTACCACCTACTGACATCACTGCCTAGTAGTTTATTTTCTTTGATTTATCTTTCTCGCTCCCCAGATTGTTTGAAGAGTTGAAGCAGCATTTTAATGATCATGAACTTGGTCATTGTTATGTGCTTCATTACAAATTATTTCATTCACCAGTTTTGCGAATAAATGTTTTTTGTTAATATTCAGAGTGCAAATTGCACACATTACGTGTTGTTAGGAAAGGTAACCCATCATTTTTCTCCCACCTAGCAACATAACTGATATGATTGCTAATGCTTAGCAGACATCTAACTCTTTATACTTTAGGGCCTTTTTAGATGAGGTGGGTTTATATAAATTACTGTTTCCAATTCATTCTTTAAAAAAAGAAGAAATATAAACAATTAACCGATCAAAGCATTTGCAGTATTGTTTAATACTTTACCAGTCACTGGTCTCAATTACGGTTTTGCGCTTAACGGTGTATTCTCTCCATATTCCAGCCAGAGCGTGCACATGATAATTCAATTACATTGACTCTGAATTTCGGTTTGAGTCTCCTGTTTTCTTAGCTGAGGCTGTGTTAATGAGAGTTAAGTTCCACCAATGCAAGTTCCAACTGAGTGATTCTGATGATCAGATCAGATGGATGACAAACTGTTTTAAACTATTTTACCAGCTCAAGAATAAATGATTTGTATGATCAGCTATCGCGTGACTGGATAATGTGAGAAGTTGTAGTATGATCTATTCATATAATTGTATTACACTTTTATTAAGAATGCCTGCAATCACCTTGTTTTCTTTCTAACCACCCCCTTGACATTAGGGCAGGAGGTACTGCAGTTACGTCCGTAAAAAAAAGCTGAATCCAGAAAACCAATCGTCTTCAAGATTACATAAGAGAGTTAACCCGTTATGAATAACAGGAATATCTACACGGAGTGCAAGTTCTCGTGGTAGATTTGTTATAAGTCTCTCCATTGTTAAAGGGGTTCCCATCAATGAGAGAAGGTCGGCTCAGTTGATAGTTAACAGATATATAGAGAGATATCGTGGTCGTGTTGATAGTTCATCAAGCTAAGTACTACAATGCTCGGAATTCTAATCCATGCCACTATTGTCCTTTAGGAAGATACCAAATTTCATTTGCGTATCTCCAACACAATGAAAAGCTGAATCCAGAAAACCTTAGAATATCGTCTTCAAGATTACATAAGCCACATTCAGAAGGGGTTTTTGCTAGTCAGCGTAAGTTAATCCCTGCAGCAGACCAAATGGCGGTTCACCTCTTAGACTAAGGGGTAGTCACATGTGGGGTGTGCATCGTAGTCGAGTGGTTTAAGCACTTGACTGGATATCCGAAGGTTGTGATTTTAAGCCCTGATCCGACATTATAGTGTCCTTTGGTAAGACATTAATATACTTTTGCCACTCTTTACCCGGATGTTAAATGGGTTGCGGTAGAAAGGAATTCATGCAATTCCATATTTATTTATTTATTCAGTTTTCTTTAAAAACAGGGTAGTCTTTTCAGTGCCAGAGGCCTGCTTTACAAAAGAGCCCAGTACATACAAAGATTTACAAAAAATAGAATACATTGTAGAAAACAAAGACATTAAATAAACAACATACCATATAAAGCACCTATTATCGGTGATCACGTTCCATCAGCCGGGTGATATTGGAGGATATGAGCGCTGTGAATGAACTATACTCTATACTTCATCTCAAACAATGAAGTTGGAATAAAGTCTCCCAAACGATGTATATCAAAATAATCTAAGGCAACTTTCATTCCTATGGATGGTAGAGACTATCGTCTTTAAATTGAACAATCCGATGATTTGTAATTTACATATTTGGAGACTTTGAGAACAATCCACCTTTTTTGAGACTCGCTGTATATCTCAGATTCACATACCCATTCATTCCCTCGGCTTGATCCCTTTCTACATATCCCTCTCTGATTTCTTGTGACACACACACAAAAACACGCACACATACACACACAAACACACACACATACCCTATATTGGCTTCCCCTCTCTTAGATTGTCTAATCAAAAACAAAAAGTTCTATTTATTAAATCGTTCTACTTCATTTCCAGAGTCGATATCGCAGCCTTCTTCTTTAATAATAAGCTGTACAACTATTTACTCACCCCCTTGATCCCCCCTCTCTCTCTCTCCTTCTCATTGATATTTTGCTACTTGTTTGATTGCTTTGATTATCCAGAATCAATCTCGCAGCCTACTTCTTCAATGCTAAGCTGTATAAGTATTCCATTTACCAGTACAAGGGAGCTTTCGAGGTCTTTAAGGTTTTTCTCGGTCCCCTTCATCCGAAATCACAGGAGGCTCGGCAAGGCCAAAACATGCAGAGACTATTCACTTTGGTGCAATGAACATCTTTTCATGCTGACGTCAAAGACGTTGTAGCATTTCAATTGGCCATTGGACGTTTTATAAAGTTCTACCGGAGACGTTTATTCATTGCACGTTTTGTTTTACTTCTGATGTTTTTCGAATGAATTTAAATTTATATTGGACAAAGTGAAACAAGACAATACTATAAAAGGGGGTATTATAATAACTTATCTGATTGGTGCACGTCTATAAAACCCTAATTAAAAAACACACGCACACACACACACACACGCGCGCACACACACACACACGTGCACAACACATGGGCTAGGATTGTGTACTTGTCTATATTGGTTTCATTCCATAGCTTGTTTTTCTCTTGGTATTTTTTTTTAATTCCTCTTGCCATTATCGCCGAATACACAAACGGTTTTCACACTTTATTGAGTTACCTTAAGAATTACATGATGAGAACTACAGAAGAGTAGCAACAAAGACGAAAATATAAACGAGAGATTGTTTATGTGAGATAAAAACAATTTAATATGAATAAGATGTGCTTCTTATACTACGTTAAAAGAATTGAAAACGAATGGGGCTGAATGCAAATCGATACTTAATATTAATTCAAGATTCATCATCAATTTGTGTCTGTTTACAATTGATGACTAGCAGATTGACTGTTACTGATATGCAAGAATGCAAGAACTGTGTTCATAAGATATCTATCTATATATTTCCCTACATATACTCTCTTCTCTGAAATACGTTTTCTACAATACATCAATGATGGTGATATATAATAATTCTAATAACAATATGAGCAATGATAATGTTTGTGAAACACATCAGTTCAATAATAATATGTACAAGGCGGCAACGGAAAAAAAGCTGTATTTGTCTCTTTTTCTGCCTCTTTCCTAAATGCATGAATACAATTCACTGCATCAATCTTGCAGCCTACTTCTTCAATGCTAAACTGTACAGGTAGTCCCTCTACCAGTAGAAGAGAGATTTCGAGAAATTCAAGGTTTATTTCGGCCCCCGTTATCCAAAATCATAGGAGACTCGGCAAGGCTAAAAAGAGCTGAGAACATTCACTTTGGTGCAATGAACAACTTTCCATGCTGACGTCAGAGACGTTGTAGCATTTTAATTGGCCATTCGAAGTTTTATAAAGTTCTACGAGAGACTTTACATGTATTCACTAAATTATCATTTTGTTTTATCTCTCATTTTTTCGAATGAATACAAATTAATATTGGAAAAAGTGAAACAAGACAATACTGTGAAAAGGAGGGATTTGATTTATTTCCACAACTTGTCCTAGTATTGGGTGCTTGTATTTAACTCTCTATTGGTTTTCTTTCCCTAGCCTTTTTTCTCTTGGTATTTTTTAAAATACCTATTCTTTTAAAATTCACCATCCCACCATAGCCCGATACACACACAACCTTCGCACTTCACTAAGTTACCCTTCCATAAATGGGTGAAATAAGAATGAGATGTTGTTGAAAATTCCAGAAGTCTATGAACAAAGACAAAGATTTAAACGAGATATTATTTAAATGAGATTTAAAAAAAATTGCATCTTACATTTTGATATAAGTATTGAAAACGAAAAGTGCTACATGGACATCGAGGCTTAATAATACTTAACGATTATTTCATCATCAATGTGTGTCCGTTTAAAATGGATGACTAGTAGATTGACTGTTACTTTATACGCAGGAATGCAAGAACTGTGATCGTAAAATATCTATCTCTAAAATTCCCTACATATAGGTTCTTCTTTGAAGTACGTTTTCTACAATACATTTATGATGGTAATAATAATACTAATAACAATATGAGCAATGATAAAGTTTATTAAACACGTTAGTTCAATATTTAAAACTTATGTATTTACAAGGTGCAAAGGAAAAAATACAATATTTGTAGTTTTCTCTATTTCTGCTTCTTTTCTAAATACATGGATACAATTCACACGAGCGGATCTAGTTTTTTTCCAAAGGGGTATTTGACCAAGTGGCGGATTCAGGATTTTCCAAAAATTGCACTGCTTTACTTTTTTCTTCTTTTTTCCTTCTCTTTTCCTTCTCTTTTCCTTCTTTTTCTCCCCTTTTTTCCCCCTTTTTTCTCCTCGTTTCCCTTCTTTTTCTCCCTTTTTTTTTCTCGTTTGGCCGCCCAAGGGGGGGGGGGGGTGTTAAACCGCCGAACCCCCTAGATCCGCCCTTGATTCACCGCATCTTTTTTGTTGCTGACATTCTTGTGGGAAATAATTAAATAATGCCAGACAACATTTAGCAAATAATCTAATTGAAGTTTCCTTATGTTCAAACATACGTAAAAAATATTACAGTACTTATTTTCCAAATAACCCTCGAAAATTTAGGATTATTATCTATTTAAGTGAATATTTGTGAATACTTATTACAGCAACACGGCATAACTTCCTTCATGTTCAGCCGATACTAAAATGAGTAACACTGTTTTGAGGAAGTTGTTATATGTTTCGTTATCAAAGTGAAAAAGCTGAGAAGCTGTGTGTGATAAAATACAAAATGTAAATTCCGGTGTTTTTAAATGTGCTTACGAAACCCCACGGTAAACCGGCACGTTCTTATGACAGGCGTTCGTTAATTACGTCGGACGAAGCTTCATCTCCGTCTTCTTGAGGGAGTATGTATAACCGAGCCAGTGATACCATACCACACCCTTGGCCACTTGTGTGGTTGGACCGTTCAGGTATAGGCCGTTTAGGTTGGCATGATGGCAATCATTGTACCACCAGCCTCCTTTGCACAGGTCGGCGCAGTTTCCCCCTAAACCATCATGATCACGGTCCAGTGTACTGAACGGATAACCTTCATGATACGACATACTGTCACCTGCATATAAATGAGAAATTGATTTATGGTTTACACATGATATAAATCAATTCAAAATAGATACGATCTCCCCGTACTCGATTTGAGGCTGCGTGTATGTATTGTACGAAGCCGTCCGTTTGTCTGTCCATCGGTGAATGCTGTGTCTTCTGTATTTCGATATAACAGACAGATGCGTTTGGGAGTATTCGTTATTATTCATTGATACTTTTTTCAACCCCTCATTTCTCGACTTGATATCCTATTACGGGTTAAATAAAACAAAAACAAGCAAACAAAAACTCTCAACCACAAATCCCCTCCTCCCCCCCCCAAAAAAAAAAATACTGCTGTCGTTTACCTCGTCACTGTGAGAGAGCGTTTGATAGTTAATACCGTTTTACCTTAATATCGTATATTAACTGTAAAAATAGATTTTCCCCCATGACACTATTAACGATAACCGTTTTATCGTTTAACCGTATAAATGTATGATTGTATTACCACAGGGCCTTTAACCATATTACAATGAACAATATTAAGAAATTATAGTATACAGAATTCCTTTTTTTAATTAAAAAAAAAAACTGTTTTACCGAATTAGCCTCCCGTATTAACATATTACCGTATAGCATATCATATAGTACCATATTACTGTACCTTTGGACGATTCCGCGATTCCGCATTGGTCCAATACGACATACCCCCATTTATTCCATATAGAAAAAAGAAAAACAGACACCTTAATTGATTGTGCCAGTTAATAATATCAGTGATACCAAGAGGAACCACATTTGTGATGACTTAAAATGAATAATATTATGTACAGGCCACATTGCAGGGGATCGCCCTATTACATACCTGCGTCTCCGGAATAGCTGCCAAGGGCCAGCGTGTACTTTGCGACCTCGTCCGTAATACTGAAATTGCTGTAGGCGGCATAGCGCGTTTGTCCCTCGAAGTCTTCTAGGTCGATCCGTAGCTCGTAGGTCTTATTACGGGAAAGACGGTGGATGTTGTCGTTACCGAGCCAGTGCTCGGAGGAAACGTTTCCAAAACCGTGTTTGTACTCGGACCAGTTAAGAAAGAAGTCAACAGATCCATCTTGTCTACGCTGGAAGACCTACAGAGAGAGTGGGAGGGAGGGATAGGGGGTGGGGGCGAAAGAAAGAAAAAAAGAGATAGAGAACGAGAGAGGGAGAAAGAGAGAGAGAAAAAAGAGGCATAGAGAGAGAGAGAAAGAGGGAGAGACAAAGAGAGAGGGAGAGACAAAGAAAGAGAGAGAGAGAGAGAGAGAGAGAGAGTGTGTGTGTGTGTATTAATTATTAATTCAGAACATATAACACTTGCGATGATTGAAGATGCGATGTGTGTTATCAAAGTTTATGTAATTACTTTTGAACAGTGTATCAACACGAAGAAGAGTGGCTGTTATCACGTTTCGCTCCAATAATAATAATGCGATGGCAAAGACTTTTAAAAGATCAACCAAATCAATATCAATAAGCAATATCGATTCTATTTATCATGAGGGCCCAGCAATTAGCAGGTACCTGTTGACACCAGGGCGGAGAGTGGGAAAATGTTGATGGATGAAATAGGATACAGGGTATATATTACCCAAAATTTGATTCTTAATACGATCCATTTTCGAAAAATCATCTAAAAGGAAATTGTAATACCCTATTGTATTCCCTAAAGAATTTTTTTTTCTATTGAAATGTTTACATACATTTAAATGGATGACGCACAAGGCAAGGTTAATTTTTCGAAGATATTTGCTTTAGTGTTTTTTGAAAATCTATGCGATCATTTTAAAAGTGGACGGGGTTGATGAAGTTGAAATTCGAGCTATCATCATTTCTCACCGTCCAGCGACCTCCGTCCGTTTCCATATCACAGTAAACGAAGAGAGGATCATCCCCAACTCCATCGGGATAGATGGGATACACCCCACTGAGATGGGATAGTCCACCAGTCTGAATCTCAGCGCAGTCACGTGGGAGTCTAGGAACTGATAGGAAAAACAAAGGTGGTGTAGGTCAGAGGACCAGCCTCTCATAGAAAAAGATCTATCCTTGCCTGGTACTTGGTGTTGTGCTGAAACAATACAGTATAAAGCTGTACACATAGAAAATGTCAAGTTGACAAGTAACAGGAGGGGTGATTATACCAAAAGGCGCACTAGGAGGATTAAAATAACTTTACATTTCATTAAGTCGCTTTAGATCCTGAATGATTGAATAAAACATCTCATTGAGAGAAATAACACGTTTAGACTCTAATGGCCTGATAATCTAAATTTTATTATGAACAATAATTGCTGCTATATAGTGCAACAAAAGATGAGGACTAAAGAGTGCGAGTCAGTAATTCAAAATGACCCTTGTACTGTTCATATTTTATTCATTTTGTTGACAATCCCTGAATGCTACTGTCCAATGGTGCGTCAAACACCACACAAATCACGAATTCAGCCATGCGTCACAAGAATGACGCTCCGTTTGCAAGAGACATATAGCGGTTATAACGCCGGACGTTGAGCGGAAGGTGTCATTCGCCTGACGTAGGACTGCGTTAGCGACCTGTGTCGTCTTTGACGCATCGTATGAATGTGACACCGTATAGACAATAATACTTATAGATTACTAGCCATCATAGAATTGATTTTTACATACACAGTCCTACATCAGCTAAATGAAACCTTGCGTGCAACGGGAATGATATGAAATGCTCACCGGCCGTGGCGGTGACTTGCGTCATTTCGGGCGGTATGATCGTAGACATGTCAGTGAAGTGAGTGATGGCTGATGGTGCTTCTGTCGAAACACAGGATTCATACAAAGCATTGAATGATAATAAAGATGATAATGGTGATAATGATGATCACAATAATAATACTATAATAATGATACCGACAATAACATTTATGATGATAATAACAATAATAATAATCATCATGATGAAAATGATAATAATAATAATGATAAAAAAAATCATCATCATGAAACGAAGAAGAAGGAGAATAAAAACAAGAACAAGAACAGGAAGAACGAGAAAAATGGCTTTTGATTAAGGATATTTAGGGGGTCTAGGGGTCACCTATCGTAATAGGTTCGTGAAATGTGAATTAAAAATGCCGCTTGCTGGCAATGATTAATCTGAAATGCACGAAGTGTGATTTCTCCACGACTGTATAAAATATATGTGGATATTCGGTTTCATTTGAACCATGATGTAATTCTGAAATCATCTACAGGCCTAACAAATAACCCCACGAGGGATCACATGAGATCTACAGTTCAAATTTAAACATTGTTCTGCCCCTTTGCGTTTCGGCAGTCAGAATTGTGGAAAGATGTATCAAAAGAACAACTTTTACCAAACCAATATCAAAACTTGTATAATGCTGGTACATTTCTGGGGCGGTATACCCCCTCCCCCGACAAATTAATTAAGTATTAATCCCCATGATCTCAAATCCCCCTCCCGAATGCAAAGGATTGTGGCCCTCTTTTACTGTTATGATTACTTTATCTCTTTAAAATATTGTAAATAGACTGGATCAACTCTCTCATAGTGTTTTACTCATTATGCCTAGTTGCCTTGGCGACAATAAACAAAATGTCAACTTGGTGATGGAGTTCATATTTGCCAATTTTGTCTCGTCAAACTTTGTTTCTGATAAATAAAAAATTCATTTTGTATTTTATTGGCAAGGCTACAGGAGATAGAAGCATTTGCCTCCCCCCCCCAGTCTCTCTATCCCCCTCTCTCTCTCTCTTTTGTTTTTCTCTCTCTCTCCCTATGTCTCTTTCACCTGTGTGACTGAAGATCGCTCAACAACAAAAACGGCTTTTAACAAATCAATTATTTGTTAGCTAATACGCTTTCAACACAATAGTTGATTAGTAATCAGTAGCACCGTGCCATTTCCACGAATTACTATTTTTTTTTTTTAAATTTGATTCAACGATTATTATGAAGAAAGAAATTTTGTTTGGCGAATGTATGTGGTACTGCTGCAAACTGTGAGGCGTGGAATCATCGAAAAAAAAGAAATAGTGATAATGATAATAATAATGATAATAGTAATGATAATACTAATACTAATAATGGTAAAATGAATAGTAGTAATAGAAATAGTTATAATATAAATATTAATCATATTAATTATAAGCTCGATTTTTTTTCAGCTATCTATAGTTACATGATAAATATGAGGTCAATATTATTATTTTTCATTTATCTTTTTCCGAATCAACATAAAAAGTATGAGAAAGTTTGGAATTTGTTTGTTATCTCTACCAGAACACAGCAGTCTTGTCTTTAAGAAATGATATGGAATTCTGGTAATAAAATGGTTCCTGAAGATGGAGTATCTTTGAATGGCTTACCATCCATTAGTAAGCATTTTGTTTGGACAGCAGAATGTGATCAAACAAACGAAAACGTACTGGGAGGGCCTAAAAGTTCACATATTCTCAATGCACGTTTATCACTTATATGCATGAGTCGTTCGCCACTAATAGCACATGAGGGTGTGTGCGTATGTGCATGTGTGTGTGTGTGTGTGTGTGAGGTGTGGTTGCGTGTATTGTGCGTGTATGTGTATTGGGGGTAGGGGTGGGCGGGTGCGTGTACATGCGTGAAATGGAGTATGTATATGGGAGTGTGCGTGTTTGCGGATTGGTGTTGGTGAAGACATTCATAACAAGGAAATTTGAGCAAAGTTAGAATTTGAATTCGAATTACATTCTAATAAATTTCATTCAACTGGACTGAACTTAAGACATAAATTATGTTTTCTATTAGCAAAAAACAAGTAAAACATTACTATTCAAGACAGAAAAGTACAACAGAAACACGCATTATTTCTTGTTAACAGAAAGAAAGGCTGTATACATTGTTTGATTTGTTCGTTTTTTTTCCCTTATTCATCTTCTTAAAATTGTCTCCTCAAAAATCTATTATTCCGCTACCATTTTATTTTCTGTTCATTCAATTTTATTTAATTGTCCTATTCCTAAGTCCCCTATTTCTAACGTACCCGAAATAATTAAATTAAAAATTAAAAATTAAAAAAAAAAAAAAGATCTCTTCACTATTAAGCTAAGCTTTGTTTCTCCCCAGCATTTCACACATACTTGTAAATTATGTATGGGATTAGACCACAGCCCCATCTACTGACATTTTATGAAACCTTCGACTTTGGGATTTCATATGATAGACAAAACGTTGAATCGTGCCAATTTCCATGATGTTTGAAGAAAACAAATTTTAAAAAGGGATACATTCTCTTTATGTAAAGGATTTGGCAAGGGAAAAGGGGGGACAAAGCGAGAAGGCGAAACCAAATTGCCAGTATTAAGAACAATAAAATCGAAAACCAGGTAAATGACCTAAACTTTCCTTGAGTTCACTAATGTTCTCTTATCAGACAACAACTCCGAGCCACGCATCTTCATTATCAGGGCTCTTTCTTTTCTCCTCAACATACCCTCTTCTACTTTCTGCACATTCAAACTTTCTGAACCATATACCATCGCTACTATTAGATCTACTGCTATGATATTCATCAAAACTCACATGACATGAAAAGAATAGGAAATGTCACAAAATATCCTTATTATGTTTCCTTTTTAAACCTTTATCAGAACTCATTTTTGTTGATATATTGTTCTTACGTTCATTGCAGTGTTTCCCTTGAAATCCAGCTGAACAGTGGCACAGATAACTTTCCATAGTCTCCTCGCACCAGCTGTTTTCACAGAGCTTCTTGTCACAATCTATTAAAAATAAAGGAAAGAAACTTCGTTTGTGTGTGTGTGTGTGTGTGAGTGAGTGTGTGTTTATGCGTATGTCTGTGAAACGGGTGAGCATGTTTTGGTCTTGCTTTTTGATTGCATGCTCAATCAAACAAAAAACCTACGACTTTATATGAACTAACGGAAATGGAAATATGAAACTGCCAGCTTTTACCAGCACAAATTTGTAGTTTTTTTCTTTACCTTTTCATTCTGTGAATAATTGTACATCTACTTATTCTTTGATAACAAAAAGAGGGAAATTAACCAGACTTTAACAAAAAAGTCTAACAACTTCTACCAAGGCCTTGGCATCAGGAGGGGCATAATATTTGTTTTCCCGCAACCCAGTACAGACAAATTAGTAAAATCACTTATTGAGGGCTATCGGATTATTAAAGGGGAGACTGACTATTTATATAAGGAAGGGTCTTTTGAGACCTTCGGGAGTTTCACAAAATATCGACTTAAGTTGGACTTGAAATATGGCAGGCGTTTCGAGGGACGTAGAAATCGTGGTCACAAATTTATAGAATTTGTTGTAGTTAATTGTTAAAGCTATACAATTATCGATAAATCATAACTTATTGGGTATTTTTCCTCAAATTGTACATCTGGTGTAAGATATTTTAGGGGCATATACTTCCTATCATCATAAAATAGTATCAGTCCAAATCTTTTGTAGAACTTGAAATTACATTCATTTTTTCAATGAACTGTAAAATAAATGTCAATTATGTAGATTTGTGACGACGATTTGCACATCCCTTGAGAGACCTATGGTGAGAGCAACCAGTGCATGAACGGCCTGTCATTGTACGATTCCATCTTAAGTTGATTTTTATTCTTTGTGAAACATGCCCCTCCAAGATCTGTCTTCATTTCATGCCTTTACATGTGCAATCTTACAAGAGCTAACAAAATTATTCCACACCCGGTTAGCTACTAGTTTACACAGCATGCTGAATTTTTTCCCATGGTCGAAAATTGTAAGGAGGGACGAAATAATATTACTTCCTTTGCTCCTCCTTCACAAATGCCGGTACATACTTTTTGTATTGGTAAGAGGTAAAGCAAAGAGAAAAGCTATAGTAATAATTTTTTTCCGATTGCAGTTTGTTTTAATCCTCTTTGTGACCATGCCTTGAACCATAACGCATGGCCGTAAAGAGGAATTTTTGCTGTTGGGAACGATTTATTGCATTTTCTATGTTGTTTTTTATTTGTGGGAGATGCCTTACGGTCACGATTCAGTGGCAAAGCAATGGCCTCGTAACTGTGAGGCCCCAGGATCAAAACCGTGTCGATGTGCTATATAAATGCCCTTTTGTGAGGCATTAATCCTCATTTCTGTCAGTTATGACTTAAGGACGCAGGTCCCCTTGTTGATAAGCATACTAGCATACATATGCTTTAGCAGTCACGCAAGACAAACACTAGCAAATTTGTATCCAATACAATCTGAGAGTGTATACTATTATTCAGAGGTATTAGAAATAAATCATCGTATAAATCGTTCCATAACTTGGGGTAAAAGAAAATATTCCACCTTTATGACAAACAGTGTACAAGAATCATCCAATCTATTTTTAGTAGGTACAGTGTACTTTGTATCATAAATGCATTTTGGCCACGTGTGATGAGAGGAAAACACACATCTGACATAACCGTAAACGTGAGGTTTGCAAGGTAACGGGGTAATTCATTGTTAATATGTTGTTTGATGGTGATGGTAATGAAGTTTTGACTGAAACCTATATGAAGCACCGAGTACGCATTGTTTGCTATATAGAGGGCGCAAGTAGCTATAAGTAGTACAGTCAGGCTTTAAACAAACTTAATACCAGTATTTAGTAGTTGGAGAAAGGTGTATTGTATTGGCGCGGGAGCTTAGAGGAAGACCACCCCCCCCCCCCCCGTCATTGTACATGCCGTTTTTCCCAGGCTTCATTAAACCAAGGACTTTTAAGAGCTTGAGTCCAAACTGGCAACAAATTATTACAAGCAGCTGCTGTTTTCTAAGGTTGCACAATGGAATCTACAGATGTTCCAGGGGCGGCCAAGCGACTTCCAAAGTGTGTGTGTGGGGGGGGGGGCACCAACAAAAGGGCACCTTCTGGAGAAAAAAGGGGGCACCTACAAATGGATATCTCAAAGCGAAAATATACCATTTTTTAGACAGTGGTATATATACATTGTGATTACATTACAAAAAACAATATCATTCTTGGAATTATGGATCTTTGAAATTATGAACCCTATTTTATTTTCGGAATAATGAAACCTTTCATTTCATCATTTGCGAAATTATGGACCTTCGAAAGAACAAAACATGCGTGGACAACCAAAATGTTTGCGGGAGTTGTGAACCCTATTTTATATTTGGAATAATAAACCACCGGGCCTGGAATTTGACATTTGTATTCCGGGATTATGAACCTACTTAGAATAAGATAACTTCAGAAAAAAGTGCCCGTGTAATTATAGCCTATTTTTGTGTAACGAAAAAAAGCGAGGGGTCTAAATGATTACCAGGAAATTTGCAAATTCTGTATCCGGGAGGAATTCCTAACTTTCCTTTCCGTCTAGGGCAACCGTTAGCCGCCGGCGGAACAGGGATGAGTTTCGGAATCATCTGTACCATACTGCCGTTGGTGTGTTGCTTCTGCAGACACTCGTTGAACATTGGTAAGGTGTAATTGAGTCCAAACACGTTCTTTTGGCAGGTTCGTGTCCTTTCCGTTGCATCTAATGGCACGGGTAAACCTGTGTGCCAAAATGATGATGAAGATAATAATAATATTAATAAAATGATAATTATATTACACTACGGAGAAGATGAAGAATGCTAACAAAACGAAAGTGTGGTTTGGGGCAATGGGGTCTTGAGGAGGC
Source organism: Strongylocentrotus purpuratus (assembly GCF_000002235.5). NCBI lineage: Eukaryota > Metazoa > Echinodermata > Echinoidea > Camarodonta > Strongylocentrotidae > Strongylocentrotus > Strongylocentrotus purpuratus. The sequence goes on from NW_022145594.1 coordinate 32,786,508, forward strand.
ACTGACATTATGGGAGCTAGGGGTAACACTCGTATTATGTTCATGAAATGTGAATAAACAACACCACATTTTGGGGATGAAAGTTGTAATTTCACCTTTTTTTCACGTTCTTCCTCTCTCCCTCCTTTTTTCTTTTTTCTTTTCGCTTTTTGTGGGCGACGGGGGTACGAAGCATGTGCCCCTTGTATAGTTTAGCCACTGCACGCTACAATGCTCTTCTTTCATCTACAATTTTATTTATCTACGCCGCCAGATAAATTTCATACTTCAATAAAAAATTTAAAAAAATATCTTTAACGTGGGTTTAAAACTACACGCTACTCATATAGAAATACAGTTTACGGTGTATTTTAGGTGATTAGTGTGAGATAATAAACAAAAAGAAGGCAAAAAGATTTCTTTATGCAAAGGAAAATGATGAAATCCGTTGAACAAATAATCATCACAAATTAAAAATGAGCATATTACAACATTCGGTAAAAACAAAGATAACAATTATTTAAATGGGGTTGTAAACGGGTTTTAATTTTTGATGTAGGGTACATACCAACCGAAAGGAAGATCACCGTGCCATATATGCACTTCCAATGAAGCTTTAGTTTACTGGTCTGTAATTAGAAACAGGTTTACAAAATAAATGTCATGAATTTGAAGTTTTGATGTAAATTTATGAATAATAAATTTTCTAAGTATCTATGTGGCTTATCTTATCATAGATCATCTCGACTAGCATGCAGATATTGGACGGTACGTGCCTCCCTAATAACCCAAGTGGGAGGGGCCTACTTAATTACACAACTTAGAGAATGTGCCCCCCACCCCCGCCCTTTGAGGTAATCATCATTTTACTGTATTTTATTTGTCTTTTGTCAGATGATATTGGGCTGCAGCCCACAGTAAGGCGGTTCCACTATACAGACACATACTCTTAATTGACACTTTACTACGATTCCTAAAGCCTTGGTCAGAGCCTGGTACTACCAGTCTCTGGATGTGTCGAATAAAGAGCAGCCTATGCAAAGAGTGCGGACACTGTTAGGCACGGTGACTGACAAGACTTTGCGACAGTAAACTACAGCAGTTCTGTGGCCAGTTTAATAACTAACTGACTATTGATAAAAGTGGTATTCTGAACTCATGTTAAGTTTAAAAGAATAAAAGCATTAGCTTTTCATAGGTTGTAAGCCTTCCAATCGTGAAATCTAGGATTCAAGCTTTTTCTGCAAGATGGACACAACTTTAGCGACTTTTACACTGTAACCCTTTCTCATAGAATAAAAACAACCTTTAGGATCATCATTGTGATTATTAATCACAAACAAATAGATCATAAGGTCATGTATACAAACATTTTTTTCTTTTGTCGTCAGTTCTTACCATTTTTATGAATCCTCAATCATGAAGTCCTTGACGTTAGGATGATTATGCGTAATGGAACTCTGTTCTATCCAAGTGTGACTTATTCTCACATTTAAATCCAGTCCAGGAATCAGCTAGGTTGCGAACACAAAGCAATGTATGCATTACGTTTTGCGTCGCGTAGCAGCAGTAGGCACGGATCAAATGCACCCCTCACGATGATCTTAATTGCATGTTCTCTCACATTTCAGAGTAAGAAGATGTTTCTACCCCCTTCACCCCCCCCCCCCCCGCCACAGTGCCCCCTAAATTCATGGGACCATGAGACTACGCTATTGCAGTGTTGCATAGCAATTACACGCGCAAGTGCAAGTCGAGGCGCCGCTCATATAATTGCAAAATAAAGTTAAACATAAATTCAATGCAAGGCGCCGCTCATATAATTGCAAAATAAAGTTAAACATAAATTCAATGCAAGGCGCCGCTCATATAATTGCAAAATAAAGTTAAACATAAATTCGATGCGAGGCGCCGCTCATAAAATTTCAAAATAAAGTTTAACATAAATTCAATGCAAGGCGCCGCTCATAAAATTTCAAAATAAAGTTAAACATAAATTCAATGCAAGAGTCATTGTGAAGTGCTTCAGTACAAATAAGTTCATTTACCTGTTTTACGAATAAATGTATTTTAATATTGAGAATGCGAATTGCATATATCACGTGTTGTTAGGTAAGGTAACCCATACTTTTTCTACCACCTATTAACTTCACTGCCTAGTAGTTTATCTTCTTCGATTGATCTTTCTCGCTCCACAGATTGTCTGAAGAGTTGAAGCAGCATTTCAATCTTGAATCGGGTCATTGTTTTGTGCTTCATTACAAATGATTTCTTCACCAGTTTTACGAATATTTTTTGTCTTAATATTCAGAATGCGAATTGCACACATTACGTGTTGTTAGGTAAGGTAACCCATATTGTTTCTCCCACCTAGCAACATAACTGATATGATTGTTAACGCTCAGCAGACATCTAACTCTTTATACTTTAGGGCCTTTTTAGATGAGGTGGGCTTATATAAATTACTATTTCCAATTTATTATTTAAAAAAAGAAGAAATATAAACAATTAACCGATCAAAGCATTTGCAGTATTGTTACTATACCAGTCACTGGTCTCAATTACGGTTTTGCGCTTAACGGTGTATTCTCTCCATATTCCAGCCAGAGCGTGCACATGATAATTCAATTACATTGACTCTGAATATCGGTTTGAGTATCCTGTTTTCTTAGCTGAGGCTGTGTGAATGAGAGTTGAGTTCCACCAATGCAAGTTCCAACTGAGTGATTCTGATGATCAGATCAGATGGATGACAAACTGTTTTAAACTATTTTACCAGCTCAAGAATAAATGATTTGTATGATCAGCTATCGCGTGACTGGATGATATAAGAAGTGGTTGCATGACCTATTCATGTAATTGTATTACCCTTTTTAATATCAGCATTTCCTGCTATCACTCTTTGTTTTTACTTCTAGCACCCCCCCCCCCTCTTGCCATTATGACAGTATAGGTACTGTAGTTACGTCCTTAAAAAAGTAAAATCAAGAAAAACTTAGACAATCATCTTCAAGATTACATAAGAGAATTAACACGTTATGAAGGGCGGGAATATCTACACGGAGTGCGAGTTCTCGTGGCAGATTTGTTATAAGTCTGTTCATTGTTACAGGGGTTCCCCATCAGTGAGAGAAGGTCGGCTCCGTTGATAGTTGACAGATATATAGAGACATATCGTGGTTGTGTTGATAACTCACCGAGCTATGTACTACAATGCTCAGAGTTCAAATCCATGCCACATAACACTGTTGCCATTTGGGAAGACACCAATCTTCATTTGCGTTTCTCCAACGCAGTGAAAAGTTGAATCCACAAAACCTTAGACAATCGTCTTCAAGATTACATAAGCCATGTTCAGACGGGGTTTTGCTAGTTGGCGTAAGTTAATCCCTGCAGCAGACCAAACGGCGATTCACCTCTTAGACTTAGGGCTAGTCACATACGGGGTGTGTGTCGTAGTCGAGTGGTTTAAGCACTTGACTGGATATTCGAAGGTTGTGATTTCAAGCCCTGCTTCAACATTATAGTGTCCTTTAGTAAGACATTAATATACTTTTGCCTCTCTTTACCCGGATGTTAAATGGGTTCCGGTAGAAAGGAATTCAAGCAATCATGTATAAAGCACCTATAATCGGTAGTCAGGCTCCATCAGCCGGGATAATATAATTCATAATTTGTAGTGATATTTAATAACACAAATTCAAGTTGTAAGAGTACTTTATGAGTGAAACTATTGAAATGTACGGCATTTCCTATACTTGTCTAGTTAATCCACACATTTGTCTATTTATCTTTCTCCGCTATGTAACGGCAAACCGGTGTTTTGTTTTTATTTTATCATCCGGTAATCTTTCTACTTCTCCTTTCATCTCTCTATACTTCATCTAAAATAATGAAGTTGGTAGTTGAAGAAAGTCTCCCAAAATATGTTTATCTAAACATTTTAGGCAATTTTTAGTACTTTAATTGACACCGAATAGGCTGATGCTTTTCAAATATACATTTTGGAGACTTTGCGACAGTCCATTTGTTAAGGATAGCTGTATATCTCAGATTTACATACCCATTCAATCTCTCGACTTGATCCCTTTCTTTACATGTATTCACACACACACACACACACGCGTGCAAACACAAAACACACACACACACACACCCACCATATCTTGTCTTCCCCTCTCTCAGATTGTCTGATCAAAAACAAAAAGTTTTTTAGTGTTTACTTTACCCCTTGATCTCTCTCTCTCTCTCTCCTTCTCATTGATATTTTGCTACTTGTTTTATTGCAGTATTTATCCAGAATCAATCTTGCAGCCTACTTCTTCAATGCTAAGCTGTACAAGTATTCCCTATACCAGTACAAGAGAGCTTTTGAGATCTTTAAGGTTTATCTCGGTCCCCTTCATCCAAAATCACAGGAGGCTCGGCAAGGCCAAAAAGAGCTGAGACCATGTATTTCGGTGCAATGGTCATCCTTCCCGGCTGACGTCAGAGACGTTATTGTATTTCAATTGGCCCTGCGATGTTTTATAAAGTAATGCCGAAGATGTTACATTTATTTATTTATAATTCGTATGTTTTCGAATGAAATAAAATAAATATTGGAGACAATAAAACGAGTCAATACTCTGATAAGAAGGGATTAGAATTACTTGCACAACATGTCCTAGGATTGTGTACTTGTTTCTTTTGGTTTCCTTCCCATAGCCATTTCTTCTCTTGGTATTATCTGAAATACCTCAGAGTTTTTATTTAAAATTCATCTTCCCATTAACACCCAATACGTTATCATGAATGATTTAAATGAGAATGACATGATGAGATGTACAGAAGAGTAGCAACAAAGACGAAACTATAAACGAGAGAATGTTTATATCAGATCAAAACAATTTAATATGAAGAAGATGTGCTTCTTACACTATGTTATAATTATTGAACACGAATGGGGCTGCATGAAAATCGATACTTGATAATAATGAATGATTATTTCATCTTTAATGTGTATCTGTATGAAATTGGTGACTAGTAGATCGACTGGTACTTTATATGCAAAAATACAAGAACTGTGTTCGTAATATATCTATCTCTATTTTCTCTACATATACCCTCTTCTCTGAAATACGTTTTCTGCAATACATCAATGATGGTAATAATAATTCTAGTAACAATATGAGCAATGATAATGTTTTTGAAACACGTCAGTTCAATATTAATATGTGCAAGGCGCAAAGGGAAAATAAATTGTTGTATTTTTCTCTTTTTCTGCCTCTTTACTAAATGCATGAATTAAATCTTGCAGCCTACTTCTTCAATGCTAAGCTGTACAAGTATTCCCTTTACCAGTAAAACAGAGATTTCGAGAACTTCAAAGTTTATCACGGTACCCTTCATCTAGAATCACAGGGGGCTCGACAAGGCCAAAAAGAGCTGTGACCATTCAGTGTGATACAACAAACATCTTTCCATGCTAACGTCAGAGAAATTGCTGCATTTCAATGGGACGTTTTATAAAGTTTTGGCGGAGACGTTATATTTTTTATTAAATGCTTGTTTTGTTTTACTTATGATGTTTTTCGAATGAATTTAAATTAATATTGGACAAACTTAAACAAGACACTATTATGGAAAAAAGGTATTATAATTACTTGCACAACAAGTCCTAGTATTGGGTGCTTGTCTCTATTGGTTTCCTTCCCCTAGCCATTTTTCTCTTGGTATTTTTTGAAATACCTCTTCTTTTAAAATTCACCCTCCCACCATAGCCCAATACACACACACAACCTTCACACTTCACTGAGTTACACTTCCATAAATTGTTGAAATAAGAATGAGATGTTGTTGAAAATTCCAGAAGGGTAAGAACAAAGACAAAGATATAAATGAGATATTATTTAAATGAGATAAAAACAATTTCATATGATTAAAATGTGCATCTTACATTCTGATATAAGTATTGAAAACGAATAGTGCTACATGGACATCGAGACTTAATAAATAATTAATAATTATTTCATCATCAATGTGTGTCCGTTAAAATTGATGACTAGTAGATTGACTGTTACTTTATATGCAGGAATGCAAGAACTGTGTTCGTAAAATATCTATCTAAAACATTTCCGACATATAGGTTCTTCTTTGAAGTACGTTTTCTGCAATACATTAATGATGGTAATAATAATACTAATAACAATATGAGTAATGATAAAATTTGTTAAACACGTCAGTTCAATATTCATAACATATGTATTTACAAGGTGCAAAGGAAAAAATACAATATTTGTAGTTTTCTCTATTTCTGCTTCTTTCCTAAATACATGGATATAATTCACTGAATTTTTTTGTTGCTAAAATTCTTGTGGAAAACAATTAAATAATGCCAGACAACATTAAGCAATTAATCTAATGGAAGTTTCCTTATTTCAAACAGACGTAAAAAGCATTACAGCACTTATTCCCCGAATAACCCTAGAAAATGTAGGATTATTATCTCTTTAAGTGAATATTTGTGAACACTTATTACAGCAACGCGGCATCACTCCCTTCATGTTAAACCGATACTAAAAAAAGTAACACTGTTTTGAGGGTGTTGTCTTTATCAAAGGGAAAAAAAGCTGAGAGTCTATTTTTGATAAGATAAAAAACAAAAAAAAGAGGGTGCTCTAAGGTGTGTTCTACAAAACGCCGCGGTAAACCGGCACCTTTATGACAGGCGTTCGTTATTTACGTCGGGCGAAGCTTCATCTCCGTCTTCTTGAGGGAGTATGTATTATCGCGCCATTCAACCCAGACCACACCCTTGGCGTACGTCCCTGTTAGACCATTCAGGTATTGGCCGTTGAGGTTAGCACGATGGCAGATATTGTACCACCAGCCTCCTTTGTACTTGTCGGCGCAGTTTCCCCCAGAACCATCATGATCGCGGTCCAGTGTACTGAACGGATTATCCGCATGATACGACATACTGTCACCTGCATAGAAATGAGAAATTGATATATGGTATACACATGATATAAATCAGTTCAATATACACACGATCTCTCCGTACTCGACTTGAGGCTGCGTGTATGTATTATAAGCCGTCCGTTCGTCCGTCCATCGATGAATGTTGTGTCTTCTGTATTTCAATGTAACAGACAGATGCGTTTGGGAGCATTCGTTATTACGCATTGATACTTTTTCGGGTTAAAGGAAAAAACAAACAAGCAAACAAAAACAATCAACAACGAACCCCCTCCCCCCCAAAAAAAAAAAACCCGCTGTTGTTTACCTCGTCACTGTAAGAGAGCGTTTGATGGTTAATACCGTTTTACCGTCATACCGTATATTAACTGTATAAATGAATTACTGTATTACCCCCATGACACTATTTAACGTATAACCGTTTTATCGTTTAACCGTATAAATGTATGATTATATTACCACCGGGCCTTTAACCGTATCACAATGAACCATATCAAGAAATTACAGTATACAGAATTACCCCTTTTTGTTTTGTTTACTGTTTTACCGAATTAGCCTCCCGTATTAACACACACTGTCGCTCATAAAGTTGGAATATTTTTGTTTTACTCCAATTTATGGAATTATTTTAAGAATAATTTAAAAATAATAGATCTAGATAATTGTATACATTCCCAGATTTTATTGAATAATAAGTTAACAATGTGTGTTTTGCGTGACTGCTAAATCATGCGTATGCTACTATGCTTATCAAATAGGGGACCTACGCCCTTAATTCATAAATGACAGTAATGAGGATTAATGCCCCACAAAAGGGCACTAATATAGCACATCGACACGGTTTTGATCATGGGGCCTCATAGTTACGAGGCCATTGCTTGGCCACTGAACACTTAAACAAATCCTCTGTATGGCCATGCATTATGTCTCAAGGCATGGGCACACAGAGGATTTTTTAATGTTGGATACCGGGGTAAAATGCAATAAATTATTGGAAAATTATTGCATTTTCTTTTCTTTTTTTAAATTTATGGAAACTGCCCCCTACCCTAGCCCCCGCTGCGTACAGTCATGGTTCAGTGACAAAGCAATGGCCTCGTAACTGTGAAACCCCAGGATCAAAACCGTGTCGATGTGCTATACTACTTGCCTTTTTGTGGGGTATTAATCCTCATTACTGTCATTTATGACTTAAGGGCGTAGGTCCCCTATTTCATGAGCATAAAAGCAACCACATGCTTTAGCAGTCACGCAAAACACACATTTGCAAATTATTATTCAATAAAATCTGAGAATGTATACTTTTATCTAGATCTAATATTTTTAAATTATTTTAAAAATAATTCCATAAATTGTGGTAAAACAAATATATTTCACCTATATGAGCGACAGTGTATTACCGTATAGCATATCATATAGTACCATATTACTGTACCTTTGGACGATTCCGCGATTCCGCATTGGTCCAAAACGACATACCCCCATTTATTCCATATAGAGAAAAAGAAAAACAGACACCTTAATTGATTTGGCCATTTAATAATATTAGTGATACCAAGAGGAACCATATTTGTGATGAATTAAAATGAATAACATCATGTACAGGACACATTGCATGGGATCGCCCTATTACATACCTGCGTCTCCGGAGTAGCTGCCAAGGGACAGGATGTACTTTGCGACCTCGTCCGCGATACTGAAATTGCTGTAGGTAGCATAGCGCGTTTGTCCATCGAAGTCTTTGAGGTCGATCCGTAGCTCGTAGGTCTTATTACGGGAAAGACGGTGGATGTTGTCGTTACCGAGCCAGTGCTCGGAGGAAACGTTTCCAAAACCGTTTTTGTACACGGACCAGTAAAGAGAGAAGTCAACAGATCCATCTTGTCTACGCTGGAATACCTACAGAGACAGTGGGTGAGAGGGAAAGGGGGAGAAGGAAAGAAAGATATATATATATATATAGAGAGAGAGAGAGAGAGAGAGAGAGAGAGGCACAGATATAGAAAGAGAGAGAAAGAAAGAAAGAGAGAGGAAGAGAAAGATATCGAGATAGAGGGAGAGAGAGAGAGAGAGAGAGACAAAGAGACAAAGAGAGAGAGAGAGAGAGAGAGAGTGTGTGTGTGTTTGTGTATTAATTACCAATTCAGAACATTAATAACACTTGCGATGATTGAATATGCGATGTGTGTAATATCAAAGTTTATGTAATTACTTTTGAACAGTGTAGCAACACGGAGAAGAGTGGCTGTTATCACACTTCGCTCCAATCATAAGGATACGCAGTCTAGATTTTGGGCCAAGAAGAATGCGATGGCAAAGACTTTAAACAAATCAACCAAATCAATATCAATAACCAATATCGATTCTTTTTATCATGAGGGCCCAGCAATCAGCAGGTACCTGTTGACACCAGGGCGGAGAGTGGGAAAATGTTGATGGATGAAATAGGATACAGGGTATAATATATAGCCCTAAAATTGATTCTTAACACGATCCATTTTCGAAAAATCATCTTAAAGGAAATTGTAATACCCTATGGTATGTCTTATAGATTTTTGTTTATTGTAATTTTCAAAAATATTTAAATGGATGACGCACAAGGCAAGGTTAATTATTCGAAGATACTTGCTATCGTGTTTCTTGAAAATCTTTGCGATCATTTTAAAAGCGGACGGGGCTGATGATTTGAAATTTGAGCTATCTTCATTTCTCACCGTCCACCGGCCACCGTCCGTTTCCATATCACAGTAAACGAAGAGAGGATCATCACCTAATCCACCGGGATAGATGGGATACACCCCACTGAGATGGGATAGTCCACCAGTCTGAATCTCAGCGCAGTCACGTGGGAGTCTAGGAACTGATAGGAAACACAAAGGTGGTGTAGTTGAGAGAATTGAATTTCAGAGGACCGGCCTGTCATAGAAAAAAGGGTCACGGATTGGTTCCTTGCTCGGTATTTGGTGTTATGCTAAAACAATACAGTGTAAAGCTGTACAAAACTTATTAAAGAAAATGACAAGTAAGAGGAGGAGTGATCATACCAAGAGGCGCACTAGGAGGAATTAAAAAAAAAACTTTACATTTCATTAAGTCGATTTTGATCCTGAATGATTGAATGAAACATTTCATTGAGAGAAATAACACGTTTAGAATATAATGGCCTGATAATCTCAATTTTATTATGAACAATAATTGCTGCTATATATAGTGCAACAAAAGATGAGGACTAAAGAGTGTGAGTCAGTAATTCCAAAGGACCCTTGTACTGTTCATATCTTATTCGTTTTGTTGACATTTCCTGAAAGTCAATCTCCCATGGTGCGTCAAACACCGCACAAATCACTGATTCGGCCATGCGTCACAAGAATGACGCTCCGTTTGCAAGAGGCATATAGCGGTTATAACGCCGTCATTCACCTGACGTAGGACTGAGTTAGCGACCTGTGTCGTCTTTGACGCGTCGTATGAATGTGACACCGTATAGACAATAAAAATTATATATTAATAGCCATCATAGAATTGATTTTTTAAAACACAGTCCTACATCAGCAAGATGAAACCTTGCGTGCAACGGGAATGATATGAAATGCTCACCAGCCGTGGCGGTGACTTGCGTCATTTTGGGCGGTATGATCGTAGACATGTCAGTAAAGTTAGTCATAGTTGATGGTGATTCTGCCGTAACATAGGATTCATACAAAGCATTGGAAAATAATGAAGATGATAATGGTGATAATGATGATCACAATAATAATACTACTACACATAATCATGATACCCACAATAACAATTATGATGATAATAAGGATAATAACAACAATAATAATAACTGTCATGATGATGATGATGATGATACAAATCATCATCATAATACGAAGAAGAAGGAGAACAAAAACAAGAACAAGAACGAGAAGGATGAGAAAAATGATAACAACAAAAATATGGCTTTTGATAAAGGATATTTAGGGGGACGAGGGGTCACCTATCGTATTAGGTCCATGAAATGTGAATTAAAAATGCCGCTTGCTGGCAATGATTAATCTGAAATGCACGAAGTGTGATTTCTCCACGACTGTATAAAATATATGGGATATTCGGTTTTATTTGAACCATGATGTAATTCTGAAATCATCTACAGGCCTAACAAATAACCCCACTAGGGGTCACATGAGATTTACAGTTCTAATATAAACATTGTTCCGCCCCTTTGGGTTTCAGCCGCCAGAATTGTGGAAAGATGTATCAAAAGAACAACTTTTACCAAACCAATATCGAAACTTGTATAATGCTGGAACATTTCTGGGGCGGTATACCCCCTTCCCCCGACAAATTATTCAAGTACTAATCCCCATGATCTCAAAACCTCCTCCCGAATGCAAAGGATTGAGGCCCGCTTGGAATGTTTTGATTCCCTTATCGCTTTAAAAATATTGTAAATAGACTGGATCAACCCTCTCATAGTGTTTTACTCGTGATGCCTCGTTGCAATAAACAAAATGTCAACTTGGTGATGAAGTTCATATTTGCCAATTTTGTCTCGTCAAACTTTGTTTCTGATAAATAAAAAAATTTAAAAATCTGTTTGTATTTGTATCGGCAAGTCTACAGGAGATAGAGGCATTTGCCTCCCTCCCTCCCTATCTCCCCTCTCTCCCTCTCTCTTTTCTCTCTCTATCTGTTCCTCTCTCTCCCTATGCCTCCTTCACCTGTGACTGAAGATCACTCAACAACAAAAACGGCTTTTAAAATATCAATTATTCTTTAGCTAATACGCTTTCAGCAGAATAGTTGATAAGTAGCACCGTGCCATTTTCACGAATTACGAGTTTTTAATATTTTGATTAAACGATTATGATGAAGAAGAATATTTTGTTTGACGAATATATCTGTGGTACTGACGCAAACTGTGGGGCGTGGAATCATCGAAAAGAAAGAAATAGTGATAATGATAATAATAATGATAATAGTAATAATAATACTTATACTAATAATGGTAATATTAATAGTAGTAATAAAAATACCTATAGTATGAATATTAATGATATTAATAAAAAGCTCGAATTAGTTCAGCTATTTATAGTTACATGATGAATATGAGGTCAATATAATTATTTTTCATTTATCTTTTTCCGAATCAACATGAAAAGCATGAGAAAGCTTGGATTTTTTGTTATCTCTACAAGAACACGGCAGTCTTGTCTTTAAGAAATGAAATGGAATTCTGGTAATAAAATGGCTCATTAGTAAGCCTTTTGTTTAGGCAGCAGAATGTGATCTAACAAACGAAAACGTACTGGTAGGGCCTAAAAGTTTACATATTCTCAATGCGCGTTTATCTCTTATATGCATGAGCAGTTCGCCACTAATAGCACATAAGGGTGTGTGCGTATGTGCATGTGTGTGTGTGTGTGAGAGAGAGGTGTGGTTGCGTGTATTGTGCGTGTATTGGGATAGGGGTGGGTGGGTGCGTGTGCATGCGTGAAATGGAGTATGTATATGGGAGTGTGCGTGTTTGCGGATTGGTGTTGGTGAAGACAATCATAACAAAGGAAATTTGAGCTAAGTTAGAATTTGAGTTTGAATTACATTCCAATAAATTCCATTAAACTGGACTGAACTTAAGACATAAGTTATGTTTTCTATTCGCAAAAACAAGTAATACATTACTATTCAAGACAGAAAAGTACAACAGAAACACGCTTTATTTCTTGTCAACAGAAAGAAAGGCTGTAGACATTGTTTGATCTGTTCGTTTGTTTTTCCTTATTCATCTTCTTAAACTTGTCTCCTCAAAAATCTATTATTCCGCTACCATTTTATTTTCTGTTTATTCAATTTTATTTAATTGTCCTATTCCTAAGTCCCCTTTTGCTCTTCCCTGCATCTATTTCTACCGTACCAGAAATAATTTCAATAGAAATCCGCAAATTATAATTAAAATCACTTCACTATTAAGCTAAGCTTTGTTTCTCCCCAGCATTTCACACATAGACTTGTAAATTATGTATGTAATTAGACCACAGCCCCATCTACTGACATTTTATGAAACCTTCGACTTTTGGATTTCATATGATAGACAAAACGTTGAATCGTGCCAATTTCCATGATGTTTGAAGAAAACAAATATTAAAAAGGGATACACTCTCTTTATACAAGGGATTTGGCAAGGGAGAGGGGGGGGGGTGGGACAAAGCGAGAAGGCGGAACGAAATTGCCAGTATTAAGAAAAATAAAATCTAAAACCAGGTAAATGACCTAAACTTTCCTTGAGTTCACTAATGTTCTTTCTATCAGACAACAACTCCGAGCCCCAAAATTTCTGAACCATTTACCATCGCTACTATTGGGCCTACTGCTATGATATTAATCAAAACACACATGACATTAAAATAATAGGAAAGGTCACAAAATATTCTTATTATGTTTCCTTTTCAAACCTTTATCAGAACTCCATTTTTTTAATATTATTGTTCTTACGCTCATTGCAATGTTTCCCTTGAAATCCAGCTGAACAGTGGCACAGATAACTTTCCATAGTCTCCTCGCACCAGCTGTTTATACAGAGCTTCTTGTCGCAATCTATTAAAAATAAAGGAAAGAAACTTCGTTTGTGTGTGTGTGTGTGTGTGTGTGTGTTTATGCGTATGTCTGTGAAACGGGTAAGCATGTTTTGGTCTTGCTTTTTGATTGCATGCTCAATCAAACAAAAAAAACCTACGACTTTATATGAACTAACGGAAATGGAAATATGAAACTGCCAGCTTTTACCAGCACAAATTTGTAAAGGGAAAAGAGGGAAATTAACCAGACTTTAACAAAAAAGTCTAACAACTCCTACCAAGGCCTTGGCATCAGGAGGGGCATAATATTTGTTTTCCCGCAACCCAGTACAGACAAATTAGGAAATCACTTATTGAGGGCTATCGGATTATTAAAGGGGAGACTGACTATTTATATAAGGAAGGGTCTTTTGAGACCTTCGGGCGTTTCACAAAATATCGACTTAAGTTGGACTTGAAATATGGCAGGCGTTTCGAGGGACGTAGAAATCGTGGTCACAAATTTATAGAATTGGTTGTAGTTAATTGTTAAAGCTATACAATTATCGATAAATCATAACTTATTGGGTATTTTTCCTCAAATTGTACATCTGGTGCAAGATCTTTTAGGGGCATATACTTCCTATCATCATAAAATAGTATCAGTCCAAATCTTATGTAGAACTTGAAATTACATTAATTTTTTCAATGGACGGTAAAATAAATGTCAATTCTGTAGATTTGTGAGGACGATTTGCACATCCCTTGAGAGACCTATGGTGAGAGCAACCAGTGCATGAACGGCCTGTCATTGTACGATTCCATCTTAAGTTGATTTTTAGTCTTTGTGAAACATCCCCCTCCAAGATCTGTCTTCATTTCATGCCTTTACATGTGCAATCTTACAAGAGCTAACAGAATTATTCCACACCCGGTTAGCTACTAGTATACACAGCATGCTGATTTTTTTCCCATGGTCGAAAATTGTAAGGAGTGACTAAATAATATTATTCTCTATGCTCCTCCTTCACGCTCGCCGATACATACTTTTTGTATTGGTAAGAGGTACAGCAAAGAGAAAGGCTATTATATTAATTTTCTTCCGAGTGCAGTTTGTTTTAATCCTCTTTGTGGCCATGCCTTGAACCATAATGCAAGGCCTTACAATGGAGTTTTTGCTGTTGGGGACCGGGAGAAAATGCAATGATATGTTGGTAATTCATTGTATTTTCTATGTTTTTTGTTTGTGGGGGATGCCTTCTATCCTAGCCCTAACTGCGTACAGTCATGATTCAGTGGCAAAACAATGGCCTCGTAACTGTGAGACCCCAGAATCAAAACCGTGTCGATGTGGTATATTAGTGCCCTTTTGTGAGGCATTAATCCTCAGTTCTGTCAATTACGACTTAAGGACGCAGGTCCCCTTGTTGATAAGCATAGTAGCATACACATGCTTTAGCAGTCACGCAAAACAAACACTAGAAAATTTGTATTCTATAAAATCTAAGAGTGTAAACTATCATTTAGACGTATGTCAAAATCGCTCCATAAATTGGGATGAAAGACAATATTCCACCTTTATGACCAACAGTGTACAATAGTCATCCAATCTATTTGTTAGTAGGTATAGTGTATTTTGTCTTATAAATGCATTTTGGCCGTAAACAAGGCCGTAAACCGTAAACATGAGGTTTGCAAGGTAACGGGGGTTATTCAAAGTTAATATGTTGTTTGATGGTGATGGTAATGAAGTTTTGACTCAAACTTTTATGCAACCCGAGGCCCTTTATTTGCTCTGTACTATACGAAAAAAAAATCTGATATTTTTTATTTTCCCTCAAAGAAATTGTCAATCACACAGACACCCTAAAAACAACTATTGCACATATGTTTCTATTCAACCCCTGTATGGAAAAATATATCCCGTCATCGACAACCAAAAAAGGTTTTTAACATATACCGTGTTCAAAAAGTTTTTTCCGCCCCTATCTGCCAACTCAACTGCTCATATGACTACTTTAGTAATAGCGCAGTCTGTTACCAACTAAATGTACATGTACTGGATGTGTACTAATGCATCCAGCCTGCAGAAATTGACCACACCTTTTGCTGGGCTGAGATACGAGGTCAAACATTGAAAAGGTGGAATTTAAATTGTTTCACAGGTGATCGACCACCAAGGAGAAATACATTTTTTTAATAAATTGGAAAGTGACATCTCTAATAATGCTTAGAAATGAGAAAATTAACAAAATAACCTGAAATGCATGGTGCAAATTGAAATGCTTTGAAATGCTTTTCTGTAAGGGGAGGAACGAACTTATTGAACACCGTATAATATGTGCAGAGCATATTGGTGACCGTGTTTCCTATTTGTGATTGATTTATCGCATCTTCAAAAACCCATAACTTTCTTATGTTTAATCAAACTTTGCTCTAAATATCACTGACCGGTTCATTTCAATGCTGTGCTTTCATTAAAGCCCGTCTGCACTAGTTTGGCTAGGGGATTAGACCTCCCTGCAAGGTCACTGACAGGTGGTTATCTCATCAAATAAGCTCTCAATTAACATAAGAAAAAGGGGATCATGGGGCACCAACCGGCACCGAGTACGCATTGTTTGCTATATAGAGGGCGCAAGTAAGCTATAAGTAGTATAGTCAGGCTTTAAACAAACTTAATACCAGTATTTAGTAGTTGGAGAAAGGTGTATTGTATTGGCGCGGGAGCTTAGAGGAAGAACACCCCCCCCCCGTCATTGTACATGCCGTTTTTCCCAGGCTTCATTAAACCAAGGAGTTTTAAGAGCTTGAGTCCAAACTGGCAACAATTTATTACAAGCAGCTGCTGTTTTCTAAGGTTGCACAATGGAATCTACAGATGTTCCAGGGGCGGCCAAGCGACTTCCAAAGTGTGTGTGTGTGGGGGGGGGGGGCACCAACAAAAGGGCACTTTCTGGAGAAAAAGGGGGCACCTACAAATGGATATCTCAAAGCGAAAATATACCATTTTTTAGACAGTGGTATATATACATTGTGATTACATTACAAAAAACAATATCATCCTTGGAATTATGGATCTTTGAAATTATGAACCCTATTTTATTTCGGAATAATGAAACCTTTCATTTTATCATTTGCGAAATTATGGACCTTCGAAAGAACAAAACATGCGTGGACAACCAAAATGTTTGCGGGAGTTGTGAACCCTATTTTTGTTTTTGGAATAATAAACCACCGGGCCTGGAATTTGTATTCCGGAAATATGAACCTTCTTAGAGTAACATAACTTGGGAAAACAAGTGCCCTTGTAATTATAGCCTAGTAACGAAAAAAAAAGAAAAGGGTCTAAATGATTACCAGGAAATTTGCATATTCTGTATCCGGGAGGAATTCCTAACTTTCCTTTCTGTCTAGGGCAACCGTTAGCCGCCGGCGGAACAGGGATGAGTTTCGGAATCATCTGTACCATACTGCCGTTGGTGTGTTGCTTCTGCAGACACTCGTTGAACATTGGTAAGGTGTAATTGAGTCAAAACACGTTCTTGTGGCAGGTTTGTGTCCTTTCCGTTGCATCTAATGGCACGGGTAAACCTGTGTGCCAGAATGATGATGAAGATAATAATGATATTAAAAATAAAGAAATATCTTTAACGTTGGTTTAAAACTACACGCTACTCATATAGAAATACAGTTTACGGTGTATTTTAGGTGATTAGTGTGAGATAATAAACAAAAAGAAGGCAAAAGGATTTCTTTATGCAAAGGAAAATGATGAAATCCGTTGAAGAAATAATCATCACAAATTGATAATGAGCATATTACAACATTCGGTAAAAACATAAATAACAATTATTTAAATAGGGTTACAAACGGGTTTTAATTTTTATGTTTGAGGAGTAGGGTACATACCAACCGAAAGGAAGATCACCGTGCCATATATGCACTTCCAATGAAGCTTTAGTTTACTGGTCTGTAATTAGAAACAGGTTCACAAAATAAATGTCATGAATTTAAAGTCTTGATGTAAATGTATGAATAATAAATTATCTATGTGGCTTATCCTATCATAGATCATCTCGACTAGTATCCAGATATCGGAAGGTACGTGGCTCCCAAATAACCTAAGTGGGAGGGGCCTACCTTAATTACACAACTTCGAGAATGTGCCATCCTCCCCCCCCCCCCACCGCCCCTTGAGGTGATCATCATTTTACTGTACTTTATTTGTCTTTTGTCAGACGATACTGGGCTGCAGCCCACGGCAAGGCGGTTCCAGTATTAAGGCATACACTCTAATTTGACACTTTACCACGATTCCTTAAGCCTTGGGCAGAGCCTGGTACTACCAGTCTCTGGATGTGTCGAATAAAGAGCAGTCTACTATGCAAACTGCCGTCAGAATAGTCTCAGAGTGCGGACACTGTTAGGCACGGTGACTAACAAGACTTTGCGACTGTAAACTACGGCAGTTCTGTGGCCAGTTTAATAACTAACTGACTATTGATAAAAGTGGTATTCTGAACTCATGTTAAGTTTAAGAGAATAAAAGCATTGGTTTTTCATAGGTTGTAAGCCTTCCAATCGTGAAATCTAGGATTCAAGCTTTTTCTGCAAGATGGACACAACTTCAGCGACTTTTACACTGTAACCCTTTCTTATAGAATAAAAGCAACCTTTAGAATCATCATTGTGATTATTAATCACAAACAAATAGATCATAAGGTCATGTATACAAACATTTTTTCTTTTGTCGTCAGTTCTTACCATTTTTATGAATCCTCAATCATGAAGTCCTTGACGTTAGGATGATTATGCGTAATGGAACTCTGTTCTATCCAAGTGTGACTTATTCTCACGTTTAAATCCAGTCCAGGAATCAGCTAGGTTGCGAACACAAAGCAATGTATGCATTACGTTTTGCGTCGCGTAGCAGCAGTAGGCACGGATCAAATGCACCCCTCACGATGGTCTTACTTGCATGTTCTCTCACATTTCAGAGTAAGAAGGTGTTTCTACCCCCTTCACCCCCCCCCCCCCCCACCACAGTGCCCCCTAAATTCCTGGGACCATGAGACTACGCTATTGCAGTGTTGCATAGCAATTACACGCGCAAGTGCAAGTCGAGGCGCCGCTCATATAATTGCAAAATAAAGTTTAACATAAATTCAATGCAAGGCGCCGCTCATATAATTGCAAAATAAAGTTTAACATAAATTCAATGCAAGAGTCATTGTGAAGAGCTGCAGTACAAATAAGTTCATTTACCTGTTTTACAAATAAATGTATGTTAATATTGAGAATGCGAATTGCATATATCACGTGTTGTTAGGTAAGGTAACCCATACCTTTTCTACCACCTATTAACTTCACTGCCTAGTAGTTTATCTTCTTCGATTGATCTTTCTCGCTCCCCAGATTGTCTGAAGAGTTGAAGCAGCATTTCAATCTTGAACCGGGTCATTGTTTTGTGCTTCATTACAATGATTTCTTTACCAGTTTTACGAATAAATGTTTTTCCTAATATTCAGAATGCGAATTGCACACATTTCGTGTTGTTAGGTAAGGTAACCCATACTGTTTCTCCAACCTAGCAACATGACTGATATGATTGTTAATAATGCTTAGCAGACATCTAACTCTTATACCTTAGGGCCTTGTTAGATGAGGTGAGTTTATAAATACTGTTTCCAATTTATTATTTAAAAAAGAAGAAATAAAAACAATGTACCGATCAAACCAGTTGCAGCATTGTTACTATACCAGTCACTGATTTCAATTACGGTTCTGCGCTTTAAAGGTACCTTCCCCCGAAAAATATATTTTAGCCAGAGCGTGCACATGGTAATCCAATTATATCGAGTCTGAATTTCGGTTTGAGTATCCTTTTTTTTTTATAGCTGAGACTGTGTGAATGAGAACTTAGTTTCACCAATGCAAGTTCTAAATGAGTGGATCTGATGATCAGATCAGATGGATGACAATTCTTTTCTTTTTTTTTCTTACCAGTTCAAGAATAAATGATCTGTATGATCAGCTATCGCGTGACTGGATGATGTGAGAAGTTGTAGTATGATCTATTCATATAATTGTACTATCATTTTATGAAGAATTCCTGCTATCCTTTTTTTCTTTCTAACCACCCCCTTGCCATTAAGGAAGGAGGTACTGTAGTTACGTCCTTAACAAACTGAATCCAGAACACCTTAGACAATTGTCTTCAAGATTACAGTGCAAGAGCTAGTTCTCGTGGCAGATTTGTATAGGTCTCTCCGTTGTTACAGGGGTTCCCCATCAATAAGAGAAGGTCGGCTCCGTTGATAGTTGACAGATATATAGAGACATATCGTGGTTGTGTTGATAACTCACCGAGCTATGTACTACAATGCTCAGATCCATGCCACATAACACTGTTGCCATTTGGGAAGACACCAATCTTCATTTGCGTTTCTCCAACGCAGTGAAAAGTTGAATCCAGAAAACCTTAGACAATCGTGTTCAAGATTACATAAGCCATGTTCAGACGGGGTTTTGCTAGTCGGCGTAAGTTAATCCCTGCAGCAGACCAAACGGCGATTCACCTCTTAGACTTAGGGCTAGTCACATGTGGGATGTGTGTCGTAGTCGAGTGGTTTAAGTACTTGACTGGATATTCGAAGGTTGCGATTTCAAGCCCTGCTTGAACATTATAGTGTACTTTAGTAAGACATTAATATACTTTTGCCTCTCTTTACCCGGATGTTAAATGGGTTCCGGTAGAAAGGAATTCAAGCAATCATGTATAAAGCACCTATAATCGGTAGTCAGGCTCCATCAGCCGGGATAATATAATTCATAATTTGTAGTGATATTTAATAACACAAATTCAAGTTGTAAGAGTACTTTATGAGTGAAACTATTGAAGTATACGGCATTTCCTATACTTGTCTAGTTAATCCACACATTTGTCTATTTATCTTTCTCCGCTATGTAACGGCAAACCGGTGTTTTGTTTTTATTTTATCATCAGGTAATCTCTCTACTTCTCCTTTCATCTCTCTATACTTCATCTAAAATAATGAAGTTGGTAGTTGAAGAAAGTCTCCCAAAAGATGTTTATATAAACATTTAAGGCAATTTTTAGTCCTTTAATTGACACCGAGTAGGTTGATGCTTTTGAAATATACATTTGGAGACTTTGTGAACAGTCCATTTTTCAAGGATAGCTGTATATCTCAGATTTACATACCCATTCAATCTCTCGACTTGATCCCTTTCTTTACATGTATTCACACACACACACACGCGTGCAAACGCAAAAACACACACACCCACCATATCTTGTCTTCCCCTCTCTCAGATTGTCTGATCAAAAACAAAAAGTTTTTGAATCGTTCTACTTCTTTTCCAGAGTCAATCTCGCAGCCTTTTTCTACAATAATAAGCTGTAGAAGTGTTTACTTTACCCCCTTGATCTCTCTCTCTCTCTCTCCTTCTCATTGATATTTTGCTACTTGTTTTTATTGCTTTGATTATCCAGAATCAATCTCGCAGCCTACTTCTTCAATGCTAAGCTGTATAAGTATTCCATTTACCAGTACAAGGGAGCTTTCGAGGTCTTTAAGGTTTTTCTCGGTCCCCTTCATCCGAAATCACAGGAGGCTCGGCAAGGCCAAAACATGCAGAGACCATTCACTTTGGTGCAATGAACATCTTTTCATGCTGACGTCAAAGACGTTGTAGCATTTCAATTGGCCATTGGACGTTTTATAAAGTTCTACCGGAGACGTTTATTCATTGCACGTTTTGTTTTACTTCTGATGTTTTTCGAATGAATTTAAATTTATATTGGACAAAGTGAAACAAGACAATACTATAAAAGGGGGTATTATAATAACTTATCTGATTGGTGCACGTCTATAAAACCCTAATTAAAAAACACACGCACACACACACACACAAACACGCGCGCACACACACACACACACACGTGCACAACACATGGGCTAGGATTGTGTACTTGTCTATATTGGTTTCATTCCATAGCTTGTTTTTCTCTTGGTATTTTTTTTTAATTCCTCTTGCCATTATCGCCGAATACACAAACGATTTTCACACTTTTATTGAGTTACCTTAAGAATTACATGATGAGAACTACAGAAGAGTAGCAACAAAGACGAAAATATAAACGAGAGATTGTTTATGTGAGATAAAAACAATTTAATATGAATAAGATGTGCTTCTTATACTACGTTAAAAGAATTGAAAACGAATGGGGCTGAATGCAAATCGATACTTAATATTAATTCAAGATTCATCATCAATTTGTGTCTGTTTACAATTGATGACTAGCAGATTGACTGTTACTGATATGCAAGAATGCAAGAACTGTGTTCGTAAGATATCTATCTATATATTTCCCTACATATACTCTCTTCTCTGAAATACGTTTTCTACAATACATCAATGATGGTGATATATAATAATTCTAATAACAATATGAGCAATGATAATGTTTGTGAAACACATCAGTTCAATAATAATATGTACAAGGCGGCAACGGAAAAAAGCTGTATTTGTCTCTTTTTCTGCCTCTTTCCTAAATGCATGAATACAATTCACTGCATCAATCTTGCAGCCTACTTCTTCAATGCTAAACTGTACAGGTAGTCCCTCTACCAGTAGAAGAGAGATTTCGAGAAATTCAAGGTTTATTTCGGCCCCCGTTATCCAAAATCATAGGAGACTCGGCAAGGCTAAAAAGAGCTGAGAACATTCACTTTGGTGCAATGAACAACTTTCCATGCTGACGTCAGAGACGTTGTAGCATTTTAATTGGCCATTCGAAGTTTTATAAAGTTCTACGAGAGACTTTACATGCATTCACTTAATTATCGTTTTGTTTTATCTCTCATTTTTTCGAATGAATACAAATTAATATTGGAAAAAGTGAAACAAGAAAATACTGTGAAAAGGAGGGATTTGATTTATTTCCACAACTTGTCCTAGTATTGGGTGCTTGTATTTAACTCTCTATTGGTTTTCTTTCCCTAGCCTTTTTTCTCTTGGTATTTTTTAAAATACCTATTCTTTTAAAATTCACCATCCCACCATAGCCCGATACACACACAACCTTCACACTTCACTGAGTTACCCTTCCATAAATGGGTGAAATAAGAATGAGATGTTGTTGAAAATTCCAGAAGTCTATGAACAAAGACAAAGATTTAAACGAGATATTATTTAAATGAGATTTAAAAAAAAATTGCATCTTACATTTTGATATAAGTATTGAAAACGAAAAGTGCTACATGGACATCGAGGCTTAATAATATTTAACGATTATTTCATCATCAATGTGTGTCCGTTTAAAATGGATGACTAGTAGATTGACTGTTACTTTATACGCAGGAATGCAAGAACTGTGATCGTAAAATATCTATCTCTAAAATTCCCTACATATAGGTTCTTCTTTGAAGTACGTTTTCTACAATACATTTATGATGGTAATAATAATACTAATAACAATATGAGCAATGATAAAGTTTATTAAACACGTTAGTTCAATATTTAAAACTTATGTATTTACAAGGTGCAAAGGAAAAAATACAATATTTGTAGTTTTCTCTATTTCTGCTTCTTTTCTAAATACATGGATACAATTCACACGAGCGGATCTAGTTTTTTTCTAAAGGGGTGTTTGACCAAGTGGCGGATTCAGGATTTTCCAAAAATTGCACTGCTTTACTTTTTTCTTCTTTTTTCCTTCTTTTTTCCTTCTCTTTTCCTTCTTTTTCTCCCCTTTTCCCCCCCCCCTTTTTTCTCCTCTTTTCCCTTCTTTTTCTCCCTTTTTTTTTCTCGTTTGGCCGCCCAAGGGGGGGGGGGGGGGGTTAAACTGCCGAACCCCCTAGATCCGCCCTTGATTCACCGCATCTTTTTTGTTGCTGACATTCTTGTGGGAAATAATTAAATAATGCCAGACAACATTTAGCAAATAATCTAATTGAAGTTTCCTTATGTTCAAACATACGTAAAAAATATTACAGTACTTATTTTCCAAATAACCCTCGAAAATTTAGGATTATTATCTATTTAAGTGAATACTTATTACAGCAACCCGGCATAACTTCCTTCATGTTCAGCCGATACTAAAATGAGTAACACTGTTTTGAGGAAGTTGTTATATGTTTCGTTATCAAAGTGAAAAAGCTGAGAAGCTGTGTGTGATAAAATACAAAATGTAAATTCCGGTGTTTTTAAATGTGCTTACGAAACCCCACGGTAAACCGGCACGTTCTTATGACAGGCGTTCGTTAATTACGTCGGACGAAGCTTCATCTCCGTCTTCTTGAGGGAGTATGTATAACCGAGCCAGTGATACCATACCACACCCTTGGCCGCGTTCTCCGCTTGTGTGGTTGGACCGTTCAGGTATAGGCCGTTTAGGTTGGCATGATGGCAATCATTGTACCACCAGCCTCCTTTTAACAGGTCGGCGCAGTGTCCCCCTAAACCATCATGATCACGGTCCAGTGTACTGAACGGATAACCTTCATGATACGACATACTGTCACCTGCATAGAAATGAGAAATTGATTTATGGTTTACACATGATATAAATCAATTCAAAATAGATACGATCTCCCCGTACTCGATTTGAGGCTGCGTGTATGTATTGTACGAAGCCGTCCGTTTGTCTGTCCATCGGTGAATGCTGTGTCTTCTGTATTTCGATATAACAGACAGATGCGTTTGGGAGTATTCGTTATTATTCATTGATACTTTTTTCAACCCCTCATTTCTCGACTTGATATCCTATTACGAGTTAAATAAAACAAAAACAAGCAAACAAAAACTCTCAACCACAAATCCCCTCCTCTCCCCCCCCCCCCCCAAAAAAAAATACTGCTGTCGTTTACCTCGTCACTGTGAGAGAGCGTTTGATAGTTAATACCGTTTTACCTTAATATCGTATATTAACTGTAAAAATAGATTTTCCCCCATGACACTATTAACGATAACCGTTTTATCGTTTAACCGTATAAATGTATGATTGTATTACCACAGGGCCTTTAACCGTATTACAATGAACAATATTAAGAAATTACAGTATACAGAATTCCTTTTTTTAATTTAAAAAAAAAAACTGTTTTACCGAATTAGCCTCCCGTATTAACATATTACCGTATAGCATATCATGTAGTACCATATTACTGTACCTTTGGACGATTCCGCGATTCCGCATTGGTCCAATACGACATACCCCCATTTATTCCATATAGAAAAAAGAAAAACAGACACCTTAATTGATTGTGCCAGTTAATAATATCAGTGATACCAAGAGGAACCACATTTGTGATGACTTAAAATGAATAATATTATGTACAGGCCACATTGCAGGGGATCGCCCTATTACATACCTGCGTCTCCGGAGTAGCTGCCAAGGGCCAGGATGTACTTTGCGACCTCGTCCGTAATACTGAAATTGCTGTAGGCGGCATAGCGCGTTTGTCCCTCGAAGTCTTGTAGGTCGATCCGTAGCTCGTAGGTCTTATTACGGGAAAGACGGTGGATGTTGTCGTTACCGAGCCAGTGCTCGGAGGAAACGTTTCCAAAACCGTGTTTGTACTCGGACCAGTTAAGAAAGAAGTCAACAGATCCATCTTGTCTACGCTGGAATACCTACAGAGAGAGTGGGAGGGAGGGATAGGGGGTGGGGGCGAAAAAAAGAAAAAAAAGAGATAGAGAACGAGAGAGGGAGAAAGAGAGAGAGAAAAAAAGAGGCATAGAGAGAGAGAGAAAGAGGGAGAGACAAAGAGAGAGGGAGAGACAAAGAAAGAGAGAGAGAGAGAGAGAGAGAGAGAGTGTGTGTGTGTGTATTAATTATTAATTCAGAACATTAATAACACTTGCGATGATTGAAGATGCGATGTGTGTTATCAAAGTTTATGTAATTACTTTTGAACAGTGTAGCAACACGAAGAAGAGTGGCTGTTATCACGTTTCGCTCCAATAATAATAATGCGATGGCAAAGACTTTTAAAAGATCAACCAAATCAATATCAATAAGCAATATCGATTCTATTTATCATGAGGGCCCAGCAATTAGCAGGTACCTGTTGACACCAGGGCGGAGAGTGGGAAAATGTTGATGGATGAAATAGGATACAGGGTATATATTACCCAAAATTTGATTCTTAATACGATCCATTTTCGAAAAATCATCTAAAAGGAAATTGTAATACCCTATTGTATTCCCTAAAGAATTTTTTTTTCTATTGAAATGTTTACATACATTTAAATGGATGACGCACAAGGCAAGGTTAATTTTTCGAAGATACTTGCTTTAGTGTTTTTTGAAAATCTATGCGATCATTTTAAAAGTGGACGGGGTTGATGAAGTTGAAATTCGAGCTATCATCATTTCTCACCGTCCAGCGACCTCCGTCCGTTTCCATATCACAGTAAACGAAGAGAGGATCATCCCCAACTCCATCGGGATAGATGGGATACACCCCACTGAGATGGGATAGTCCACCAGTCTGAATCTCAGCGCAGTCACGTGGGAGTCTAGGAACTGATAGGAAAAACAAAGGTGGTGTAGGTCAGAGGACCAGCCTCTCATAGAAAAAGATCTATCCTTGCTTGGTACTTGGTGTTGTGCTGAAACAATACAGTGTAAAGCTGTACACATAGAAAATGTCAAGTTGACAAGTAACAGGAGGGGTGATTATACCAAAAGGCGCACTAGGAGGATTAAAATAACTTTACATTTCATTAAGTCGCTTTAGATCCTGAATGATTGAATAAAACATCTCATTGAGAGAAATAACACGTTTAGACTCTAATGGCCTGATAATCTAAATTTTATTATGAACAATAATTGCTGCTATATAGTGCAACAAAAGATGAGGACTAAAGAGTGCGAGTCAGTAATTCAAAATGACCCTTGTACTGTTCATATTTTATTCATTTTGTTGACAATCCCTGAATGCTACTGTCCAATGGTGCGTCAAACACCACACAAATCACGAATTCAGCCATGCGTCACAAGAATGACGCTCCGTTTGCAAGAGACATATAGCGGTTATAACGCCGGACGTTGAGCGGAAGGTGTCATTCGCCTGACGTAGGACTGCGTTAGCGACCTGTGTCGTCTTTGACGCATCGTATGAATGTGACACCGTATAGACAATAATACTTATAGATTACTAGCCATCATAGAATTGATTTTTACATACACAGTCCTACATCAGCTAAATGAAACCTTGCGTGCAACGGGAATGATATGAAATGCTCACCGGCCGTGGCGGTGACTTGCGTCATTTCGGGCGGTATGATCGTAGACATGTCAGTGAAGTGAGTCATGGCTGATGGTGCTTCTGTCGAAACACAGGATTCATACAAAGCATTGAATGATAATAAAGATGATAATGGTGATAATGATGATCACAATAATAATACTATAATAATGATACCGACAATAACATTTATGATGATAATAACAATAATAATAATCATCATGATGAAAATGATAATAATAATAATGATAAAAAAATCATCATCATGAAACGAAGAAGAAGGAGAATAAAAACAAGAACAAGAGCAGGAAGAACGAGAAAAATGGCTTTTGATAAAGGATATTTAGGGGGTCTAGGGGTCACCTATCGTAATAGGTTCGTGAAATGTGAATTAAAAATGCCGCTTGCTGGCAATGATTAATCTGAAATGCACGAAGTGTGATTTCTCCACGACTGTATAAAATATATGTGGATATTCGGTTTCATTTGAACCATGATGTAATTCTGAAATCATCTACAGGCCTAACAAATAACCCCACGAGGGATCACATGAGATCTACAGTTCAAATTTAAACATTGTTCTGCCCCTTTGCGTTTCGGCAGTCAGAATTGTGGAAAGATGTATCAAAAGAACAACTTTTACCAAACCAATATCAAAACTTGTATAATGCTGGTACATTTCTGGGGCGGTATACCCCCTCCCCCGACAAATTAATTAAGTATTAATCCCCATGATCTCAAATCCCCCTCCCGAATGCAAAGGATTGTGGCCCTCTTTTACTGTTATGATTACTTTATCTCTTTAAAATATTGTAAATAGACTGGATCAACTTTCTCATAGTGTTTTACTCATTATGCCTAGTTGCCTTGGCGACAATAAACAAAATGTCAACTTGGTGATGGAGTTCATATTTGCCAATTTTGTCTAGTCAAACTTTGTTTCTGATAAATAAAAAATTCATTTTGTATTTTATTGGCAAGACTACAGGAGATAGAAGCATTTGCCCCCCCCCCAGTCCCTCTATCCCCCCTCTCTCTCTCTCTTTTGTTTTTTTCTCTCTCTCCCTATGTCTCTTTCACCTGTGTGACTGAAGATCGCTCAACAACAAAAACGGCTTTTAACAAATCAATTATTTGTTAGCTAATACGCTTTCAACACAATAGTTGATTAGTAATCAGTAGCACCGTGCCATTTCCACGAATTACTATTTTTTTTTTAAATTTGATTCAACGATTATTATGAAGAAAGAAATTTTGTTTGGCGAATGTATGTGGTACTGCTGCAAACTGTGAGGCGTGGAATCATCGAAAAAAAAAGAAATAGTAATAATGATAATAATAATGATAATAGTAATGATAATACATATACTAATAATGGTAAAATGAATAGTAGTAATAGAAATAGTTATAATATAAATATTAATCATATTAATTATAAGCTCGATTTTTTTTTCAGCTATCTATAGTTACATGATAAATATGAGGTCAATATTATTATTTTTCATTTATCTTTTTCCGAATCAACATAAAAAGTATGAGAAAGTTTGGAATTTGTTTGTTATCTCTACCAGAACACAGCAGTCTTGTCTTTAAGAAATGATATGGAATTCTGGTAATAAAATGGTTCCTGAAGATGGAGTATCTTTGAATGGCTTACCATCCATTAGTAAGCATTTTGTTTGGACAGCAGAATGTGATCAAACAAACGAAAACGTACTGGGAGGGCCTAAAAGTTCACATATTCTCAATGCACGTTTATCACTTATATGCATGAGTCGTTCGCCACTAATAGCACATGAGGGTGTGTACGTATGTGCATTTGTGTGTGTGTGTGTGTGTGTGAGGTGTGGTTGCGTGTATTGTGCGTGTATGTGTATTGGGGGTAGGGATGGGTGGGTGCGTGTACATGCGTGAAATGGAGTATGTATATGGGAGTGTGCGTGTTTGCGGATTGGTGTTGGTGAAGACAATCATAACAAAGGAAATTTGAGCAAAGTTAGAATTTGAATTTGAATTACATTCTAATAAATTTCATTCAACTGGACTGAACTTAAGACATAAATTATGTTTTCTATTAGCAAAAAACAAGTAAAACATTACTATTCAAGACAGAAAAGTACAACAGAAACACGCATTATTTCTTGTTAACAGAAATAAAGGCTGTAGACATTGTTTGATTTGTTCGTTTTTTTTTCCCTTATTCATCTTCTTAAAGGTACTATGTCCCTTTTGCAGCCAACCTCAAATTCTGTAGAACTTTGCAGGAATTATGAATATGTCATGTATGTCCTATCTGTGAAATTTAAACGTTAGCAGTGTCCTCATATTCAAATTTTGCAAGGAAACCCGTTTACTTGCTAGACTTCACTGTCAGACACTATTGAGTGACTGACTGGCTTTTTTCTTCTTTGGTAATAACATACATGAAAAGAGTTGTAAAGGGTACATGAGCATTTGTCTACATCAATAACCCACTTCTTGTGATGGCAAGATTAAACTGATTGAATCTTTGCGCAGCATAAAACGTATGACCATTCGGTACAATTGTCTGAAAATCAAGACTATTACTTTTGGGCTCTATAGCCCTAAACTAATAGTCGTTATTTTCCCACTTGAAGACATTTTCAAGCCCCATTTTTTTTAGGGAAGTTCTAAATTAGTATTATCTTTTAAATGCAGTTGGAATTTAACTTTTTTATTTTTTTGGCCTGCAAATGGGACATAGTACCTTTAAACTTGTCTCCTCAAAAATCTATTATTCCGCTACCATTTTATTTTCTGTTCATTCAATTTTATTTAATTGTCCTATTCCTAAGTCCCCTATTGCTCTTCCATACATCTATTTCTAACGTAACAGAAATAAATAAATTTAAAATTTAAAATTTAAAAAAAAAATAAAGATCTCTTCACTATTAAGCTAAGCTTTGTTTCTCCCCAGCATTTCACACATACTTGTAAATTATGTATGTGATTAGACCACAGCCCCATCTACTGACATTTTATGAAACCTTCGACTTTGGGATTTCATATGATAGACAAAACGTTGAATCGTGCCAATTTCCATGATGTTTGAAGAAAACAAATTTTAAAAAGGGATATACTCTCTTTATATAAGGGATTTGGCAAGGGAAAGGGGGGGGGGGGGACAAAGCGAGAAGGCGGAACAAAATTGCCAGTATTAAGAAAAATAAAATCTAAAACCAGGTAAATGACCTAAACTTTCCTTGAGTTCACTAATGTTCTTTCTATCAGAAAAAACTCCGAGCCACGCATCTTCCTAATCAGGGCTCTTTCTTTTCTCCTCAATATACCTTCTTCTACTTTCTGCACATTCAAACTTTCTTTAACCATTTACCATCGCTACTATTAGGTCTACTGCTATGATATTCATCAAAACTCACATGACATGAAAAGAATAGGAAATGTCACAAAATATCCTTATTATGTTTCCTTTTCAAACCTTTATCAGAACTCCATTTTTTGTAATATTATTGTTCTTACGCTCATCGCAATGTTTCCCTTGAAATCCAGCTGAACAGTGGCACAGATAACTTTCCATAGTCTCCTCGCACCAGCTGTTTTCACAGAGCTTCTTGTCACAATCTATTAAAAATAAAGGAAAGAAACTTCGTTTGTGTGTGTGTGTGTGTGTGTGTGTGTGTATTTATGCGTATGTCTGTGAAACGGGTGAGCATGTTTTGGTCTTGCTTTTTGATTGCATGCTCAATCAAACAAAAAAACCTACGACTTTATATGAACTAACGGAAATGGAAATATGAAACTGCCAGCTTTTACCAGCACAAATTTGTAGTTTTTTCTTTACCTTTTCATTCTGTGAATAATTGTGCATCTACTTATTCTTTGATAACAAAAAGAGGGAAATTAACCAGACTTTAACAAAAAGGTCTAACAACTCCTACCAAGGCCTTGGCATCAGGAGGAGCATAATATTTGTTTTCCCGCAACCCAGTACAGACAAATTAGGAAATCACTTATTGAGGGCTATCGGATTATTTAAAGGGGAGACTGACTATTTATATAAGGAAGGGTCTTTTGAGACCTTCGGGCGTTTCACAAAATATCGACTTAAGTTGGACTTGAAATATGGCAGGCGTTTCGAGGGACGTAGAAATCGTGGTCACAAATTTATAGAATTTGTTGTAGTTAATTGTTAAAGCTATACAATTATCGATAAATCATAACTTATTGGGTATTTTTCCTCAAATTGTACATCTGGTGCAAGATATTTTAGGGGCATATACTTCCTATCATCATAAAATAGTATCAGTCCAAATCTTTTGTAGAACTTGAAATTACATTCATTTTTTCAATGAACTGTAAAATAAATGTCAATTCTTGTAGATTTGTGACGATGATTTGCACATCCCTTGAGAGACCTATGGTGAGAGCAACCAGTGCATGAACGGCCTGTCATTGTACGATTCCATCTTAAGTTGATTTTTAGTCTTTGTGAAACATCCCCCTCCAAGATCTGTCTTCATTTAATGCCTTTCCATGTGCAATCTTATGAGCTAACAGAATTATTCCACACCCGGTTAGCTGCTAGTATACACAGCATGCTGAATTGTTTTCTCATGGTCGAAAAATTGTAAGGAGGGACTTAATAATATTACTCCCTTTGCTCTTCCTTCACAAACGCCGGTACATACTTTTCGTATTGGTAACAGGTACAGCAAAGAGAAAAGCTATAGTAATATTTTTTTTCCGATTGCAGTTTGTGGCCATGCCTTGAACCATAATGCATGGCCGTAAAGAGGAATTTTTGCTGTTGGGAACGATTTATTGCATTTTCTATGTTGTTTTTTATTTGTGGGAGATGCCGTACGGTCACGATTCAGTGGCAAAGCAATGGCCTCGTAACTGTGAGGACCCAGGATCAAAACCGTGTCGATGTGCTATATAAATGCCCTTTTGTGAGGCATTAATCCTCAGTTCTGTCAATTACGACTTAAGGACGCAGGTCCCCTTGTTGATAAGCATAGTAGCATACACATGCTTTGGCAGTCACGCAAGACAAACACTAGCAAATTTTTATCCAATACAATCTGAGAGTGTATACTATTATTCAGAGGTATTAGAAATAAATCATTGTATAAATCGTTCCATAACTTGGGGTAAAAGAAAATATTCCACCTTTATGACAAACAGTGTACAAGAATCATCCAATCTATTTTTAGTAGGTATTGTGTATTTTGTATCATAAATGCATTTTGGCCACGTGTTATGAAGGAAAACACTCATCTGACAGAACCGTAAACGTGAGGTTTGCAAGGTAACGGGGTAATTCATTGTAAATATGTTGTTTGATGGTGATGGTAATTAAGTTTTGACTGAAACCTATATGAAACCCGAGGCCCTTTATTTGCTCTGTACTATACGAAAAAAGTCAGATATTTTTTATTTTCCCTCAAAGAAATTTTCAATCACACAGACACCCTAAAAAACAACTATTGCAAAGATGTTTCTATTTAACCGCTGTATGGAAAAAACTATCCTGTCATCAACAACAAAAAAGGTTTTTGAAATGTTATGTGCAGAGCATATTGGTGACCGTGTTTCCTATTTGTGATTGATTTATCACAACCTCAAAAACCCATAACTTTCTTATGTTTAATCGGACTTTGCTCTAAATATCACTGACCGGTTCATTTCAATGCTGTGCTTTCATTAAAGCACGTCTGCACTAGTTTGGCCAGGGGATTAGACCTCCCTGCAAGGTCACTGACAGGTGGTTATCTCATCAAATAAGCTCTCAATTAACATAAGAAAAAGGAGATCATGGGGCACCAACCGGCACCGAGTACGCATTGTTTGCTATATAGAGGGCGTAAGTAGCTATAAGTAGTACAGTCAGGCTTTAAACAAACTTAATACCAGTATTTAGTAGTTGGAGAAAGGTGTATTGTATTGGCGCGGGAGCTTAGAGGAAGAACACCCCCCCCCCCCCCGTCATTGTACATGCCGTTTTTCCCAGGCTTCATTAAACCAAGGAGTTTTAAGAGCTTGAGTCCAAACTGGCAACAAATTATTACAAGCAGCTGCTGTTTTCTAAGGTTGCACAATGGAATCTACAGATGTTCCAGGGGCGGCCAAGCGACTTCCAAAGTGTTTGTGTGTGTGTGTGTGTGTGTGTGTGTTAGGGGGGGCATCAACAAAAGGGCACTTTCTGGAGAAAAAAGGGGGCACCTACAAATGGATATCTCAAAGCGAAAATATACCATTTTTTAGACAGTGGTATATATACATTGTGATTACATTACAAAAAACAATATCATTCTTGGAATTATGGATCTTTGAAATTATGAACCCTATTTTATTTTCGGAATAATCAAACCTTTCATTTCATCATTTGCGAAATTATGGACCTTCGAAAGAACAAAACATGCGTGGACAACCAAAATATTTGCGGGAGTTGTAAACCCTATTTTTGTTTTTGGAATATTAAACCACCGGGCCTGGAATTTGTATTCCGGAAATATGAACCTTCTTAGAGTAACATAACTTGGGAAAACAAGTGCCCTTGTAATTATAGCCTAGTAACGAAAAAAGAGAAAGGGTCTAAATGATTACCAGGAAATTTGCATATTCTGTATCCGGGAGGAATTCCTAACTTTCCTTTCCGTCTAGGGCAACCGTTAGCCGCCGGCGGAACAGGGATGAGTTTCGGAATCATCTGTACCATACTGCCGTTGGTGTGTTGCTTCTGCAGACACTCGTTGAACATTGGTAAGGTGTAATTGAGTCCAAATACGTTCTTTTGGCAGGTTTGTGTCCTTTCCGTTGCATCTAATGGCACGGGTAAACCTGTGTGCCAGAATGATGATGAAGATAATAATAATTAATAAAATGATAATTATATTACACTACGGAGAAGATGAAGAATGATA
The DNA here is from genome assembly GCF_000002235.5 of Strongylocentrotus purpuratus. Taxonomy (NCBI): domain Eukaryota; kingdom Metazoa; phylum Echinodermata; class Echinoidea; order Camarodonta; family Strongylocentrotidae; genus Strongylocentrotus; species Strongylocentrotus purpuratus. The sequence goes on from NW_022145594.1 coordinate 32,820,177, forward strand.
ACAAAAAGGAAGTGTGATTTTTGGAATGGGGTCTTGAGGGGGCACTGACATTATGGGAGCTAGGGGCAACAATCGTATTATGTTCATGAAATGCGAATTAACAACAACACCTTTTGGGGATGGAAGTTGTAATTTCAACTTCTTTTCACGTTTTTCCTCCCTCCCTTCCTTTTTCTTTTCGCCTTTTACGGGCGAAGGGGATGTGGCGCATGTGCCCCTTAGACAGTTAAACCACTGCACGCTACAACGCTCTTTTTCATCTACAATCTTATTTATCTACGCTGCCAGATAAATTTCATACTTCAATAAAAAAAAAATAAAAAAAAACATCTAACGTTGGTTTTAAAACTACAGCTACTCATAAGGTGATTAGTCTGAGGTAATTAAACAAAAGAAGTCAAAAAGATTTCAGAAAACAAAGGAAAATAATGAATTCCGTTAAAGAAATAATCATAACAAATATTAAATACGAGTATAATAATATTACACTACGGAGAAGATGAAGAATGATAACAAAACGAAAGTGTGGTTTTTGGCAATGGGGTCTTGAGGAGGCACTGACATTTTGGGAGCTAGGGGTAACACTCGTATTATGTTCATGAAATGCGAATAAACAACACCACATTTTGGGGATAAAAGTTGTAATTTCACCTTTTTTTCACGTTCTTCCTCTCTCCCTCCTTTTTTCTTTTTTCTTTTCGCCTTCTGTGGGCGACGGGGAGGGGGGGGGGTACGGAGCATGTGCCCCTTTGATAGTTTAGCCACTGCACGCTACAATGCTCTTCTTTCATCTACAATTTTATTTATCTACGCCGCCAGATAAATTTCATACTTCAATAAAAAAAAATAAAAAAATATCTTTAACGTTGGTTTAAAACTACACGCTACTCATATAGAAATACAGTTTACGGTGTATTTTAGGTGATTAGTGTGAGATAATAAACAAAAAGAAGGCAAAAAGATTTCTTTATGCAAAGGAAAATGATGAAATCCGTTGAAGAAATAATCATCACAAATTAAGAATGAGCATATTACAACATTCGGTAAAAACATAAATAACAATTATTTAAATAGGGTTGCAAACGGGTTTTAATTTTTATGTTTGAGGAGTAGGGTACATACCAACCGAAAGGAAGATCACCGTGCCATATATGCACTTCCAATGAAGCTTTAGTTTACTGGTCTGTAATTAGAAACAGGTTTACAAAATAAATGTCATGAATTTAAAGTTTTGATGTAAATTTATGAATAATAAATTATCTATGTGGCTTATCTTATCATAGATCATCTCGACTAGTATACAGATATCGGAAGGTACGTGCCTCCCAAATAACCCAAGTGGGAGAGGCCTACCTTAATTACACAACTTCGAGAATGTGCCACCCCCCCCCCCCCCCCGCCCCTTGAGGTGATCATCATTTTACTGTACTTTATTTGTCTTTTGTCAGACGATATTGGGCTGCAGCCCACGGCAAGGCGGTTCCAGTATTAAGGCATACACTCTAATTTGACAGTTTACCACGATTCCTTAAGCCTTGGGCAGAGCCTGGTACTACCAGTCTCTGGATGTGTCGAATAAAGAGCAGCCTACTATGCAAACTGCCGTCAGAATAGTCTCAGAGTGCGGACACTGTTAGGCACGGTGACTAACAAGACTTTGCGACTGTAAACTACGGCAGTTCTGTGGCCAGTTTAATAACTAACTGACTATTGATAAAAGTGGTATTCTGAACTCATGTTAAGTTTAAAAGAATAAAAGCATTGGCTTTTCAAAGGTTGTAAGCCTTCCAGTCGTGAAATCTAGGATTCAAGCTTTTTCTGCAAGATGGACACAACTTCAGCGACTTTTACACTGTAACCCTTTCTTATAGAATAAAAACAACCTTTAGAATCATCATTGTGATTATTAATCACAAACAAATAGATCATAAGGTCATGTATACAAACATTTGTTTCTTTTGTCGTCAGTTCTTACCATTTTTATGAATCCTCAATCATGAAGTCCTTGACGTTAGGATGATTATGCGTAATGGAACTCTGTTCTATCCAAGTGTGACTTATTCTCACATTTAAATCGAGTCCAGGAATCAGCTAGGTTGCGAACACAAAGCAATGTATGCATTACGTTTTGCGTCGCGTAGCAGCAGTAGGCACAGATCAAATGCACCCCTCACGATGATCCTACTTGCATGTTCTCTCACATTTCAGAGTAAGAAGATGTTTCTACCCCCTTCACCCCCCCCCCCCACCACAGTGCCCCCTAAATTCATGGGACCATGAGACTACGCTATTGCACTATTGCATAGCAATTACACGCGCAAGTGCAAGTCGAGGCGCCGCTCATATAATTGCAAAATAAAGTTAAACATAAATTCAATGCAAGGCGCCGCTCATATAATTGCAAAATAAAGTTTAACATAAATTTAATGCAAGGCGCCACTGATATAATTTCAAAATAAAGTTAAACATAAATTCGATGCGAGGCGCCGCTCATAAAATTTCGAAATAAAGTTTAACATAAATTCAATGCAAGGCGCCGCTCATAAAATTGCAAAATAAAGTTAAACATAAATTCAATGCAAGAGTCATTGTGAAGAGCTGCAGTACAAATAAGTTCATTTACCTGTTTTACGAATAAATGTATTTTAATATTGAGAATGCGAATTGCATATATCACGTGTTGTTAGGTAAGGTAACCCATACTTTTTCTACCATCTATTAACTTCACTGCCTAGTAGTTTATCTTCTTCGATTGATCTTTCTCGCTCCCCAGATTGTCTGAAGACTTAAAGCAGCATTTCAATCTTGAACCGGGTCATTGTTTTGTGCTTCATTACAATGATTTCTTCACCAGTTTTACGAGTAAATGTTTTTCTTAATATTCAGAATGCGAATTGCACACATTTTGTGTTGTTAGGTAAGGTAACCCATACTGTTTCTCCAACCTAGTAACATGACTGATATGATTGTTAATAATGCTTAGCAGACATCTAACTCTTATACCTTAGGGCCTTGTTAGATGAGGTGAGTTTATAAATACTGTTTCCAATTTATTATTTAAAAAAGAAGAAATAAAAACAATGAACCGATCAAACCAGTTGCAGCATTGTTACTATACCAGTCACTGATTTCAATTACGGTTCTGCGCTTTAAAGGTACCTTCTCTCCACTTCCCCGAAAAATATATTTTAGCCAGAGCGTGCACATGGTAATCCAATTATATCGAGTCTGAATTTCGGTTTGAGTATCCTGTTTTTTTTAGCTGAGACTGTGTGAATGAGAACTTAGTTTCACCAATGCAAGTTCTAAATGAGTGGATCTGATGATCAGATCAGATGGATGACAATTCTTTTCTTTCTTTTTTTCTTACCAGTTCAAGAATAAATGATCTGTATGATCAGCTATCGCGTGACTGGATGATGTGAGAAGTTGTAGTATGATCTATTCATATAATTGTACTATCATTTTATGAAGAATTCCTGCTATCCCTTTTTTCTTTCTAACCACCCCCTTGCCATTAAGGAAGGAGTTACTGTAGTTACGTCCTTAACAAACTGAATCCAGAACACCTTAGACAATTGTCTTCAAGATTACAGTGCAAGAGCTAGTTCTCGTGGCAGATTTGTATAGGTCTCTCCGTTGTTACAGGGGTTCCCCATCAATAAGAGAAGGTCGGCTCCGTTGATAGTTGACAGATATATAGAGACATATCGTGGTTGTGTTGATAACTCACCGAGCTATGTACTACAATGCTCAGAGTTCAAATCCATGCCACATAACACTGTTGCCATTGGGAAGACACCAATCTTCATTTGCGTTTCTCCAACGCAGTGCAAAGTTGAATCCAGAAAACCTTAGACAATTACATAAGCCATGTTCAGACGGGGTTTTGCTAGTCGGCGTAAGTTAATCCCTGCAGCAGACCAAACGGCGATTCATCCCTTAGACTTAGGGCTAGTCACATGTGGGGTGTGTGTCGTAGTCGAGTGGTTTAAGCACTTGACTGGATATTCGAAGGTTGTGATTTCAAGCCCTGCTTGAACATTATAGTGTCCTTTAGTAAGACATTAATATACTTTTGCCTCTCTTTACCCGGATGTTAAATGGGTTCCGTTAGAAAGGAATTCAAGCAATCATGTATAAAGCACCTATAATCGGTAGTCAGGCTCTATTAGCCGGGATAATATATTTCATAATTTGTAGTGATATTTAATAACACAAATTCAAGTTGTAAGAGTACTTTATGAGTGAAACTATTGAAATGTACGGCATTTCCTATACTTGTCTAGTTAATCCACACATTTGTCTATTTATCTTTCTCCGCTATGTAACGGCAAACCGGTGTTTTGTTTTTATTTTATCATCCGGTAATCTTTCTACTTCTCCTTTCATCTCTCTATACTTCATCTAAAATAATGAAGTTGGTAGTTGAAGAAAGTCTCCCAAAAGATGTTTATCTAAACATTTTAGGCAATTTTTAGTCCTTTAATTGACACCGAATAGGCTGATGCTTTTGAAATATACATTTTGGAGACTTTGCGAGCAGTCCATTTTTAAGGATAGCTGTATATCTCAGATTTACATACCCATTCAATCTCTCGACTTGATCCTTTTTTTTACGTGTATTCACACACACACACACACACGCGCGCGCAAAAACACACCCACGCTATCTTGTCTTCCCCTCTCTCAGATTGTCTGATCAAAAACAAAAAGTTTTTGAATCGTTCTACTTCATTTCCAGAGTCAATCTCGCAGCCTTTTTCTTCAATAATAAGCTGTACAAGTGTTTACTTTACCCCTTGATCTCTCTCTCTCTCTCTCTCTCTCTCTCTCCTTCTCATTGATATTTTGCTACTTATTTTATTGCTTTGATTATCCAGAATCAATCCCGCAGCCTACTTCTTCAATGGTAAGCTGTACAAGTATTCCCTCTACCAGTACAACAGAAGTTTCGAGTCCTTCAAGGTTTATCTCAGTCCCCTTCATCCAAAATCACAGGAGGCTCGGCAAGGCCAACATGATCTGAGACCATTTATTTTGGTGCAATGGTAATCTTTCCCGGCTGACGTCAGAGACGTTATTGCATTTCAATTGGCTATGCGACGTTTTTTAAAAGTTATGCCGTAGACGTTTTATCTATGTATTCATAATTCATATGTTTTCGAATAAAATAAAATAAATATTGGAGACAATAAAACGAGTCAATACTCTGAAAAGGAGGGATTAGAATTACTTGCACAACATGTCCTAGGATTGTGTACTTGTTTCTCTTGATTTCCGTCCCATAGCCATGTCTTCTCTTGGTATTATTTGAAATACCTCAGAGTTTGTATTTAAAATTCATCTTCCCATTAACACCCAATACATCAAAAAACCTGTACACTTCTTTGAGTTGCCTTTTCATAAATTATTTAAATGAGAATGATATGATGAGAAGTACAGAAGGGTAGCAACAAAGACGAAAATATTAACGAGAGATTGTTTATATGAGATCAAAACAATTTAATATTAATAAGATGTGCTTCTTACACTACGTTATAATTATTGAACACGAATGGGGCTGCATGAAAATCGATACCTGATAATAATCAATGACTATTTCATCATCAATGTGTGTCTGTTTAAAATTGATGACTATTATATTGACTGTTACATTATATGCAAGAATGCAAGAACTGTGTTCGTAAGATATCTATCTCTATATTTCCCTACATATACTTTCTACTCTTAAATACGTTTTTTACAATACATGAATGATGGTGATAATAATTCTAATAACAACATATGAGCAATGATAATGTTTGTGAAACACGTCAGTTCAATAATTATATGTACAAGGCGCAAAGGACAAACATTTGTTATATTTGTCTCCTTTTCTGCTTCTTTCCTAAATACATGAATAAAATTTACTGCATCAATCTTGCAGCCTACTTCTTCAATGCTAAACTGTACAAGTATTCCCTCTACCAGAACAAGAGAGCTTTCGAGGTCTTCAAGGTTTATCTCGGTCCCCTTCATCCGAAATCACAGGAGGCTCGGCAAGGCCAAAAAGAGCCGAGACCATTCACTTTGGTGCAATGAACTTCTTTCCATGTTGAAGTCAGAGACGTTGGAGCATTTCAATTGGCCATTGGACGTTTTATAGAGTTCTACCGGAGACGTTTATTCATTGCACGTTTTGTTTTACTTCTGATGTTTTTCGAATGAATTTGAATTAATATCGGACAAACTGAAACAAGACAATACTGAAAAAGGAGGTATTAGAATTACTTGCACAACATGTTCTAGGATTGTGTACTTAATTTTTTTGGTTTCCTTCCCATAGCCTATTTTTCTCATGGTATTTTTGGAAATACCTCTTCTTTTAGAATTCATCTTCCCGTTATCGCCCAATTCACAAAAAAAATTCACACTTCATTGAGTTACCCTTTCATAAATGATTGAAATAAGAATGACATGATGAGAAGTACAGAAGAGTAGCAACAAAGACGAACATATAAACGAGAGATTGTTTATATGAGATCAAAACAATTTAATATGAAGAAGATGTGCTTCTTACACTACGTTAAAAGAATTGAAAACGAACGGGGCTGAATGAAAATCGATACTTAATATTAATTCAAGATTATTTCATCATCAATTTGTGTCTGTTTACAATTAATGACTAGGGCCATTCCATGAGAAGAAGGACATGACATCAAAAAAAGAAATGTACCTCTCATGTTAATTCTTTGATTTATCACTAACCTTATGCCATGGATGTTCATAAAACATTAGGGCCTTTCAAATTCAATACAATTTTTTTTCCATTTTTGTTGATTTCCTAAGATCTCAAACTATCATCAAAAACGTACATGTGGGACTGTAGCTGAAAAAAACCCAATTTATTGCAGATTACACAGGATTCTTGTAATATTTTTTCCTGAAAATTTCGCTAAATGGAAAAAGATGAATATATTTCCATATTCTAAGGGGTCCTGTGATATTTAATCTATTACATAGGGGTGAAAATGGCCTCCGGACAAAATGTAACGCGAGTTACCGTAACGTGAGTTACCGACATATTTGCTTCCTGCATTTTACTAGTCCATTGTTTCTTATCTTTAATATTGTGATCTTATACTAGTAAGTCACAACCTACTATCAAATTAAAATAGGAAAGATTTTGTCAAGATTGTCTAGTATGAGGAGAAAAGAGGGTCTCGTAGAATTGACCATGTCCTTTCTTTGTAACGCGAGTTACCGAAATTCAATAATCCAAGAATCTAAAAATGTTTGTTCTTCAATTTTCTTTTTTGTTTCATTCAGTTGTTCTATATCTACCCTGTCCATGTTTGAAAAAAGTATCTTGTAGATCCTAGCAGTTCTAAAGATATAGGCACATTATCGTGTCAATGTACCCATTAAGTGTAACGCGAGTTACCATGGAATGGCCCACTAGCAGATTGACTGTTACTGATATGCAAGAATGCAAGAACTGTGTTCGTAAGATATCTATCTCTATATTTCCCTACATATACTCTCTTCTCTGAAATACGTTTTCTACAATACATCAATGATGGTAATATATAATAATTCTAATAACAATATGAGCAATGATAATTTTTAATGATAATGTTTGTGAAACACATGAGTTCAATATTAATATGTACAAGGCGCAAAGGAAAAAAAATAGCTGTATTTCTTTTTCTGCCTCTTTCCTAAATACATGAATAAAATTCACTGCATCAATCTTGCAGCCAACTTCTTCAATGCTAAACTGTACAAGTATTCCCTCTACCAGAACAAGAGAGCTTTCGAGTTCGACAAACATATAAACGAGAGATTGTTTATATGAGATAAAAACAATTCAATGTGAATAAGATGTGCTTCTTACACTACGTTATAAGATTTGAAAACGAATGGGGTTAAATGAAAATCGATACTTAATATGGATTCAAGATTATTTCATCATCAATGTATGTCTGTTTACAATTGGTGACTAGTAGATTGACTGTTACTGTATATGCAATAATGCGAGAACTGTTTTGGAAAGATTTGATTTTATACCTTCCTACATATACTCTCTTCTCTGAAGTACGTGTTCTACAAAACATTATTGATGGTCATAATAACACTAATAACAGTACGAGCGAATGAGTTTGAAAGTATTGCACACTATCCTTCCATCCAAACATGACCTATGCAGATGGAGTATAATGGACAATGACCAGTGTGATATATGTTAAGAATCAGAAACAACTTTTCATGTTTTGATGAAATGTAATAAGGTTCGATTTTGGGGAAAATTATTGATTAAAAAAAAATCACTTTCATGAGAAAATAAATATCAATGAAAAAGAATTAGTTATAGGTTATTATATTGAAGAAAAATATTTTTTTTTAAATAAACTTGATGTAAACTTTAGGCCACTATATTAAAATACATACTGTATATCCCAAATCACTGTGATGGTAGAGAGTATAATAGTAAAAGTCTCTTTATTAATTTTAAATAAAAACTAAGATTTTACATAGTAAATAAGCATAGTTTTCTTTATTGACGAAACACATCAAAATTATTTAAGAAATGTTAAGGATATAACCATCCATTTAATTACCCTTGTTTTTTAAATATATATATGCGTAGAATTTATGTATGTGAAATGTAAGTTTTAAACAGACGTAAGAAAAAGCAAAGTACTTATTCCCCGAATAACCCTCGAAAATGTAGGATCATTTTCTATTTAAAGGTAATACAAAGTTTTGGTATGGGGTCATGAATTTGGTTCAAATGAACATATTGGAAGCATGTGCGATCCTACAATATTCAGTGATTGTTGTCGCGGTTGAAATTGAGTGTACACTTATGAAATTGTAAATAATAAACTCTTTATGTTGTATAGCTCCCTCTCAAGGTCAAGATATTAATTAAACATTTTATTTTCTATTGTACAAAATACGACAAAGATAGACGTCTCTTAAAAGAAAGGATTAAATTGAACAACCCCAATCTGAAACAATTATTGATGTCTAACCCAATTTTTACTCGTGAATTATTGGGTTACATATACGATACTAATCGTTTTAGATAGCTTTTAAAGCTATCAGGGATCCCCTTAACTTATGTCGATCCTGTAATAATATATAAAATGAAGTATTTGCGGTTTTTTCCATGAACAATTGCAACTAACTCCCATCTCGCCTTTTATGTGCATTTTATGCAATTTTAATATTGCAGCTTTTTTTTTATTTTTTATTTTTTATTTTTTTTATAAAACCATATCACTATTAATTTCATTTCACCAAGGAAAGTCGCTCGTGGGCTTGATTTCCGAAGCCCACGCCAAAGCTATACACGAAATTGACTGGCGCAAATAATCTTTGAGATTGAAGAGCGCCATCTAAACGAAGAACCAACCAACCAACTATAAAACAATGTTTCTTGGCTAAAATCGACCGATTAGCTATTCCCGTTTGGAAATGATATATCACAACTACATTTTCTGAGATTTTCATGGTCGCACCTACCATTGTACGGCCATAGGCGCTATTTGAAATTTATCAAAATTTACCGGGAGCACCGGTAAATTTTTATATTCCATTTTTCTCGAAAGCAGAAGTGTTTTAGGGGCTAAATTTTCTAGTGTTTATAATACATCCACAGGGGCATCCAAACATATCAAAATTGTAAAGAATCACTCTCCACCCAATTTTCAAAACTTCCAAAAACTTTGTAATACCTTTAAGTGAATATGTGTGAACACTTATTACAGCAACATGGCGTAACTCCCTCAATATTAAACTGATACTGAAATGAGAAACACTGTTTTGAGGGAGCTGTAATTTGTGTCCTTATCAAAGTGAAAAAAAGCTCAGAAGCTGTGTGTGATAAGATACAAAATGTAATGTGCGGTGCTCTTAAGTGTGCTTTACGAAACCCCGCGGTAAACCGGCACCTTCCTATCACAGGCCTTTGTTATTTACGTCGGGCGAAGCTTCATCTCCGTCTTCTTGAGGGAGTATAAATTACCGAGCCAATCATACCATACCACACCCTTGCCGTACTCTGTGTTTTGACCGTTCAGGTATAGGCCGTTGTACCACCAGCCTCCTTTGTAAACACCGGCGCAGCTTCCCCTTCTACCATCATGATCGCGGTCCCGTGTACTGAACGGACAACCCGCATGATACGACATACTGTCACCTGCATAGAAATGAGAAATGGATTTACACATGATATGAATTAGTTCAATATACGATCTCTCCGTACTCGACTTGAGGCTGTATGTTCGTATTGTAACGTAGCCGTCCGTCGGGGACTGCTGTGTCTTCTGTATATTGATGTAACAGACTTAGGAGCATTCGTTAGTAAGTATGAATACTTTTCTCACCCCTCCTTTTCCCCACTTGCTATCCATTTACGGATTAAATAAAATAAATAAACAATACAAAAAACACCAATAATAAACACCACTATTGTTTACCGCGTCATAATGTGCAAAAGCATTTTATAATAACGTATTTTACTGTACAAACGAATTACAGTATTACCCTATGACGCAATTATACGTGTAACCGTTTTTATCGTATGATTGTAATACCATGCAATGTGGTCTTTGACAGTATTACAATGAACCATATTACCAAATTACGGTATTACTGAATTTGCCGTTTTACTGCATTACCGTATAACTAGCCTACTGTAGGCGTATTACCCTCTTACCGTAAAACGTATCCTGCGGTAGGCCTACCCCCCCCCCGCCCCCCCCCCCCCCCCACTCCTGGGTCGGAATGGCCGCATGCGTGTTACCAAAATGTCCGGTAAAGGGGTACTTTTCACGCACCAAAGTCCGGCTTTTACCCGGCCCGTATTGACTTTACACACCGGACTTAGGGGGTGTTTTCAAAAGGAGGGAACACGCATATGCGTACCCTAAATAACACTGAGTGAGGGGGGGGGACGGGGTGGTTCCTTGCATTGCAATGTGTCCCAAAACGACAACCCCCCCCCCCCCCCATTTATTTCATGTACACAAAAGAAGAAGGAAAAAAACGCCTTAATTGATTTAACTCTTTAATAACGTTAGTGATTCCACGAGGATCATATTTTTGGAAAATATCATGTACACGACACATTGCAGGGGATCTCCCTATTACCTGCGCCTCCGAAATAGTTGCCAAGGGCCAGGGTGGAATTTGCGACCTCGTCTGCAATACTGAAATTGCTGTAGGTGGCATAGCGTGTTTGTCCATCGAAGTCTTCGAGGTCGATCCGTAGCTCGTAGGTCTTATTACGGGAAAGGCGGTGGATGTTGTCGTTACCAAGCCAGTGCTCGGAGGAAACGTTACCAAAACCGTATTTGTATTCGGACCAGGAGAGAAAGAAGTCAACAGAACCATCCTGTCTTCGCTGGAAGACCTAAAGAGGGAGAGTGGGAGGGAGAGGGGGGGGGGAGATAAAGAAAGAAAGATTAGGAAAGAGAGACAGCTAGAGAGAAAGGAAGAGAGAGAGAGAGAAAGAGAGGGAAAGAAAGAGAGAGATAGAGGAAGACGTCGAGATAGAGGGAGAGAGGGAGAGAGAGAAAAGGAGACAGAGAGATAAAGAAAGACGGATGTCGATAGAAAGGGAGAAGGGAGAGAGAGAGAGAGAGAGAGAGAGAGAGGAGAGAGAGAGAGGGGGGGGGGAGAGAAAGAGTAAACGAGTGTGCGGGTGTGTATTCATAAATTTTCATAACATTAATAATACTTAAGAGAGGAAGGATGGAAGATGAAATGTTTATGGGAATTACTTTTGAAAAGTGTACCAACACGAAGAAGAGTGGCTGTTTATATCACATTTCGCTCCAATCATAAGGATGCGCAGTCTTAATTGTGGGCTAAGAAGAATGCGAAGGCAAAGACTTTTAAAAGATCAACCAAATCAATATCATTAAGCAATATCGATTCTGTTTATCATGAGGGCCCAGCAATTATAATAATAATATGGTTATTTATATAGCGCCGGTATCCACCAGGGCGGAGAGTTGGGAAATGTTGATGGATGAAATAGGATATAGGATATATATTGCCCTTAAGTTGATTCTTAACACGATCCATTTTCGAAAAAATCATCTAAAAGGACATTGTAATACCCTATTGTATGTCCTATAGATTTTTTTGTTGATTGTCATGTTTAAAAATATTTGAAATGGATGACGCACAAGGCAAGGTTAACTTTCCGAAGATATTTGACATAGTGTTTCTTGAAAATCATTTTAAAAGTGGACGGGGTTGATAAAGTTGAAATTTGAGCTATCATCATTTCTCACCGTCCAGCGACCTCCGTCCGTTTCCATATCACAGTCAACGAAGAGAGGATCATCACCATCTCCATCGGGATAGATGGGATATACTCCACTGAGAAGGGATAGTCCACCAGTCTGTATCTCAGCGCAGTCACGCGGGAGTCTAGGAACTGATATAGGAAACACAAAGGTGGTGTAGTTGAGAGAATTGAATTTCAGAGGACCGGCCTCTCATGGAAAAAGGGTCACGGATTGGATCCTTGCTTGGTATTTGGTGTTATGTTAAAACAATACAGTGTAAAGCTATACAAAACTTAGCAAAGAAAATGTCAAGTTGACAAGTAAAGCAGGGCTCCCACTTAGCCGAGTTGTATCAGCGAGTTATGGCGAGTTGTGGTGAGTTGCCTCAAAGAGGCACTCGCAATAACTCGCTAACAATTTGGTATGGGTTAGCGTAACTCGTTACAACATTCTAAGACTCTCCTCGAAGTCGCGAGCAGTTCCAAAATTTTGAACATGTTCACAAATTTTCCCCGATTCGTTTTAATTCGAGGTGAACTCGCCTACACTCGTATTATTCTCGCATTAATCGTAAGAAGCTCGCGCTGCACTCGTAGCAACTAGCCACCTTATGAAGAGTGCAGCGCAAGCTTGTAACGAGTAATGCGAGTATCTTACGAGTGTAAGCCAGTTCACCTCGAGTAACAACGAATTCACCTCGAGTTACAACGAATAAGTGAACATTTTGAACATGTTCAACATTTTCGCTGATTCGTTGTAGCTCGAGGTAAAATTGCTTAACACTCGTAATATACTCGTAGCAACTCGCCACCTTATGAAGAGTGCAGCGCGAGCTTGTTACAAGTAATACGTGTATATTACGAGTGTAGGCGAGTTCACCTCGAATTACAATGAATCGGGGAAAATTTGTGAACATTTTCAAAATTTTGGAACTGCTCGCGACTTCGAGGAGAGTCGTGGAATGTTGTAAAGAGTTACGCTAAGCCATACCGAATTGTTCGCGAGTTATTGCGAGTGCCTCTTTGAGGCAACTCACCACACCTCGCCATAACTCGCTAATAAAATTTGGCTAAGTGGGAGCCCTGCTAGAGGAGGAGTGATCATACCAAGAGTCGCACTAGGAGGATTAAACAAAAATACATTTCATTAAGTCGTTTTTTATCCTGAATGATTGAATAAAACATCTCATTGAGAGAGAAAAAAAACGTTTAGACCCTAATGGCCTTATAATCTCAATTTTATTATGAACAGTAATTGCTGCTATATAGTGCAACAAAAGATGAGGACTAAAGAGTGCGAGTTAGTAATTCAAAAGGACCCTTGTACTGTTCATATTTTATTCATTTTGTTGGCAATCCCTGAATGTGAATGTCCAATGGTGCGTCAAACATCACACAAATCACTGACGCACCTATGCGTCAGCAAAATTACGCCCCGTTTGCAAGAGGCATTAAGTTGTTATAACGCCGGACGTCGAGCTGGAGTTGCCATTCGCCTGACGTAGGACTGGGTTAGCGACCTGTGTCGTCTTTGACGCGTCGTATGAATGTGACACCGCAGAGACAATAATACTTATAGATTAATAGCCATCATAGAATTGATTTTTAAAAACACAGTCCTACATCAGCAAAATGAAACCTTGCGTGCAATGGGAATGATATGATATGCTCACCAGCCGTGGCGGTGACTTGCGTCATTTTGGCCGGTACGATCGTAGAAGTGTCAGTGAAGTTAGTCATGGCTGATGGTGCTTCTGCCGAAACACAAGATTCATGCAAAACATTAAATAATAATGAAGATGATAATGGTGATAATGATGATCACAATAATAATACTACTACTAATAATAATGATACCAACAATAACAATTATGATGATAATGATAATAACAATGATAATAACAATTATCATGATGATGATGATAATAATAATGATAATGATACAAATCATCATCATAAAACGAAGAAGAAGGAGAACATGAACAAGAATAAGAACAAGAATATGAAAAACGAGAAAAATGGCTTTTGATAAAGGATATGTAGGGGATCTAGGGGTCGCCCTTCGTATTAGGTTCATGAAATAAGAATTAAAAAGGCCGCTTACTGGCAATGATTAATCTGAAATGCACGAAGTGTGATTTCTCCATGACTGTATAGAATATAATGTTGATATTCGGTTTCATTTGAACCATTGGGGTCACATGAAATTTACAGTTTTAATATAAACATTGATCCGCCCCTTTGCGTTTCAGCCGTCAGAATTGTGGAAAGATGTATCAAAAGAACAACTTTTACCAAACCAAAATCGAAACTTGTATAATGCTGGTACATTTCTGGGGGCGGAATACCCGCTCCCCCCGAAAAAATACTCAAGTACTATTCCCCATTATCTCAAATCCCCCCCCCCCCAAGGATTGAGGCCCACTTCGATTGTTTTGATTCCCTTATCGCTTTAAAACTATTTTAAATAGACTGGATCAACTCGTAGAGGTGTTATGGTCGAGTGGATACGTCGCCGGACTGTCGATCACAAGGTCCGCGGTTCGAGTCCCGCCGCCGCACTAATGTCCTTTGGCAAGATATTGATCTACATTTGCCACACTCCACCCAGGTGAAGTAAATGGGTACCTGGTAGGAATTTATTCCTTGAAATGCTAGAGCGCTATAATGGCAGCATAGATAAAGCCGGGGTAATAATATCCAAGTTTGGAAGCGCTTAGAGAATTATTGTGATTTGTGCTATATAAAAGCTGAATATTATTAAAATATTATTTTTAACTCTCTCATAGTGTTTTACTCATTATGCCTAGTTGCCTTGCCGACAATAAACACAATGGCCAACTTGGTGATTGAGTTCATATTTGCCAATTTTGTCTCGTCAACCCTTGGTTCTGATAAATAAAAATAAACAAAAATTTGTTTGTATTTTTATTGGCAAGGCTCTCTCTCTCTCTCTTTCTCTCTCTCTCTCTCTCTCTCTCCCTCTCTCTCCCTATGCCTCTTTCACCTGTGTGACTGAAGATCACTCAACAACAAAAACGGCTTTTAAACAAATCTTTTTTTTTGTGTGTGTGTAGCTTATACGCTTTCAGCAGAATAGTTTATTATTAATGAGTAGCACCGTGACATTTTCACGAATTACGATTTTTTATATAATTTGGTTAAAGATAAACTTGAGTTCTGGTAAAAAAAAGAAAATTAATTGTCACAGAATCAAACGAAACTTACACTGAATGTTCAAGATTACAAATAAATGACATGTGCCAAACAATTTTGGAAGAAAATGTATACTGGCTGAGTAATGAGCATAAGAAGACAAGGAAATCAAGGTAGTACCAGCCCCGACACCAATTAATGTTGTCCCATATATAGCTTTCTGTGTAAGTGCTTGTTACTTTACCAAGACTCGGTCAAATTTATTATGATTTTGATGAATCCAGAACCTTGCAGTCCACACCAATACTTACATGCTACATGATCAACTGTTTCTGATCCTTTCCACACCTTTTCTTTCACAATGCAAACGCATTACCAGTACTAAAGTTTATCTTTAAACGGTTATTATGAAGAAGAATTTTTTTGGGGAAATGTCTGTGGTACTGATGCAAACTGTGGGGCGTGGAATCATCGGAAAGAAAAAAATAGTGATAACGATAATAATAATGATAATAGTAATAATAATACTAATACTAATAATAGTAATATTAATAGTAGCAATAACAATAGTTATAGTATGAACATTAATGATATTAATAATAAGCTCGATTTTTGTTCAGCTATCTTTTTCCGAATCAACATAAAAAGCATGAGAAAGCTTAGAAATTATTTTCCATCTCTACCAGAACACAGCAGACTTCTCTTTAACAAATGAAATGTAATTCTGGTAAAAAAATGGCTCATGAAGATGGAGTATCTTTGAATGGCTTACCATCTATTAGTAAGCCTTTTGTTTGGACAGCAGGATGTGATCGAACAAACGAAAACGTACTGGTTGGGCTTAAAGTTCACATATTCTCAATGCGCGTTTATCTCTTATATGCATGAGTCGTTCGCCACTAATAGCACATGGGGGTGTGTGCGTGTGTGTGTGTGTGTGTGTGAGGTGTCGTTGCGTGTATTGTGCGTGTATTCGGGGTAGGGGTGGATGGGTGCGTGTGCATGCGTGAAAGGGAGCATGTATATGGGAGTGTGCGTGTTTGCGGATTGGTGTTGGTGAAGACAATCATAACAAAAGAAATTTGAGCAAAGTTAGAATTTGAATTTGAATTAAATTCCAATAAATTCCAATCAGCTAGACTGGACCTAGACTTAAGTTATGTTTTCTATTAGCAAAAACAAGTAATACATTACTATTCAAGACAGAAAAGTACAACAGAAACACGCATTATTTCTTGTCAACAGAAAGAAAGGCTGTAGACATTGTTTGATCTGTTCGTTTTTTCCTTATTCATCTTCTTCAACTTGTCTCTTCAAAAATCTAATATTCCGCTACCATTTTATCTTCTGTTCCTTCAATTTTATTTCTTTGTCCTATTCCTAAGTATTTAAAAAAATAATCGTCATCCCTTATTGCTTTTCCATACATCCGCAAATTATATTGCATGAGGTTTTTTAATCGAAAATATCTCTTCACTATAAAGCTAGGCTTTGTTTCTTACCAGCATTTCAAATTATATTGCGTGAGGTTTTTTAATCGAAAATATCTCTTCACTATAAAGCTAGGCTTTGTTTCTCACCAGCATTTCACTTGTAATTATGTATGTAATTAGACCACAACTCCTCTTCTGACATTTTATGAAACCTTCGACTTTGGGATTTCATATGATAGACAAAACGTTGAATCGTGCCAATTTCCATGATGTTTGAAGAAAACAAATTTTAAAAAGGGATACATTCTCTTTATGTAAAGGATTTGGCAAGGGAAAAGGGGGGACAAAGCGAGAAGGCGAAACCAAATTGCCAGTATTAAGAACAATAAAATCGAAAACCAGGTAAATGACCTAAACTTTCCTTGAGTTCACTAATGTTCTCTTATCAGACAACAACTCCGAGCCACGCATCTTCCTTATCAGGGCTCTTTCTTTTCTCCTCAACATACCCTCTTCTACTTTCTGCACATTCAAACTTTCTGAACCATATACCATCGCTACTATTAGGTCTACTGCTATGATATTCATCAAAACTCACATGACATGAAAAGAATAGGAAATGTCACAAAATATCCTTATTATGTTTCCTTTTTAAACCTTTATCAGAACTGATTTTTGTTGATATATTGTTCTTACGTTCATTGCAGTGTTTCCCTTGAAATCCAGCTGAACAGAGGCACAGATAACTTCCCATAGTCTCCTCGCACCAGCTGTTTTCACAGAGCTTCTTGTCACAATCTATCAAAGATAAAGGAAAGAAACTTAGTTTGTGTGTGTGGGTGGGTGTTTGTATGTGTGCGTTTATGCGAATGTCTGTGAGACGGTTGAGCATGTTTTAGCCTTGCTTTTTTATTGCATGCTCAATCAAACAGAAAACCTACGACTTTATATGAACTTACGGAAATGGAAATAAGAAACTGCCAGCTTTTACCGGTAAAAATATGTATATTTTTCTCTTTTCATTATCATTCTGTGAATAATTGTATATGCACTTATACTTTGATAAAAAAAAAAGGGAGAAATTAACCAGACTTTTAAGAAAGTCTAACAACTCCTTCCCGAGTAGAATTTTGCGATGTTTTGCGATGTTCTGACATGTTACCTGTTGCATATATATTTACTATACGAGAGCTTTTAGACAGTGTTGTTTACATATGACGTCATGTGTCTCGTGCCAGTAAAGTGCGCGCTGGCTAAAAGCTTTATTTCACATTGTTATGTTTAGAAACAGGTTCCTTGAAACTAACATGCAATTGAAATTAACATGCCACTTAGAAATGCAGTGCTGCTGTTCAGGCACAGCTCATTGTTATTCATATTAGATGCATACACACAATGCAAGTATATGCAAGGGTCTTCTGTTGACTACACAGATTGATACATATGTAAAAGCACATGGACATTGAGTCTGGATTAAACTACCAAAGCAACCACACGTGTTTCTGCAGGCTCCATATTGTTTGTCTCTATACTTACATTTATTTAGCTTAATAGTTTTTACTTTCCAACCCACAACACAACACACATCATGGCCGACCAAGCTACCGACGCGCTTCTAAGTGACTGGGGATTCAATGTCTTAATTGAAATCACTTTTCTATTAACCAATTTGAAGTTTTTAACTTATAGCGTAAGTTCACAGTTACAATTTTCAGTATCTGTACGCAAATGTCAGAATAAAGGTAGACTTAAAATCGTCGCGTCATGCAGTGCGGCACTGATCGCGCACTCGTTTATAACGTGTGCTAAATTCCTTGCCATATAGATTGCATGTATCCCTATATATGCAGTTTATACGTGCGTGCATGCGCGCTCATGCAAAATGGGCACTGTTTTGGCGCTAATTCATTAATTGCAGAATTACCCTACCATATTGTAGTCTTGTAGTCTTCATATACCTATATAGAGACCCAGAAGTAGTGGTGCACTTATTCAGAGTATCAAACCCAAATTATACCCCATTATACAACCCTTTTGTTGTAAACAACCCCCACTGAACAACAGCTCCTTTTTAAACAACTTTCTTTAAACAACCCAGTTGGTGTAAACAACCCCCACTGAACAACAGCTCCTTTTTAAACAACTTTCTTTAAACAACCCAGTTGGTGTAAACAATCCCCACTGAACAACAGCTCCTTTTTAAACAACTTTCTTTAAACAACCCAGTTGGTGTAAACAACCCCCACTGAACAACAGCTCCTTTTTAAACAACTTTCTTTAAACAACCCAGTTGGTGTAAACAATCCCCACTGAACAACACCTCCTTTTTAAACAACTTTCTTTAAACAACCCAGTTGGTGTAAACAATCCCCACTGAACAACAGCTCCTTTTTAAACAACCGTCTTTAAACAACACCAGTTGTTTAAATTGTGATTTTAAACAAGTTGTTCAAAATGTTGATCAACTAAGTGTTTAAACTTTAAACAACTCGAGTTGCTTAACATTTTAAACAACTCTTAGATCAGGTCACCCGTTAATCAAGAGTTGTTTAAACTTTTAAACAACTTGTTCACAAAAATTTTAACTGTGTATCAAGGCCTTGGCATCAATGGGGCGTAGTATTGGTTTTCCTGCAACACAGTATAGTTCACTTTATAGGAAATCTCTTTTTGAGGATAATTGAAGGTGACACCGACTATTCACTTAATAAGGAGGGTCTTTTGAGACCTTCGGGCGTTTCACAAAATATCGACTTAAGTTGGACTTGACATATGGCAGGCGTTTCGAGGGACGTGGAAATCATGGTCACAAATTTATAGAATTTAATTTTGTTCGTAGTTAATTGTTAAAGAAATAAAATTATCGAAAAATCTTAACTTATTGGGCAATTTTCCTCAAATTGTACATCTGGTGCAGGTTCCTTTAGGGGCATATAATGCCTATCATAATAAATCATAGTCCAAGTCTTATGTAGAACTTGAAATTACATTAATTTTTTCTTCAACAATGAACTGTAAACAAATGTCAATTCTGTATATTTGTGACGACGATTTGCACATTCCTTGAGAGTCCAATGGTGAGAGCAACCAGTGGCATGAACGGCCTGACATTGTTCGATTCCATCTGAAGTTAATTTTAGTCTTTGTGAAACAGCCCCCTCCAAGATCTGTCTTCATTTCATGCCTTTCCATGTGCAATCTTACGAGCTAACAGAATTATTCCACACCCGGTTAGCTACTAGTTTACACAGCATGCTTTTCCCATGGTCGAAAACTGTAAGGAGGGACGAAATAATATTACTCCCTTTGCTCCTCCTTCACAAACGCCGATACATACTTTTTGTATTGGTAAGGCCCGGTCACACAGATGGGACGCATGGGGGACGCACGGCCAGCGCATTGGAAATTTGCAATTTGGGCCAGTGCGTTGTCGTTCGCTAGGCGTGCGTCATCATTCGTTACTCGTTCGTCGAGCGCGCTGGACCCACGCTATGCATTCGTCGTTATTCGCTGTGTGCGTCGGGATTTTTGAGTATGCTCAAAAGTGTGCGTGGAGCTCGACGCATGAATGTACACGCCAAAGGCACGCCAGACATGCGTGGAGCGCGCTAGACCAGCGCCAGACATACGCGGAGCACACGCCCTGTATACGCACAGCGCGCTAGCTACACGCTGTGCATTTTGTGTCAGCTCGCTAGCTTTTCCAAAATCATGACAAAAGTTAGTCACACGGCTTTTTCCGATTTCCAAGGCGCGGGCCGTGCGTCGTCTATGTGTGACCACCTCTGTTGAGAACGCGGTGCATGCGTGGACCATTTGTCCAGCGCGATAGCAACACGCTGTTCATTCGTGGAAGTTGTTATCATGTGCGCTCTGTGTGCGCCCTGTATGCGCCCTGTATGCGTCCAGCGCGCTAGCAACACGCTATGCATTTGGTGTCAGCTAGCTGTAGCTTCGACAAAAGTTGGGCGCACGACAACGCACTGGCCAAAATTGTAAATTTCCAATGCGCTGGCCGTGCGTTCCCCATGCGTCCCCTCTGTGTGACCGGGCCTTTAGAGGAAGGAGCCAACTGTTTTTGTTGGTGCTTTGAGGAACACCAAAGAAGCCAGGACAGTGTTATGTAGTCCTCGAGAGAAGCACCTATTCATGCTCTTCATTGACAACAGCAGTTGAATACTGCTACAAGATGTTTCAAGTACTACAGCTGGATTACCCTGCCCATGCAGCTGTCATATGGGACTTCTTTGATCGTCTCATTTATGGAATTCGTACCAAGGATTTTATTAAACCATGGACCCTAGTACAGATGGACTAATAATGAGAGTCTTTCTTTGATCACATCATTAACACCGCCACCTGATAATGTGTATGTTGATGAGGACATTTATTTGACGCGACAATGTTTATTATGTGATCACGCATCATAACAGACAAAAGAACTTTTACATTTCTTCAGATTCTTTTCGCTAGTCCAGGGCCCAGAGTGTAGTTTCAGGATAAGTATCGTGATTTAAGACCAGTTAGAGGAGCAGTGAACCCCAAATTATGACAATTAATTTGTGTGATATTAGATTGATTATTAAAGAAGTGGACACTGCATGGTGGACATACATCTGGACTTCCAAAACTTTGAAAAATACATATTCTTTACTGTCCCATTACCTTCTATTCCTTGAAAATTGATAGGATAAGTTTTAAAATGAAGTTTAAAATCATTGTGTTACATCCAAATTTACAGGTTTCTCTTGTAAACTACTTCTAATTTTCTATTGAAGATGTAAAGTAACATTGTTTTAAAATTGAAATTTTTAAACTACATACTTTTTAATATAATGTATGATGAGAGAACTCTGAGTTTGCACTGTCATTCAAACTGATTTTGGAAAATAAAGTCAACAAATTATGTTACTGAATATAAAATGTCGTGGACTTTATATGATTTGCATAGTGTGTGAGTGAAGAACTTCAAATCAATGCTAAATTTAGAAATCAGCCAAAATTATGGTTTATATTCTCTATTGACAAATAATGATTACTTAACAGCTATTATAAACACAATATTAATCAGCGGTTTAGTTAAACCCTTAGTCGAATCCACCTTTGTTTTTAATCAGTATTGAGTAAAAACATGTACTTAAACATGTACTTAATAACTTAGTACATGTTTTTACTCAATATTGATTAAGCAACTAAGCGTTACCCGGAAAACATCATACTCAATATTTGAGCAAAAAATTGCTCAAAAAATTTGAGTCAATACATGTACTCGTTAATTGAGTAAAATTTGGCTCAACTCATGAGCAGTTTCTTACTCGACATGAATTGATTACGTTTCTACCCAGATACTGAGTAAAAAAGGGAACCGCTCAACAAAGGAGTAAATATTGAGTAAAGGTTGACTTATTCAAACAGAGTAGATATTTAGTCTTTTATTGAGTAATATTTTTACTCAACAGATGAGTAGATTTGTTACTCAACACATGCTGAGTAAAGTTTACTCAAAATTGGGTGGTTCCCTTTTGACTACTTAAAAGAGTAAAATTTTTACTCAAATTGAGCAGTTTTTATTTAGAGTGTACGAAAATGGGGATCATAGGGCACGAACCGGCACCGAGTACGCATAGTTTGCTATATAGAGGGCGCAAGTAGCTATAAGTAATACAGTGGGGCTTTAAACAAACTCAATACCAGTAAGTAGTGGTTGGAGAAAGGTGTATTGTATTGGTGCGGGAGCTTAGAGGAAATTCCCCCCCCCCCCCCCCCCCCCATCATTGTACATGCCGTTTTGCCCATGCTTCATTTAACCAAGGAGTTTTAAGAGCTGGAGTCCCAACTGGCAACAAATTATTTCAAGCAGCTGCTGTTTTCTAAGGTTGCACAATCGAATCTACAGGTGTTTCAGGGGCGGCCGAGCGACTTCCAAAGTATGGGGGGGGGGGAACACCAGCAAAGAAAGACACTTTCTGGAAAAAAAGGGCACTTACAAATGGATATCTCAAAGCGAAAATATACCATTTTTTAGACAGTGGTAAATATACATTGTGATTACATTACAAAAAACTATATCATTCTTGGAATTATGAATCTTTGAAATTATGAACCCTATTTTATTTTCGGAATAATAAACCACCGGGCCTGGCATTTGACATTTGTATTCCGGAATTATGAACCTTCTTAGAATAAGATAACTTCGGAAAACAAGTGCCCTTGTAGTTATAGCCTACTTCTGTTTAACGAAAAAAAGAGAAGGGGTCTAAATGATTACCAGGAAATTTGCATATTCCGTATCCGGGAGGAATTCCTAACTTTCCTTTCCGTCTAGGGCAACCGTTAGCCGCCGGCGGAACAGGGATGAGTTTCGGAATCATCTGTACCATACTGCCGTTGGTGTGTTGCTTCTGCAGACACTCGTTGAACATTGGTAAGGTGTAATTGAGTCCAAACACGTTCTTGTGGCAGGTTTGTGTCCTTTTCGTTGCATCTAATGGCAAGGGTAAACCTGTGTGCCAGAATGATGATGAAGATAATAATAATATTAATAAAATGATGATAATATTACACTACGGAGAAGATAAAGAATGATAACGAAAAGAAAGTTTTTTTTTTTATTGAGGTCATGAGGGGGCACTGACATTATGGCAGCTAGGGGCAACAATCGTATTATGTTCATGAAATGTGAACCACCTTTTTATGATGAAAGTTGAAATTTCACCTTCTTTTCACGTTCTTCCTCTCTCCTTCCCTTTTTCATTTTGCCTTCTTTGGGCGAAGAGGATTCGGCGCATGTGCCTGAATAGTTTAGCTACTGCACGCTACAATGCTCTTTTTCATCTACAATTTTATGTATCTACGCCGCCAGATAAATTTCATACTTCAATAAAAGAAAAAAAAATCTTTAACGTTGGTTTAAAGCTACACGCTACTCATATAGAAATACAGTTTACGGTGTATTTTAGGTGATAAGTCTGAGATAATTAAAAAAAAAAAAGGCAAAAAGATTTCTGAATACAAAGGAAAATAATGAATTCCGTTGAAGAAATATTCATAACATATTAAGAATGAGCATATTACAACATTCGGTAAAAACATAGATAACAATTATTTAAATAGGGTTGCAAACGGGTTTTAATCTTGTCTGAGGAGTAGGGTACATACCAACTGAAAGGAAGATCACCGTGCCATATATGCACTTCCAATGAAGCTTTAGTTTACTGGTCTGTAATTGGAAACAGGTTTACACAATAAATGTCATGAATTTAAAGTTTTGATGTAAATTTAAGAATAATAAATAATCTAATTATCTATGTGGCTTATCTTATCATAGATCATCTCGACTAGCATACAGATATCGGACGGTACGTGCCTCCCTAGTAACCCAAGTGGGAGGGGCCTACTTAATTACACAACTTCGAGAATGTGCCACCCCTCCCCCCCCCCCCCCTGCCCCGTGAGGTGATCATCATTTTACTGTACTTTATTTGTCTTTTGTCAGGCGATATTGGGCTGCAGCCCACGGCAAGGCGATTCCAGTATAAAGGCATATACTCTAATTTGACACTTTACCACAATTCCTAAAGCCTTGGGCAGAGCCTAGTTCTTCCAGTGTTTGGCTGTGTCGAATAAAGAGCAGCATATGCAATAAACCGTCAGAATAGTCTCAGAGTGCAGCCATTGTTAGGCACGGTGACTGACAAGACGTTGCGCCTGTAAACTACGGCAGTTCTGTGGCCAGTTTAATAACTAACTGACTATTGATAAAAGTGGTATTCTGAACTCATGTTAAGTTTAAAAGAATAAAAGCATTAACTTTTCATAGGTTGTAAGCCTTCCAATCGTGAAATCTAGGATTCAAGCTTTTCCTGCAAGATGGACACAACTTCAGCGACTTAATACACTGTACCTCTTTCTTATAGAATAAAATCAACCTTTAGAATCATCATTGTGATTATTAATCACAAAAAATAGATCATAAGGTCATGTATACAAACATTTTTTTTTACCGTCAGTTCTTACCATTTTTGTGAATCCTCAGTCATGGAGTCCTTTACGTCAGGATGATGATGCGCAATTGAACACTGTTCTATCCAAGTGTGACTTATTCTCACATTTGAATTCAGTCCAGGAATCAGCTAGGTTGCAAACACAAAGCAACGTACGCATTACATTTTGCGTCGCGTAGCTGCAGTAGGCACGGATCAAATGCACCCCTCACGATGGTCTTAACTGCATGTTCTCTCACATTTAAGAGTAAGAAGATGTTTCTACCCCCTTCACCCCCCCCCCACCACAGTGCCCCCTAAATTCCTGGGACCATGAGACTACGCTATTGCAGTGTTGCATAGCAATTACACGCGCGTGGGGCGGGATGAAAAATTAAAAGGAAAGATATGTATGCAACCTTTTACTGAGTTTAGTATTGGCTTCATGGAGACGAAAGTATATGACCTTGACTAAGCTAGACAACGTATTGCAAAGAATGAAATATCTAAGGAGATTTAAAATGATGTCGTTTACTACTCGAGACGTAGCATAAGTACTTCAAATAACATTTAATGATTATTGCTTTGACATAATAACATTCTTAATAAAATGTTTGCAAGTCGAGGCGCCGCTCATACAATTGCAAAATAAAGTTAAACATAAATTCAATGCAAGGCGCCGCTCATATAATTGCAAAATAAAGTTAAACATAAATTCAATGCAAGGCACCGCTCATATAATTGCAAAATAAAGTTAAACATAAATTCAATGCAAGGCGCCGCTCATATAATTGCAAAATAAAGTTAAACATAAATTCAATGCAAGGCGCCGCTCATATAATTGCAAAATAAAGTTAAACATAAATTCGATGCGAGGCGCCGCTCATAAAATTTCAAAATAAAGTTAAACATAAATTCAATGCAAGAGTCATTGTTAAGTGCTTCAGTATAAATGATTTCATTCACCTGTTTTACGAATAACTGACAGTGGTTTAATATTGAGAATGCGAATTGCATATATATAGGTAACCCATACTTTTTCTACCACCTACTAGCATCACTGTCTAGCAGTTAATCTATTTCGACTTGTCTTTCCCGCTCCCCAGATTGTTTGAAGAGTTGAAGCAGCATTTGCTGTTAATTTGTTATGTTTTTTTATTTATTTTTTATTTTAATGGAAAATAAATGAAATGAAATGAAAATTTCAATCTTGAACTGGGTCGTTGTTAAGTGCTTCATTAAAAATTATTTCCTTCACCTGTTTTACGAATAAATGTTTTTTAATATTTAGGACCCCAACATAACCAAATCTTCTGTGTGCCCATGCCTTGAGCCATAATGCATGGACGTACACAGGTTTTTTGTGTTGGGGACCGGGGGAAAATTAAATGAATTTTTTATAATTTATTGCATTTTCTTTGTTTGTTTTTTATTTGTGGGAACTACCCCCTACCCTAGTCCCCGCTGCGTACAGCCATGGTTCAGTGGCAAAGCAATGGCCTCGTAACTGTGAGGCCCCAGGATGAAAACCGTGTCGATGTGCTATATTAGCGCCCTTTTGTGGGGCATAGTAGCATACACTTGCTTTAGCAGTCACGCAAAACAAACACTGGCAAATTAGTATTCAATAAAATATGATAATGTATACTATTATCTAGATCTATTAGGAATATATCACTGTCAAAATAATTCCATAAATTTGGGTAAAAAAAAAAATTCCAACTATATGAGCGACAGTGTATATGAGTGAAACTACTGAACTATACGGCATTTCCTATACTTGTCTAGTTAATCCACATATTTGTCTATTTTATCTTTCTCTACTATGTAACGGCAAAACGGTGTTTTGTTTTCATTTTTATCATCGGGTAATCTCTCTACTTCTCCTTCCATCTCTCTATACTTCATCTAAGATAATGAAGTTGGTAGGTTGGAGAAAGTATCCCAAAAGATGTATATCTAAACATTTTAGGCAATTTTCATTCCTATGTAGAGTAGAGACTATCGTCCTTTAATTGACACCGAATAATCTGATGCTTTTGAAATATACGTTTTGGGGACTTTGCGAGCAGTCCATCTTTTTTGAGGATAGTTGTATACCTCAGATTCACATACCAATTCAATCTCTCGACTTGATCCCTTTCTTTATCCATGTTTGTTTTTTTCCTGACACACATGCATTCACAAACACCCACACACGCACACGCACACACGCACACACACACGCACACACACACACACACACACACACACTTGTACAACATGTGCTATGATTGTGTACATGTCTATTTTGGTTTCCTTCCCCTAGCCTTTTTTATCTTGGTATTTTTTGAAATACCTCTCCTTTTAAAATCACCCTCCCATTATTGTCCAACACACACAAAACCTTCACACCTCATTTATATGCCTTTTCATAAATGATTGAAATAAGAATAACATGATAAGAACCACAGAGAGATTGTTTTTATGAGATCAAAACCGTTTAATGTTAATAGATGTGCTTCTTACACTGTGTTATAATTATTGAACACGAATGGGGCTGCATGAAAACCGATACTCGATAATAATCAATGATTATTCTATCATCAATGTGTGTCTGTTTAAAATTGATGACTAGAAGATTGACTGTTACTTCATATCCAAGATGCAAGAACTGTGTTGGTAAGATATCTATCTCTATTTCTCCCTACACAATATACTCTCTTCTCTGAATTACGTTTTCTACAATACATCAGTGATGGTAATAATCATTCTAATAACAATATGAGCAATGATAATGTTTGTGAAACACGTCAGTTTAATATTAATATGTACAAGGCGCAAAGGGAACAAAAATTGTTGTATTTGCTCTTTTTCTGCCGCTTTCCTAAATGCATGAATAAAATTCACTGCATCAATACTGCAGCCTACTTCTTCAATGCTTAGCTGTACAAGTATTCCCTCCACCAATAGGCAGTGATGCTAGTAGGTGGTAGAAATAGTACGGGTTACCTTACCTAACAACACGTAATATATGCAATTCGCATTCTCAATATTAAAATACATTTATTCGTAAAACAGGTGAATTAAATAATTTGTACTGAAGCACTTAACAATGACTCTTGCATTGATTTTATGTTTAACTTTTGTTTGCAATTTCATGAGCAGCGCCTCAACTTGTAACATTTGATAAAGAATGTTATAATGTCAAAGCAATAATAATTAATTTTTATTTAATTTAAGAACTGATAATACGTCGCGAATGGTAAACGACATCATTTTACCTCCTTAGATATTTCATCTAGCTTAGTCAAGGTCATATATTTTCGTCTCCATTTAGTCAATACTAAACTCAGAATAAGGTTGCATACATATCTTTCTTTTCAATTTTTCATCCTACCGCACGCGTGTAATTGCTACGCAACACTGCAATGGCGTAGCATGGGCCCATGAATTTAGGGGGCACAGTGGTGGGGGGAAGGGAGTAGAAACCACGTCTTACACTGAAATGTGAGAGAACATGCAATAAAGGCCATCGTGAGGGGTACAGGTAACCCGTGCCTACTGCAGCTACGCGACGCAAAACGTAATGTGTACGCTGCTTTGTGTTCCCAACCTAGCTGATTCCTGGACTGAGTTCGCATTTGAGAATAGTCACACTTGGGTAGAACAGTGTTCCAGTGCGCTTCATTATCCTGACCTGAAAGACTCCATTACTGAGGATTCACAAAAATGGTAAGAACTGAGGGCAAAAGAAGAAAATGTTTGTATACATGACAATATGATCTATTTTTTGTGATTAATAATCACAATGATGATTCTAACAGTTGTTTTTATTCTATAGGAAAGGGTTACAATGTAACAGTCGCTCAAGTAGTGTCCATCTTGCAGGAAAAACTTGAATCCTAGATTTCACGATTGGAAGGCTTACAGCCTATGAAAAGCTAATGCTTTTATTCTTTTAATTTTAACATGAGTTCAGAATACCACTTTTATCAGCAGTCAGTTATTTAACTGGCCACATAACTGCCGTAGTTTACAGGTGCAAAGTCTTGTCAGTCACCGTGCCTAACAATGGCTGCACTCTGAGACAATTCTGACGGCAGTTTGCCTAGGCTGCTCTTTATTCGACAAATCAAGAGACTGGTAGTACCAGGCTCTGCCCAAGGCTTTAGGAATCGTGGCAAAGTGTCAATTTAGAGTATGCACCTGTATAGTGGAACCGCCTTGCTGTGGGCTGCAGCCCAATATCATCTGACAAAAGACAAATAAAATACAGTAAAATGATGATTACCTCAAAGGGCGGAAGGGGGGCACATTCTCGAAGTTGTGTAATTAAGTAGGCCCCTCCCACTTGGGTTATTAGGGAGGCACGTACCGTCCGATATCTGCATGCTAGTCGAGATGATCTATGATAAGATAAGCCACATAGATACTTAGATAATGTATTATTCATAAATTTACATCAAAACTTTAAATTCATGACATTTATTGTGTAAACCTGTTTCTAATTACAGACCAGTAAACTAAAGCTTCATTGGAAGTGCATATATGGCACGGGGATCTTCCTTTTGGTTGGTATGTACCCTACTTCTCAAACATAAAAATTAAACCGCATTTGCAACCCTATTTAAATAAGTGTTATCTATGTTTTTACCGAATTTTGTAATATACTCGTACTTAATATTTGTTATGATTATTTCTTCAACGGAATTCATTATTTATCTTTGTTTTCAGAAATCTTTTTGACTTCTTTTGTTTAATTATCTCAGACTAATCACCATTTATGAGTAGCTGTAGTTTTAAAACCAACGTTAAAGATGTTTCTTTCTTTCTTATTGATGTATGAAATTATCTGGCGGCGTTGATAAAAAAGATTGTAGATGAAAAAGAGCGTTGTAGCATGTTAACTATTCAAGGGGCACATGCGCTGCATCCCATTCGCCCTCAAAAGGCGAAAATAAAAAGGGAGGGAGAGAGGAGGAACGTGAAAAGAAGTTGAAATTACAACTTTAATCCCCAAAAGGTGGTGTTGTTTATTCATTTTCATAAATATAATACGATTGTTGCCCCTAGCTTCCATAATGTCAGTGCCCCCTCAAGACTCCATTCCATAAATATCCACTTTCTTTTTGTTATCATTCTTCATCTTCTCCGTAGTGTAATATAATTATCATTTTATTAATATTATTATTATCTTCATCCTCATTCTGGCACACAGGTTTACCCGTGCCATTAGATGCAACGGAAAGGACACAAAACTGCCAAAAGAACGTGTTTGGACTCAATTACACCTTACCAATGTTCAACGAGTGTCTGCAGAAGCAACACACCAATGGCAGTATGGTACAGATGATTCCGAAACTCATCCTTGTTCCGCCGGCGGCTAACGGTTGCCCTAGACGGAAAGGAAAGTTAGGAATTCCTCCCGGATACAGAATATGCAAATTTCCTGGTAATCATTTAGACCCCTCCCTTTTTTTTCGTTACACAAAAGTAGGCTATAATTACAAGGGCACTTGTTTTCATAAGTTATCTTATTCTAAGAAGGTTCATAATTCCGGAATACAAATGTCAAATTCCAGGCCCGGTGGTTTATTATTCCAAACATAAAATAGGGTTCACAACTCCCGCAAACATTTTGGCTGTCCACTCATGTTTTGTTCTTCCGAAGGTCCATAATTTCGCAAATGATATAAGGATTCATTATTCCGAAAATAAAATAGGGTTCATAAATTTTAAATATTCATAATTCCAAGAATGATATATTTTTTTGTAATGTTATCACAATGTATATACCACTGTCTAAAAAATGGTATATTTTCGCTTTGAGATATCCATTTGTAGGTGCCCCTTTTTTTCTCCAGAAATTGCCCTTTTGTTGGTGTCCCCCCCCCCCCACACACACACACTTTGGAAGTCGCTCGGCCGCCCCTGGAACACCTGTAGATTCGATTGGGCAACCTTAGAAAACAGCAGCTGCTTAAAATAATTTGTTGCCAGTTTGGACTCAAGCTCTTAAAACTCCTTGGTTTAATGAAGCCTGGGAAAAACGGCATGTACAATGACGGGGGGGGGGGCTGGTCTTCCTCTAAGCTCCCGCGCCAATACAATACACCTTTCTCCAACTACTAAATACTGGTATTAAGTTTGTTTAAAGCCCGACTGTACTACTTATAGCTACTTGCACCCTCTATATAGCAAACAATGCGTACTCGGTGCCGGTTGGTGCCCCATGATCCCCTTTTTCTTATGTTAATTGAGAGCTTATTTGATGAGATAACCACTGTCAGTGACCTTGCAGGGAGGTCTAATCCCCTGGCCAAACTAGTGCAGACGGGCTTTAATGAAAGCACAGCATTGAAATGAACCGGTCAGTGATATTTAGAGCAAAGTCCGATTAAACATAAGAAAGTTATGGGTTTTTGAGGTTGTGATAAATCAATTACAAATAGGAAACACGGTCACCAATATGCTCTGCACATAACATTTCAAAAACCTTTTTTTGTTGTTGATGACGGGGTAGTTTTTTGCCATACAGCGGTTGAATAGAAACATCTGTGCAATAGTTGTTTTTTAGGGTGTCTGTGTGATTGAAAATTTCTTTGAGGGAAAATAAAAAATATCTGACTTTTTTCGTATAGTACAGAGCAAATAAAGGGCCTCGAGTTTCATATAGGCTTGAGTCAAAACTTCATTACCATCACCATCAAACAACATATTAACAATGAATTACCCCCGTTACCTTGCTAACCTCACGTTTACGGTTCTGTCAGATGTGTGTTTTCCTCTCATCACACGTGGCCAAAATGCATTTATGATACAAAGTACACTGTACCTACTAAAAATAGATTGGATGACTCTTGTACACTGTTTGTCATAAAGGTGGAATATTTTCTTTTACCCAAAGTTATGGAACGATTTATACAATGATTTATTTCTAATACCTCTAAATAATAGTGTACACTCTCAGATTGTATTGGATAAAGATTTGCTAGTGTTTGTCTTGCTTGACTGCTAAAGCATGTGTATGCTACTATGCTTATCAACAAGGGGACCTGCGTCCTTAAGTCATAACTGACAGAAATGAGGATTAATGCCTCACAAAAGGGCATTTATATAGCACATCGACACGGTTTTGATTCTGGGGCCTCACAGTTACGAGGCCATTGCTTTGCCACTGAATCGTGACCGTACGGCATCTCCCACAAATAAAAAACAACATAGAAAATGCAATAAATCGTTCCCAACAGCAAAAAATCCTCTTTACGGCCATGCATTATGGTTCAAGGCATGGCCACAAACTGCAATCGGAAAAAAATATTACTATAGCTTTTCTCTTTGCTGTACCTCTTACCAATACAAAAAGTATGTACCGGCATTTGTGAAGGAGGAGCAAAGGGAGTAATATTATTTCGTCCCTCCTTACAATTTTTCGACCATGAGAAAACAATTCTGCATGCTGTGTATACTAGCAGCTAACCGGGTGTGGAATAATTCTGTTAGCTCATAAGATTGCACATGGAAAGGCATTAAATGAAGACAGATCTTGGAGGGGGGCTGTTTCACAAAGACTAAAAATCAACTTAAGATGGAATCGTACAATGACAGGCCGTTCATGCACTGGTTGCTCTCACCATAGGTCTCTCAAGGGATGTGCAAATCGTCGTCACAAATCTACAGAATTGACATTTATTTTACAGTTCATTGAAAAAAATTAATGTAATTTCAAGTTCTACATAAGATTTGGACTGATACTATTTGATGATGATAGGAAGTATATGCCCCTTAAAGATCTTGCACCAGATGCACAATTTGAGGAAAAATACCCAATAAGTTATGATTTATCGATAATTGTATTGCTTTAACAATTAACTACAACAAATTCTCCATATTTCAAGTCCAACTTAAGTCGATATTTTGTGAAACGCCCGAAGGTCTCAAAAGACCCTTCCTTATATAAATAGTCTCCCCTTTAATAATCCGATAGCCCTCAAGAAGTGATTTCCTAATTTGCTGTACTGGGTTGCGGGAAAACAAATATTATGCCCCTCCTGATGCCAAGGCCTTGATAGGAGTTGTTAGATTTTTTTGTTAGTCTGGTTAATTTCCCTCTTTTTGTTATCAAAGAATAAGTACATGTACAATTATTCACAGAATGAAAAGCTAAAGAGAAAAACTACAAATTTGTGCTGGTAAAAGCTGGCAGTTTCATATTTCCATTTCCGTTAGTTCATATAAAGTCGTAGGTTTTTTGTTTGATTTAGCTTGAAATCAAAAAGCAAGACCAAAACATGCTCACCTGTTTCACAGACATAGGCATAAACACACACACACACTCACACACACACACAAACGAAGTTTCTTTCCTTTATTTTTAATAGATTGCGACAAGAAGCTCTGTATAAACAGCTGGTGCGAGGAGACTATGGAAAGTTATCTTTGCCACTGTTCAGCTGGATTTCAAGGGAAACATTGCAATGAGCGTAAGAACAATAATATTTAAAAAAATGGACTTCTGATAAAGGTTTGAAAAGGAAACATAATAAGAATATTTTGTGACCTTTCCTATTCTTTTAATGTCATGTGTGTTTTGATGAATATCATAGCAGTAGGCCTAATAGTAGCGATGGTAAATGGTTCAGAAAGTTTGGGGTTCGGAGTTGTATTATTATTACTATTATCATTATTATTATCATTATCACTATTTCTTTCTTTTCGATGATTCCACGCCCCACAGTTTGCGTCAGTACCACAGATATTCGCCAAACAAAATATTCTTCTTCATAATAATCGTTTAATCAAAATATTAAAAAATTCGTAATTCGTGAAAATGGCACGGTGCTACTTATCAACTATTCTGCTGAAAGCGTATTAGCTAAAGAATAATTGATATTTTGAAAGCCGTTTTTGTTGTTGAGTGATCTTCAGTCACAGGTGAAGGAGGCATAGGGAGAGAGAGAGGAACAGATAGAGAGAGAAAAGAGAGAGGGAGAAAGGGGAGAGAGGGAGGGAGGGAGGCAAATGCCTCTATCTCCTGTAGACTTGCCGATACAAATACAAACATATTTTTAATTTTTTTTATTCATCAGAAACAAAGTTTGACGAGACAAAATTGGCAAATATGAACTTCATCACCAAGTTGACATTTTGTTTATTGTCGTCAAGGCAACGAGGCATCATGAGTAAAACACTATGAGAGGGTTGATCCAGTCTATTTACAATATGAGCCACCGGGTATGGTGGCTCAATGGTTAGAGCGTCCGCCTCATGAACGGGAGGTCGTGGGTTCGATCCCCGGCCGAGTCATACCAAAGACTTATAACAATGGGACCTTCTGCCTTCTAGCTAGGCGCTCAGCATATTAGATTGGAGAAGGGTAATAGTAACATGTTATGTTATGCAGGGCCCGCTGGGAGAGCATTTTTATAACTGAAGTGGCTACCCTGGGTAAATAAAACGTTATTATTATATTATTATTATTATAATATTGTTAAAGCGATAAGGGAATCAAAACATTCCAAGTGGGCCTCAATCCTTTGCATTCGGGAGGAGGTTTTGAGATCATGGGGATTAGTACTTGAATAATTTGTCGGGGGAAGGGGGTATACCGCCCCAGAAATGTTCCAGCATTATACAAGTTTCGATATTGGTTTGGTAAAAGTTGTTCTTTTGATACATCTTTCCACAATTCTGACGGCTGAAACGCAAAGGGGCGGAACAATGTTTATATTAGAACTGTAAATCTCATGTGACCCCTAGTGGGGTTATTTGTTAGGCCTGTAGATGATTTCAGAATTACATCATGGTTCAAATGAAACCGAATATCCCATATATTTTATACAGTCGTGGAGAAATCACACTTCGTGCATTTCAGATTAATCATTGCCAGCAAGCGGCCTTTTTAATTCACATTTCATGGACCTAATACGATAGGTGACCCCTCGACCCCATTAATATCCTTTATCAAAAGCCATATTTTTGTTGTTATCATTTTTCTCATCCTTCTCGTTCTTGTTCTTGTTCTTCTTCTTGTTCTCCTTCTTCTTCGTATTATGATGATGATTTGTATCATCATCATCATCATGACAGTTA
This sequence comes from Strongylocentrotus purpuratus, assembly GCF_000002235.5. NCBI lineage: Eukaryota > Metazoa > Echinodermata > Echinoidea > Camarodonta > Strongylocentrotidae > Strongylocentrotus > Strongylocentrotus purpuratus. Next base: position 32,855,111 of record NW_022145594.1, read on the forward strand.
TTATTATTGTTGTTATTATCCTTATTATCATCATAATTGTTATTGTGGGTATCATGATTATTTCGTCCTTGTTTTCACGAAGTGACGGTAGTGAGGAAAATCGTAACGCAAAGTGAATGCAATTTTTTTCACTATACCGTCACTTCGTGAAAACAGCGACGATTTGTAGTAGTATTATTATTGTGATCATCATTATCACCATTATCATCTTCATTATTTTCCAATGCTTTGTATGAATCCTGTGTCACGGCAGAATCACCATCAACTATGACTAACTTTACTGACATGTCTACGATCATACCGCCCGAAATGACGCAAGTCACCGCCACGGCTGGTGAGCATTTCATATCATTCCCGTTGCACGCAAGGTGTCATCTTGCTGATGTAGGACTGTGTTTTAAAAAATCAATTCTATGATGGCTATTAATATATAATTTGTATTGTCTATACGGTGTCACATTCATACGACGCGTCAAAGACGACACAGGTCGCTAACGCAGTCCTACGTCAGGTGAATGACGGTGTTATAACCGCTATATGCCTCTTGCAAACGGAGCGTCATTCTTGTGACGCATGAACAGTACAAGGGTCCTTTGGAATTACTGACTCACACTCTTTAGTCCTCATCTTTTGTTGCACTATTTAGCAGCAATTATTGTTCATAATAAAATTGAGATTATCAGGCCATTATATTCTAAACGTGTTATTTCTCTCAATGAGATGTTTCATTCAATCATTCAGGATCAAAATCGACTTAATGAAATGTAAAGTTGTTTTTTTAATTCCTCCTAGTGCGCCTCTTGGTATGATCATTCCTCCTCTTACTTGTCATTTTCTTTAATAAGTTTTGTACAGCTTTACACTGTATTGTTTTAGCATAACACCAAATACCGAGCAAGGAACCAATCCGTGACCCTTTTTTCTATGACAGGCCGGTCCTCTGAAATTCAATTCTCTCAACTACACCACCTTTGTGTTTCCTATCAGTTCCTACACTCCCACGTGACTGCGCTGAGATTCAGACTGGTGGACTATCCCATCTCAGTGGAGTGTATCCCATCTATCCCGATGGAGATGGTGATGATCCTCTCTTTGTTTACTGTGATATGGAAACGGACGGAGGTCGCTGGACGGTGAGAAATGATGATAGCTCAAATTTCAACTTTATCAACCCCGTCCACTTTAAAAATGATCGCAAAAATTTTCAAGAAACACTATAGCAAGTATCTTCGAATAATTTACCTTGCCTTGTGTGTCATCCATTTAAATATTTTTAAAAATTACAATAACAAAAAAAATCTATGGGACATACAATAGGGTATTACAATTTCCTTTAAGATGATTGTTCGAAAATGGATCGTGTTAAGAATCAACTTTAGGGCTATATATACCCTGTATCCTATTTCATCCATCAACATTTTCCCACTCTCCGCCCTGGTGTCAACAGGTACCTGCTGATTGCTGGGCCCTCATGATAAAAAGAATCGATATTGGTTATTGATATTGATTTGGTTGATTTGTTTAAAGTCTTTGCCATCGCATTCTTCTTGGTCCACAATCTAAACTGCGTATCCTTATGATTGGAGCGAAATGTGATAACAACCACTCTTCTTCGTGTTGATACACTGTTCAAAAGTAATTACATACACTTTGATAATACACATCTCATCTTCAATCATCGCAAGTGTTATTAATGTTCTGAAATAATAATTAATACACAAACACACACACACACTCTCTCTCTCTCTCTCTCTCTTTGTCTCTCCCTCTCTCTTTGTCTCTCTCTTTCTCTCTCTCTCTTCTCTCTCTCTCTCTCTCTCTCTCTATATATATATATATATATCTGTCTTTCCTTCTCCCCCTTTCCCTCTCACCCACTGTCTCTGTAGGTATTCCAGCGTAGACAAGATGGATCCGTTGACTTCTCTCTTTACTGGTCCGAGTACAAAAACGGTTTTGGAAACGTTTCCTCCGAGCACTGGCTCGGTAACGACAACATCCACCGTCTTTCCCGTCAGAAGACCTACGAGCTACGGATCGACCTCGAAGACTTCGATGGACAAACGCGCTATGCCACCTACAGCAATTTCAGTATTGCGGACGAGGTCGCAAAGTACATCCTGGCCCTTGGCAACTACTCCGGAGACGCAGGTATGTAATAGGGGGATACCCTGCAATGTGTCCTGTACATGATATTATTCACCTTAATTCATCAACAATATGTTTCCTCTTGGTATCACTAATATTAATAACTGTTCAAATCAATTAAGGTGTTTATTTTTCTTTTTTCGACATGAAATACATGGGGGTATGTCGTATTGGACCAATGTGGAATCGTGGAATAACCCAAAGGTTCGGTAATATGGTACTACATGATACGTTATACGGTAATATGTTAATAAGGTAGCTAATACGGTAATACAGTAAAAAGGTCATTTCTGTAATCCTGTAATTTGTTAATATGGTTCATTGTAATGTGGTTAAAGGCCCTATGGTAATAAAATCATACGTTTTTACGGTTAAACGATAAAACGGTTATACGTTGATAGTGCCTTGGGGTAATACCGTAATTCATTTATACAGTTAATATACGGTATTACGGCAAAACTGTTTTTAACATCAAACGCTCTCTCACATGGGACGAGGTAAACAACAGCGGTCTGTTTTTTTTTGGGGGGGGGGAGGAGGGGATTTGTTGTTGATTGTTTTTGTTTTCTTTAACTCATAAAAGGATATCAAGTCGAGAAGTGAGGGGTTGAAAAAAGTATCCATGAATAATAACGAATGCTCCCAAACGTATCTGTCTGTTACATCGAAATACAGAAGACACATCATTCACCGATGGACGGACGAACGAACTAACGTACAATACAAACACGCATGCAGCCTCAAGTTGAGTAAGGAGAGATCGTATCTATTTTGAACTGATTTATATCATGTGTATGCCATAATTAAATTTCTCATTTCTATGCAGGTGACAGTATGTCGTCTCATGAAGGTTATCCGTTCAGTACACGGGACCGCGATCATGATGGTTTAGCGGGACACTGCGCCGGTTATTACAAAGGAGGCTGGTGGTACAATGACTGCCTTAGTGCTTACCTCAACGGCCTATATCTGAAAGGTCCAACCACGATGAGAGAGAACGCCATGAGTGTGTTCTGGGGTAAATGGCGCGGTCCTTACTACTCCCTCAAGACGACGGAGATGAAGCTTCGCTCGACGTAAATAACAAACGCCTGTGACAAGAAGGTGCCGGTTACCGCGGGGATTCGTAAAACACACCTTAAAGCACCTCACTTTATGTTTTTTATCTTATCAAAAATAGGTTCTCAGCTTTTTTTTTCATTTGATAAAGACAACACCCTCAAAACAGTGTTACTCATTTTAGTATCGGTTTAACATGAATGGAGTTATGCCGTGTTGCTGTAATAAGTGTTCAAAAATATTCAGATAATAATTCTACATTTTCGACGGTTATTCGAGGAATAAGTGCTGTAATGTTTTTTACGTCTGTTAGAAATAAGGAAACTTCAATTAGATTAATTGCTAAATGTTGTCTGGCATTATTTAATTATTTTCTATAAGAATTTCAGCAACAAAAAAGATGCAGTGAATTATATCCATGTTCTAAGGAAAGAAGCAGAAGTAGAGAAAACTACAAATATTCCAGTTTTTCCTTTATACCTTGTAAGTACATATGTTATGAATATTGAACTGACGTGTTTAACAAACTTTACCATTGCTCATATTGTTATTAGTATTATTATTATTACCATCATAAATGTATTGAAGGTATTAAAGGCTCCACTATACCACACAGAGCTACGTGCACTTCCACTATTGGTTACAAACACATACAAACACGCACGCTCGCGTGCACATGTACACACACGCACACACACGCACACACACGCACACAATATATATATATATATATATATACACTATATATACATACACTTGCACAACACACTCACCAACTCATACACAAAGATCGTTTAAACACTTTTACATTTTAAGGTTTACCTTAAGATTTTTTTGGTGTGTGTTTTTTAAGGCCGCCATCCTTGTCGAGCTTTGCTTAATATGATTGCGGTCTCCTGCACTTTTCCAACAGAATAGTTTGGATAATACTTTAAATTCATGATTATATGTTATGGAAATATTAAGTGTCGTTATTATATGTATATATATATTATGTAAAAAAAAAATGTTTGACATGAAGAAATTATTGTTTGTTTATGTTGTATTATTACCTTACATTTATAGGTTCTTTGTTATTCAGTTATATTTTATATGGAAAAAATGCAGAAATAAAATCAAATAAAAAATCAATTGTAGAAAACGTACTTCAAAGAAGAACCTATATGTAGGGAATTTTAGAGATAGATATTTTACGATCACAATTCTTGCATTCCTGCGTATAAAGTAACAGTCAATCTACTAGTCATCAATTTTAAACAGACATACATTGATGATGAAATAATCGTTAATTATTATTAAGTCTCGATGTCCATGTAGCACTATTCGTTTTCAATACTTATATCAGAATGTAAGATGCACATTTTAATCATATGAAATTGTTTTTATCTCATTTAAATAATATCTCATTTATATCTTTGTCTTTGTTCTTACCATTCTGGAATTTTCAACAACATCTCATTCTTATTTCAACCATTTATGGAAGTGTAACTCAGTGAAGTGTGAAGGTTGTGTGTGTGTATTGGGCTATGGTGGGAGGGTGAAATTTAAAAGAAGAGGTATTTCAAAAAATGCCAAGAGAAAAATGACTAGGGGAAGAAAACCAATAGAGACAAGCACCCAATACTAGGACTTGTTGTGCAAGTAATTATAATACCTTTTTTCCATAATAGTGTCTTGTTTAAGTTTGTCCAATATTAATTTAAATTCATTCGAAAAACATCATAAGTAAAACAAAACAAGCATTTAATGAAAAAATATAACGTCTCCTCCAAAACTTTATAAAACGTCCCATTGAAATGCAGCAATTTATCTGACGTTAGCATGGAAAGATGTTTGTTGTATTACACTGAATGGTCACAGCTCTTTTTGGCCTTGTCGAGCCCCCTGTGATTCTAGATGAAGGGTACCGTGATAAACTTTGAAGTTCTCGAAATCTCTGTTTTACTGGTAGAGGGAATACTTGTACAGCTTAGCATTGAAGAAGTAGGCTGCAAGATTGATGCAGTGAATTTAATTCATGCATTTAGTAAAGAGGCGGAAAAAGAGAAAAATACAACAATTTATTTTCCCTTTGCGCCTTGCACATATTAATATTGAACTGACGTGTTTCAAAAACATTATCATTGCTCATATTGTTACTAGAATTATTATTACCATCATTGATGTATTGTAGAAAACGGATTTCAGAGAAGAGGGTATATGTAAAGAAATATAGAGATAGATATCTTACGAACACAGTTCTTGCATTTTTGCATATAAAGTACCAGTCAACCTACTAGTCACCAATTTCATACAGATACACATTAAAGATGAAATAATCATTCATTATTATCAAATATCGATTTTCATGCAGCCCCATTCGTGTTCAATAATTATAACATAGTGTAAGAAGCACATCTTCTTCATATTAAATTGTTTTGATCTGATATAAACATTCTCTCGTTTAAAGTTTCGTCTTTGTTGCTACTCCTCTGTACATCTCATTATGTCATTCTCATTTAAATCATTGATGATAACGTATTGGGTGTTAATGGGAAGATGAATTTTAAATAAAAACTCTGAGGTATTTCAGATAATACCAAGAGAAGAAATGGCTATGGGAAGGAAACCAAAATAAACAAGTACACAATCCTAGGACATGTTGTGCAAGTAATTCTAATCCCTTCTTATCAGAGTATTGACTTGTTTTATTGTCTCCAATATTTATTTTATTTCATTCGAAAACATACGAATTATAAATAAATAAATGTAACATCTCCGGCATTACTTTATAAAACATCGCAGGGCAAATTGAAATGCAATAACGTCTCTGACGTCAGCCGGGAAGGATGACCATTGCACCGAAATACATGGTCTCAGCTCTTTTTGGCCTTGCCGAGCCTCCTGTGATTTCGGATAAAGGGGACCGAGATAAACCTTGAAGACCTCGAAAGCTCTCTTGTACTGGTATAGGGAATACTTGTACAGCTTAGCATTGAAGAAGTAGGCTGCGAGATCGATTCTTGATAATCAAAGCAATAAAACAAGTAGCAAAATATCAATGAGAAGGAGAGAGAGAGAGAGAGAGAGAGATCAAGGGGTAAAGTAAACACTAAAAAACTTTTTGTTTTTGATCAGACAATCTGAGAGAGGGGAAGACAAGATATGGTGGGTGTGTGTGTGTGTGTGTGTTTTTGCGTTTGCACGCGTGTGTGTGTGTGAATACATGTAAAGAAAGGGATCAAGTCGAGAGATTGAATGGGTATGTAAATCTGAGATATACAGCTATCCTTAAAAAATGGACTGTCGCAAAGTCTCTAAAATGTATATTTCAAAAGCATCAGCCTATTCGGTGTCAATTAAAGGACTAAAAATTGCCTAAAATGTTTAGATAAACATCTTTTGGGAGACTTTCTTCAACTACCAACTTCATTATTTTAGATGAAGTATAGAGAGATGAAAGGAGAAGTAGAGAGATTACCCGATGATAAAATAAAAACAAAACACCGGTTTGCCGTTACATAGCGGAGAAAGATAAATAGACAAATGTGTGGATTAACTAGACAAGTATAGGAAATGCCGTACATTTCAATAGTTTCACTCATAAAGTACTCTTACAACTTGAATTTGTGTTATTAAATATCACTACAAATTATGAATTATATTATCCCGGCTGATGGAGCCTGACTACCGATTAAAGGTGCTTTATACATGATTTCCTGAATTCCTTTCTACCAGAACCAATTTAACATCCGGGTAAAGAGAGGCAAAAGTATATTAATGTCTTACTAAAGGACACTATAATGTTGAAGCAGGGCTTGAAATCACAACCTTTGAATCTCCAGTTAAGAGCTTAAACCACTCGACTACGACACACACCCCACATGTGACTAGCCCTAAGTCTAAGAGGTGAATCGCGGTTTGGTCTGCTGCAGGGATTAACTTACGCCGACTAGCAAAACCCCGTCTGAACATGGCTTATGTAATCTTGAAGACGATGGTCTAAGGTTTTCTGGATTCAACTTTTCACTGCGTTGGAGAAACGCAAATGAAGATTGGTGTCTTCCCAAATGGCAACAGTGTTATGTGGCATGGATTTGAACTCTGAGCATTGTAGTACATAGCTCGGTGAGTTATCAACACAACCACGATATGTCTCTATATATCTGTCAACTATCAACAGAGCCGACCTTCTCTCGTTGATGGGGAACCCCTGTAATAAAGGAGAGACTTATAACAAATCTACCACGAGTACTTGCACTCCGTGTAGATATTCCTGTTATTCATAACGTGTTAACTCTCTTATGTAATCTTGAAGACGATTGTCTAAGGATGTCTAGATTCCGCTTTTTAAGGACGTAACTACAGTACCTCCTGCCATAATGGCAAGGGGTGGTTAGAAATAAGTCGATAGCAGGAATTGTTGATAAAAGGATAATACAATTACATGAATAAATCATACTACCACTTCTCACATCATCCAGTCACGCGATAGCTGATCATACAAATCATTTATTCTCGAACTGGTAAAATCATTTAAAACAGTTTATCATCCATCTGATCTGATCATCAGAATCAGTCATCAAAACTTGCATTGGTGAAACTCAACTCTCATTCACACAGCCTGAGCTAAGAAAACAGGAATCTCAAACTGAAATTCAGAGTCAATGTAATTGAATATCATGTGCACGCTGTGACTGGAATATTTTTCGGCGGAGTGGAGAGAAGGCATCGTTAAGCGCAGAACCGTAGTTGAAACTAGTGACTGGTACAGTAAAAATGCTGCAAATGCTTTGATCGGTTAATTGTTTTTATTTCTTCGTTTTTTAAGTAATAAATTGGAAACAGTAATTATAAACTCAACTCATCTAACAAGGCCCTAAGGTATAAAGAGTTATATGTCTGCTAAGCGTTAACAATCATATCAGTTATGTTGCTAGGTTGGAGAAAAAGTATGGGTTACCTTACCTAACAACACGTAATGTGTGCATTCGCACTCTCAATATTAAAAAAACATTATTCGTAGAACTGGTGAATGAAATAATTTGTAATGAAGCAAATAACAATGACCCAGTTCAAGATTGAAATGCTGCTTCAACTCTTCAAACAATCTGGGGATCGAGAAAGATAAACCGAAGAAGATAAACTTCTTGGCAGTGATGTTAATAGGTTGTAGAAAAAGTATGGGCTACCTTAACTAACAACACGTAATATATGCAATTCGCATTCTCAATATTAAAATACATTTATTCGTAAAACAGGTGAATGAAATCATTTGTACTGAAGCACTTAACAATGACTCTTGCATTGAATATATGTTTAACTTTATTTTTGCTATTTTATGAGCGGCGCCTCGACTTGTAATTTTTTTATTAAGAATGTGATAATGTCAAAGCAATAATCATTACATTTTTGTTTGAAGTACTGATACTAATACGTCTCGAGTGGTAAACGATCTCATTTCAAACCTCCTTAGATATTACATCTAGCCTAGTCAAGGTCATATACTTTCGTCTTCATGAAGCCAATACTAAACTCAGAAAAGGTTGCATACATATCTTTCCTTTCAACTTTTCATCCCGCCCCACACGTGTAATTGCTACGCAACACTGCAATGGAATAGCATGGGCCCATGAATTTAGGGGGCACTGTGGTGGGGGAAAGGGAGTAGAAACCAAGTCTTAAACTGAAATGTGAGAGAACATGCAATTAAGGCCATCGTGAGGGGTACAGGTAACCCGTGCCTACTGCAGCTACGCGACGCAAAACGTAATGCGTACGTTGCTTTGTGTTCGCAACCTAGCTGATTCCTGGACTGAATTCAAATGTGAGAATAAGTCACACTTGGATAGAACAGTGTTCAATTGCGCATCATCATCCTGACGTAAAGGACTCCATGACTGAGGATTCACAAAAATGGTAAGAACTGACGGTAAAATAAGAAAATGTTTGCCGCATGCCTATATGATCTATTTCGTGTGAATAATAATCACAATGATTATTCTGAAAGTTGTTTTCATTCTATACAAACAAGTTTTACAGTGTAAAAGTCGATGAAGTGGCGTCTATCTTGCAGAAAAAGCTTGACTGTGGTAAAGTGTCAAATTAGAGTCTATGCATGTATACTAGGGAGGCATGTGACCGCCTACCTCTGCGTGCTAGTCGAGATAATCTATGATAAGATAAGTGACATAGATGCATAGATAATTTATTAGGAAAGAGTTTCATCAGAACTCTATCATCATGATGATTTATTTTGTAAACCTGTTTCTAATTATACAGACCAGTGTACTAAAGCTTCATTGGAAGTGCGTATATGGCACGGTGATCTTCCTTTCTGTTGGTATGTACCCTATTTCTCAAACATAACATTTCAAAACCATATTACAACCCTATTTGAATGATTGTTATCTATGTTTTCCCAAATTAATCCATATGCTCATGCTTAATATTCGTCATTATTTTTCTTAAACGGTGGTCATTATTTTCCTTTGTATTCAGAAATCTTTGTGCCATATTGTATTGTCTATTCATCTCAGACTTATCACCTCAAATCTTATTTCTATATGTCTGGTGTGTATGATTTAAAAATAAATTACAGATGATTGTTTGTATTTACTTAAGCATAAACGTTATCTGGCGGAGTAGATAAATAAGATCCTAGATTAAAAAAAGCATTGTAGCATGCAGTTTTTTGTAATTATCCAAGGGGCAAATGTGCCGCATCCGGGAAATAAAAAGGGAGGAGAGGGGAAGAATGTAAAAAAGGTTATATAACCACTTTCATCAAAAAAAAAGTGGCCTTGTTTATTTACACTTCATAAACATAATACGATTGGTGCCCCTAGTTTCCTAATGTCAGTGCCCCTCCTAAATACCCATGTGCAAAAATCCACAATTTTGGTTAATAATCATTCTTTGTTTTCTTATTGTTATCATGATAATTTCATTATTATTATCATAATTATCATCATTATTAATATTAGGTTTATGATATTGTTGGTGGTGCTGTTCGTATTGTCATAATCATCACCACCATCAACGTCATCACCATCATCACTATCATCATACCACTATCATGGTCAACATCATTATCATCATCATCTTTCCGGCACACAGGTTTACCCGCGCCATTAGATGCAATTGAAATGACACAAACCTGCCACAAGAACGCATTTGGACTCAACTACACCTTACCAATGTTCAACGAGTGTCTGCAGAAGCAACACACCAACGGCAGTATGGTACAGACGATTCCGAAGCTTATCCCTGTTCCGACGGTGGCTAACGGTTGCCCTAGACGGAATGGAAAGTTAGGAATTCCTCCGGGATACAGAGCATGCAATTTTCCTGGTAATCATTTAGACCCCACCCTTTTTCATAACACAAATGTAGGCGTTAGTTATGAGGGCACTCGTTTTCCCAAGTTAAATTCTACGAAGGTTCATAATTCTGGAATAGGAATGTCAAATTCCATTCCTGGTGGTTTATTATCCCAACAATGAAATAGGGTATACAACTCCCAAAAGTTTGGGCTGTCCAGTCCTATGGTTCTTTCTACCAAAGTCCCATAATTTCGAAAATTATGTAAGGTTTCATAATTCCTCAAATGGAATAGGGCTCATAATAATTATTCTAAACTTTCTTAAATCCAAAAATAATATAGCTTTCAAAGGCGTTCTATTGAATTTTCGGATGATGAACATTTGATACTACAAACTCATGCATTTTTAAAATTACGAACATTCTTGTTAACGAAGCTTGGGGAAAACGGCATGTACGATGGGGGGGGGGCCTTCTCTTAGCCCCCCCCCCCCCCGCGCTCACATAAGTAAACCTCACATAGAAATCAAACATGCATCTCTCTCCATCTACAGGTACATTAACAAAAAACTGTCATTTTCTTCTTTGTTGATAGCGGGATAAACTTTTCCATACAGAGGTAGAAAAGGAAAATATTTGCAAATCTTTATATTTAGGGTGCTTTTATCATTGAGAATTTCTAGTACAGAGCAAATGGTGGGCCTCGACTTTCATAAAAGTTTGAGAAGCGCCGGCTTACGTTAGTCTGCAAGCACAGACCCTAATTTGACACTTTATCAAAAAATCATTGTGCCTTAAAAGAAGCCTAGCCCAGTGTGTAAGGAGCAGCTATAGTACATGGCATATGGTAGTCTTATAGTGCAGACTCTCTTTTACGACTAGCCAGGGTTTGTGCCTGCAAACTAGACTTACGTGGTCATAACTCCATTTGCATATCGATCAAACGCCATATTCTCAATAAGATACCCCGTTACCTTGCAAACCTCACGTATAGGGTTCTGGAAGATTTTTGTTTGCCTCTCACTACGGGGCCAAAGTGCATTTAAAATACAAAGTACCTACTCAAAAGAGAATGGATGGCCTTTTTATTAGAACAAACCGGTAATTGACCTTTTTCTTTGTTGTACCTCTTGCCAATACAAAGTGTTATGTACCGGCGTTTTTGTAGGAGGAGAAAGGGGGTGTTTCACGAAGACAAAAAGGGACTTTTAGATTTGCGTGGACTGATACGTGTGACGTCCATTCAAGGCAGTGCATTAAAAGGACGTCGATCTTAGCAATCCACGTTGTCGTTGTGCTATGTTATGTAGCGGCGTTTTGTAGGAGGAGCAAGGGGGGGGGGGATGTTTAACGGAGACAAATATCAACTTAAGTTGGACTTGAACTATGACAGGCCGTTCATGCCACTGGTTGATCTCACCATTTGTCTCTAAAGCGATGTGCATATCTTGGTCACAAATCTACATAATTGATATTTTTGATGATTCATGGTAGATCCAAAAATTACTTAAATTTCAGTTCTACTTAAGATTTGGACTTATACTATGATGGGCAGTTTATGCGCATAAAAGTTAATGAACCAGATATGAAATTAGAGGAAAATCCCCCCCCCCCCCAAAAAAAAAGGATATAAATAAATATGTTTTTTAGATAAACTTTTTCTTCTTCAACAATGAAATATACAAAAGTGTCAATTTTGTAGATTTATGACCACAATTTCAACGTCCTTTGAAAGACCAACTCCAGGAATGATGAGAGCACACAGTGGCACTAACAGCCTGCCACAGTCCAAATCCAACCTAAGTCGACCTCAGTCTTTGTGAAAGGTCTGAAAAGACCCTTACTTTTGAAAATAGTCAGCCACCCTTCCATAACCATGCATGACCCTCAGAGCGTAGGTTCCTAACGGAAACATACTGGATCACGGTAAAAACAGATATAATGCCCCTCTTGCTGCAAAGGCCTTGATACGCCACTGGTAGCATGTCAGAACATTTAAATACAAAACCGTAAAAAAAAACACAGCTTCTCTCCGTCAGTCGTTCATAGACGTCTAATCAATTTCCCTTTAAGCCGATGGAACGAACTTTTAAATAACTAATGCATGTGGCTCTATATTAAAATGAATATAAAACTGATACAACTTTTTGTCAGGAAGGGGTTGGCATAATACCTCTGCAAAAACAATAAATGTTCCCTCCAATTTCGCTCGGAAAACGATCTAGGTGTATCACCATTACGGTGTTCACCAGTAATTTAACTTATTTTAGATTTTCATATCCACAATAAATAGTCATGCAAAACAGTGAACTATATGGGTTCCGGGAAAACTAACCCCTAGGACAACCACCCCGAGAACAATACCCCCCCCCTGGGAAATTGTCCTTGGAGGGGTGGTTTTCCTTTTGGGGTACATTTCCGGTGGGTAATTTTCCGGGGGATGATTGCACAGGGGGTAAGTGTCCTGATATGAACTATAAGGCCTAGGCCTGAACTTCATGGACACGAAAATTAAATGAATGAATGAATGAATGAATGATACATTGATTTAATTCAAGTATTAGTCATGTGCATTTACTGATGGAATTATAATGAGAAAGAGAAAATAAAAAGATGCTTATACCGTTGAAAGTTTACAGTTTCTTTTTTCCATTTCTGTATAGTTCATAATTATGAAGTCATATTTTTTCCGTTTTATTGAGTATGCAATCAAAAAACCAAGACATGCTCACCCGTCTCATAGACATACGCATGAACACACACACACGCACACACACATATACACAGACACACAAACTAAGTTTCTTTCCTTTATCTTTCATAGATTGTGACAAGAAGCTCTGTGAAAACGGCTGGTGCGAGGAGACTATAGAAAGCTATCTATGCCACTGCTCGCCTGGTTTTCAAGGGCAACATTGCAATGAGCGTAAGAACAATAAACCAAAGCATTTGAGTTCTGCTAAAGGTTTTAAAAACATATTAAGAATATTTTGTAACTTTCCTATTTTGTGGGTTTTGAGGAATATCATAGCAGTAGACCTAATAGTAGCGATGGTATATGGTTCAGAAAGTTTGAATGTGCAGAAAGTAGAAGAAGGTATCTTGAGGTTAAAAGAAAGAGCCCTAATTAGGAAGATGCGTGGTATGAAACTGTTGTCAGATAGAAAGAACATACGTGAACGCAAGTAAAGATTAGGGCATTTCCCTGGTTTTCGATTATTTTTTCTCCCGCCTTCCCGCTTTATCCCCCTTTTCCCTTGATAAATCCCTTACATAAAGAGAGTGTATCTTTTTTTAATTATTTTTCTCCAAACATCATGGAATTGGCACGGATCAACGTTTTTGAAAGTCTTGTTCAGGCGGATGCAATTTACCTCGGGGTAAAGGTCGTGTTGAAAGCTATTCGGGTAAATATGGTAAGGTAGGTGTAAAGGTCGGAGTAGCACCGTCTAAACGATGGTCGTGTTAGCTACGCCTACCTTTACCCCGACCTATTTACTCCTGGATTTATTCAGGAGTAACTCGCTTATACCACTAGAGGGTAGCGTAAGTTGAACGTGTGGATGCTCTCACTTACACTCGGGGGGTATCTGTGACCTTTCAGTAGAATTGTTTGTTTCAATCGAAAATAAAAAAATTAGATTTCGCACGGTTTATGCGGAAGGCGACATTACACTGGTTGATGGAAGGTCGTGTTAACTTAATTATGGCAAGTTAAATTAATTGAGGTATTTACTGCTGTAGGGATTAACTTACACCGACTCGCAAAACCGCGTCTGAACATGGCTAATATCATATCATATATCCACAAAATGTCAGTAGAGGTGTTGTGGTTTTATTACATACATACTTTATACGTCTAGATGTGAAATGCTGTGGAGAAATAAAGCATGGGTTAGTAGTGAAGAGATCTTTTTAATTCAAAACCTCATTCATGTCATTTAAAATGCGGACTTCTATTGAAATTATCTCATCTTGAGTAATTTTTGGAAGGGGTATAGTATATTTGTAAAGCGCTTAGAGACATTTGTATTTAGCGCTATATAAAAGCAAAATATTATATATTATTAGAATACAGCCCCTAAAATGTACCAGCATTAGACAAATTTCGATATTTGCTTTGTTAAAGTTGTTTGTTTGATACATCTTTCCAGAATTCTGAAAGCTGAAATGTTAACACTGTGAATCTCATGTTACCCCTAGTGGGGGTATTTGTTAGCCCTGTAGACCATTTCGGAATCAAAATATGATTTTCAAATGAACGTGATTATCCACATATATTTTTATACATGGAGAAATCGCACGTTTTTCATTTCAGAAAATCACTGCTAACAGGCGGCCTTTTTTATTTACATTTGTTGAACCTAATACGTTAGGTGCCCCCCCCCCCCTGGGTACCCTCAATACCCCCACACCTAAAGGCCATAATTGGTTTCTTATCATTCGTCTCTTTCTTCTTGTTTTTGCTCTTGTTTTCCTTATTATGATCGTGATTTATACTATTATTATCATTATGATCATCATCATTGTTATTATTAAATGCTTTCTATGAATCTTGTGTCACGGCAGAAGCACCCTCAGTTATGGCTGACTTCACGGAAACGTCTACGATCATACCGGCCGAAATGACGCAAGTCACCGCCACGGACGGTGAGCATTTCATAGCATTCCCGGTGTACACGGGGTTTCAATTCCCTGGCGTAGGGTTGTGTTATTTTTATCAAATCTATGATGGCTATTAATCTATAAGTATTATTGTCTATACGGTGTCTCCCTCATACTACGCGTCGAAGACGACAAAGGTCGCTAACGCAGTCCTACGTCAGGCCAATGACACCTCCCGCTCAACGTCCGGCGTTATAACCGCTACATGCCTCTTGTACACGAAGCGTCATTCTTGTGACGCATCGCTGAATTAGTGATTTGTGCGGTGTTTGACGCACCATGGGAGATTGACATTCAGGAATTGTCGACAAAATTAATAAAATATGAACAATACAAGAATCCTTTGGAATTACTGACTCACACTCTTTAGTCCTTAACTTTTGTGGCACTAAATAGCAGCATTTGTTGATCATGATTAAATGTAGACTATAAGGAAATTTTAGTCTAAACGTGTTTTTTCTCACAATGAGATGTTTTATTCAATACCCTCCAAGTCCGCATTGTGGTATGATCACCTCTCCTGTTACTTGTCAACTTGACATTTTCTTTATTAAGTTTTCTTTACACTATATTTTTTATTATAAACCCATCCTTATACTACGTCGCTGATATTGGATTCCTGTCCTGGGCTCTCATCCAACACGTAAGGTGCTCAAAAAACTCCGATATTACCTTATTATCTCTATTTGCTAAGCTATCGATTCCGGAGCTCACGACATTGCAGAAGGTCTCTTCTTACAACCAGTCAGGTGCCCATATATTACACCTTGTAGAATACATGGCCAATTTAACATATAAGACATGTATATATATCTCCCTGGGTCGGAAATAAACCTTGTCCAAGGATGTAAGTACCAAGCAAGGACGGAACCGGGACCTTTTCCTATGAGAGGCCGGTCCTCTGAAATTCAATTCTCTCAACTACGACACCTTTGTATTTTTTATCAGTTCCTAGACTCCCACGTGACTGCGCTGAGATTCAGACTGGTGGCCTATCCCATCTCAGTGGAGTGTATCCCATCTATCCCGATAGAGAGGGTGGTGATTCTATCTTCGTTTACTGTGATATGGAAACGGACGGTGGGCGCTGGACGGTGAGAAATGATGATAGCTCGAATTTTCACTTTATCAACCCCGTCCACTTTAAAAATGATCGCAAAGATTTTCAAGAAACACGATATCAAGTATCTTCGAAAAATTAACCTTGCCTTGTGCGTCATCCATTGAAATATGTTTAAATTTGAAAAAATTACAATCCGAAAAAAATTAGGACATACAATAAGGTATTAATTTCCTTTTAGATGATTTTTCGAAAATGGATCGTGTTAAAAATCAACTTAAGGGCAATATATACCCTATATCCTATTTCATTCATCAACATTTTTCCACTCTCCGCCCTGGTGTCAACAGGTACCTGATAATTGCTGGGCCCTCATGATAAACAGAATCGATATTGGTAATATTGATATTGATTTGGTTAATCTTTTAAAGTCTTTGCCATCGCATTCTTCGTGTTGCTACACTGTTCAAAAGTAATTATATAATCTTTGACACACATCGCATCTTCAACCATCGCAAGTATTATTAATGTTCTGAATTAATAATTAATACACAAACACACACACTCTCTCTCTCTCTTTGTCTCCCCCTTTCTCTTTGTCTCTCCCTCTCTCTCTCTCTCTCTCTCTCTCTATCTTTCTTTCCTTCTCCTCCTTTCCCTCTCACCCACTGTCTCTGTAGGTATTCCAGCGTAGACAAGATGGATCTGTTGACTTCTCTCTTTACTGGTCCGAGTACAAAAACGGTTTTGGAAACGTTTCCTCCGAGCACTGGCTCGGTAACGACAACATCCACCGTCTTTCCCGTCAGAAGACCTACGAGCTACGGATCGACCTCGAAGACTTCGATGGACAAACGCGCTATGCCACCTACAGCAATTTCAGTATTGCAGACGAGGTCGCAGAGTACATCCTGGCCCTTGGCAGCTACTCCGGAGACGCAGGTATGTAATAGGGCGATCCCCTGCAATGTGGCCTGTACATAATATTATTCATTTTAATTAATCACAAATGTGGTTCCTCTTGGTATCACTAATATTATTAAATGGCCAAATCAATTAAGGTGTCTGTTTTTCTGTCTTATATATGGAATAAATGGGGGTATGTCGTATTGGACCAATGCAGAATCGCGGAATCGTCCGAAGGTACGAGTCACCGGATTACTAGACCACTGCTCTACCGACTAGCTATCGCGTCTCCTCTATAATATGGTACTACATGATATGCTATACGGTAATGTGTAAATACGGTAGGCTAATACGGTATTACAGTAAAACAAAATTTAAAAAAGCAATTCTGTATACTGTAATTTCTTAATATACGGTAGTTCATTGTAATACGGTTAAAGGCCCTATGGTAATACAATCATACATTGATACGGTAAAACGAAAAAACGCTTTTACATTAATAGTGTCATTGGGGTAATACTGTAATTCATTTATACAGTTAATATACGGTATTACGGTAAAACGGTATTAACTATCAAACGCTATCTCACATATATGACGAGGTAAACAACAGCGGTGTTTTTTATGGGGGGAGGAGGGGATTTGTTGTTGATTGTTTCTGTTTTCTTTAACCCATAAAAGGATATCACGTCGAGAAGTGAGGGGTTGAAAAAAGTATCCATGAATAATAACGAATGCTCCCAAACGCATCTGTCTATTACATCGAAATACAAAAGACAGAGCATTCACCAAACGGACGGCTTCGTAAAATACATATACGCAGCCTGAAGTCGAGTACGGAGAGATCGTATCTATATTGAACTGATTTTTATCATGTGTACCATTAATCAATTTCTCATTTCTATGCAGGTGACAGTATGTCGTTTCATGCAGGTTACCCGTTCAGTACACTGGACCGCGATAATGACGGTGCAAGGGGATACTGCGTCAGATCTTACAAAGTAGGCTGGTGGTACAATAGGTGCCTTCGTGCTAACCTCAACGGCCAATACCTGAATGCGGTTCTAACAGGGACGTACTCCACGGGTGTGTTCTGGGTTGAATGGCGCGGTTCTAAATACTCCCTCAAGAAGACGGAGATGAAGCTTCGCCCGACGTAAATAAGAAACGCCTGTCATAAGAAGGTGCCGGTTTGCCGCGGGTTTCGTAGAACACACCTTAGAGCACCACATTTAATGTTCTGTATCTTATCACACATAGCTTCTCAGGCATTTTTTCCTTTGATAAAGACACCAATTACAACACCCTCAAAACAGTGTTACTCATTTTAGTATCGGTTTAACGTGAAGGGAGTTATGCCGCGTTGCTGTAACAAGTGTTCAAAAATAATCACTTAAATAGATATATAATCCTACATTTTCGAGGGTAATTCAGGGAAAAAGCACTGTAATGTTTCTTACGGCTGTTTGAAAGAAGGAAACCTCGATTAGATCATTGCATGATTTAATTATTTTCTCCAAGAATTTTAACAAAAAGGATGCAGTGAATTGTATACATGTAAATATGTTGTAATTCTGTAATATTGTAATTCTATTATTGCAAAATTGTGTCCTGAAGTATGTTAAACTTTAACTTATGTCAGTGTATTTTACTTGATGGTCGGATGCCCACAATTATACAATTTTTCACACAACTGCGCCAGGAGTGACAATTTTGACAGACATGGCGCATTATAAATGTTCACTGCTAGTATTATTATTTAGGAAAGAAGCAGAAAAAGAGAAAACTACCACTATTGCGTGTTTGCACCTTGTACATACATTTATTATTAATATTGAACTGACGTGTTTCACAAACTTCATCATTGCTCATATTGTTATTAGTATTATAATTACCATAATTATATTGTAGAAAGCATATTTTAGAGAAGAGACTATATGATTCTGGATGACGGGTACCGTGATAAAACGTGAAGTTCTCGAAATCTCTCTTCTACTGGTAGAGGGACTACCTCTACTGTTTGGCATTGAAGAAGTAGGCTGCAAGATTGATGCAGTGAATTTTATTCATGCTTTTAGGAAAGAGGCAGAAAAAGAGACAAATACAACTATTTTGTTGTTTTCCTTTGCGCCTTGTATATATTAATATTGAACTGACATGTTTCACAAACATTATCATTGCTCATATTGTTATTAGAATTAGTATGACCATCATTAGTGTATTGTGGAAAGCGTAATTAAGAGAAGAGACTAAATATAGGGAATTGTGGAGATAGATATTTTACGGACATTCTTGCATTCTTGCATATCAGTAAAGTACCAGTCAATCTACTAGTCCTCAATTTTAAAAAAGACACATATTTATGATGAAATAATAATCATTGATTATTATGAAGTACCGATTTTCATGCAGCCCCATTCGTGTTCAATAATTATAACGTAGTGTAAGAAGCACATCTTCTTCATATTAAATTGTTTTGATCTCATATAAACAATCTCTCGTTTATATGTTCGTCTTTGTTGCTACTCTTCTGTACTTCTCATCATATCATTCTCATTTGAATAATTTATGAAAAGGCAACTCGAAGAAGTGTACAGGTTTTTTAATGTATTGGGTGTTAATGGGAAGATGAATTTTAAATACAAACTCTGAGGTTTTTCAAATAATACCAAGAGAAGACATGGCTATGGGAAGTAAACCAAAAGAAACAAGTACACAATCCTAGGACATGTTGTGCAAGTGATTCTAATCCCTCCTTTTCAGAGTATTGACTCGTTTTATTGTCTCCAATATTTATTTTATTTTATTCGAAAACATATGAATTATGAATACATAGATAAAACGTCTACGGCATAACTTTTAAAAAACGTCGCATAGCCAATTGAAATGCAATAACGTCTCTGACGTCAGCCGGGAAAGATGACCATTGCACCAAAATAAATGGTCTCAGATCATGTTGGCCTTGCCGAGCCTCCTGTGATTTTGGATGAAGGGGACCGAGATAAACCTTGAAGGACTCGAAACTTCTGTTGTACTGGTAGAGGGAATACTTATACAGCTTACCATTGAAGAAGTAGGCTGCGGGATCGATTCTGGATAATCAAAGCAATAAAATAAGTAGCAAAATATCAATGAATGAGAGAGATAGAGAGAACGAGAGAGAGAGAGAGAGAGAGAGATTAAGTGGTAGAGTAAATACTTGTGAAGCTTATTATTGAAGAAGAATGCTGCGAGATCGACTCTGGAAATG
The DNA here is from genome assembly GCF_000002235.5 of Strongylocentrotus purpuratus. NCBI lineage: Eukaryota > Metazoa > Echinodermata > Echinoidea > Camarodonta > Strongylocentrotidae > Strongylocentrotus > Strongylocentrotus purpuratus. The sequence continues at coordinate 32,875,501 of NW_022145594.1, forward strand.
AAGTAGAATGATTAAACAAATAGAACTTTTTGCTTTTGATCTGACAATCTAAGAGAGGTGAAGACAAGATGTGTGTGTGAGATGTGTGTGTGAGAGAGTGCGTGCGTGTGCGTATGCATGTGTGTCAGAACAAAACAGAGAGGGATATGTAGAAAGGGATCAAGTCGAGAGATTGAATTGGTATGTGAATTTAAGATATACAGCGAGTCTCAAAAAAGGTGGACTGCTCGCAAAGTCTCTAAAATGTATATTGCAAAAACATCAGATTGTTTAGTGTCAATTAAAGGACGATAGTCTCTACTATTCATTGGAATGAAAATTGTCTCTGATTATTTTGATATATATCGTTTGGGAGACTTTTTTCCAAATTCTTTTATTTTCACAGCGCTCATATCCTCCAATATCACCCGGCTGATGGAGTGTAACCACCGGTTATAGGTGCTTTATATAGAATTGCATGAATTCCTATCTACCGGAACCCATTTAAGATCCTAGTAAAGAGTGGCAAAAGTATATTAATGCCTTACTAAAGGATACTATGATGTCGGATCAGGGCTTGAAATCACAACCTTTGAATCTCCAGTTAAGTGCTTAAACCACTCGACTACGACACATGCCCCACATGTGCCTAGCCCTATAAAGTCTAAGAGGTGAACCGCCGTTTGGTCTGCTGCAGGGATTAACTTACGCCGAATAGCAAAACCCCGTCTGAACATGGCTTATGTAAGCTTGAACACGATTGTCTAAGGTTTTCTGGATTCAGCTTTTCACTGTGTTGGAGATACGCAAATGAAGATTGGTGTCTTCTCAAAGAACAACAGTGTTATGTGGCATGGATTTGAACTCTGAGCATTGTAGTACATAGCTCGGTGAGTTATCAACACGACCACGATATCTCTCTATATATTTCTCAACTATCAACAGAGCCGACCTCCTCTCACTGATTGGGAACCCCTGTAACAATGAACAGACTTATAACAAATCTGCCACGAGAACTTGCACTCCGTGTAGATATTCCTGTTATTCATAACGTGTTAACTCTCTTATGTAATCTTGAAGATGATTGTCTAAGGATGTCTAGATTCCGCTTTTTAAGGACGTAACTACAGTACCTCCTGCCATAATGGCAAGGGGTGGTTAGAAATAAGTCGATAGCAGGAATTGTTGATAAAAGGATAATACAATTACATGAATAAATCATACTACCACTTCTCACATCATCCAGTCACGCGATAGATGATCATACAAATCATTTATTCTCGAACTGGTAAAATCATTTAAAACAGTTTATCATCCATCTGATCTGATCATCAGAATCAGTCATCAAAACTTGCATTGGTGAAACTCAACTCTCATTCACACAGCCTGAGCTAAGAAAACAGGAAACTCAAACCGAAATTCAGAGTCAATGTAATTGAATATCATGTGCACGCTGTGACTGGAATATTTTTCGGCGGAGTGGAGAGAAGGCATCGTTAAGTGCAGAACCGTAGTTGAAACCAGTGAATGGTACAGTAACAATGCTGCAAATGCTTTGATCGGTTAATTGTTTTTTTATTTCTTCGTTTTTCAAGCAATAAATTGGAAACAGTAATTATAAACTCACCTCCTCTAACAAGGCCCTAAGGTATAAAGAGTTATATGTCTGCTAAGCCTTAACAATCATTTCAGTTATGTTGCTAGGTTGGAGAAAAAGTATGGGTTACCTTACCTAACAACACGTAATGTGTGCAATTCGCACTCTCAATATTAAAAAAACATTATTCGTAGAACTGGTGAATGAAATAATTTGTAATGAAGCAAATAACAATGACCCAGTTCAAGATTGAAATGCTGCTTCAACTCTTCAAACAATCTGGGGATCGAGAAAGATAAACCGAAGAAGATAAACTACTTGGCAGTGATGTTAATAGGTTGTAGAAAAAGTATGGGCTACCTTCCCTAACAACACGTAATATATGCAATTCGCATTTTCAATATTAAAATACATTCATTCGTAAAACAGGTGAATGAAATCATTTGTACTGAAGCACTTAACAATGACTCTTGGATTGAATATATGTTTAACTTTATTTTTGCTATTTTATGAGCGGCGCCTCGACTTGTAATTTTTTTATTAAGAATGTGATAATGTCAAAGCAATAATCATTACATTTTTGTTTGAAGTACTGATACTAATACGTCTCGAGTGGTAAACGATCTCATTTCAAACCTCCTTAGATATTACATCTAGCCTAGTCAAGGTCATATACTTTCGTCTTCATGAAGCCAATACTAAACTCAGAAAAAGGTTGCATACATATCTTTCCTTTCAACTTTTTATCCCGCCCCACACGTGTAATTGCTATGCAACACTGCAATGGAATAGCATGGGCCCATGAATTTAGGGGCACTGTGGTGGGGGAAAGGGAGTACATACCAAGTCTTAAACTGAAATGTGAGAGAACATGCAATAAAGGCCATCGTGAGGGGTACAGGTGACCCGTGCCTACTGCTGCTACGCGACGCAAAACGTAATGCGTACGTTGCTTTGTGTTCGCAACCTAGCTGATACCTGGACTGAATTCAAATGTGAGAATAAGTCACACTTGGATAGAACAGTGTTCAATTGCGCATCATCATCCTGACGTAAAGGACTCCATGACTGAGGATTCACAAAAATGGTAAGAACTGACGGTAAAATAAGAAAATGTTTGCCGCATGCCTATATGATCTATTTCGTGTGAATAATAATCACAATGATGATTCTGAAAGTTGTTTTCATTCTATACAAACAAGTTTTACAGTGTAAAAGTCGATGAAGTGGCGTCTATCTTGCAGAAAAAGCTTGACTGTGGTAAAGTGTCAAATTAGAGTCTATGCATGTATACTAGGGAGGCATGTGACCGCCTACCTCTGCGTGCTAGTCGAGATAATCTATGATAAGATAAGTGACATAGATGCATAGATAATTTATTAGGAAAGAGTTTCATCAGAACTCTATCATCATGATGATTTATTTTGTAAACCTGTTTCTAATTATACAGACCAGTGTACTAAAGCTTCATTGGAAGTGCGTATACGGCACGGTGATCTTCCTTTCTGTTGGTATGTACCCTACTCCTCAAACATAACATTTCAAAACCATATTGCAACCCTATTTGAATGATTGTTATCTATGTTTTCCCAAATTAATCCATATGCTCATGCTTAATATTCGTCATTATTATTCTTAAACGGTGGTCATTATTTTTCTTTGTATTCAGAAATCTTTGTGCCACATTTTATTGTCTATTCATCTCAGACTTATCACCTCAAATCTTATTTCTATATGTCTGGTGTGTATGATTTAAAAATAAATTACAGATGATTGTTTTTATTTACTTAAGCATAAACGTTATCTGGCGGAGTAGATAAATAAGATCCTAGATTAAAAAAAGCATTGTAGCATGCAGTTTTTTTTAATTATCCAAGGGGCACATGTGCCGCATCCGTGAAATAAAAAGGGAGGGAGAGGGGAAGAATGTAAAAAAGGTTATATAACCACTTTCATCAAAAAGAAGGTGACCTTGTTTATTTACACTTCATAAAAATAATACGATTGGTGCCCTTAGTTTTATAATGTCAGTGCCCCTCCTAAATACCCATGTGCAAAAATCCACATTTTTTGTTAATAATCATTCTTTGTTTTCTTATTGTTATCATGATAATTTCATTATTATTATCATAATTATCATCATTATTAATATTAGGTTTATGATATTGTTGGTGGTGTTGTTCGTATTGTCATAATCATCACCACCATCAACGTCATCATCATCATCACTATCATCATACCACTATCATGGTCAACATCATTATCATCATCATCTTTCCGGCACACAGGTTTACCCGCGCCATTAGATGCAATTGAAATGACACAAACCTGCCACAAGAACGCGTTTGGGCTCAACTACACCTTACCAATGTTCAACGAGTGTCTGCAGAAGCAACACACCAACGGCAGTATGGTACAGACGATTCCGAAGCTTATCCCTGTTCCGACGGTGGCTAACGGTTGCCCTAGACGGAATGGAAAGTTAGGAATTCCTCCGGGATACAGAGCATGCAATTTTCATGGTAATCATTTAGACCCCACCCTTTTTCATAACACAAATGTAGGCGTTAGTTATGAGGGCACTCGTTTTCCCAAGTTAAATTCTACGTTTAACAAACTTTACCATTGCTCATATTGTTATTAGTATTATTATTATTACCATCATAAATGTATTGAAGGTATTAAAGGCTCCACTATACCACACAGAGCTACGTGCACTTCCACTATTGGTTACAAACACATACAAACACGCACGCTCGCGTGCACATGTACACACACGCACACACACGCACACAAACGCACACAATATATATATATATATATATATATACACTATATATACATACACTTGCACAACACACTCACCAACTCATACACAAAGATCGTTTAAACACTTTTACATTTTAAGGTTTACCTTAAGATTTTTTTGGTGTGTGTTTTTTAAGGCCGCCATCCTTGTCGAGCTTTGCTTATGATTGCGGTCTCCTGCACTTTTCCAACAGAATAGTTTGGATAATACTTTAAATTCATGATTATATGTTATGGAAATATTAAGTGTCGTTATTATATGTATATATATATTATGTAAAAAAAAAATTTGACATGAAGAAATTATTGTTTGTTTATGTTGTATTATTACCTTACATTTATAGGTTCTTTGTTATTCAGTTATATTTTATATGGAAAAAATGCAGAAATAAAATCAAATAAAAAATCAATTGTAGAAAACGTACTTCAAAGAAGAACCTATATGTAGGGAATTTTAGAGATAGATATTTTACGATCACAGTTCTTGCATTCCTGCGTATAAAGTAACAGTCAATCTACTAGTCATCAATTTTAAACAGACATACATTGATGATGAAATAATCGTTAATTATTATTAAGTCTCGATGTCCATGTAGCACTATTCGTTTTCAATACTTATATCAGAATGTAAGATGCACATTTTAGTCATATGAAATTGTTTTTATCTCATTTAAATAATATCTCATTTATATCTTTGTCTTTGTTCTTACCATTCTGGAATTTTCAACAACATCTCATTCTTATTTCAACCATTTATGGAAGTGTAACTCAGTGAAGTGTGAAGGTTGTGTGTGTACAGAGCACAATTTTTTTTTTTGCTCCCGAAAATTTGAAAAACGCGCCGGCCAAAAATTCGCTCAGTGGGGGGGGGGGGGGGGGGGGGGGGGGGGGGGGGGGGGTGGGGGGGTGAGCACTTTTTTTTTTTTTTTTGTGACTCAAAAAAATTTCAATTTGCACCCCCCCCCCCCCTTGAGCGCCAGGGGGGGGCCCAACCCCCCAAAAAGGTAAAAATCACGTGATTTTACATGATTTTTTCTCAAGGGGGGGGGGGCCGGGCCCCCCGGGCCCCCCCCCCCCTGGATCCGCCACTGTTAGCATGGAAAGATGTTTGTTGTATCACACTGAATGGTCACAGCTCTTTTTGGCCTTGTCGAGCCCCTGTGATTCTAGATGAAGGGTACCGTGATAAACTTTGAAGTTCTCGAAATCTCTGTTTTACTGGTAGAGGGAATACTTGTACAGCTTAGCATTGAAGAAGTAGGCTGCAAGATTGATGCAGTGAATTTTATTCATGCATTAGTAAAGAGGCGGAAAAAGAGAAAAATACAATTTATTTCCCTTTGCGCCTTGCACATATTAATATTGAACTGACGTGTTTCAAAAACATTATCATTGCTCATATTGTTACTAGAATTATTATTACCATCATTGATGTATTGTAGAAAACGGATTTCAGAGAAGAGGGTATATGTAAAGAAATATAGAGATAGATATCTTACGAACACAGTTCTTGCATTTTTGCATATAAAGTACCAGTCAACCTACTAGTCACCAATTTCATACAGATACACATTAAAGATGAAATAATCATTCATTATTATCAAATATCGATTTCATGCAGCCCCATTCGTGTTCAATAATTATAACATAGTGTAAGAAGCACATCTTCTTCATATTAAATTGTTTTGATCTCATATAAACATTCTCTCGTTTAAAGTTTCGTCTTTGTTGCTACTCTTCTGTACATCTCATCATGTCATTCTCATTTAAATCATTGATGATAACGTATTGGGTGTTAATGGGAAGATGAATTTTAAATAAAAACTCTGAGGTATTTCAGATAATACCAAGAGAAGAAATGGCTATGGGAAGGAAACCAAAAGAGACAAGTACACAATCCTAGGACATGTTGTGCAAGTAATTCTAATCCCTTCTTATCAGAGTATTGACTTGTTTTATTGTCTCCAATATTTATTTTATTTCATTCGAAAACATACGAATTATAAAAAAATAAATGTAACATCTCCGGCATTACTTTATAAAACATCGCAGGGCAAATTGAAATGCAATAACGTCTCTGACGTCAGCCGGGAAGGATGACCATTGCACCGAAATACATGGTCTCAGCTCTTTTTGGCCTTGCCGAGCCTCCTGTGATTTCGGATAAAGGGGACCGAGATAAACCTTGAAGACCTCGAAAGCTCTCTTGTACTGGTATAGGGAATACTTGTACAGCTTAGCATTGAAGAAGTAGGCTGCGAGATCGATTCTTGATAATCAAAGCAATAAAACAAGTAGCAAAATATCAATGAGAAGGAGAGAGAGGGATACAGAGCATGCAATTTTCCTGGTAATCATTTAGACCCCACCCTTTTTCATAACACAAATGTAGGCGTTAGTTATGAGGGCACTCGTTTTCCCAAGTTAAATTCTACGAAGGTTCATAATTCTGGAATAGGAATGTCAAATTACATTCCTGGTGGTTTATTATCCCAACAATGAAATAGGGTATACAACTCCCAACAGTTTGGGCTGTCCAGTCCTATGGTTCTTTCTACCAAAGTCCCATAATTTCGAAAATTATGTAAGGTTTCATAATTCCTTAAATGGAATAGGGCTCATAATATTTATTCTAAACTTTCTTAAATCCAAAAATAATATAGCTTTCAAAGGCGTTCTATTGAATTTTCGGATGATGAACATTTGATACTACAAACTCATGCATTTTCAAAATTACGAACATTCTTGTTAACGAAGCTTGGGGAAAACGGCATGTACGATGGGGGGGGGGGGCTTCTCTTAGCCCCCCCCCCCCCCCCCCGCGCTCACATAAGTAAACCTCACATAGAAATCAAACATGCATCTCTCTCCATCTACAGGTACATTAACAAAAAACTGTCATTTTCTTCTTTGTTGATAGCGGGATAAACTTTTCCATACAGAGGTAGAAAAGGAAAATTTTTGCAAATCTTTATATTTAGGGTGCTTTTATCATTGAGAATTTCTAGTACAGAGCAAATGGTGGGCCTCGACTTTCATAAAAGTTTGAGAAGCGCCGGCTTACGTTAGTCTGCAAGCACAGACCCTAATTTGACACTTTATCAAAAAATCATTGTGCCTTGAAAGAAGCCTAGCCCAGTGTGTAAGGAGCAGCTATAGTACATGGCATATGGTAGTCTTATAGTGCAGACTCTCTTTTACGACTAGCCAGGGTTTGTGCCTGCAAACTAGACTTACGTGGTCATAACTCCATTTGCATATCGATCAAACGCCATATTCTCAATAAGATACCCCGTTACCTTGCAAACCTCACGTATAGGGTTCTGGAAGATTTTTGTTTGCCTCTCACTACGGGGCCAAAGTGCATTTAAAATACAAAGTACCTACTCAAAAGAGAATGGATGGCCTTTTATTAGAACAAACCGGTAATTGACCTTTTTCTTTGTTGTACCTCTTGCCAATACAAAGTGTTATGTACCGGCGTTTTTGTAGGAGGAGAAAGGGAGTGTTTCACGAAGACAAAAAGGGACTTTTAGATTTGCGTGGACTGATACGTGTGACGTCCATTCAAGGCAGTGCATTAAAAGGACGTCGATCTTAGCAATCCACGTTGTCGTTGTGCTATGTTATGTAGCGGCGTTTTGTAGGAGGAGCAAGGGGGGGGATGTTTAACGGAGACAAATATCAACTAAAGTTGGACTTGAACTATGACAGGCCGTTCATGCCAATGGTTGATCTCACCATTTGTCTCTAAAGCGATGTGCATATCTTGGTCACAAATCTACGTAATTGATATTTTTGATGATTCATGGTAGAACCAAAAATTACTTAAATTTCAGTTCTACTTAAGATTTGGACTTATGCTATAATGGGCAGTTTATGCGCATAAAAGTTAATGAACCAGATATGAAATTAGAGGAAAATCCCCCCCCCCCCAAAAAAAGGATATAAATAAATATGTTTTTTAGATAAACTTTTTCTTCTTCAACAGTGAAATATACAAAAGTGTCAATTTTGTAGATTTATGACCACAATTTCAACGTCCTTTGAAAGACCAACTCCAGGAATGATGAGAGCACACAGTGGCACTAACAGCCTGCCACAGTCCAAATCCAACCTAAGTCGACCTCAGTCTTTGTGAAAGGTCTGAAAAGACCCTTACTTTTGAAAATAGTCAGCCACCCTTCCATAACCATGCATGACCCTCAGAGCGTAGGTTCCTAACGGAAACATACTGGATCACGGTAAAAACAGATATAATGCCCCTCTTGCTGCAAAGGCCTTGATACGCCACTGGTAGCATGTCAGAACATTTAAATACAAAACCGTAAAAAAAAAAAAAAACAGCTTCTCTCCGTCAGTCGTTCATAGACGTCTAATCAATTTCCCTTTGAGCCGATGGAACGAACTTTTAAATAACTAATGCATGTGGCTCTATATTAAAATGAATATAAAACTGATACAACTTTTTGTCAGGAAGGGGTTGGCATAATACCTCTGCAAAAAACATGAATGTTCCCTCCAATTTCGCTCGGAAAACGATCTAGGTGTATCACCATTACGGTGTTCACCAGTAATTTAACTTATTTTAGATTTTCATATCCACAATAAATAGTCATGCAAAACAGTGAACTATATGGGTTCCGGGAAAACTAACCCCTAGGACAACCACCCCGAGAACAATACCCCCCCCCCCCCCCCCCTGGGAAATTGTCCTTGGAGGGGTGGTTTTCCTTTTTGGGTACTTTTCCGGTGGGTAATTTTCCGGGGGATGATTGCACAGGGGGTAAGTGTCCTGATATGAACTATAAGGCCTAGGCCTGAACTTCATGGACACGAAAATTAAATGAATGAATGAATGAATGAATGATACATTGATTTAATTCAAGTATTAGTCATGTGCATTTACTGATGGAATTATAATGAGAAAGAGAAAATAAAAAGATGCTTATACCGTTGAAAGTTTACAGTTTCTTTTTTCCATTTCTGTATAGTTCATATGAAGTCATATGTTTTCCGTTTTATTGAGTATGCAATCAAAAAACCAAGACATGCTCACCCGTCTCATAGACATACGCATGAACACACACACACACACGCACGCACACACATATACACAGACACACAAACTAAGTTTCTTTCCTTTATCTTTCATAGATTGTGACAAGAAGCTCTGTGAAAACGGCTGGTGCGAGGAGACTATGGAAAGCTATCTGTGCCACTGCTCACCTGGTTTCCAAGGGAAACATTGCAATGAGCGTAAGAACAATAAACCAAAGCATTTGAGTTCTGATAAAGGTTTTAAAAACATATTAAGAATATTTTGTAACTTTCCTATTTTGTGGGTTTTGATGAATATCATAGCAGTAGACCTAATAGTAGCGATGGTATATGGTTCAGAAAGTTTGAATGTGCAGAAAGTAGAAGAAGGTATCTTGAGGTTAAAAGAAAGAGCCCTGATTAGGAAGATGCGTGGTATGAAACTGTTGTCAGATAGAAAGAACATACGTGAACGCAAGTAAAGATTAGGGCATTTCCCTGGTTTTCGATTATTTTTTCTCCCGCCTTCCCGCTTTATCCCCCTTTTCCCTTGATAAATCCCTTACATAAAGAGAGTGTATCTTTTTTTAATTATTTTTCTCCAAACATCATGGAATTGGCACGGATCAACGATTTTGAAAGTCTTGTTCAGGCGGATGCAATTTACCTCGGGGTAAAGGTCGTGTTGAAAGCTATTCGGGTAAATATGGTAAGGTAGGTGTAAAGGTCGTAGTAGCACCGTCTAAACGATGGTCGTGTTAGCTACGCCTACCTTTACCCCGACCTATTTACTCCTGGATTTATTCAGGAGTAACTCGCTTATACCACTAGAGGGTAGCGTAAGTTGAACGTGTGGATGCTCTCACTTACACTCGGGGGTATCTGTGACCTTTCAGTAGAATTGTTTGTTACAATCGAAAATAAAAAATTAGATTTCGCACGGTTTATGCGGAAGGCGCCATTACACTTGTTGATGGAAGGTCGTGTTAACTTAATTATGGCAAGTTAAATTAAATGAGGTATTTACTGATGTAGGGATTAACTTACACCGACTCGCAAAACCCCGTTGAACATGGCTAATATTATATAAAATCCCACAGTCGAAGGTTCCACAAAATGTCAGTAGAGGTGTTTTGTTTTTTTTACATACATACTTTATACGTCTAGATGTGAAATGCTGTGGAGAAATAAAGCATAGGTTAGTAGTGAAGAGATCTTTTTAATTCAAAACCTCATCCATGTCATTTAAAATGCGGAATTCTATTGAAATTATCTCATCTTGAGTAATTTTTGGAAGGGGTATAGTATATCTGTAAAGCGCTTAGAGACATTTGTATTTAGCGCTATATAAAAGCAGAATATTATATATTATTAGAATACAGCCCCTAAAACGAATCTCTTTGATTTGCAAAACACCCGTGTCAGTCACGCGATTCGTATATGATTGGCTTATTAAAATGTAACAAATACATGGACTTATCGTTCGCATGTGTCTAACGTTTGGGCGTGGCTTCTCCGCGCCACGGCTGACCAATCTTCATGTTGGTCCGCAGTGGTGCTCTATCTCAGAAATACTCGACGCATGGGTGCGATGGGTCCATTGTTTGACCAGCCTAACTTTCTTTTCAAAACCACATTAAATGTGTAAAGCTTTTGAATCTTGAGAGAATTGTATTGTTGTCACTAATCTCAAATTGTCATGACCTTTCGGGGGTCATGCAGCTCCATTTTGTATCATGCAGGAATGTATAGCTTACCCTCCACTGGCCTCGGGGTCGTAGACAAATTTGTATTAACCTTTGATCTTGATCACTGGGATTGTCAAGAACGAATTCCTCACCCTTTATCAATAATTATTTGTATAGCGTTCAACTGTTTTGGATCCATCTGTTTTATTGTGGTTGACTGAAATTGTTTTGATGACCGGGAATTCATGTCAAAACCCTCTTTGCCACTTAATAATTGTACTCCGAATTGTCATGCTATCAAACATTATGTCATGGTCTGCTTTAGCATGCATGAATATTTCTCATCTGCACAACGAATCTCTTTGATTTGCAAAACACCCGTGTCAGTCACGCGATTCGTATATGATGGGCTTATTAAAATGTAACAAATACATGGACTTATCGTTCACATGTGTCTAACGTTTGGGCGTGGCTTCTCCGCGCCACGGCTGACCAATCTTCATGTTGGTCCGCAGTGGTGCTCTATCTCAGAAATACTCGACGCATGGGTGCGATGGGTCCATTGTTTGACAAGCCTAACTTTCTTCTCAAAACTCAATTTATTTGTTTATTTTTATTTTTTTGGTTTTTGTATGTGACAATTATCATGATGGAAAATTCGATTGTCCAAATGGGTAAAGCATTTGAATCTTGAAAGAATTGTACGGTTGTCACTAATCCTAAATTGTCATGATTGTATTCCTTCCAGGGGACATGCAGTAGAACTTTGTATCATGCAGGAATGTATTCTTTACCCTCAAATGGGCTTGAGACAAGTATTCGTTATCCTTTGATCTTGACGACTGGTATTATCAAGACCGAAGTCCTCACTCTTTATCAATAATTATTATCTGTATAGCATTCCAAAAATTTGAGTCTATCTGTTATATTGTAATTGACTGAACTTTTTTTGTTTTTTGAGCGGGAATGTCAAAACCCTCTTTGCCATTTAATATTATTGTACTCCGAAATGACGTTATTGCTATTAAGCATCATCTCAGAGTCTGCTTTAACATGCATACATTTTTCTCCTCCGCACAACAAATCTCTTTGTTTTGCAAAACTCCTGTGTCAATCACAAAATCCATTGTTATAGACTGAACTAGTTTTGATGAGCGGGAATGTCAAATCCCTCTTTGCCATTTAATAATCGTACTCCGATTTGTCATTATTGTTATCAAGCATTTTGTTTCTTCCCAGCCCCTCTATTTTGCGTGTCAAAAATACACCCTTTACTCGGGCGGTCGGGCTCCGCTCTGTTGCTCCTAAGCAATTATTGTAACTGTGACCAAGATGGGTCTTATTGTATTTTTATTTGTGTTATATTTTGAAGTTACCCGCACACTTGCACTTCGTACACACACAAACGCACCAGCATCACACATGCAGTTGTTCATCCTCCAAATTTTCGGTACTTTACATAATACGTATCGTTAAATGAATTCGCACGCGCACACTCCCGATATTCTTGTCGACGATATAAACGAGAGCAAATACTACACACCCCAAGAATTCAAAAATTCATTTTCTTACAAACCAGACAATATTTCACTTTTACATATAAACTCCAGAAGTCTGAACAAAAATTTCGAATACGTTGAAAACCTTTTACACTCTTTAAATAATTTTGCATTTTCCGTCATTGGAATAAGTGAGACTTGGTTACATCAGAATTCTCCAGATATGTTCAATTTGCCTAATTATAAGTTGATTAGGGCGGACCGCAAAGGAAGAAGAGGTGGCGGTGTTGCGTTTTATATTACACAAAACATAAACTTCAAAATCCGTTCAGATATTAAACTAACACAAGCTGAATCTTTATTTATCGAAATTAATAACTCAAATGCCAAAAACGTCATCATAGGTTTGATTTATAGACCCCCTGATTCTAATTGTGATTTATTCTGTGACGAACTGGATTTTTATCTTCATAAAATAGGGGATGAAAATAAACACAATTTTATCCTTGGTGACTTTAATATCAACTTCTCACCCTCATCTGATAACAGTAACTCAACCAATTGTATGCAGTTGATGCATTCATACGGCTTTTTTTCGATTATTAATAAACCCACCAGAATAAATCCACATTCATCAACTCAGATTGACAATATTTTTTCAAACGTACATAACAACAAAACCATCGGTGGAATATTGTGTTCTGAAGTGTCGGATCACCTACCCATATTTTTAACTTGTGAATGCAAACTATCTGGCCGTAAATCATTTGATGAGCTTATATATCGCAAAGAATCCAAACGTAATATAGAATTGCTGAAACAGGATTTATTTTTCGAGGGATGGGCTGAGGTATATAGTGTAAATGATGTCAATACTGCATATAAACATTTTAGTAACAAATTGCAATATTATTATGAAAAGAATATTCCTTTAGGCAAAATGAGTAATAAGCGAAATAAACCCAGGAATCCTTGGATAACTAAAGGTTTATTGAAATCAATACAAACACGCAATCGCCTCTACAAATTACATTTACACAATCCAACTGACACTAACCTAAACACATATAAAATTTATCGAAACAAATTAACAAAACTTATCCGTACATCCCGTAGATTGCATTTTTCTAATAAAATAAAAAAGGCCAGTTCAAACACAACTGCAACTTGGAAAATTATCAAAGAGGTAATGGGAAAAAAACGAATCCCCCACCCACGGATAATATCACATTAAATGGCACTAAAATACATGATCCTAGTCTTCATGCAAATTCATTTAATTCATTTTTTACGAATATCGGCCCAGAACTCGCCAGCAAAATTAATAGAACTCACGCACACTTTAAAGACTATCTTTCCAATCAAAACCAAGAGTCCCTCTTTTTAAATCCGACAAATCCTAGCGAAATTATTAACATTACCCAATCTCTTAACAACTCAAAATCGCACGGTTTTGATAAAATAAGTATGTCTCTCCTAAAAGAAATAATGTATCCACTTGCAAAGCCTTTAACTCACATATTTAATCACTCGTTATCGCAAGGTGTTTTCCCTGATTTATTAAAACTAGCTAAAGTCAACCCCATTCTCAAAAAAGATGATCCTCACGAAATTAGTAACTATCGTCCAATTTCCCTACTCCCAAGTATATCTAAAGTCTTAGAAAAGATCGTTCATAATAGGCTACACAAATTTATCACTAAACACAAAATACTCAATTCAAATCAATATGGCTTCAGAAAAAATTACTCAACTGACTTAGCATTAATTCAAATTTATGACAAAATTACAAGTGCCATAGCTAACAAAGAGCATGTTATAGGTATATTCTGTGACTTGAGTAAAGCATTTGATACGCTCAATCACGCTATTCTACTCTCCAAACTCAGTCATTACGGAATTCGGGGTCAGCCACTCTTATGGTTTAAAGATTATTTAACAAACAGAAGACAATATGTTACATTTAATAGTTATGATTCTGATCCTCTTTTAATTCAATGCGGTGTTCCTCAAGGCTCCATCTTAGGTCCACTGTTATTTCTTCTTTATGTAAATGATATTATCAATACATCCCCCCTTCTTTCTTTTATCTTATTTGCCGATGATACAAATATCTTTTATTCCCATAAAGACCTTAATTCGTTAAACAATACTTTGAATTATGAAATTAACAAAGTATCAGATTGGTTTAAATCCAATAAACTTTCACTTAATACAAAAAAGACTCATTTCATGTATTTTAAACATCATTCTCATAATACAGAAACACCTATATATATTAAAATCGATGGTATGCTACTAGAGAAGAAAACTAATTCCAAGTTTTTGGGTGTTCTTATAGATGAAACCTTGACTTGGAATGATCATTTACACCAAGTTACAATGTGCATTTCCAAAAGTATTGGAATAATCTCCAAGTTAAAGTTTCTTCTACCCCATGCAACCTTATTCCTACTATATAATTCGCTAGTTCTCCCGTATATAACATATTGTAATAGTGTATGGGCAAATTGTGGTTCGACAAAAATCAATTCTATTTTCAAACTGCAAAAGAAAGCCATACGTATTTGTACAGGTTCGCATTTCTTAGCTCACACTGATCCTTTATTCTATAAACTTAAAACACTAAAAATTTTCGATCTGAACACTACTCAAGTAGCAGTTATTATGTTTAAGTACATTAATAATCTGCTTCCACCATCCTTTGATAACATGTTTAGGTTTAATAATTCCGTTCATTCATACTCTACTCGCATATCTGGAAACTTCCATCTTACAAACCCCAAATTATCAATAACACACAAATCTGTTAGACATTCTGGCCCGGACATTTGGAATGATTTACCCGACAACATAAAGTCTTGTTCAACCATCTACTCCTTAAAAGCTACACTTAAACGACAAATAATACAATCATACGCTCCCCCTCTCTAAATTAGTATAACAAAACCGTGACTTATTTATTCTTTATCATGCAACTGCTCACTGCACCTGCACTTGCACCGCACCCTCTTGGTCACTCAGTTTTTCGAAGAGAGTTATGTCGCCAATTCTTTTTACGAGGCCGCCATCCATCTCCAGCCTAACCGCTCACGATGGCGGTCTCCTGCGTTCCAAATTACCTCTCTAATTTATTGAAAATATTTCATATTTCTTATGTTATTGTATGCTTCGTACATGTTTATCGAATGATATAATTGAACATGATTTTTCATTTAATTACTTTTGTAAACATTGTATTCATTGTATTTGTTATTGTTCGAAATTTTGTACTTTGAATTTGAATTTGTATATTTTTGAACGCAGAAATAAAATCAATCAAACAAACAAACAAAATGTACCAGCATTAGACAAATTTCGATATTTGCTTTGTTAAAGTTGTTTGTTTGATACATCTTTCCAGAATTCTGAGAGCTGAAATATTAACACTGTGAATCTCATGTTACCACTAGTGGGGGTATTTGTTGGCCCTGTAGATCATTTCGGAATCAAAATATGATTTTCAAATGAACGTGAATATCCACATATATTTTTATACATAGAGAAATCGCACGTTTCTCGTTTCAGAAAATCACTGGCAACAGGTGGCCTTCTTTATTTACATTTGTTGAACGTAATACATTAGGTGCCCCCCCCCCCCTGGTACCCTCAATACCCCCACACCTAAAGGCCATAATTGGTTTCTTATCATTCTTCTCTTTCTTCTTGTTTTTGTTCTTGTTTTCCTTCTTCTTATTATGATCGTGATTTATATTATTATTATCATTATGATCATTATTATTATCATCATCATAACTGTTATTATTAAATGCTTTCTATGAATCTTGTGTCACGGCAGAAGCACCCTCAGTTATGGCTGACCTCACGGAAATGTCTACGATCATACCGGCCGAAATGACGCAAGTCACCGCCACGGACGGTGAGCATTTCATAGCATTCCCGGTGTACACGGGGTTTCAATTCCCTGGCGTAGGATTGTGCTATTTTTATCAAATCTATGATGGCTATTAATTTATAAGTATTATTGTCTATACGGTGTCTCCCTCATACTACGCGTCGAAGACGACAAAGGTCGCTAACGCAGTCCTACGTCAGGCGAATGACACCTCCCGCTCAACGTCCGGCGTTATAACCGTTACATGCCTCTTGTACACGAAGCGCCATTCTTGTGACGCATGGCTGAATCAGTGATTTGTGCGGTGTTTGGCGCACCATGGAAGATTAACATTCAGGAATTGTCGACAAAATTAATAAAATATGAACAGTACAAGGGTCCTTTGGAATAACTGATTCACACGCTGTAGTCCTCATCTTTTGAGGCACTAAATAGCAGCAATTGTTGATCACGATTAAATGGAGATTCATAAGGCCATTTTAGTCTAAACGTATTTTTTCTTACAATGAGATATTTAATTCAATGCCCTCCAAGTCCGCATTGTGGTATGATCACTCCTCCTGTTACTTGTCAACTTGAAATTTTCTTTATTACGTTTTCTTTAAACTATATTTTTGTTATAACACCATCCCTATACTACGTCGCTGATATTGAATTCCTGTCCAGGGCTCTCATCCACCACGTAAGGTGCTCAAAAAACTCCAATATTTTCTAAGTTATTGTCTCTATTTGCTAGGCTACCGATTCCGGAGCTCTCGACATTAAGAAGGTCTCTCTGTAGAACCAGTCAGGTGCCCATTTATTACACCTTGTAGCAAAATTAAACAGACAAGACATGTATATATATCTCCCTGGGTCGGAAGTAAACCTTGTCCAAGGATGTAAGTACCAAGCAAGGATCGAATCCGAGACCTTCTCCTATGAGAGGCCGGTCCAAAGAAATTCAATTCTCTCTAACTACGACACCTTTGTATTTCCTATTGAATTGAATTGAATTGATATCTTTATTTATACACGGTTAAAAAAGCCCAAACAGTTACAAGACTGATTTCCATTGGGGCCGTGTGACACAATGTAAATACATCGAATTAACATAAAAATGATAATGGTACATCAATGACATATTTAAAACAAACAATAAATGATCAAGATAAATATCTAAAAATGTAACAATAGAATAGTACTGCCGAAAAAGTATATGTATATGGATAACAATAAGTATGAGTGTCAAAACAAGAGTACTATAAATATACTTCAAATTAAAATAGGAAATACAAATTGTTACTAGTGCATATAAACTGCCAGAAATGATATATTAAAAAAATAAAATCAAATGTGGCCGGTCAAGATACTGCATTATTACAATTAAGGATATGATTACAATTTTATTTTATTCAAGTCAGTAAAAGAACACTTAAAAATGAATTAGAATAACAAGCACAGCAGATAAAACTATATTATTTAATCATTTTCGGATAAAATGAAACTATATTACATCATATGGAAATTTAAAAATACCCGAGCAGATGCATACACAACAATATAAATTCAAACAACACAAAATGGATACATCAAAAATAAAAAGGAAACATTCGAAAGTTCATAGACATATTTGAGCATAGTATATTGTATATAATTATAAATTGGTTATTCTTTTAAGACCTGTTGTAAAACTGTACTTGGTTTGTGCAGCTTGCACTTCGTGTGGTAGTGAGTTCCATAGGCAAGCGCCTCTGTACACAAATGTGCGTTTGGTACTATCCGTTTTAGGCTGGATTGTCTTAATACATAGATTGCCACTTCTCGTATTATGTGGTCTTTCTCTGAACGAAAATTTATCAATTAAATAAGAAGGGGCTTTTTTATTAAGTATATTGAAAGTCATTAAAGCGATATTTTCCTTCCTTTTCTGTTCAAGCGTATCTCATCCAAGTTTATTAAGGTTGTAGCTTCCCGATGAATCCCAAGGGGTATCATTTATTATTCGAGCTGCCCGATTTTGAAGTTTCTGGAGATCATTTTGAAGGCACTTTCCACAGTTTCCCCATATTACATCACAATAGGAGAGGTGGGATACAATCAATGCATTATATACTAATTTCAATGTATCTTTACCAACAATATTACGTATTGATTTTAACATATACAATCCACTACTACATTTCTTTTGTACAGATTTAATATGGTCTGTCCATGATAAAGTTTCATCCACAATCACTCCCAAATGCTTGCATGTAGTAACTCTTTTCAGAGGGGTTCCATCTATGTTAATATTCAAATTTGTATTACGTGCTAGTTTAAGACGATTTTTTGTTCCTAGTACAATGTATTCTGTTTTATTTATATTTAAACTTAACTTATTGACATCAAGCCATTTTTTCACATTTACTAAATCTTCGTTTACTTTGTTTTCCAGTTCAGAAAAGTCATTACTAGCATAATATAAAATAGTGTCATCAGCATACATATTTATTTTACAATTTTTTAGTACTAAGGGTAAATCGTTGATGTGCATAATAAAGAGAAGAGGTCCAAGGATGGACCCTTGTGGAATTCCAGATTGAATAGGTAAAAACTCAGATGATATACCATGGACTGTGGTTTTTTGGTATCTCTCATACTATCAGTTTGGTATCTCTCATACTATCTAGTAGTTCCTAGACTCCCACGTGACTGCGCTGAGATTCAGACTGGTGGACTATCCCATCTCAGCGGAGTGCATCCCATCTATCCCCATGGGGATGGTGGTGATCCTCTCTCTGTGTACTGCGATACGGAAACGGACGGTGGCCGCTGGACGGTGAGAAATGACGGTGATAGCTAGAATGGCATCTTAATCAACCCCATCTACTTTTAACATGATCGCAAAGATTAAAAAATTACTCTTGCCTTGTGCATCATCTATTGAAGTATGCGAACATTACGATGAAGTATTACGTAATCCGGGAAAGGAATTATATGGGACAATTGTCCTCTGGTTGACTTTTCGAAAATGGATCGTGGTAAAGGTAAAGACCAGTATTGGAAACGCCCCAATTTCAAAAAATTAAATGGAAGTTCTCATTACCAATCATGTGAAAGAATATGTTTTGACTAGTACATGATGATAAAAAATTTGCCGGGAAACCGCCTACTAATTCATATATTTGGTAAATTTGTGTCTGTCATGGTCTGTGAGAGATATAGGGTAGTCCCATATACATCTTTCTGTGTATAGTGCTTGTAACTTTACGAAGAATGGGCCAAATTTCATATCATTTTGATGATTCCAGAACCTTGCAGATGCTAGATGCTAGATGATCAACCTTTTCTGATCGATTCCACAACGTTTCTTTCACAATGCAATTGCATGACCATAACTGGTCTTTACCTTTAAGAATCAACTTAAGGGCATTATATACCCTATGTCCTATTTCATTCATCAACATTGTCCACTCTTCACCCTGGTGTTAACGGGTATTTTATAATTGCTGGGGTGAATTGAAGGGCCCTCATGAAGAACAGAATCGATATTGGTTATTTATATTGATTTGGTTAATTTTTTAAAAGTCTTTGCCATCGCATTCTTCTTAGCTCACAATCTAGACTCCGTATCCTTATGATTGGAGCGAAATGTGATAACAGCCACTCTTCTTCGTGTTGCTACACTTTTCGAAACTAATTCCATAAACTTTGATAACACACATCGCATCTTAAATCATCAGAAGTGCAATAAGTGTTCTTAATTATTTTTCAATACACACACACAATCTCTCTCTCTCTCTCTCTCCATTTCTTTCTACATCTTTCTTCATCTTTCTCTCTTTTATTTTTTCTCGATATCTCGATATCTGTCCCTCTCTTTCTTTCTTTCTTTCTCTTTCTCTCTCTCTCTCTCTCTCTGCTTCTTTTTTTCTCTCTCTCTCTCTATCTGTCTCTATCTGTTTTTCTCTCTCCCCTATTCCTCCCACCCGCTTTCTTTGTAGGTCTTCCAGCGTAGACAAGATGGTTCTGTTGACTTCTCTCTTTACTGGTCCGATTACAAATACGGTTTTGGAAACGTTTCCTCCGAGCACTGGCTCGGTAACGACAACATCCATCGTCTTTCCCATGATAAGACGTACGAGCTACGGATCGACCTCGAAGACTTCGATGGACAAACGCGCTATGCCACCTACAACCATTTCAGTCTTGCAGATGAGGTCGCAAATTACACCCTGGCCCTTGGCAGCTACTTCGGAGACGCAGGTAGGTAATAGGACGATCCCCTGCAATGTGTCGTGTGCATGGCTTTATTCAAAAATATAGTTCCTCGTAGTATCACTTACGTTATTACGAGCTACGGATCGACCTCGAAGACTTCGATGAACAAACGCGCTATGCCACTTACAGCAATTTCAGTATTGCGGGGGAGGTCGCAAAGTACATTCTGGCCCTTGGTAACTACTCCGGAGACGCAGGTATCAAATAGGGCGATCCCATGCAATGTGTCCTGTACATTATATTATTCATTTTAATTCATAAAAAATATGGTTCCTCTTGGTATCACTAATATTATTAAACCGTAAAATCAATTAAGGTGTTTCTTTTTCTTTTTCCGACATGAAATAAATGGGGGTTTGTCATATTGGACCAATGTGAAATCGCAGAATCCCCAAAGGTACGGTAATATGGTACTTAATGATATGTTATACGGTAATATGTTAATAAGGTAGCTAATACGGTAATACAGTAAAAAGGCATTTCTGTAATACTGTAATTTGTCAGTATGGTTCATTGTAATACGGTTAAAGCCCCTACGGTAATACAATCATACAGTTACGCGGTTTAACGATTAAGCGGTTATACGTTAATAGTGTCATAGGGTAATACCGTAATTCATGTATATGTAGTAAATATACTGTGTTACGGTGAAACGTTATTAACCATCAAACGTTCTCTCACATATGACGAGGTAAACAACAGGCGGTGTTTTGGGCGAGGGGAGGGGGTAGGAAGGGGTGTGTTGTTGATTGTTTTTGCTTGCTTTTTTTCTTTAACCCGTAAAGGGATATCAGGTCGGGGAGTAAGGGGTTGAGAAAAGTATCCATGACTAATAACGAATGCTCCCAAACGCATCCGTCTGTTACAGCGGAATACAGAAGAAACATCATTCATTAATGGACGGACGGACGAACGGACAGCTTTGTACAATACATACACGCCGCATCAAGTCGAGTACGGAGAGATCAAATATATATTTAACTAATTTATATAATGTGTATACCATAAATCAATTTCTCATTTCTGTGCAGGTGACAGTATGTGGCATCATGCAGGTTATCCGTTCAGTACACGGGACCGCGATCATGATGGTTTACCGGAACACTGCGCTGACAAGTACAAAGGAGGCTGGTGGTACAATGACTGCCATCGTGCGAACCTCAACGGCCTATATTTGAAAGGTCCAACCACGGTGAGAGAGCACGCCATGGGTGTGGTCTGGAGTAAATGGCTCGGTAATTTATACTCCCTCAAGAAGACGGAGATGAAGCTTCGCCCGACGTAAATAACAAAGGCCTGTGATAAGAAGGTGCCGGTTTACCGCGGGGTTTCGTAAAGCACACTTAAAGGTAAAGACCAGTATTGGAAACGCCCCATCAAAAAGTGAAATGGAAGTTCTCATTACCAATCATGTGAAAGAATATGTTTTGACTAATACATGATGATACAAAATTTGCCGGGAAACCGCCTACTAATTCATATATTTGGTAAATTTGTTTCTCTCATGGTCCGTGAGAGATATAGGGTAGTCCCATATACATCTTTCTGTGTATAGTGCTTGTAACTTTACGAAGAATGGGCCGAATTTCTTATCATTTTGATGATTCCAGAACCTTGCAGATGCTAAATGCAGATGATTAACCTTTTCTGATCGATTCCACAACGTTTCGTTCACAATGCAATCGCATGACCATAACTGGTCTTTACCTTTAAGAGCACCGCACATTACATTTTGTATCTTATCACACACAGCTTCTGAGCTTTTTTTCACTTTGGACACAAATTTGGACACAAATTACAGCTCCCTCAAAACAGTGTTACTCATTTTAGTATCAGTTTAATATTAGGGGGGTTACGCCGTGTTGTTGTAATAAGTGTTCACACATATTTACTTAAATAGAAAATGATCCTAAATTTTCGAGGGGTATTCGGGGAATAAGTACTTTGCTCTTTCTTACGTCTGTTTAAAACTTACATTTCACATACTGATCATCATATATATATCCTTATCAATTTACAATTTACATGATATAATATAAAAGACAAAAGTGATTAAATGAATAGTTATATCCTTAAAATTTCTTAAATAATCTTTTGTGTTTCGTCAAGAAGAAAAAAAATTGCTCATTTACTCTGTAATATCGTAGTTTTTTTTAAAATTAATAAACAGACTTTTACTATTATACTCTTTACCATCACAGAGATTTAGGATATACATTATGTATATTATGCATTGGCCTAAATTTTACATTAAATTTAATTAAAAAAAAGTTTTCCTTTTCTTTAATATAATAACCTATAACTTATGCTTTTATATTCATATTTATTTTCTCAGGAAAGTAATTATAAAATTACTTTTCAATAATTTTCCAAAAAAATCGAACCTTATTACATTTCATCAAAACATGGAAAGTTGTTTCTGATTCTTTACATATATCACACTGGTCATTGTCCATTATACGCCATCTGCATAGGTCATGTTTGGATGGGAAGATAGTGTGCAATACTTTCAAACTCATTCGCTCATACTGTTATTAGTATTATTATGACCATCAATAATATTTTGTAGAACACGTACTTCAGAGAAGAGAGTATATGTAGGAAGATATAAAATCAAATCTTTCTAAAACAGTTCTCGCATTATTGCATATACAGTAACAGCCAATCTACTAGTCATCAATTGTTAACACATACATTGATGATGAAATAATCTTCAATTCAATTCAATTCAATTCAAATTTATTGGTCCAGAAGGAAATTCGTTTCGTTTACATGCATTGTTCACAGAGACAAATAAATAAAATGTACATGTGACATGATATATACAACATAAAACGAGTATATAGAGAGAATAAACATATAGCACATTATATAGATATTTTCTCTGAATTTATATTATATTCAATATTTGTTCATGTATTTAGAGTAATTACCAAAACAATATAACATTGTAAATATTATTATTATTATCATTATCAATATTATTACTATTATTATTTGTATTGTTATTATTATTAATTTGACTCATTATATCATTATGATAATAGAATATAAAAAGGCCTAGTCGACCTTTTTGTGATTTCGGATGAAGGGGACCGAGATAAACCTTGAAGACCTCGAAAGCTCTCTTGTACTGGTATAGGGAATACTTGTACAGCTTAGCATTGAAGCAGTAGGCTGCAAGATTGATTCTGGATAAACACAGCAATAAAACGAGCAGAAAAAATCAATGAGAGAGAGAGAGAGAGATAGAGAGAGAGAGAGAGAGAGAGAGAGAACAAGGAGTAGAGTGAATACTTGTTCAGCTTATTATTGAAGAAGTAAGCTGCGAGATTGATTCTGGAAATGAAGTTGAACGATTAAAGAAATAGCACTTTTTATTTTTGATCAGACAATCTGAGAGAAGGAAAGACAAGATGTGTGTGTGAGATGTGTGTGTGAGAGAGTGCGTGCGTGTGCGTATGCATGTGTGTCAAAACAAAACAGAGAGGGATATGTAGAAAGGAATCAAGTCGAGAGATTGAATGGGTATGTGAATCTGAGAAATATAGCGAGTCTCAAAAAGTCTCCAAAATGTATATTACAAAAGCATCAGATTGTTTGGTGTCAATAAAGGACAATTGTATAGTATTAATGACTGCTTTGAGAGAAATAGTTGTTTTTATACGCTCAAGGGAAGGTTAGAATTGTGCTATTGCCCCGAGGCGTGCCGAGGGCAATAGCCCAATTGTAACCATCCCGAGAGCGTATAAAAACAACTATTTCTCGAATATTAAAGCAGTCATTAATACTTTTATATGCCGAAAACAAAAGAAGCAACTAATGACACCACCTTGGCCTTCCTGTAGTTTATCTGCACGGTTGTTTTTTATGAGTGTATCTTTGAGAGTAGACTAGATCTAGATTCTAGTGTAAGCAAGATGTTTTTACAATTTTGGGGGTGGACCGGCCCTGTGGGGAATAGAGAGAAGAACCTGCGCTTTCATATGACACCTCACTTATTGAGTATCACCTTCAGGATCACAACAGATAAAGGTTTGAATATCGAATTGAACAAAAAAAACTTGACTTTTTTTGCATGGTCGCGCAATGCACGTAGACTGCATAGAGACTGCATTGCGTGTAATCTCTATGGAAAGAATATAGCACACAACATCGGGTGCGCGATCAGACACCCTGACAACTAGATCTATTTTCGTCTACGTCTATGCTGGTACTCCATTTTCAGCAACTAAACTAACATGTTTATGGATAATTTCACGTACCCTTTTTGTTGTTCTTGCTGTCAGCGAGTCTTGCATTTGATAAGTTGAAATCTTGAGACAGTTTCTTATGCCATTTTTGTCTTGTTTGGAATTGTCTTGTCTTTTATGAAAATACCGACCAATTCTTCGCATACGTACGGTATCCTCGATCGCTCAAACCATTTTTTAACATGTAAACCTATGGGGTAACCATGGAGACTGAACTATTTTCCCGGTAACCATGGTTACTGGGATTTTAGAACTGTTTAACCATGGTTACTGGGAATTTTACAGAAATAGTTAAAGTTTATGAATGCAATTTCGACCAATCAGATGGCTGGATTTCTTAAGTGAGGTATATAATCCCTACTAATCTATAGGAATGCAAATTGCCTAAGATTATTGTGATACGAGACTTTTTCGTTATTTTAGATAGAGTATAGAGTATAGTTCTTTTCACAGCGCTCATATCCTCCAATATCACCCGGCTGATGGAGCGTGACCACCGATTATAGGTGCTTTATATAGAATTGCATGAATTCATTTCTACCGGAACCCATTTAACATCCGGATAAAGAGTGGCAAAAGTATATTAATGTCTTACCAAAGGACACTATAATGTCGGATCAGGGCTCGAAATCACAACCTTCGAATCTCCAATCAAGTGCTTAAACCACTCGACTACGACACACATGTGACTATCCGTAAGTCTAAGAGGTGAATCGCCGTTTGGTATGCTGCAGGGATTAACTTACGCCGACAAGCAAAACCCCGTCTGAACATGGCTTATGTAATCTTGAAGACGATTGTCTAAGGTTTCTGGATTCAGCTTTTCACTGTGTTGAAGATACGCAAATGAAAATTAGTGTCTTTCCAAAGGACAATAGTGTTTATATGTGGCATGGATTTAAACACCGAGCATTGTAGTACATAGCTCGGTGACTTGGACAAATCTGCCACGAGAACTTGCACTCCGTGTGGATATTCCTGTTATTCATAACGTGTTAACTTTTTCATGTAATCTTGAAGAGGATTGTCTAAGGTGTTCTGGATTCAGTTCGTTAAGCACGTAACTACAGTACCTCCTGCCCTAATGGCAAGGGGGAAGGGGGTTAGAAAAAAAGAGATAGCAGGAATAGCTGATCATACAAATCATTTATTCTTGAGCTGGTAAAATCATTTAAAACAATTTGTCATCCATCTGGTCCAATAGGAGTATCATGTGCACGTTCTGCCGGGTAGGAATATTTTCAGCGGAGTGTAGAGAAGCCACCGTTAAGTGTAGAACCGTAATTGCAACTAATACTAGAATAGTATTGATGCTGCAAATGCTTCTTTTGCATAATAAATTGGAAACAGTAATTATAAGCTCACCTCATCTAACAAGGCCCTAAGGTATAGACAGTTTAATAGATGTCTGCTTAGCGTTAACAATCATATCAGTTATGTTGCTAAGTGGGAGAAAGAGTATGGGTTACCTCACCTAACAACACGTTATATATGCAATTCGCAATCTCAATATTAAATACATTTATTCGTAAAACAAGTGAATGAAATAAGTTGTACTGAAGCACTTAAAAATGACCCTTGCATTGAAGTTATGTTTAACTTTATTTGCAATTTTATGAGCGAGGCCTCGACTTGTAAACATTTTATTAAGAATCTTTTAATGTCAAAGCAATAATCATTAAATTTCATTTGAAGTACTGATACCACGTCTCGAGTGGGAAACGACATCATTTTAAACCTCCTTAGATATTTTATTTGTTTACGTAGTCATAGTTATATCACTTTCGTCTTCATGAAGCCAATACTAAACACGCCAATACACTGCTATGCAACACTGCAATGGCGTAGCATGGGCCAATGAATTTAGGGGGCACTGTGGTGGGGGAAGGGAGTGGAAACCACGTCTTGCATTGAAATGTAATTAGTAAACATGCCATTATGGCCATCGTGAGGGGTGCAGGTGATCCGTGCCTACTGCAGCTACGCGACGCAAAACGTAATGCGTACGTTGCTATGTGTTCGCAACCTAGCTGATTCCTGGACTGAATTCAAATGTGAGAATAGTCACGCTTGGATAGAACAGTGTTCCATTGCGCATCATCATCCTGACGTGAAGGACTCCATGACTGAGGATTCACAAAAAATGGTAAGAACTGACGGCCAAAAAAGAAAATGTTTGTATAGATGACCATATGATTTATTTCGTGTGAATAATAATCACAATGATAATTGTAACAGTTGTTTTCATTCTATACAAAAAGGGTTACTGTGTAAAAGTCGCTAAAATAGTGTCCTTCTTGCAGTAAAAGCTTGAAGTCTAGATTTCACAATTGTTAGGCGTACAATTTAGGAAAAGCTAATGCTTTTATTCTTTTAAACTTAATATTAGTTCAGAATACCACTTTTATCAGTAGTCAGTCATTTAACTGGCCACAGAACTGCCGTAATTAACAGGCGCAACGTCTTGGCAGACACTCTGCCTAACAGTGTCTGCACTCTGAGACTATTCTGACGGCATTTTGCAAAGACTGCTCCTTATTTGACACAGCCAGAGTCTCAGAGCACTAGATTCTGCTTAAGGCTTTATGGGCTGTGGCAAAGTGTCAAATTTGGGTGTGTGCCTGTATACTAGACCCGCCTTGCTGAGGGCCGCAGCCTATTATCGTCTGACGAAGGCAAAATAAAAAAAAACCTTAAAAGTATGATCCCTTCAAGGGGGCATATTCTCGAAGTTGTTTACTTAAAGGTAATATGTCCCATTTGCAGGCTAACAAATGAAAAGGTTAAATTCCAACGGCATTTGAAAGATAATACAAATTTAGAACTTCCCTAAAAAAAAGGGGGGCTTGAAAATATCTTTAAGTGGGAAAATAACGACTATTAGTTGTCGAATAGACTTAAGATCTATAGAACCAGTAAGTAATAGTCTGATTTTCAGACTATTGTACCGAATGCTCGTACGTTTTGTGCTGCGCAAAGATTCAATCAGTTTAATGTTGGCCATTACAAGAAGTGGGTTATTGATGTAGTCAAATGCTCATGTAGTATCTTTAAGGTTAGCCGATCCCACTTGGGTTAAAACAAGAGGAGGCACGTGACCGCCTACATCTGCATGATAGTCGAGATAATATACGATAAGATAAGCGACATATATACATAGATTATTTATTATGAAAGATTTTAATCAGAACTGTAACAATCATGATGATTTATTTTGTAAACCTGTTTATAATTATACAGACCAGTGTACCAAAGCTTCATTGGAAGTGCGTATATGGCACGGTGATCTTCCTTTCTGTTGGTATGTACCCTACTCCTCAAACATAAAATTTCAAACCATATTTCAACCCTATTTGAATGATTGTTATCTATGTTTTCCCGAATTATTCCATATGCTCATGCTTATTTTTTTCATTATTATTCTTTAACGGTGGTCATTATTTTCCTTCGTATTCAGAAATCTTTGTGCCACATTTTATTGTCTATTCATCTCAGACTAATCACCTCAAATCTGATTTCTATATGTCTGGTGTGTATGATTTAAAAAATACATTACAGGTGATTGTTTTTATTTACTTAAGCACAAACGTTATCTGGCGGAGTAGATAAATAAGATTCTAGATGAAAAAGAGCATTATAGCGTACAGTAGCTTAACTATCCGAGGGGCACATGTGCCGCATCCCCGTCGCCCACAAAAGGCGAAAAGAAAAAGGGAGGGAGAGAGGAAGAACGTGAAAAGAAGGTGAAATTACAACTTTCATCCCCAAAAGGTGGTGTTGTTTATTCACATTTCAGAAACATAATACGATTGTTGCCCCTAGCTCCCATAATGTCACTGCCCCCTCAAGACCCCATTCCAAAAATCACACTTCCTTTTTGTTATCATTCTTCATCTTCTCCGTAGTGTAATATAATTATCATTTTATTAATTTATTATTATCTTCATCATCATTCTGGCACACAGGTTTACCCGTGCCATTAGATGCAACGGAAAGGACACAAACCTGCCACAAGAACGTATTTGGACTCAACTACACCTTACCAATGTTCAACGAGTGTCTGCAGAAGCAACACACCAACGGCAGTATGGTACAGATGATTCCGAAACTCATCCCTGTTCCGCCGGCGGCTAACGGTTGCCCTAGACGGAAAGAAAAGCTAGGAATTTCTCCCGGATACAGAATATGCAAATTTCCTGGTAATCATTTAGACCCCTTCTCCTTTTTTCGTTAAACAAAAGTAGGCTATAATGACAAGGGCACTTGTTTTCCGAAGTTATCTTATTCTAAGAAGGTTCATAATTCCGGAATACAAATGTCAAATTCCAGGACCGGTGGTTTATTATCCCCAAAATAAAATAAGGTTCAAAACTCCCAAACATTTTGACTGTCCACTCATGTTTTGTTCTTCCGAAGGTCCATAATTTCGCAAATGATAAAAGGTTTCATTTTTCCGAAAATAAAATAGGGTTTTTTGCTGGTGTCCCCCCCCCCCCCCCCCCCCCCGTCACACTTTGGAAGTCGCTCGGCCACCCCTGGAACACCTGTATATTCGATTGTGCAACCTTAGAAAACAGCAGCTGCTTGAAATAATTTGTTGCTAGTTGGGACTCCAGCTCTTAAAACTCCTTGGTAAAATGAAGCCTTGGCAAAATGGCATGTACAATAATGGGGGGGGGGGTGGTCTTCCTCTAAGCTCCCGCGCCAATACAATACATCTTTCTCCAACTAATACATACTGGTATTCAGTTTATTTAAAGCCCTACTGTACTACTTATAGCTACTTGCGCCCGCTTTATAGCAAACAACGCGTACTCGGTGCCCCCATGATCCCCTTTTTCTTATTATAATTGAGAGCTTATTTGATGAGATAACCACCTGTCAGTGACCTTGCAGGAAGATCTAATCCCCCTGGCCAAAATATTCCAGACGGGCTTTAATTAAAGTACAACATTGAAATGAACCGGTCAGTGATATTTAGAGCAAAGTTCGATTAAACATAAGAAAGTTATGGGGTTTTGAAGTTATAAATATCAATATAAATCAATAACAAATAGGAAACACTGTCACCAATACGCTCTGCACATAACATTTCAAAAACCTTTTTTTATTGTTGATGACGGGATAGATTTTTCCATACAGGGGTTGAATAGAAACATATGTGCAGTAGTTGTTTTTAGGGTGTCTGTGTGATTGACAACTTCTTTGAGGGAAAATAAAAAACATTTGATTTTTTCGTATAGTACAGAGCAAATGATGGGCCTCGAGTACCATTACAATCAAACAACATATTAATAATGAATTACGCCGTTACCTTGCAAACCTCACGTTTACGGTTCTGTCAGATGTGTGTTTCCCCGTCATTACACGTGGCCAAAATGCATTTATGATACAAAATACACTGTACCTACTAAAAATAGATTGGAAGACTCTTGTACACTGTTGATTATAAAGGTGGAATATTTTCATTTACCCCAATTTATGGAACGATTTTGACAATGGTTTGTTCCTAATACATTTAAATAATAGTATACACACTCAGATTTTATTGAATAACAATTTGCTAGTGTTTGTTTTGCGTGACTGCTAAAGCATGTGTATGCTACTATGCTTATCAACAAAGGGACCTATGCCTCACAAAAGGGCACTAATATAGCACATCGACACGGTTTTGATCCTGGGACCTCACAGTTACGAGGCCATTGTTTTGCCACTGAATCATGACTGTACGCAGTTAGGCTAGGGTAGGGGGCATCCCCCACAAATTAAAAAAACATAGAAAATACAATGAATTATCAATAATTCATTGCATTTTCTCCCGGTCCCCAACAGCAAAAAATCCCCTGTACGGCCGTGCATTATGGTTCAAGGAATGGCCACAAATTGGATTAAAACAAACTGCACTCGGAAGAAAATTAGTATAATAGCCTTTCTCTTTGCTGTACCTCTTACCAATACAAAAAGTATGTACGGGCATTTGTGAAGGAGAAGCAAGGGGATTAGTATTATTTAGTCCCTCCTTAAAATTTTCGACCATGGGAAAAAAAATCAGCATGCTGTGTATACTAGTATTACTTGTAGCTAACCGGGTGTGGAATAATTCTGTTAGCTCTTGTAATATTGCACATGGAAAGGCATGAAACGGAGACAGATCTTGGAGGGGGCGGTTTCACAAAGACTAAAATCAACTTAAGATGGAATCGAACAATGTCAGGTCGTTCATGCCACTGGTTGCTCTCACCATTGGACTCTCAAGGGATGTGCAAATTGTCGTCACAAATATACAAAATTGACATCTGTTTACAGTTCATTGTTGAAGAAAAAATTAATGTCATTTCAAGTTTTACATAGACTTGGACTGGTATTTTTTTTTATTATGATAGGCAGTATATGCCCCTAAAAGATCTTGCACCAGATGTACAATTTTAGGACAAATACCAAATAAGTTATGATTTTTCGATAATTTTATTTCTTTAACAATTAACTAAAAGCAAAATTTAATTCTATAAATTTGTGACCATGATTTCCACGTCTCTCGAAACGCCTGCCATATTTCAAGTCCAACTTAAGTCGATATTTTGTTAAATGCCCGAAGGTCTCAAAAGACACTTCCTTATATTATAAATAGTCAGTCTCCCCTTCAATAATCTGATAGCCCTCAAAAAGTGATATCCTAAGTGAACTATACTGGGTTGCAGGAAAACAGATAATATGCCAAACCTGATGACAAGGCCTTGATATGCTGCTGCTAGCATGTCAGAACATTGCAAACCTTTTTTTTAATAAAAAAAATTCCCCTCGGGATGGAGTTGTCAGATAAAAAAAAGTCTGGTTAATTTTCCCCTTTTTTTTTTCAAAGAATAAGTACATGTACAATTATTCACAGAATGATAATGAAAATAGACAAAGATACATATTTTTACCGGTAAAAGCTGGCAGTTTCTTATTTCCATTTCCGTTAGTACATATAAAGTCGTAGGTTTTCTGTTTGATTGAGCATGCAATAAAAAAGCAAGACCAAAACATGCTCACCCGTATCACAGACATACGCATAAACACACACACACCTCCCCCCCCCCCCCTACACACATACACACGAACGAAGTTTCTTTCCTTTATCTTTAATAGATTGTGACAAGAAGCTCTGTGAAAACAGCTGGTGCGAGGAGACTATGGAAAGTTATATGTGCCACTGTTCAGCTGGATTTCAAGGGAAACATTGCAATGAACGTAAGAACAATATATCAACAAAATTGAGTTCTGATAAAGGTTTAGAAAGGAAACATAATAAGAATATTTTGTGGTATTTCCTATTGTTTTAATGCCATGTGAGTTTTAATGGATATCATAGCAATAGATCAGACTTAATATAGTAGCGATGGTAAATGGTTCAGAAAGTTTACATGTACAGAAAGTAGAAGAAGGTATATTGAGAAGAAGGTATATTGAGGAGAAAAGAAAGAGCCCTGATAAGGAAGATGCGTGGCTCGGAGTTGTTGTCTGATAGAAAGAACATTAGTGAACTCAATGAAAGTTTAGGTCATTTACCTGATTTTCGATTTTATTTTTCTTAACGCTGGCAATTTGGTTCCGCCTTCTCGCTTTGTCCCCCCCCCCCCCTTTCCCTTGCCAAATCCCTAATATATAAAGAGAGTGTATCCCTTTTTTAATTTGTTTTCTTCAAACATCATGGAAATTGGCACGATTCAACTTTTTGTGTATCATATGAAATCTCAAATTTCTTTTGTTATGATTGTCTTCACCAACACCAATCCGCAAACACGCACACTCCCATATACATACTCCCTTTCACACATGCACACGCACCCATCCACCCCTACCCCCAATACACACACAATACACGCAACCACACCTCACACACATACACACACGCACACACCATCACGTGCTAGTAGTGGCGAACGACTCACGCGCATTGAGAATATGTGAACTTTTAGGCCCTACCAGTACGTTTTCGTTTGTTCGATCACATTCTGCTGTCCAAACAAAAGGCTTACTAATGGATGGTAAGCCATTCAAAGATACTCCATCTTCATGAACCATTTTATTACCAGAATTTCATTTCATTTCTTAAAGACAAGACTGCTGTGTTCTGGTAGAGATAACAAAACAAATCCAAGCTTTCTCATACCTTTTATGTTGATTCGGAAAAAGATAAATGAAAAAAATTATATTGACCTCATATTTATCATGTAACTATAAATAGCTGGAAAAAAAATCGAGCTTATTATTAATATGATTAATTTTCATACTATAACTATTTCTATTACTACGATTAATATTACCACTATTAGTATTAGTATTATCATTACTGTTATCATAATTATTATCATTATCACTATTTCTTTTTTTTTCGATGATTCCACGCCCCACAGTTTGCATCAGTACCACATACACTCGCCAAACTAAATTTTTTTTCTTCACAATAATCGTTGAATCAAATTAAAAAAAAAAAATCGTAATTCGTGAAAATGGCACGGTGCTACTCATTACTAATCAACTATTCTGCTAACAAATAATTGATTTTTTAAAAGCCGTTTTTGTTGTTGAGCGATCTTTAGTCACATAGGTGAAAGAGGAGGCATAGGGAGAGAGAGGGAGAGAGAGAGAAAAAGAGAGAGAGAGAGAGAGAAAGAGAGAGGGGGATAGAGGGACTGGAGGGAGGCAAATGCTTCTATCTCCTGTAGCCTTGCCAATAAAAATACAAACTTAATTTTTAATTTATCAGAAACAAAGGTTGACGAGACAAAATTGACAAATATGAACTCCATTACCAAGTTGACATTATGTTTATTGTCGGCAAGGCAACTAGGCATAATGAGTAAAACACTATGAGAGAGTTGATCCAGTCTATTTAAAATATATTTAAAGCAATAAGGGAATCAAAACATTCCAAGTGGGCCTCAATCCTTTGCATTAGGGAGGGGGATTTGAGATCATTGGGATTAGTACTTGAGTAATTTGTCGGGGGAAGGGGGTATTCCGCCCCCAGAAATGTACCAGCATTATACAAGTTTCGATATTGGTTTGGTAACAGTTGTTCTTTTGATACATCTTTCCACAATTCTGACGGCTGAAACGCAAAGGGGCGGATCAATGTTTATATTAAAACTGTGAATCTCATGTGACCCCAATGGTTCAAATGAAACCGAATATCAACATTATATTCTATACAGTCATGGAGAAATCACACTTCGTGCATTTCAGTTTAATCATTGCCAGCAAGCGGCCTTTTTAATTCTTATTTCATGAACCTAATACGAAGGGCGACCCCTAGATCCCCTACATATCCTTTATCAAAAGCCATTTTTCTCGTTTTTCACATTCTTGTTCTTATTCTTGTTCATGTTCTCCTTCTTCTTCGTTTTATGATGATGATTTGTATCATTATCATTATTATTATCATCATCATCATCATGATAATTGTTATTATCATTGTTATTATCATTATTATCATCATAATTGTTATTGTTGGTATCATTATTATCAGTAGTAGTATTATTATTGTGATCATCATTATCACCATTATCATCTTCATTATTATTTAATGTTTTGCATGAATCTTGTGTTTCGACAGAAGCACCATCAGCCATGACTAACTTCACTGACACTTCTACGATCGTACCGGCCAAAATGACGCAAGTCACCGCCACGGCCGGTGAGCATATCATATCATTCCCGTTGCACGCAAGGTTTCATTTTGCTGATGTAGGACTGTGTTTTTAAAAATCTATTCTATGATAACAAAAGAGCCCTGATACGTAAGATGCGTGGTATGAAACTGTCGTCAAATAGAAAGAACATACGTGAACTCAAGGAAAGATTAGGGCATTTACCTGGTTTTCAATTATTTATTTTTTTTGATAGATTTTTGTTTTAGTACAGGCATTTTTGTTCCGCCTTCTCCGTTTTTTGTCCCCCTTTTCCCTTGATAAATCCCTTATTTAAAGAGAGTGTATCCTTTTTTAATTATTTTTCTTCAAACATCATCGAATTGGCACGGCTTAACATTTTCTACAGTCTTGTTCAGGGAGGCAATTTACCCCGGGGTAAAGGTCGTGTCAAGATTTATTCTGGGGGTAAATATGGTGAAGTAGGTGTAAAGGTCGTAGTAGTGACCGTCTGAACGAGGGTCATGTTAGCTACTTCTACCTTTAACCCGACCTATTTACTCCTGGATTTATTCAGGAGTAACTTGCTAACACGACTAGAGAGTAGCTTAAGTTGACTGTGTGGATGCTCTCACCCAGTGGCGGATCCAGAGGGGCCCGGGGGCCAAGGCCCCCCCCCCCCTGGCAAAAAAAGGGTAAAAAAGGGGGGAAGGGGAATTTTTTTTTTTTTTGTGTTTAGGAAAGCAACAACAACAAAAGTGTTCCTTCCCCCCTCCTAAGCCACTAAACGAAATATCTGACGACGTATTTTTCTAATTTCTGGGTCAATTTTTTTTTTAATTGCACATCTGACCGTGATTAATGCCTTAAAATCCCTGAGCTTCCGGTGGATTTGCCCCCTGGATTTCACCTAGGCCCCAAAGTCAGGCACCTGGATGCTCATCTTTCGGTTATTTAATGCCTAAAACCCCTGAGCTCCTTGGGGCTCCGCCCCCTGAACCCCAAACCAATTAGTGACCTACCAGTACCACAAATAAGGTATCAAAATATGCTCATCTGACCGTATTTTATTGCCCAAAACCCCTGAGATTCTGCTGGCTCCGCCCCCTAGACCCAACACCAATGTGTGTCCTACCAGTGTCACAAATAAGGTTTTAAAATATGCTCATCTGAAGATAATTTGATGTATAAAACCCCTGAGCTTCTGCGGGATCCGCCCCCTGGACCCAATACCAATTTGTGTTATGCCAGTGTTACAAATAAGGTATCAAAATATGCTCATCTGAACGTAATTTATTGCCCGAAACCCCTGAGCTTCCGGGGCTTTGCCATTTTGACCCCACGTCAATTCGTGACCTGCCAGTGTCACAAATAAGGTATAAAATATGCTCTTCTGACGATAATTTAATGTATAAAACCCCTGAGCTTCTGGGGGCTCCGCCCCCTGAACCCCAAACCAATTAGTGACCTACCAGTGTCACAAATAAGGTATCAACATATGTTCATCTGACCGTTATTGCCCAAAACCGCTGAGCTACCGGGGGCTCTGCCCCCTGGGCCCCAGGCCAATTCATGACCTGCCAGTGTCACAAATAATGTATAAAATATGCTCATCTGACCATAATTTGATGTATAAAACCCCTGAGCTTCAGGGGGTTCTGCCCCTGGACCCAACACCAACTTGTGTTACGCCCGTGTTACAAATAAGGTATCAAAATATACTCATCTGACCGTAATTTATTGCCCAAAACCCCTGAGCTTCCGGGGCTCTGCCTCCTGGACCCCACGTCAATTCGTGAACTGCCAGTGTCACAAATACGCTATCAAAATATGCTCATCTGACCGTCATTTTTTGCCCAAAACCTCTGAGCTTCTGCGGTCTCCGCCCCCTGGACCCAACACCAATTTTTGTCCTGCCAGTGTCACAAATGAGGTAAAATATTATGCTCATCTGACGATAATTTAATGTATAACACCCCTGAGTCTTTGCGGGCTCCGCCCCCTGGACCCCACGCCATTTTGTGACCTGCCAGTGTCACGAATAAGTTATAAAATATGCTTTTCTGACGATAATTTAATGTACAAAACCCCTGAGCTTCCGGGGGCTCTGCCACCTGAACCCCACGCCAATCTGTGTCCTTCCAGTGTCACAAATAAGGTAACAAAATATGCTCATCTGACCGTAATTTATTGCCCCAAACCCCTGAGCTTTCAGGGGCTCTGCCCCCTGGGCCCCACGCTAATTCGTGATCTGCCAGTGTCGCAAATAATGTATAAAATATGCTCATCTGACGGTTATTTAATGTATAAAACCCCTGAGCTTCTGGGGGCTCTGCCACCTGAACCCCACGCCAATCTGTGTCCTTCCAGTGTCACAAATAAGGTATCAACATATGGTCATCTGACAGTAATAAAATGCCTATACCCCCTGAGCTTCTTGGAGCTCCTCCCCTTGAACCCCCGCCGAGAAACATTAGCAGGCCTGCATGTAAGAGTGGGGTGATGGGAATTTTTTTTTGTCTACCCCCCTCCCCCCAAACGTTTTTGCCACTGCCGTTGTCACCATATTTTACCAATATTT
The DNA here is from genome assembly GCF_000002235.5 of Strongylocentrotus purpuratus. Classification (NCBI taxonomy): domain Eukaryota; kingdom Metazoa; phylum Echinodermata; class Echinoidea; order Camarodonta; family Strongylocentrotidae; genus Strongylocentrotus; species Strongylocentrotus purpuratus. Next base: position 32,912,715 of record NW_022145594.1, read on the forward strand.
GGCTCCCATAATTTCAAATTTGGCCCCCCCCCCCCTTAAGAAATCCTGGATCCGCGTTGGTACATTCACTTGTTCCTGTACTGCTGGTTATGAGTAAGACATGGATGGAAGAACTTGCAATGGTAAGATACTCATATTCAGATTAATGTGTCTTGATATAGAATACGTCATAACATTATGAAGGTACTTTAAGAGAAAATACATGCATGAATACAAAGCATTCTAGAAAGCATTCACAAGGTCTGCGAGGTATGATGATATTTACATGATTATTTGTATGTGTATATGTGTATATGTATATGTGTGTGTGTGTGCGTGTGTAGGTGTATGTGTTTATTTGTAAACTTGTTTTTTCTTTCAATTCCCCTTTCATACAGATGTCGATGAATGTGATGTTCATTCAGACTTGTGTGATACGACTAATGGAGTCTGTACGAACTTGCCTGGGACATTCAGTTGTTCCTGTACTTCTGGTTATGAGTTAGACATGGATGGAAGAACTTGCAATGGTAATATTTAAATTATTGTATCGTGATATAGAAATAATAGAATACGGCATAACGTTATGAATGTAATTTAAGATAAAATACAGGAATACAAACAATCTTAGAAAGCATTAAGGTCCATGAGGTATAATGATATTATCATGATTATTGTTTTCAACAATATTGAAATTTCTTAACGCCATGGGTAATCTTGGCTGGAAATATTCATAGATACCTACTACACACACTGTCTTAATTTGGCTACAAAAAAACGAATTATCTAATCAACACATTCTAATCCAATTTTGAAATTGATATCGTCACTAAACGCTATTACTTGATTTGATACTATCTAAGACAGCAAACAGTAGGACCTGCACAGAGTAAATGCTTTGATGCACCATATTTTTCAATATTATATCCAATCAAAACTTGTTTTTTCTTTCAACTCCCCTTTCATACAGATGTCGATGAATGTGATGTTCATTCAGACTCGTGTGATACGACTAATGGGGTTTGTACAAATATGCCTGGGACATTCAATTGTTCCTGTACTGCTGGTTATGAGTTAGACATGGATGGAAGAACTTGCAATGGTAAGATACTTATATTTAGATTATTGCGTCATGGCAAAGAATACTGCAGAAAAGTATGAGGATAATTTAAAAGGTACTACATGAATGCAAATTGAAAATTGTTTAGAAAGCATTTTACAATGTTTATAAGATACTTTCATTTATATAACACGATATGCTTTCGCAAAATCAACCTAACGCAATTTCAATAGCCTAAAAGTGCGTCCCCTTTTGAAAAGTGCGAACATGACAACGATGTATCACGTAACCCGGACGGATTGCTATGGGATATACAAGTGGGTATCGGAATTGCCTTTAAGATGATTTTTCGAATATAGTTGCGATTGTGATGTATGAATAGTGTCTTCAAAGATATAGAAATTTCTTAACTCTAACGGGTAATCCAATCCCAAAATGGCGTTCATGTTCATAGAAAACATATTACAAACACTGCCAAATTAACAGCGGCTTTTTTTTTTTGGCCTACTTTACTTAACTTTTCTTTTTATTTTCTTTTATAACACACATATCGCTTTTTTTATTTGTTTAATCATTGTCAATTGTCAAATACTTTGAGTCTTGTTACACTCAAATAAGGGAGTACGCGTAGAACGTTTGTTGGGATCGAGTAGCTATTTTTTTCATCCCCACGTGCTCCTTATTTAGAACTACAAAGAGCGACGCTGTTTAACTTTCATTTTTGTGAACGTACCTAAAGTCAACAGATGCAAATTTTAAACAGACACATGATTGCAAGACAAATGGCTGAATGTTCAGCCATCAAAATGGGCGATTTCGTGCAATGTTTCCCATACGGCATACTCTCTCTATCATGTTTGTCCCACCAAGAAATGAAAATCTATTGAAAAAAGACAATATTATCAATCAGTGGTCATTTCAAGAAATCAGTTTTTCTTTAGATATTCAATGCAATAAATGTACTAAAAATATACCTTGTATAGGCGGGGATATATCGCACAAAATTGCCTATGATTCAGTTTTAGTTTTAGTTTTCACACATTGCATTGCATCAGCCTATGTTTCTTCGGTGGATTTATTTCAGCGATCTGGACCTCTTGCCAAGGAAGTTGCTACAAATACTTAGACAATAAAATCAACTTTGATCAGGCCTTGTCTACCTGTCGGAATCTAACCAGTGGACAGTCATGCCATGCAGATTTGGTTTCTATTCATAGTATCGAAGAGCAGGAATTCATCGCCAGTCTCTGTCTAGAACATGTATGTATTTTAATAATCCGTATAACGTTGTTAGGCGATTCAAAAGAGCTTTGGAAATCATTACCCTAGCTTTAGCTCCCTCGGCCGTTATTAGCGCACAGTGTGTTTCAAGGAACTATCCTACTGGCTTCCTATTTACCTCACCTTGGTGGAGTGTTGTAAATGTAGATTAATGTCTTGCCATAGTGGCAGGGATTCGAACTCCGTACCTAGTGGTTCACTGTCCGGAGACTTATCCACTGTACCACAACACCTCTACGAAAGGAGACCAATAGATCAGTTCATAATTAGGAAAATGTTCAAATGACCCCGAATATCGACACGTTATGCACTTTAGAATAATCTTTTATCACTGAGGTATCTCGCCTCCTCCTCACTTGTCCTATTTCGAATATGACGGCATTTGAAGAGATGCCCATTTCAGGTGACAATTTTTTAAATTATACTCTTCAACACTGACATAAAAAGAAAGAAGAAGCGCACAATTATTTTTCACTTTCCCAGAACTTAACCTTGTCTTTTACAAGTCTACTAGTGATAAGGATGTCTGCTTAGGGGAGCTATATCACTCAAATGCTTCGCTTTTTTATTTTAATCAACTATGATTACTGGGTATTAAAATATATGTTCGCACTGCATCAATTTTCAGAGCAATATTTCATCCTAAATTCGGACTTCATTGGTATTGGTATTGGTATTTATTTTCCATATCACAATATTAAAAACAATACAAAGAAAATGCATGTACATAGTAAAGTCAATGGTGTAGTGAATGGCTGGATAACCCATTCAGCTATGTATGTTTTTTTTCTTCAATGAAGACCTAGCTTCTTCCACAGAGCTAGTTTGTTTTTTCCCTATGATTTTTGGTCGTAAGTTCTATTTTACTTATCTGAGTATTACTCAGAGAAGAATAAATGACCACTATCAGAATGTGATATTCAATAATTTGGAAATAAACCGAACTGAATCGAATGAAATTTTAAAGGGCAATCCAACCTTTTAATAAGTTAATTTGTATGAAGGCAGAAAGATAAGAGAAACGGAATGGCGAAAGTTTTAGATTTATCGGACCAAGAAAAAAAAATGGTTATGAATGTTTGAAATGTGAGATCACTACAGTAGAGCTGCAATACATGGATTGTAAGGTATTCACGGGGGGGGGGGGGTGGGGGGGGGGGGGGGGGGGGGTAAGACGACACTTTTTTTTTTGGGGGGGGGGTCTCGAAATTTCAAAATTTGACATTTTGTCCAGTTGGGGGGGGTGAGGTCACCTTTTTAAGGTCACCTTTTGGCAATTTTTTATTTTTTATTATTTTTTTAATTTTTTTAATTTATCTTTTTTTTAATTCAAAAGGGGAGGGTTTTCCAAAATAACATACAAAAAACATTCACATAAAAAAACTCGAGGGGGGGGTTTAACCCCCCCCCCCCCCCCCCCCCCCCCTGCGTACGCGCCTGGTAGGTGCACACATGAATAATGATTACTAACATGAGCACGTATTTATCTCGATGGGTTTTACAATTTTATCAGACATGCAACTTACACAAAATTGTCGTTTCTATTTTAAAATCGGTACGTATCCATGCAAAAACCGATTCATAGTACTAATAGATTTTTCTTTTTTTATCATTTTCTTTGCCCTTTCTTAAAGTCTCCCTGCAACGAGAATGGGTATTGGATCGGACTGTATCAGCCAGACCCTAATGGTCCATTTCTTTGGTCTGACGGGACACCAGTTGACTACATCGCATGGGGAACAAACGAACCAAATAATTATGCAAACAACGAAGAATGCGCCTTGATTAGTTTGCCCACAGGTTCCTGGCATGACAAACAATGTTATGCAGAACTATCCTTCATCTGCAAACTTCCTTACGTCTGTCATGAAAGAAATATCAAACCCTAATAAACGACAGGGACGATTACCCTAAAAGAAAGCAGATCGGTGAACGATTGAAAGAAACCGGGCAAAAAAAGAAAAAAAAGTATTGAATTTTAAAAGCTGAAAACACTATCGTATATGTTTGGGCAATTTAAACTGTAAAGGAATCGGAAAATTTCACTGTGATGATGTGCGGACAATTTGCCGATTGGTTTTATACAACATGAATAAAATGTCAATTTGCCAAAATATATGACTTAGGAGGGCCTAGTAGTACTTATATTCTATCAATAATATATATTAAGTAGTGCCCCAAAGGAAAAGGCGCTTAGGAGAAACACATAAATTGGTGATATTTGTGTACACGGCCAACGGTAGTTGTCCGTTGTCCACGACTACGTCCAGTGGCTGATCCAGGTGCTAGGGGGCGGGCCCCCCTCCCCCTGGGGAGAAAAACGTGTAAAACACGTTAATTTTACCTTTTTTGAGAGAGATGCCCCCCACCCCGGCGCTCAAAGGAGGGAGGGTGCGATTTTTCTAATTTTCGAGGGCCAAAAAAAAGACACAAATTACAATTCCCTCAAAACAGTCTTTCTCATTTCAGTATCAGTTTAATATTAAGGGAGTTTCGCCGTGTTGCTGTAATAAGTACAGTAATATCTTAGTTTTTATTTAAAATTAATAAACAGACTTTGACTATTATACTCTCTACCATCACAGAGAATTTGGATATACAGTATATATATTATGTATTGGCGTAAAGTTTACATTAAGTTTATTACAAAAGTTGTTTTTTCTTCAATATAATAACCTATAACTAATGCTTTTTCATTAATATTTATTTTCTCAAGAAAGTAATTATAAAATAAGTTTTCAATAATTTTCCTAAAAAATCGAACCTTATTACATTTCATCAAAACATGGAAAGTTGTTTCTGATTCTTTACATATATCACACTGGTCATTGTCCATTATACTCCATCTGCATAGGTCATGTTTGGATGGGAAGATAGTGTGCAATACTTTAAAATTAACTCATTAGCTCATAATGTTATTAGTATTATTATGACCATCATTAATGTTTTGTAGAACACGTACTTCAGAGAAGAGAGTTTATGTAGGAAGATAAAAAAATCAAATCTTTCAAAAACAGTTCTCGCATTATTGCATATACAGTAACAGTCAATCTACTAGTCATCAATTGTAAACAGACATACATTGATGATGAAATAATCTTGAATTAATATTCAGTATCGACTATTTATCAGCCCCATTCGTTTTCAATTCTTATAACGTAGTGTAAGAAGCACATCTTCTTCATATTAAATTGTTTTGATCTCATATAAACAATCTCTCGTTTATATGTTCGTCTTCGTTGCTACTCTTCTGTACTTCTCATCATGTCATTCTTATTTCAATCATTTATGAAAAGGTAACTCAATGAAGTGTGATTTTTTTTTTGTGAATTGGGCGATAACGGGAAGATGAATTCTAAAAGAAGAGGTATTTCCAAAAATACCATGAGAAAAACAGGGTATTGTAAGGAAACCTAAAGAAACAAGTACACAATCCTAGGACATGTTGTGCAAGTAATTCTAATACCTCCTTTTTCATTATTGTCTTGTTTCAGTTTGTCCGATATTAATTCAAATTCATTCGAAAAACATCAGAAGTAAAACAAAACGTGCAATGAATAAACGTCTCCGGTATAACTCTATAAAACGTCCAATGGCCAATTGAAATGCTCCAACGTCTCTGACGTCAACATGGAAAGATGTTCATTGCACCAAAGTGAATGGTCTCGGCTCTTTTTGGGCCTTGTCGAGCCTCCTGTGATTTTGAGATAAACCTTGAAGATCTCGATAGCTCTCTTGTACTTGTAAAGGGAATACCCAGTATCGCTTAGCATTGAAGAAGTAGGCTGCAAGATTGATGCAGTGAATATTATTCATGTATTTAGGAAAGAAGCAGAAAAAGAGACAAATATAACAATTTTTTGTCCTTTGCGCCTTGTACATATTAATATTGAACTGACGTGTTTCACAAACATTATCATTGCTCATATGTTGTAATTAGAATTATTATCACCATCATTCATGTATTGTAAAAAAACGTATTTAAGAGTAGAGAGTATATGTAGGGAAATATAGAGATAGATATCTTACGAACACAGTTCTTGCATTCTTGCATATAAAGTAACAGTCAATATAATAGTCATCAATTTTAAACAGACACACATTGATGATGAAATAATCATTGATTATTATCAGGTATCGGTTTTCAGCCACACATTGATGATGAAATAATCATTGATTATTATCAGGTATCGATTTTCATGCAGCCCCATTTGTGTTCAATAATTATAACATAGTGTAAGAAGCACATCTTCTTCATATTAAATTGTTTTGATCTCACATAAAACATCTCTCGTTTATATTTTCGTCTTTTTTGCTACTCTTCTGTACTTCTCATCATATCATTCTTATTTCAATCAATTATGAAAAGGCAACCAAATGAAGTGTGAAGGTTTGTTGTGTATTGGGCGATAATGGGAAGATGAATTTTAAAAGAAGACGTATTTAAACAAATACCAAGAGAAAAAAGGCTAGGGGAAGGAAAACATTATTATAATAGACAAGTACACAATCCTAGCACATGTTGTGCAAGTGTTTTTATGTGTGTGAGTGTGCGCGCGTGAGTTTTAATTAAGATTTTATAGACGTATCAGATAAGTAATTCTAATACCTCCTTTCAGGCGCGGATGCAGGATTTTATCGAGGAGGGTGGGTTAAAATTTCAAAACACGCCGATTTTTAATTTTTTTTTTTTAGTCCTTAAAACTCAGCCAGCAGCTGGATAAGCGGGGGGGGGGGGGGGGGAGGGGGGAGGGTAAGAGCACTTTTTTTTTTTTTTTTGGTGTCCCAAAATTTGGCCGATCGATTTTTCGTTTCGTTGGGGTGGGGGGAGGTCAGCTTTTTTGGGTCACCCTTTACCACAATTTTTTTTGTTTTTGTTTTTGTTTTAATTGAAAAAATACAAAAGGGGGGGTTCTCAAAAACATACACATAAAAAAGTTAAAGGGGGGTTCAAACCCCCCCCCCCCCTCCTGCATACGCGCCTGCCTCCTTTTATAGTATTGTCTTGTTTCAGTTTGTCCGATATTAATTCAAATTCATTCGAAAAACATCAGAGGTAAAACAAAACGTGCATTCAATGAATAACTGTAACGTCTCTGGTACAACTTTATAAAAACGTCCCATTGTCAATTTAAATGCAACAACGTCTCTGACGTCAACGTGGAAAGATGTTCATTGCACCAAAGTGAATGGTCTCAGCTCTTTTTGGCCTTGCCGAGCCTCCTGTGATTTCGGATGAAGGGGACCGAGATAAACCTTGAAGACCTCGAAAGCTCTCTTGTACTGGTAGAGGGAATACTTGTACAGCTTAGCATTGAAGAAGTAGGCTGCGAGGTTGATTCTGCATAATAACAGCAATAAAACAAGTAGCAAAAAATCAATGTGACAGAGAGAGATAGAGAGAGAGAGAGATAGGCAGACAGAGAGAGAGAGAGAGATAGGCAGACAGAGAGAGAGAGAGAGATAGGCAGACAGAGAGAGAGAGAGAGAGGGAGAGGCAGAGAAAGAGAGAGAGAGAGAGAGAGAACAAGGAGTAGAGTGAATACTTGTACAGCTTATTATTGAAGGAGTAAGCTGCGAGATTGATTCTGGAAATGAAGTAGGACGATTAAACTAATCGATTTGTTGTTTTGTTTTTTACCAGACAATATGAGAATGGGGAAGACAACATAGGATGTGCGTGTGCTTGTGAGTTTGTGAGTGCATGTGTGCCAGAAAGAATCAGAGAGGGATATGTAGAAAAGGGATCAATTCAAGAGATTAGATGAGTATGTGAATCTGAGATATACAGCGAGTCTTAAAATAGATGGTTTGCTTCCAAAGTCCAACTAAAAAAGTATTTCAAAAGCATCGGATTGTATGGTGTCAATTGAAAGACGATATTCTCTGCTATCCATAGGAATGAAGCTTGCCTGAAATTATTTTGATATACATCTTTTGGGCGACTTTTCCCACCTTCCAATTTCATTTTTCTTTAATGAAGTGTAGAGAGGTGAAAGAAGAAATAGGCAGACTGCCGTATGATAAAATAAATACAAAACACTGTTTTGCCGTAACATAACACTGGAAGACAAATTTGTAGACTATTCAGATAGGTATGGGGAAACCCGTACAATTCAATAATTTCACTCATATAGTGCTCTTACAACTTGAATTTGTGTTATAATGAAAGAGAGAGAGAGAGAGAGAGAAGAGCATGAACATTTAAAGAAAAAAAGCGAAATAGACTGTATCATTGTTTTTCACGTTTTTCATCTTTCAGATATATACCTAAAGTATACTTTCAAAAATGCCTTTGAGAATGCTAAATACCTGACAGATGCGACGTCGACGTGTACAGGTCCATATGCATCAATGAGTATCGCCAAGGCCTCAACAAAAAATGGTAGGGCGTCCTCTATAGTTGGATCTAGCTCCATCAGAGCCAAGCCAATGTTATTCAAGATGGTCGCCACTCTTGGTTTCCCCAGCCCCGCAGTGCGTTGTGTCTCTACAATGTCGAGAATATGATATTGCAAGGCCTCTGTCGCTCTGCCTTGCTTCTGATATAACTCTCCAGTCTAGTAAGGTTCAATCCAAAATAGTAAAGGAGGCAGCGTTTACTCAAGTATTAATAATTAAATATACAGTTTCATAAAATATGTATCTGAACAGGGCCCTATGTTAAATTTTGTATTAGGAAAACATAATTGTCATAAGGATCTAAAATTTGTTCCTATTTTCACGAAGTGACGGTAGTGAGGAAAATCTGCACGCAATTGTATGCGATTTTCATTCACCACCGTCACTTCGTGAAAATAGGGACGAATTGTGTGGAACAGTTATTAAGGCTATGATATGCCGTGGTAAAACCCCTGTTTAGCTCCAGCTTTATAAACATATCACATATTGTTGATGAAATCCCATATTTTTTTAATTCTCCAATTCAAGAGATTTGTATCGCATTTCCTGCCTTTCCATAACATTTCCAGCATTTTTTCTCTTCTGATTGCTAAGATATCCGGAACCTTTTGACAGTACATGACTCAAAACGTTTGTTGGAATAAAGTGATTTACCAGTCCGTTCAGGGTTGCAACATAGTGATGGTTCACCGGTACAACCTGGTTGCACACCTCAATGGCCTTTAAGAAGAACCGGTGAGCTTCAAAGGGTTGTGATGTCACACCATACACTTGGCTGAAAGAAAAACAGAGAACGAGAAAGATAGAGAGATAGAGATAGAGAGAGATATATATATATATATATATATATATATACAGGAACAAAGAGGAGAGAGACAGAGAAAGAGGAAACCTTAAACTAAGCATATTATTACATGGCATATTTGAAAAAATCTTGAAACAAATTTCAAAGAATACAGAGAGAATTTGTTGAAAATTGCTCTCGGCAAAACAATGTGGCTCATAGAAGGTTGAACTCATTTGTATTGTTGTTATTATATATGCATGATTTATTGAATAAAGAACAGATTTATATTTTTTGTGTTTAGAATAAGTTTCAGTTGGTAATTTTAAGTCAGACAATGGTGCGCTTAGAAACACCCGTATTAAGCGCCTAATAAATGTTATGAATTATTATTATTATTATTATTATTATTATTATTATTATTATTATTATTATTATTATTAAAGGATCCATTGTAGCTAGCTTTGTAAGATGAAAGAGACTGGTTTCAATTACAGTATAGAGACTTGAGTCGGCCTTACAAATAGCGACAAGCTCTAACGTACAAGGAAACCCTTATTCCTCGAAAGTTGCCTAACCTTATTAGGTTTAGGTTTAGGTTTAGGTTTACCCCCCCCCCCCCCATAAAAGGTGCATAGTGTTAATCCAGTATGGAGTGGCAAACAGCAAGCTCTTTGTCCTAAGCAAATCGTCGGCATTTTTTAACAAAACGTCCCAAACCTTACAACCCAGGTTCATTGTGAAATTGAACTAAATTTCGTTCCTGACCAGATCATTTTCATTTATCTATATCGTTTCACAATTACAATAATTCAATATATATTTATGGTATTAACACTTGGCAATCAATAAATGAATCAATAGTTAAATCAGTGAAAACGCGGTTCGTGTTCAATAATATTTTTCCAAATGATTGATACTCTTACCCGAGACCAGTAAGCGCCTTGACCATCTGGAGCCGTTGGTCAACGGAGTCAGGGTGAGAAAGCCTTGTGAGGGCGTCCTCGAAGTAGGCAGCGGCGGCAGTGTAGTCTGCTAACTTCTGACACACGATACCCAACTCAAGCAAGTTCTGACACGAATGATAGTTAAAAATGTACTCATAGAAATATATGTTAACCCTCAATATAAATGCATTGTTCCATTAATGCTTTGAACAGCTGCCATTTAGTTAGGAAGGAAATCGTGATATAAGGTAGGGAACAAATCTGTGACAAGGTGGCGAGCCGAGTATGCCTATATAAGTAGTAGCGTTTTATTTAATGTAAATGTGTTCATGTGAACTACTACATAACAGATCAACCTGTGTTATAATATTATTTACTGCTATGTGGAACACTGTGGATCACGTGGAAGACAAAATAATTTCATACAATTTCAATAAAGAAAGATGACTTCATTGAAATCTACGGTTATTTTATATAACAAGATTCATCGCCGTAACTGGTTACACAATAATATTATGATGCAAGTAAATTATAAGGCAATGATTATGCGTAATTTTTAAGCTAGATATGCTGACGTGAAGTACATGGCATTTTCTTAATTAATTATCTTCCTTTGACGCAAAATCTAAATATTTCTCTTGAAATAGTCTCACCTCAATGACGTCACGATGTCTACTTGTCCTCTTGGTCTCATATCTCACGTGATGTGTCACATGACACACGTCATTTCTAGCATGAAGGTCCTCCAATGTACTCAAAAGTCTCTCATTTAATTGCCTGCATGTAGATATAAGCACATTGATAACGAAGAAATGGATGAGATTTGGAAAGTTTAGGCCTATAAAATCTGTTAGATCATTATTTGGTGACCCGACATTGCCTCCGACGAAAATAATTATTGCTCCGGGTATTATTTCATCAAAGGTACAGGGCTTTACGGTAGGTGTTAGGGTAGGTGTTAGGTATAGTGATTCGTCTAGGGTTGAAGTCAAGAATTCGGTTAGTGCAGGTAAAATGAAGAGGAGCAATTTTTCCAGGAGTAAGTGTCGTAAACCCCTGCAAAGTCAACTCGGTAAACGAACAAGTATAAAATAAACTGCTAAATAATTCAAAAAATCTTATTTCGACCTGTTTTCAAGATTTATTTTGAATTTCGTCTAGTTTTCCATACACTTTTAATATTTCTATTGGAATTTTATAACCAAGAGAGTTGTTATGCGATCAAATTAATACATTTCTTACCTGGCAATTTTGAGGATACCAAGCTCTGTGAAGAAGTCTGTGAGACAAGCTAGAAGGGACTCCTTCTCCTTGACCTCCTTGAACGCATTAGAGTGGTTGACGTATTCCAAGTATGCCTGGCCTGCTTGCTCAAAGCCGCCAAGCTAAAAAGAAATATATTGGTAAGGCATTAATCATCATTACCAGGTCCCTCGGAGAGGACCTAAAGCCGTCGACCGTCTGGTTGCTTACTTACAAGCATTTATGCTTTCTTAGCAGCCAGGTGAAATAACCGCCACCACATAAGAGTGATGAGAATAATCAATTGTCAGGGCTCACAACGCATCAAGCTTTGCTCATCTTGGAGCCCTGGCCAGGTCTTTTTTTAATTATTTGATACATAGATATTATCTCCACGTATGTTTTGATGTATACTGATTTTATAATGTATTCAGAACTGAAACAATAGAAGAAAATGGAGATTATACGAATAATAATAAAATCGTGCATGATTTGCTCATCAATGGCATATATATTTACCTCGATATTCATTTAATTTCCATATAAATCGTCATACATATACAAACGTTCAGCACAAACAATCTTACATAGTAAAATATTTTTAAAAAAGAGGGATCGACATAAACACAGATCTAGCTGAGGTCCTCATCATGAATAAAATGCTCATGCAATGAATATACAGTTTGTAAACAATTCATAGCAAGCTTTTTATTCAGTTTCGTGTAGTTATCAATTATGATACAGTTTATATTCGATATCAGAACCATTTGGAGGTATGGTAAGATTTTGACGTTAGCAAATAAAGAAGAGAATACTCGTGATTTTAAATCAAACAATTTTTAAATTTTAAATGGGCAATAGACCAAACAGGTACTAGACTTAATGGAGATTAAACCAAACGGGAATAACCCTTACCATTCTCCATGCTTGGATGAGCCGCACCTTACCCTCTGATGTCTTCATGAGAAGTTGGAAGGCCTTGGGGATCATTACCACCGCCTTGAGTCTTGAGAGGTCACTCACCTCCATCAGCAAGGTTGGTAACTCCTCCACCTTTAAATAGAAGAATTTCAATATTGATAAATGATAGGGTGGGTGGGGTTTGGGGTTTTGCTCCTGGGTGGGTGGGGGCATGATACTGGGTTAACGATGTTGTTTTTATATTACACCAATATGTTAAGATTTTTAATTTGTGATATATCATTTTCTCTCATATGTTTTGTATTGTAAACTCGACCCCTCGGTAAACCAGCTGTGCTGTTATTTCTCATCATGTATATAGTTATTTATATGTTTATATTGGTGAATAAAATTAAATAAAATCAAACCTGTAAGGAATCGGGAAATTATTTTATTATTTAGTATTCACTTAAAGGTCACGCGATTTCATTATCGAACAGTGACATAGCCTCCTCCGAAATATTTATATATAATTTTTAATTTTTTTTCTATTCATATTTTTTATGAAGGGTTATCAGTTAATAAGATTTGATCAAGTTTTTACTTATAAAAAGGATATTAAGAATAATGTTAAGATAAAGTTCAAAGCTTTTAATTTTTATCTTTTTTTCTTCGATACTCTTTTATCAATTCATGCTGATTTGTATATACAATTCTTTTTCAAATCCTTATCACATATGTTTTAACATCTGTCAGCGATTTAGAGAGATTAAAAAGAATATGCTATGATGAAATGTTCAGCCCTGTCTGCAAATTTGATCTGACACTTCTAAACCCTACTCTCTCAGGTGCCTTGATGATAGCCATGCTAGTCTCGTGAATTACAGGTACAATAATTAATTCCCTTTCATGATGAAATAATGCATCGTTAATTAGTTATACATACATATCTTTCGTTGATGTCCTGTTTCTCAAAGAACTCGGCTAGTTTGAGGAAGCCTCGCCTCTTATCTGCCGGGATCGAGACGTACTTGCGCTCTACGGCCTGGCGTAGATGATCGTGAAAGAAGTTGACGATGCCGTTCCGATTGACGAGGTTTTCTTCGAGGGAGAGGTAGAATGGCGACCAAACACGGGATGGAACCTACGACAAAAAGAAACATGGAGATAAAAAGACAAAAACAACTTCTAGATTAAGTTCTGACTTTCCATCAGTCCTAGTTCAGCCAGGCAATGTACCCCCAGAAGGGTTTGAAACAGTTATTGACAAACGTATTACCTCACTCAAAATCAGTTTTTCCCATTCAGTTTTCCTCTTTTTATATAATGGTGCACATAGAAAATGTCTAAAATGGCAAACAATTAAACCAACTGTTTATTCTTCCTGGGATTTCTCACCTGCAGAAATGATATAAGTTCCTGTTCACTCATTCCCCTGCTACTGCACCAGATAGCGCAAGTTGTGTCACGAACCAGGTTAGGTCTATGATAAGGAAAGGTTAACGAAAGCATCCGTTTGCAAGTTAAGGATGTTTTAAAGCATGAAATCTGCAAAGTGAAGGAATTTGCATAAAATCATACCCAAACAATCAGAGCTCATATTCATAAAATATCACTATGCCTAATTGTTAACTAACTATGTAATGTAGTTTATGTTATAAGTTGACAAACAGATTGTATACTGAATAACTGAATACTAGTATTGATGTCATTCATAATGGCTCGCGAAGTATTCACGCAATTCTTGAATCCCAAGCTCGTTACAGCGTTCAGGAAAACAACGCACAAATCTAAACATAGACGAGAAACAGAACTTTACAAACCTGTATCGTAGGTAGTATTTGATATTTCTGCCATGAACCGTGGAGGCTGCATGCGAATAATTGGCAATTTCATTACTAATAAATGATGAGTTGTTCATCCTTTAAATGCCGTCTGTATAAGTTCGGCCAAAAGGGATTAGACCACCCAGCGAGGTCACTGACAGGTGACTATCTCATCAAATCAGCTGAATGGTGGTGGTTATTTTAAGCTCTCACTTAACATAAGAAAAAGAGGATTATGTGGGACCAATGGTCACCGATTATGCATTGTTTGCTATACAGAGGACGCAAGTAGCTGTACTGTACGTAGTGCAGTGGGGCTTTAAAAAGGAAAGGAAAAACATAAAGGAAATATTAAAGGACAGCCCCATTTACCTTCCGTGTTCTCCGCGTTCGAAATCGGACTCCAGTCGTTCTAAGACCTTGACAAATAGTTGTCCAGGATCCTGAGCTTCTAAGTAGGTCTTGATGGCTGCCGTGAGCTCGTAGAATGATCCATACACACGAACCTAGGACAAACACAAATAGTTTTGATACTTGGGTAATTATATAGCGCACATATCCACCATGCATGGTGCCCAAGGCGCTCCAACTTTTACCCGGCTCTGCTAGGTAGCCGATTTCGACGCTAACAGCATTCAAGAAATTCCTTCCTACCGGTACCCATTAAACACCTGGGTGGAAAGTGGCAAATGTAGATTAATATCTTGCCAAAGTATTTAGTTGGATCTACATTTTCCCACCTTTATCGAATTTTGGAACGTGCTACGGATTTTTCGACCATCGTCACAAATACAATTTCTATGAACGTAATGACTAACAAAATGGGTAGTCCACCGATTCTCCGAGTGGATAATTGCAAATGGAGATTGATGTATTTCCAAAGGACAACATTGTTGTGGCAGGGATTTGAACCTCGAGCATTGTAGTCCAAAGTTCAGTGACTTATCAACTCGACCACGATATCTCACTATATATTTAGCAAACATTTATGAATCAACTATCAACAGAACCGACCTAATCCTTTGTTGTGGAACCCCTGTACCAATGGAGAGACTTATACAAATCTGGCACGAGAATTTACACTCCGTGTATATATTCCTGCCTTTCATAACGGGTTTAATTCTCTTATGTATTCTTGTACAAGACCTCTTTTTCTGGATTCAGCTATATAATAGCTACAGTAACCTCCGGCCATAATGGCATTGATGAAATACAACTTTCATACACGAAGCCTCAGAAAACAAGAGACTTAAACCGAAATTCAAAGTGAATGTAATTGGATTAGCATGTGCACGCTCTCAAAAATGTGAGTGGCTGGAATATATTTAGCGGAGTGAAGAGAGGGCACTGTTATGTGCAGAACCGTAATTGAAACCAGTGACTGGTATACTATAGTATCAATGCTGCAAATGCTTTGATCGGTTAATTGTTTTTATTTCTTCTTTTCTTTTAATAATAAATTGGAAACAGTAAATATAAACTCACCTCATCTAGCAAGGCTCTAAGGTAGAGAGCGTTAGATGTTTGCTTAGCGTTAACAATCATATCTGTTTGTTCAGCATTCAGACTCTTAGAATAGAGCTCCATGTAGCATCGTATTATCTCCCCTTTCTCTGCCTGGTCTAATGGCTGAACGTGGAAGACTGGCCAGTTAAATGCCTTCACGGCATCCAAAGCCTGTGGATGGTAGTGATAGTCATAATAGGGACTTTTAGATTTGCGTGGACTGATACGTGTGACGTTCATTCAAGGCAGTGCATTAAAAGGACGTCGATCATAGGAATCCCCATTGTCTTCGTGCGAATCTAAAAGTCCCTACTGACTTGATTAATGACAACATTAGCAGGGAGAGATATTTTGAACTACTTCTGAAGATTCGTTTCCCAAAAGGCTTACCGTACATTTTTTAATGTTCATAATTCCCAACAACGCAATTTTCCCATGCAATGTTATTCATAAGTTCAAAAAATGAATAAAGATACGCACTTCCAAAAATGTTGGCACTCCAAAGTTTCATTATTCTCAAGGTTCATTATTCCGAGGCTTCGTTATTCCAAAGGTCCGTTTAACGGAAGGTCCATAATTCCGAATATTGAATACTGTTCATTCTTCCCTATGTTCATTTTCGGTATTACCAACAATTCGGAAAAGGAACATTAAGCCATGAAGTAATGCTCATGACAAAGGTGCCTTCTGATATAATACTCGACACAATATAATAACAAAAAACATTACGAAACAAAAGTAGAAAAGAGACGTTGTGAAAAGGGAACGAAGAAAGATTCTTTTATATACGTAAAGCCATAAACTCAAAGAAATAATATTCATATTTCTTTGTAATGACAATTACTTTACTTAAACTACTTAAATAAACACATTTTCCGTAATGATTTCATACCTTTCCGGGCAATGTAGAAAGAAGCATTTGAACGTTTGGCGGGAGCTCACGAGGCAGCCATTTCAACTCAAGTTCATCACCTGTAACAATGAAAAAGTGGATATATATACATATTTCAGTTAATCACAATAATAATGTTATTTAGAACGGCTAATATGAAATGAGGCTCTCAACGTATTAAAGTAATCGTGATGATGATCTTATGTTCTTTCCTATGATATTTCCTACAGGTGCTTGTTCGTGAAAGATAAGGGTTATGGTTACAGTTGTCATAGTTGCAATTGGGTTTGAGATTAGGGCATAGGGTTGGGGCAAGGTATATTAATGGGTACATGGGTGGAATTAGATTGCTAGATGAGCATGAGTTCCAACGTGCTATCTATCTTGAATGCTCAGTATTTCAGATGAAAAGTACCGAATATAACAATTAGGTTAGGAAGAAAGAAAGAAAGAAAAAAGGAAGAGAAGAAGAAGAAGCAAAGAAATATTACCTTCTCCACCTGCCCCGGAATCCAGTTGATTCAAAGCATCAAGAACAATGAGGACTCGCCGCCCGTAACTCCCCGCAAGAGCTAACCACTTGGGTAGGTCTTGGGCGAGAGATTTGTCAGATGTTGGGATACCCAGTTCAAGGTTGAAATGCTGCTTTAACTCTTCAAACAGTCTGGGAAGCGAGAAAATAAATAACGTTAACTACTAGGCAGTGAGAGGGGTTCTACTATTTTCTGTCAACGTGTCCTGGTATAGTGGTTCATTCACATGACTCTCAATCCATAGGAGGAAGGGTAGAATCTTTTTGGCATGACATTAATTCACGCTTGCCATTCTCCACCCAGGTGTAGGCTGACGATTGATAGGTTAATGATAGGTATAAAGACTGAAAGGGGCCCTTAAGAAGAAAAGCATTGAACCCTAGGTTCACAAAATTATTGTTATTTTTATCATTATCATTATGATTATTAGTATTATCATATATCATTATCATCATAATTAGAGCCAATTCTTCTCTCCCTCTCTCTCCCAAAGTTCTTATACGTCGAATAAAAACCAACCTAACAAGGCCACCTCTTGGGGGAGCGTAAGTGGGAGTTCCTACCTTTTTTTTGTCTTCCTTTTCGTTTTCTCCTTCCCTTAGTTTAATTTCCCTATTTTGTTTTCTTGTTGCCATCTAATGGGCAACGTGTCCCCCCCCCCCTCGACCCCCTCCCCCATAAAAGAAAGGTACGTCTCTGAGTTTATACCTTCTTAGTAATCTAAGATGCGAAGCACTGTCTGCAGAGCTACCAATGAAATGCATGAACATAAAATCATTCGGGTGCTCATCCTCAAATCGGCCACACCAGTTGGCGACAAGCGCCGATTTCCCGCTTCCAGATTCACCAAGAACCGTAAGCGGTAACTTCGGATCCCCGGCAAAGTAGTCGTTGATTCTCGTGAAGTACTCAGCCCGCCCGATGTATACTCTTCGGCGGACTTCAGCAAAGGACAAGTGAGCTTCGCGTTCTTGCTGGAGTGGAGTGAGTTTTGATTCTAGTGGGAACTCCTGGTTGATACATCGCTCCAAATCCTGTTTAAAATACACAAAGAAGAGAAATTATTTCAGGTTCGCTGTAGGCTTAGTTAGCATAAAGGATTTCAACGCTTTATTTATGAAAAATCTATGCCCAATATTTTGTGGATAATATGATCCATGACTGACATCTGAATCATGAGTTTTATATAACAAATTGATGTACATATAATTGTAAGTATTGCAGTACAGACTTCACTCAGCAAGAATGGTAATTCATCCATAAACTTCTTCAATGTTTTAAAATCGGGAAATCATAAAAACAGCTTATTCGCACGTTAGTAGTTTATTTGAGCCAACGTACAAAGGTTTAAAAAACTTGAAGTTCATCCGTCCTCATTTAAAATATCAAAATTTTAATTTTTTTAAGATAAATGCCTACCTTTCGAATGAAGTCTGTGCCTTCATCAGCTAAAGCGTAATGGCGGACTGGCAGACCCGATTCCTCCAAAGTTTGGCGGAATCTTTTCTGCTGATCAATCTTCCATTCAGGCTCATGACTTTTCTCCTTCAGAAGCTCCTCTTTTGTCTGTATTGAAGGAGTGAAAATAATAAAGTAAAGTATAAGGTCAAGAGCCTGTTCACTGCCTTGTTTCATAAAACTTGTTATCAATAACAAATGCTGAATTAAATTTGAAATATAAATTTGCTCTCAGCCAATCAAATGCCACTATTTCAGTAACTTTTATGAAAGAGGGCCCAGGATCAGTCACTCTATTAAGCATTTATTTGATTGTTTGTGTATGAGATAATTGCCTTCACGGGATCGATTGACGCTTGACGAAGGTATTAGCGCAGTGATGAGGATAACTTACTTTCAACGAGCAGAAGTAACATTACGGGGTCAAATTTGGTAGGCATAATAGAGTGACTGTCAAGTGCCCTGTTTCATAAAACTTGTTATCAATAACAAATGCTAAATTGAAATACAAATTTGCTCTCAGCCAATCAAATGCCACTATTTCAGGGCCCAGGGTTAGTCACTCTATTATGCACATCAAATTGTACACCGTAAGGTTACTTCTGCTCGTTGAAAGTAAGGTATCATTTCCACTGCGCTAATACCTGCGTCAATTGACAAACGATCACGTGAAGGCAAGTATCCCGTCACACAAACAATCAACTAAATGCTTACACTTATAATCTGGCTCTTTTAACTATTTTTAATATATTTATCTTACATGGTGAGTCATACACCACATCATACACTGACGCCCTTCCTACGTCATTTAGATGATGCTTCGTGTGTGACATGCTTGATCTTCTAAGAGGTTTTCGACAATAAGAGTCAGTTTAAAGGTAGCGGACGGGTTAAGCCCAGTAGCCCTAATAGCCGACCCCAAAGGGTCGATTTCACCTCATCTAGGAAGTATCTCAAAAGATTATGAAACAACCTAATCCTTGACCTTGACTGGCTTTTAAAAAAATTAACAAAAACAAATAATTCGAGATATATCGTTTGCTCAGAGGCCCTTTCCTTTGGTAAAGGCTTTAGACGATAAATGGCAGTGTGTTTAAATAGACAATATGTATATGACAAAAATTGACACGTTTATCCACCATACAGCTTTTTTACCTTTGCTTGTCTGAAATAGAAGAACGTCTTATCCGATGCATTCTCCCTATCTCGAAGAGCAGAATGAAGGACCTCGAGCTGTAAAAATAACATAGCATTAAAATCTGTTTAGAATGCAGCAAAACAAAGCATATTATAAAAAAATATTCCACTTTTTACTTCATGTCTCATTGGATAACAAGGTCATCGTTTATTTAAGATTTGGCATATTAGATAGATTATATCTTCCACAGCACTGTACATGTAACTGCACAACTGTTAAGGTACGAATATACACCAGACAAAAAGTTGGCCTGTAATTCCACAAAAGGAGAAGAAGATTATTTGAAGTGTGTGCTTTTATAATGTTTGTCTTCTTGCGTATGGATATGCATCGTTTTACGAAATTACCGTGTTGACATAAAACTGGATACATGTATATGAACTAATTTATATTTTTCTAAACGAGTTCAAAGTTTAGAAAAATAGAACCTTTCAGAAGCTTGATCTTGAACAACCCCATAACCTACCGCTAAAACTAACACAGCATCCGATATCTTGGACGAAATAAGCCGCATGAAAATGCCATAGGAGCATGTCTGGTACCATCAAAGAATCATAAGGAATATGTTTATGTTTATTTTAACAGCTTAGTTACAATTCTTGACAAAGAAAGTATGTCGATGTTTGCATGATTTACCTGTGTCACACTGCTATCAAATCTGTACTCCTCGATCCACTTCAGATGACTGAAGTTCTCGATGGCGTAGTCGTAGGATTTGTTGAGGAGTTCATCGACCTCACCTTCCTTTTGACTCCAGCCGAAACGATCACCAAGAAGACAAAGAAAGTAGGGACGACAACGGTCGATCTGAAATCAGATAAATTTAATCAGATAATTTAAACAAAATGCAACAAGAAATCTGAATGTTTGTGGCTTATTTCAATTTCAAAATATGAAAACTTCGACAAGAAAACAAATTTGTATACACCATAATGGTTTCTAAGAATCGAATCTTGTTTGAGAAAGATATCAGCAAAAAAAATTGTGGTAGGATTTTTTGAGGAGTCCATCGACCTCGGCTTCCTTTTTACTCCAGCCGAAACGATCACCAAAAAGACAAAGAAAGTAGGGACGAGATCGGTAGATCTGAAATCAGGGAAATTTCATCAGAGAATTTAAACAAAATGCACAAGAAATATAAATGTTTCTGACTAATTTCAATTTAAAAAATACGAAAAAAATACTTTTTATAAACCATAATGGTTTTCTCGGAATCGAATCTTTACAAAGAAAGTCATCAGCAAAATGCATATCAGACACGAACGCAAAAACCTCGAAAATCAACCGAAGGCAAAAACATAAGCTCTTTCCATCACATATTTAAATGTGCAAACATTGCCACGAGGCACTAAATAATCCGAACAGAATTTCTATAGGATATACAACAAGGTATTGAGTTACCCTTGTGTTGATTTCTCGAATGTCTTTGCAGTCACGATTTTAATGATGATTCAAACAAACTTAAATCATTTAAATATCAATATTCATTAATCCATTCTACCGAGTTACTTTAAAGGTAAAGACCAGTATTGGAAACGCCCCAATTTCAAAAAATGAAAATGAAGCTCTTATTACCAATCATGGGAAAGAATATGTTTTCACTAATACATGATGATAACATTTTGCCGGGGAACCGCCTACTAATTGATATATTTGGTAAATTAGTTTATCTACATGGTCTGTGAGAGATAAACGCACGTGTCGCGCACGTGTGCGTATAGTCCCATATACATCTTTCTGTGTACAGTGCTTGTAACCTTACGAAGACTGGGCCATATTTCTTATCATTTTGATGATTCCAGAACCTAATTGCAGTACACACTAATAGATCTACTTATAATATGCTAGATGATCTACCTTTCTGATCGATTCCACAACGTTTCTCTCACAATGCAATCGCATGACCATAACTGGTCTTTACCTTTAAAACCACGATTGAGTAAAATTCAGGAGTGTATAATTCGTACAGTAAAGGTTATTTTTCTTTCTTTCATTGTCTTTAATCATAATTCTTTATTACATTTCTTCTTTTTGGAGCGGGGGGTTCAAATATGAAATTTAGTAGTCTTATTTTGTCTTATGGATCGTTTCATGCGCTCATGCTTTATACCCGACACCTACAAATGCCAAAAGAAAATGTGACCACACAAACCTCTCTGAGACATATAGAGATGGTCTGGCCATCGTTGCTCTGATCATTCGTGATGCCCCACCGAAGGTCCACATAGCTAAAGAACACCCCTCGATCAAGGCACATCTTCTTCAGTTCGTTGAACACCTTCTTGATGAGGATCTCCCTCTCGGCAGCAAAATCGAGGAAGGTGCTGGAGACGAAGACTCTGATCTCCCGCTTCTTCCTCGGGTTCGTTCGGGCTAGGTCCTTGGTGCCGTCGTGATCAGCGGTGACGCCGTCATTTGGTTTGGCATCATCGGACTTTGATGTGGCGGGGAGCAGCTTTGGAGGTTCTCCTATTGGAACTGAGCCTTCGAAAGATGAATAAGTAAAAGACAATCTAAGAGAAGAAACGATTGCAGGACAAAAGTGACTGATTGAAAAAGAAACGTTCAGAACAGAAGAGCGCACTATTCATGTCTCTCGGTCTTTAGCAAAACAAAAACAAAAAACAGCCAAGGGCGTACAAAAAAGGCTATTGAGATGTGAACCAGAATTTTACATTAAATTTTGATTCTCGATAAGAAGTCAAACTAAGGTGATCAAAGAGAATGAGACGAGAGACTACGTTAACAATCAATTAAAATGAATAAGTAATTAAAGATGTTCACATCTTAACGTCTGTGGATATTTTGTCGCAGTTTCTTGTAGCATTTAGATATGCAACTTTCTGAAATAGCTTAAAATTGCTTATAAGAAGTTCACAAAGAAACAATAATATCCTTGTCAGAGATATATTATTTTAAAATGAAGAATCAAGAGGAATTACTTTCACTTTCCGAGCGATCAGTCGAAGTTGAAAGTCCGTACTTCCGAACCACGTTGCGTATCAGGCTGGCCAAGATCTTGGTGTCTCTGACGATCTTGACATCACACAATGTATCCTTGAGACCAGTCTTATGTGGTCGGCGACACTTCAGCCGCAAAGATGCAGCAGAGATCTCTACCCCTTGACCTGTCACTGATGTTCAAATATAAGAAACTAGCATCACATATTGTCAGATTACCTTTCGCCTTGCAAAATACAACTATATATTTTAGACCTATTTGATCTACCTTTGATATCCTTCTTGCAGTTCCCCTTCTGTATATGTCGTTAAATGAAACAAATATCTTTCCTTCAGAACTTAATAATATGTCATACATGACATCCTTTTTCTTTCTATTTCAAGGATCAACCTCGACCTGTGCTTGAACGTTAGTAGTTGTTCAATCTTTCAACAAACCCGATACACAAACATTTTTATAACAAATATATTTATGACAGAACATAAAGTATCTAGTGTCATATTAGCCCACATTCTGTCCGCTTTCCTTTTTTGTCATTCTGCAATCATCTTTGTCCTCCTCCCTAACACACACCCCTCACAGATCACGTGACCCCCGAAGATGCACTCATCGAAAGAATGAAAGACAAAGACTGCGTTTTAGAGTAAGAGCGTGTTATTTTCTCAGGTAGTTGGAATGGGCAAACGACACGGAAACAGTCCAGTTTGTTGTTGTTGTTGATTTCAGCTTCTTATGGCAATCAGTAAATTTAGGCAGTAGACTTTAGTGTAATATATACGTACCTTCGATCTTGATCTTCACATTCCTTACACCAGCTGTGTATCCTTCCACGGTCAGTTTGACTTTTGACCAACTATCCGACCTGTCCAGTGTTCCGCTCGTACATTTCTCTTGCACCACAGAGCCGTCCGATCCCTCGAGTGTAAACGTAATGTTGTATGTGGCCCCAGAGAGGGCTGGTGACCGTAGCGATATTGAGAACTGTTTAACATAAAGATGATTGATGAAAGGGACAATGGAAGCAACTTCTGGTGGCAAGTACATAAGAAAACCATGATAGAAAAGGGCATAGCGTAGGCCTAGCTATTGAAGTGGGGGAGGGCACCAATGATGAAGGACCAGATAAAATATGTGAGAACAAGGTCATCATTTGATGGGGTGGGGTAAACGCGATTCAAATCATCACCTTTTTTACGTTTTTTTGCCAACCCCCCCCCCCACCCCCTTCTTTCTCTCTCTCTCTCTCTCTCTCTTTCTTTTTTCATGTATTCTGCCTTGGATGACAGGCATATGACACTCCCCCAATGCCCCAACACCCACACACGCGTATGGTCACAACGTTATTGTCAGGAAAGAAATTTATTTGTTTCGCTCTCTGGTCTGGAGTGTTCTTTGTTAAGGTCAGGTGAAGATGTTGAGGTTAGAAGTTTTCTTTTCAGGCCAAGATGTATTGTTCCCTAGGAATAGGCCTGGGGAAGTCATTAATTCAGTGTACATGTTTTATCTGTTGTTTAGCACACATTTAGGAAGCCTCTTTTCAATACAAGTATTTTCCTTTGTAAGATCATTTCCTCTCCAAATATTTGTAGTCATGTTTTTAGAATTTACTTAGTAACCGTAGGGTATATTAAGAGGTGGATTTTCTGCAATCGGAGAGAACCACCTAAGCTATAATAGACTTAACGTCATGTTATAAGTCGGCAATTAAAGACAATATCTGAGGGTAATTCCACGTCGGGACGAGAGGCTAGCTCAACTGCCACCCGGTTCTCCATATCTTTCGTCGGGGGCTAGCTCTTGTCTGGGATCGGGACGCACACCATCGTATCTCAGTCTGCGGAGGTCAAGAATCCGGGGCGACTACCGGGGCCAAGTGGAGCAAAGACGCTGTCTGCGGAGGCCAGGGCCAAGTGGACGACACGAGCTGTGACCGGCGTCGATGTCAGACGGGAAACCACCCATCCAGAATTATTTTGTTAAAGATAAGTTTAATTACATACTGTATTATTACTGAAACCAAAACAAAGTGTGTGAAACAGGAGAAATGATTGGAAATTAAACGTTACAATTTAACTTTATTTAACAAGCTCTATTTCCCTTTATTTTGTGTGTCCGTAGCAATAATAAAAAATAAATAAAAGTCTCTCACGTGACAGTTATAGATGCATCAAAGAGAAAAAACGGGCCTCAATGATTGGGGTACAGACATGAACAAATACACTTTCTTCTACTTGCCTGAACAGGCGGAGCTTTGTCCAGACTACCCCCATCGAAGAAATCTTCAAGGGTCAAGTGATATTCCTTTACACCCTTCTCACCAACCGACACCAGCCCTAAAGCAGAACCAGGGACAAAGGGGTATAATAAAATGTATCACAATAGCAATATGAAAATATAACGGATAGGACGAACTCTGCAACCAAAAGATTAAAACTTTGGTTCAAAACGAGGAGTATAACAGCCAGATAAATAACATTAAAAAAAAGAATAATCACGATAAACGACAAATGATAAACCTTCCTTACTTTCCTCAACTCCATCCCCGCCGTACAGTGATTGCCATTGAGTTGAATCTTGTTCCAGTACCCTTTCCTGCTGGAAAAAACAATTCAGAATTACGTTACTTTTGATTAATAGTGAGGTATGGATTATGTTAACATTATTGTGGATAGTTTTACATCTTACTTTTTCCTTCTTCAGAATACTATTTTCTTCCTACAAGAGCCAATTTTAAAAAATCACTTTCCACTCTGGCTACAATGTCTTTTTTCAATATTTCTCAAAAAAAAAAAACAGTATAAGCAGATGTAAAAAATGATGGCTTCATACGTTTGACAAATAAAAGTACAATGAAAAAACAAATTTCTAGAATTTAGAAAAGATGGTCGTGCCTCCATCCGTTATCGAGAAATTAAATAATTCATAACGATATTTTAATTTTTGGAAAATAAGAAAACTATAAAAATTCCTTCAACCATCTAGTTCAAAATATATAATATTTTGCATACAAAATAACGACATTAATAGAGGAATAATTTCAACCTGAGAAGCCAAAGATAAAGTTATTGAATTTGCTAGAAATTAAATTATTGAAATTAAATTAAACTTCCTACCCTATTCATCCTAAGGATATCTCCCGACCATGCGAGGTTTTTGAGGTCGTATCCGGCAATGTGACGACCGAGAGGGGCAAGATCATCACCAATCTGTACAAAAGCAAGTGAAAAGAAACATGCAATAATAATGATGATATTGGGTATGTATAAAGCGCACATAATCACCAAGAATTATCTCATCTCTGCTACTTTTTCAGTGCTCGCAGCATTACAATAATTCCTTCCTGCCGTTACCCATTTAACATCTGGGTGGAGAGTGGCAAATTTAGATTAATGTCTATCCAAGGGACATCAGTGCGGGACTCGAACCGCGAACCTTGAGATCGTCAGTCCGCATATAATTCGTTGTCACTACACCTGGTGGAAACAATGTTATTGGGCGAACAAGTCTGCACACAGCTAACCCTTGGCCAATCAAGAAATATTCACTCGTCTCTCAGAGAGTCGCGTGATACAAATATCCAGGTGAAATATCAGATAAAGATTTTACCATATAGGGAAAATACTGAGCATCACATAAAGCCTGTTGGTCACTAAATGGAAGGCTATTCCTGGTGATTGGCAGCACCTGTTATTGGGTAAACACCCGAACGGTGTCATTTTCCCCATGAGATCCTACGTCTATTTGTCTTAAAATTCAAAGAGAAGACAGTAGATGAAAACATGATCTATGTCCTACCTCTTGCTTTTGGTCCGCAGATAATTCTAGCTGGTCCTTACGGGGATGGGTTCCATTTGAATCTTCGTCTTGGACGAGGAGACCAGAGAGTTGAACACCACCACCTAAACAAAATGTTGCGAGAAATAGGTTCACGATATTATAATCATTGTAAAGTACTGAAAATAAATTATCAGAGTTTTAATTATTTTGCAATTCAACACTTTCAGAATGTTTTAACAGTTTATATTTATTCCATGGTTAATGATCAGAATAAAGATCGGTAATGAAGTATTTCCATTCACATTTTTGTCATCTCGAATATTATTCTCTTCTGATTAATCTTCGATGTAAGTGATATACTCACTTTCTATATGTGACTTGGTCATATTTATTCATGATTGAGAAAGGTTTTTTTTTGGGGGGGGCGAGTCTGGGGGCCCTGAGTCTCCAAAGTTGTGCCCCTGGCAAAAATCGATATGATTAAATTCCAACATCAAGCCCAATCATAGCTTTATAGTTTATTTTAAAATGGTGAATTTAGTATCATTCATAAGTGACTTACCACGCTTTATGGAGATATCCAGACTATTGCCAGATGCAGTTACGGGAATTGATACTTTCTTCGCAGTGCATCCCGGGATCGAATCGACCTGACGACGTAATTGCTCCTGAATCTAGATTGAATAGGAATGCAATGGCAACGTGACAGATTGATCAGATCAGATAGATCTGACTGCAAATATCATTGAAATATTTCGCGATACACTAAGTGTCAAATTACTACAATGTCTAATCTGAACTATACAAAATAATAAATCGGAATTAATCGTCTGGCTTTGGGAATTCTTCAAAGGAAAATGGCATTTATTAACCTTCTGTTTTAGAGGCGGTAAGTGGAGCAAGACGTATTCTCAGTGGAAAGAATCGTCGTTATGAGATATTGAAGCTTACGAACTAATGATTCATGTTATACCTAGTTTTCTGAACTAACAATTAAGTTTTCTTTAAACAAAACTTCAAGTTGAATTTCTTGATATTAAATTACGATTTTGTTTATGGTTTTACTACAATTGGTATTTCAAAGTTGGCGGTAAGTTGTCTAGAAACAAAGCATTTTAGAGCCAATCAGACAGGGAGACATGTAGAGTACGCAATATGTTTGTTTCCTCGTTTGTCTTTCTGTTGCACAAGAGGAGTCATTTACCTGACGTTAGGACTGTGTCAATGATTGGCTAGGTTTTTAACGCGTCACGTCATCGTACACAAAATGATTGCAAAAAGGAAAAGTGCAGACAACCTTTTGATAATATTAATTGCGTCCACAGGATCGATCAGCGCATTAAATAGCGCAAATAATAGCGCAGGCAATAGCGCATTGAAAATGACGCATTATGTGCAATGGGCATTACCTGAGTTGACACATCCTCTCCGTTTACTAGAGCTGTGACGTCATTCAAACCCGAAGACATCGTGAACAGTGTTACGATAAACCTCCCTTCGGGTACTGGGATCTTAAATTGAGAAGATAGCATCAATGATTGTGAAATGGATGAATAATAAATATTTTTCACTTTTACACAATGCAATTTAACAATAAAAGCTAAAGGGTACATTCTGACATGGTCATAAAGTAGTTAAATTTGCTCAATAATTTGGCTCAGAGTTAAACAAAATGAATTCCTGAATAGCTAGAGAGAAAATATGTCTAATATCCCTTAATACTATTTAGTCAAAGAAATTTCAGTACGAGTAGGAACGAGAGGAGTAATATTTGAAGAAAAAAACAAATCAATATTTTATAGCCAATACCCTACAAGTTTGCCTCGCTTTTCCTTGTAGACAGATTTTCACCCTGCAGTATTAAAACTATCTTTCGTGTCAAATCAATAAGTGATAGAGGCATTGTCATAAATTTAACAGGTTAAAAGGGCTCACTTCGAATCTTCTGGTCATCGCGTCTGGTCGTGTGGTTGCGTTACGTGAAACGAAGACGGAAGATCATGTGACCTTTCGTAGATTTTACCACACCGCCTACAGAAGGGAGGGGTCATTTCACATACACTATCCCCGAAATTTCGTGAATAAAGCGAATGATTTTTTTAAAGACCGCCTAACGCGACCACCCGACCCGACGCGATGACCCGATGATTCAAAGTAAGCCGGCTATTAAAGCAAGTCTTACCTTGAACGCTACAGAATCAGTCTGGCTTGGTCGATTCCCAATGAACGTGGTGTGCAACAGTCCATCTCCTGTGTTTCCGACCACTTGGTGATAGTTCCTCAGTGGATCAATGTGGCAGCCGTAGTAACACCCATCTGCAGTAACAACAACAAAAATGAGATTCTAGGGCACAGTCTTATAAAGAGTTGCGATTGGTCCAAATCAATCGTACGTCCTCCAATCAATCTTAAGTTTGCACTCTCCAATCTCTTATGTACATACTTGCGATTGATATAAGTCACAAATAAGTTGCGATTGATATCAACTCTTTGCAATACGAGGCCTAGATAAACTTTAAAAGCACTGATCGAGGTTTACATGATACATGGAGTGTTTGGAAAGTAAGAGGATATTGTTTTCGATAAGCAACTACGGGCTCTACTTGAACGGCTGAACGACACATGCTCTTGCCACATAATTGACGTTCCATTATTTCCTATAACTCCGAACCTTGACCGAACACTTTATTAATCCAAACCTTATCTCTAGACCTAACCTACAACCCAATTGCAAACTTAACCCCTACTCTTACCCTATACCTTTGGCGAAATAAAGCCCAGAGCAATTATGTTTAACAGGGCCTCATGGAAGACCACCATTGTTGGTGATAATGAGTCACCCTGTCTAAATATCAGAAATAAATAAATAAATGTTATCACACAATGGATTTTCTCACCAGTATCTGAGCAGATAGAAGCTAACGCAGATCGTCCGTCATCAAACACGACTCCATCTTCGTTCTCGTAGGATGGGCCCCCGAAGTTGATGGCGAAGTGTACACCTGGTTTCTGCGTCCTGATTCGACATGGCGAACCCGCCAATTCCACTGACACACCTTTTCTCTCTGCAATATTTTCGTAAGAATGCATTGTCAGAACGCTTGTAAAAATGATCGCACGGTATTATCTTCACTCAAATCTTACCACTGTCACGACTAAACATGGCGAACCTGCCAATTCCACGGACACCTTTCTCTCGACAAGAATTTTGTGAATACTAAATTGTAAATTAAGCAGGTGTTACTATCTCTCTTAATAATGTACGGTTTCCTTGATGAACTAGCACCGCCACCTAACGGACTTGATGCGCTTATCAAACTTTCAGAGAAATGATTTTAAATAACTAAATTTGCATTTAGTTTTGTGTTTGGCAAAACGGATCTTCTTCGACAATCAATCATTTGAAATGTTAGCAAAGGAAAAAAATTCAAGGGAAAGACTTCAAAATGCTACAATACCTTAGTCTTACCTTTGTTTTTTAAGGCAACGCTCGCCCTGAAGACCTTTACACCTTTTCCAGCCTTGATTTCCCTTGAAACGTCTTTCTCGAAGATGAACCGTCCTGACTTTTCCTCCAACTCAGATTCCTGCACGACTTCGACAGCATCGGCGCCCGACTCGACTTTGATTTCGACCCGTCTGTCCATCCAGATGTTCAGGAAACCCTCATCGACTGAAAGATGACCTAGGAACGGAGCATCAGCGCCGGTCACGATGCAATCGCTCTGAAGACATCTCTTGTCGAGGCCATCAAGGTCTTCTGGTGCATTTGAGATGAATGCGTACCGACAGGGACCGGTAAGGTCTGGTTTCAGTCTCACCACCAACTTTCCAATCTTCTTACTCACCAACCACAGTGATGCATTTGCCCTTGGAGATGCCAGTGAGGGTTCATCTGTGCTTTTCGCGATGGTATACACACCCACCTTGTTCATCATCGGTGCCACGAAGTACAACACCGACGTGACAAGGTTAGTCTCAGGATTCGACCTGGAGCAGAGTAAGAACATTGCTCGGCCGTAGTGCGTGCGGATCTTGGGTACAAGAGTCGTGGCGTGCTCACCGTTGTATGTTTGAGCGAAAAACACCTTTCCACAAGGCGAGCCATCGTTTGCATCCCCAGAGTAGTTTCGGTTGCAGAAAAACACGAAGTGACTATCTGGAGGGCCTTCGATCTTTACACCACCAACTTGGTTTATTTCAAATTTCCAATTGTTTTTCATCTCATTGGACCCACATTTTCCACCAGGAACAGCGTCCAACTTCCAGTCATTCCCACTCCTTCGAATGTCTACCTGATAGCAGCAAGCGACAGGTGTGTTCTCGTCAGATCTGGATGTACTACATCCAATCAAGAAAGACGCCGTATCCTCGTTTGCATCCGCGATGGAAGTAAATCCGAGCTCCTGGAGACTTATCACAAGGATACCTTCTGGAGATGATTCCCTTTGCGGAAAGCGCCCTCCATGGGTGAAGATTGCCTGATTGGAAAACATAGTCACATTATGTCTACCATCTCTCATCTTCATGATCAGATCCCCGTCGTGATTCGTTTGAAGATCACTCGAGATAGAGGCTGCAGAGCCTCCATTATCCTTGGCTGCAGGTATACCTACCCCTGATGTCGAAATCAACTTTGTTTTAAACGAATTCGAGTTGTAACCGGATTGAACCATACTGAGCTGACTTTGGGCGGTGGACTGACGTTGGTGGGTGTGGAGCAGGATAGCTGCAGCGCCCCCATGACCAGCGTTCACGTTATAGGGTAGTTCCTTATCTTTAGGAAAGACATCCCCGTTGAACTCATCGAAGGAAATAGTTGGTGGTGCTTCTGATAGTGTGATAAATTTAAAAAAACAAAACAAGTATAATCAAAAGAATGTGATTAATTTCCAATGATTCATTTTGAATTAAAACGTAGGCTCACTTTTTCAAAACAGTACCCGAGCATTAAGGATGAATCAAATCATTCATTGCGTTGAAAAATTGACATGTACGTAGACTACGTACGACTGCGGCAAAACATAATTATGAGAGCCATTGTATTGCAACGTATAACCCCCATGTGCCCAATAACTGATAAACTAGCAAAGACTTCATACGGATGTAGAAAATGAAGTTGTTTTGGAGTTGTATACACCTATTAAAACTGAAGTAAATCGTTCGTCCTTTCAAGTTTCCCTTCCGTACTTTGTGGCAAAGCCAAGGAAAGGGCAAAGTAATATTATTGTCAAATTTGACTTCCCGAGGTTAAATCTGTCTTCTTTTCTAAGCATTGGCTATGTTTCTTCTTTTTCCATTTCATGATAGGCGGAGTACAACTCTTTACATAATAATCATTAATATCGTTACTCTTCCCTTTTGCATAAAACTATACACTAATCGATTCTTTCGTTTTAGAAACAACACGATTGCAAAGACATTCCAGAAACAACGGATAGGGCAATTCCTTGTCCATCATCTATTGAAATGTGGAAACAGATGACAATGACGTTTTACGTAAAGCCTTCATGATAATTTATATGGTAGATATACAAAACTGGGGGGGGGGATTTCCCGGGGGGGGGGGGGGTAATTGTCCTTGAGGGGGTAGTTTACCGGGGGTAAATTTTCAAGGGTGATTGTCCAGAGGCAGGGGGTAATTGTCCTGATACGCTCGAAAGTCGTTGTGACCGGCTTACATACAGGAGCCGTGGAGGTGGGGGTATACTTACTGAAATAAGCTGCCATCGTGGAGGTAAACAAGCCCGCCTTCGTGTTGTGGCCCGTCCTTTGCGTTCTCCCAAATCTGTTTTATCAAACCAGAGAAGAAGATGTCAAATACATTCATGCAGCGTTTATTGATTATTGCTTTCGGGAAACAAAACCCTTTGTGAAATGTTTTGATCCCAATCCGTATTGAGTCAGAAAAAAGGTGACAAAAATGAAATATTTCGCTCTATTTTAGCCCTTATCCAGTTTTGTTGATAACAAATTTTTCCAGAGTATTTTATCACTCAGAACACTATTGTTTATGTTGTGTAAGCTATAAAAAAATGAAACTAGGATGGAAGGTGAATTAAACAAAAATCTAAATTAAACACATTCTAGGGGGTAGATCTCTTTGATGAAGGAGTAGTTATTTATCGCTTTCTGATTGATCAAAATTATTAAAAATATTATTATTAATAAAAAAACAGCGACTTTTTCTCCTTCAAATAAAATATGTATACCATCAAATGCCTGCCATACACGCGCCCCCTTTTTGTAGACTTTTGGATTTGCCACTGCAAGTAAAACGTAATTTATCGGCTCATAATGCATTTTAGATAGGGAGAACAAAAGATGACAATGATTGTAATTGATCAAAGAAATCATAGGCTGAAGTAATCTTGTCTTTGTATACTTTTAAAGGGTTTATTTTATCTTCATTCTTCGAACAGTGTGAGTCTGAAAACTGGCCAGAGTTGTCGATCTGTAGCCTAATGAGTCGCATCACAGGCTTCACGAATTTAGTTTGAGCCACGAAAGTGCCCCAATAAGGCACCTATTTAAGATTTGTACGTTGACATAGTGGACTGCTACGTGTGGCGTCCCTTTTAAGGAACTATTAAGGCACTAGCGCCTTAAAAGGACGCTACACATAGCAGTCCACTATGTCAACGTGCAAATCTAAAAGTCCCTATTGCATGCTCCGAGCATGTAAACGGCTTCTACCTATAGCTAGACTCTCAAAGCAGGATGTCTTGATTATTGTCGAAATAACACGCGAATGGGAAAGTTGTGTACGTTACGATCTCAAGGAAGTTATAATGAGGTCATACAATTTCCCAGGTCAATGAAAAAATGTACCGATCTCCGACCAAGTATCTTCCTCTATATGCTGTACGACCATTCACACCACTGATAATGACACCACTTAGACAACAGAACGAATAAAATATCTCATTACCCGAATATCAAAGAATCGGTCTGTCTGGAGTCAGTGTTGATTCGGTGTGGAGTCGGATTTGAGTAAGAACGGCATTGTGACTGAGGCTCTTAACGTAGTAGTGCGTGTGGGTTAAAATGGAATAGACACCATTATACATACCTCAGTCACACCTTCATACCGACTCATGTACACCGACTCCAAATTGACCAATACTTCCTAACTCGGGGTATTGACGTACATGTAATTCTTTGTTCGGTCTCCTGTCGGTTTCTTTGGTGTGACCGGACCTCCTTGGTACAGTACTATTAGCTTAGCTTGCTCAAATGGTTATTTCAGTCGTGCATTATCGAGTATGTCCTTATTGCTAAAGTACACAATTAACAGTAAGGCCGCGTAATTAAGAATGTCGGATGTGACCTGTCCTCAGTTCCTATGCCAAAGACAGCAGTAATAGGCTGCGGGGAATAGGCCATTTTCGTAATGTAATCAACTTTAACACACAATTATTCGTAAAGTTCCTCGTTACAAATTATTTCATTCACCTGTTTTGAATAAGTGTATGTGAAAAGTGAGAATGCGAATGGCATACTTTACGTGTTGTTAGATAGGACAGGCCATAACGTTTGACCTACCTGGCAACAATCAATGTATGCAATTTGCATTCTGACTATCGAAATACAATTATTCATAACAGGTGAATGAAATAATTGGGTAACATGGCATTTAACTAAGATTCATGCATTAGATTTGATTAAATTACGATAAATGGTCTCGCAACATATCTTTCGCCCTAGCCTCTTGTTACGCTCTTCAATCCGCATGTCATTGTCATAACGATGGCTGTTATCATAATGACCATTATGTTTGTTTATTACCTATGACAGCCGTCCATATTATTAATCAGTAAACCGGGACAGGGCAGTCTACCTTGTACGTAGTCTAGCTACACAGACACCATTCAGATGTTTGGTAATATTCAAAGTAGTTGCTATACATGTAGATGAAGTAGTAGTACTAACAGAAGTAGTAGTAGTAGTAGTAGTAGTAGTAGTAGTAGTAGTAGTAGTAGTAGTAGAAGAAGTCTAGCCTAGTAATTAAGCCTAGTAATGATAATGATAATAATAATAATTATAATAATAACAATAATAACAACGCAAATTAAAAAAATCATGATATATGATATCAATAATTATAATAATAATAATAATAATACAACTGTTATTGATATAGTAATAATTGGTCCTTTTATACTGCATGTATCTGTCAAACACACCTGGCATGGTCCTTAATTGATGTATACTCTAATGAGTCTATATGCAAAGACTATTAAAGACTAGTCTTCATAGCCTAGAAAGGTGTAGAGTTCAAGTATAAATAGACAATCTTTCAAAATATACAGGATCTTTTTAAAACCGCAATATGATGGTAGTTTTTTTCTGTGACATAGCTATACTAGGCAACATCACACTGCTCGTACAATTATGTGGATCCAATACAAATAACGCCGTGCCGAAATATATGACAGACCTTTCACATTAGGGTTAGTATGAAGCATATACTTACTGTCAATATATTCCTGGAGACCTGTATGTAAGAGTGGCTCCGCCTGAGTTGGGGCCGACTTTCTTATCACCTCCTCGATGAGATCTCCCGTGCCTTTGTCTCCTCTATTTCCGCATTATTTTCTCACTGGCCTATATACAATAACATCGAAGTGCTCAGTTACAGTTACAGAATAGAGCGAAGGAATTATTAAAGCCGGCATACAATCATATGTATTCTGTCACCGCTCAGTGACTACAAACAAAACAAATATGCGTACAAACAGACAAAACAGGGGTTGGGCATATTTGTGTAGTAGGTCTCGTTACGTACCATCATACTACTCGATGCAGGCGCACAGTATATAAATATACACTACCATAGCTATATGGTACAGAGAGTTACGTCACCGGAAGCCGTGCTCGTTAGTAGCTGTATTATAGGTTACTTTCATGGAGCGTTGAAGTAGTTTTCCGGGTAGAGATTTTGTCCTAACTAATTCTTTTTACCGATATACTCAAATTAGCACTTCTCAATTTTCATATCCGGGTGTGGCAGGGTTTTAAATGGAGATCAAATGGCCTGGGGTCAGGGCCATAGTGTTGTTAGTAAACTTCCATACGTAGCACCATAGATCACTGGACAATACCAACAATACTCCAAAAATACTACAAAAATACTAACACTAATACTTATACATTATTTCCGGCATAACCGGAGCAGAATTAAGTTTTACCTTTTATTAAATAAAGAAAGGCGAAACACTTTTTGTAATTGAAATGTATTTTGTTTATTTCAATTCGTGTGGTTATCAATGACTAAGTGAACATTTAGAGGAAAAATCAGGGAACAAATATGATTAAACAAACACAAACTTTATGTACTAGCTCGTTACTCGTAATCGTTCATATCAATAAAGTCGAAGCAATTTTTGTAATTGAATTTTACAAACTTTTATTTCATTTCGTGTCAGTATATCAATGAATAAATTGAACGTTTACAGGAGAAAATGATGAAAGAACAACAAAGTACAAAGCACATATGCATGAACTTAATTTTGTACTTATAAGTCTTAAAGTAAATATAGTCGATGCACATTTTTGTGAACTTAAAGTGTGTTCAGTTTTATTTTAATTCGTGTGAATTACAAAGACTAAGTACATGTTGAGAGGAGAGAATGATGAAACACAGAAAATGACAAAATAAATGATACATTTACTTTTAACGTCAATAATATAGTTTTATCATTCATATATTGTTAGCACCAGGCCCTGTTTCACGATTTCCACGAATACACCAGTTTACAGTTGTGTGCGCCATTTTAAACAAAGCCAATGACCTAGAGGTCATGTATTTATGCGTAAATTAAGATTGCGCCCATGCAAATTATGATGATATCACTGCCTGCGCGCTGCGTTGTGCGCGCATATCATCATTTGCATGGGCGCAATCTTAATTTACGCATAAATACCAGAGGTCAGAGGTTATTGGCCCCAATTTTGGGGCCAATAACCTCTGACCTCTGTCTGCTCATGCGCACTGATACAACTGTAAACTGGTGTATTTCTTTTGAATAGACATTGCCAGATCAAGTGCAATAATTAGCCTTTATCCATGATTGTTGCCTGCTGTTTGTGGCGAATTTTATGAGACAGGGCTCTGATAACATCCATGTATATACATTTAAATGATACATAATTGGATTTTAACAATATAGCTGAATGGAATCACCAAATAACTTGCAAAACTTTTTATATTAAAATATCTACGCAAAGAATGAACCATTCAAGGTTTCCTTTTGATAAAGTATTTACATTGATAACTAATTGAAATAGAGATGACAGACAATGAAGAAAATTGAAAGAAGTCTATGAAATTTAGATATGTGCCATTATTTATACTAAAACACATCAGAAAGATTAAAAAGTACATACTTGTACTCTAAGATTTTTAATCTTTACTTGTTATATCTTTATGACTACTTGCACTTCCGAGACCAACATAAAAAGGCACAAAATCATTTTAAAAAGATATGAATAACAATCACATTGCAAAGTACAATACAATGACATGTGAATTAAATTGCAATGAAGACATCTAACTATATACATACATTTGTAATTGATTATTCAATACTCAATATGAAAAGTAATTACTTCGTAATGAACAATGAAAATGTGAAAGGTGATGCTAACAAATAGATAAGATGAAGGAAACTTTTTTTTTTTTTACTTGTTTGTTGTTGTTTAGGACTACTTCACCACACTGTAATCTCGTTAATTAAAAGAAATATATCCTGATTCATAGCCCGAATGGTAGTGAGCAAACAGAAGGAGTTTGAGTCGACCCTCTTCTTATGAGGGGGGGGGGGACGTGAGAGCAGAAAAATGGGAGAAACAAATTAGTGAAAGTTTGGACAAACTGTGAAAATAATATATAATGCACACATACACAATTTATAATTCAAATATTAGCAGATATCTATAGAAGCGCCATTTTTGCTATATTTGTAACGTAATTATGAACAACCGTAAACTTTAATACTAACGTCTGTTTTACTAAGTCTTTTTGTAAAATAATCCCCTTGGTGTGTGTGTGTGTTTTTTTTGTTTTTTTTTTGCTAGTTTACAGGATAGATCACTTATCATCATGAGCTAATGTAAAACAAAATGGGTAAATTTGTGTAATCGTTAGTCTCAGTCAGTGGCTGTATTTACGAACGATGGTGCTTTGAGTTATGAGGATTATAGCACCTGATTAATATTTTCACTTCTTACTTATTTGGGGATTTATGTCACACAGAAAATATGTATTTTTACTCAGATACATAAGTCGTAAGTAATGTTTGTAATCATTTCTACAACAAAAAAGTGTTACCAACACTACTACTACTTTATATTACTGCTTATACCATGACACCGATACTGCTGCTTAGACATAATGGTGAAACACATTACATCAATCATTCTTAACCATTTTTTTTCCTGACTGGTCACAAACAACAGGTGCACATTGGTGAGCTTAATAATACTATATTAGTACAAAAGAACAGACATAATTGCAAACATTTTTAATGGAAAGGAGGAACACGTTACTGAACGGCAACAAGTATTACAATATGGGGGGGGGGGGTATATTTGCTCAGTACACAATACTTGGAGGACGGAATGTCTCTCTTATAGTTAATTCAATGATATTTAACTCCTCTGACAGCTGAACTTTTATTTCACCGACCCGACGCATCTCTTAATCTAATGACGCGAGTCTTTTGTATGACACTTTTCCCGTTACAATAGCTCCACGTTTAATAGCAAAACAATAAATTGGTTACGTCAACCCTATGCCTAAACCTACCCCTAATTTATGAACCTAACATGATAGAGCCCCTCGCAACCTTATCCAAATCCCAATTACACACGGGGCGTTATTTCACTGACGTATCATTGCGTCAGCGAATGGCGCGCTTATATGACCTCATAAGAATGATATCCTACACAGTGTGGCGTTGCGTTGAATGACGGGTGCATTCGAACAATGTTATATATGGGCTCTATTAGCGCAGGTAATAACGCAAGCAAAATGACGCCCCATGTGAGATGGGTTTAACCCTAGAGGTTTTTGACGCAATAACACCTGGAGCAAGTGTCGCCGGAGCAAAAACTTGGATCAACCACCAGTCTGCTACTGTTGATGGGACGAATTTGGTAGGCATTATTTAATCAGTCGTAAAGGCATATTGTTTCTTACAATAGACACAACTCTAACCCTTACCCTAGCTCTAGCTCTCATCCTAACCCGTAACCTACCCCTACCTGATGGACACGGTACACTTTAGAAAATTGATACAAATTAGCTACCTCAAGTACATGTAAATTACGGTGTGGTTATTGGCAGAAACATGCTTGCCCCTACGACTGATTAGATAATGCCTACCCTGACGATGGGACGAATTTTGCGACATGTAATCTCGTCCATCAGTCACCACCTCCGTCGCTGTCACCACCTCCACCACCGCCACCGCCGCCACCACCTCCACTGCTATAACCGCCACCCCCTCCACCGCTGTGACCCCCCACCACCGCCACCGCCACCTCCACCACTACTGTAACTGTGGCTATGATCCGGGCTCGTTTCTGGGGAATAAGAAGCGACAATTTTAGTGTTAGTAATTAAGCAAGTCGTAGTTACGAATATTAGAGACTTTTAGATTGAGTGGACGAGAACACGACGAACGCCGACTAATCATGCGTGTCAACGTTCTTAACTGCCCATGTTGGCTACAATAGGCCATTTTCGTAATGTAACCAAATTTAATGCATAAGTCTTTGTGAAGTGCCTCAATACAAATTATTTCATTCACCTGATAAGAATAATAGTATTTCAATAGACAGAATCTGAACTGCATACATTAGTTGTTGCCAGGTTGGACAAACATTATGGCTTGACCTACCTAGCAACACTTAATATATTTAGCTGCATTCTAACTATTGAAATACTATTATTCTTATCAGGTGAATGAAATAATTTGTATTGAGGCACTTCACAAAGACTTATGCATTAAATTTGGTTACATTACGAAACTGGCCTATTGGAAATCTTTTAGATTGCACTCGACGATATGCATGCAGGAAGTAACACAATAAACATCACGTACAAAGAAAGAGGACAAAATATACAGTTCCTCATTCTACCCTCAACAAAAGAACATCCCTTCACTGCTAATATGTAAATATGTGTAGAACAGGTGAATATGCATGTGACACCTGTTCTACACATTTTTACATAATAACAGGAAAAGGGATGTTCCTTTGTCTACATGAGGAACTGTATATTTTATGCGCACGCGGCATACTAGTACCTTTCAGCATGTAAAGGCGCTATATAAATGTCAATATGTATGCATGTACTAGATTTAGGAAAATCAAGGTTGACGCATTCTCGATCGCCGACTGAGACGACATAACGCATGCGCAGTGCCTTAAAATGACGTCACACATTGCAGTCAAAGCTGTCGACATGCAAATCTAAAAGTCCCTTTTATCACTATCATAAACAGTAGTAGCAGTAGAAGTAATTGTGGCAGTTGTACTGGTAGTAACTGTGGCGGCTGTAGTAGTAGTAGTAGTAGTAGTAGTAGTAGTAGTAGTAGTAGTAGTAGTTGTAGTAGTAGTAGGAGGAGGAGAAGGAGTAGGAAGAGTACAAACAGTAGGAGGTGTAGAAAAAGTAGAAGAAGAAGGAAAAGAAGAAGGATAACAACAACATTATACATACCATTCTTTTCAGGCGTGTCTTCTTCCGATAAAACAAAGTTATCATCTAACGAGAGCAAAAGGGAGAGGGAAAGAAGGGTAAAAGGGATCACGTTGCTCAATGATTATGTGTTGAAGTTCGGGCGTCCACAGAGCAAACATCATGACCTAAGACTATTCTGGCAGACATCATGGCCAAGACTATTCTGGAGTATAAATTGATTTGATCGAGGCAAGGCACATGCAGAAAATGACAACGACTCCACTGCCCACACCCCACCCCTCCCCATCCCAGGCGCGCCATCATCCCCCCTCCCAAGAAATGTATTCTTCTAAAATCGCGCCTGCAACATGTACTAAAACAGACAAACGGTTTTATCCTGGCAATTTTAGAACTATTTAGAAGCATTGTGCACAACAACCTCTTAAGAAACATCCGATGTCGTGGAAATACCATGTAGTTGGCACATAATGATTAAACTACTTGTTTCTTTTCATGTCCAGCTATTTTCTGACCTGTTCCAGTCGTTGTCTTAGGCTCTCCCGCTCTTGGTGCTTTAGGTCCTCCCGCTCTCCGCTCGTCATCCTCTGCCATGCTCCCAGCTGGTTTCTTGATGAGATCTGAGTATCTGTACTCCAGTGTTGAATCCTTGCCTAATTAAGGATTCAAAGTGAAAAATTATGATAATTAAACATCAATTCGAATTACCGATATAGTATATACAACCACCCCGTCCTTTTCCAGACTTTGAGCATATTTCAGGGACCCGTTTCACAAAACTTGTCATTGGTGACAAATGACAGTCTTTGTTAAAAGCTAAAGAAATCCTTGCTTCTGATTGGCTATCGGCAGATTTGTCACTGATTTGTGCCATTCGTCATTAAAAAAAGGCTTTGTGAAACAGGTCCCTGTACTTCTGTGTTATGCCTGTCAAATTAAAATCACATCCGGGGAAAAAAGGGTGACAACCTCATTCGAGTTATTGGTACCCCCCCCCCCCCCCCCCCTGTCCAATCTTTCACTAATGTTGTGAGTCTGTACACAACCGGAACAGACAGCTTTTAAAAATCAGCTTTAACATTCAGGTAGCTTTAAAAGTCTAGACATGAATTTGAATTTGCCACTCTCCACCCAGGTGAAGTACATGGGTACGCGGTAAGAAGTAACTCCTTGAAAACTCTACTAAAGGCAGTTCCAATAGCCTTGTCCGTCACCTATTGTGATATGCGAGCATTGCAATGAGATATTACGAAACCTGAACGTGATTTCTATCCGATGTACAACAGGTTATTGAAAATGCCCTTTAGTTATTTTTTTTAAATAGTTGCGATAGTGTTAGTAGAGTATGTTTACAGTTAACGACTAAATTATTCATACTCTGAGCAATTTTTTTATTTTTTAAGTACGTGAAAAACGTATGTTTCTTGAGAATGTGATATATTAAAGCTTACATCTGAAAGTACTCATCAAAAGCCCTAATTCAACCAGTCCACATTTCATTTATTTCATGAGTTACGACAGAACACAAAAACATAACCTTTTATAAGGGGTATGAATATTTAACTGTGTGTAGCAGCTGCGCTCTTTGAATGTCCATATTATTAGTAGTATTATGATTGTTATTAAAATGACTTTTCCGCTACTATTTACCTTGATCACGTCTCTTAACGTAAACCACGTAGACCATGAAAAGACCGAACATGCACACGAACGCGCATGCGACGACGATCCCGATTATCAAACCTACATGAAGGACGAGGAATAATGGAAATGACATCAATAAAAACAGTGGAATATCCTTTTCATCACTCACATCCTGATGACCGTCATCATAGCGAATATCAGGAACATCATCATTATCAACGAAATAATCATGGTGTACGATTTAATCATCCTCAATGGCATAGTCATCTTCATAACCATCATTATCGTCGTTGTGGTCATCATCATCTCCATCATCATCGTCATCCTCATAGTCAACATAGTCATCATCATCATCTTCATCATCATCATCATCATCATCATCATCATCATCCTCATAATCAACATAATCATCATCGTCATCATAATTATTCTTGCAGTCAACATAATAATCGTCATCATTATCAACATCATCCTCATAGTCATCATTACCATCATCATCATTATCAATATCGTCATCATCATAATCTTTAACATGCAAGGAAGATGAAGATTTCCCAAAATGACAGGAAGAAATTTTTATTGTTGATATTCGCATCGTACTCATCAACAGCACCATCGCTATCCTCACCACTTTGAATATCATGATCATCTAAAAATATTACTAATATCATAATGTAACTCGATACAAGCATCTTCTATCATCAGTATCATTCTAACCATCATCATAATCATCATCGTCGTCATCATTATTATTATCACAATTAAGTGCATAATCCTTATCATCATCAATATCATCACCACCATCACTGTCACGTTCATGGTAACTTTTATCATTATCATAACTAAATTCTTAACATTATTTGAACCCTATTCATCATCGCCATTATCATCATCGACATCATTTTATCATCATCAATGACATTTTAATCATCATCAACATCATCCCAACCACCCCATGTTGTATGATCACCGCCATCACATTCAGGATCACTATCATTTTTATAATGATCAAACCCCCATTCCTATCATTATTTTGACAAAGATTATCGTTATTATCATCACCACTATCAATATCTTCCTAATTACAACCATAATCCACTGGAATTTATGTTAAACGGTCGATCATTCCGTTATTAATAGTCATAAAGAGACAAACATGGTATTAATTTGTTTGTAAAAATATGTGGAATATTATGAAAGAAAAAAAATGGCGATTCTATGTTGGGTAATAGTTTAACGCACGAAAACGCGCGCGCATGCGCGTGTGCGCGATTTTTTATAAAATGCTTAGAATGGCCTAAAACGTATGCAAAATGATTTTGAGACGATTTTGAGCATTTTGATATTTTGCGCGCGCATTGACGCGCGGAGGTACGTGCACGCGCGCGTTCTTTGACCTGAAATTGACCGGACGGATATTGACCTTGATCATGATAAATATGAATGAGAAATAGCTTTTGGTTATGAAGATATGATCATTAGTTGATTTTCGTAAAATTTTACAAAATGGCGGCTAGATGACGTCATCAGCAAAGGTCAATGTTAAAAACGCTATTGTGCTTTTTACATATGCCTATACATATGTGTGCCAAATTTGAAGGCATTTGATTGAAGCATTTTTAAATAATCGTGCTTATAAAAAAGTGGTTAGAAATAAGAAAAATAAACTAGATTTGTAATACTTGTTTGGAACAAGTATAGGTGGGCTGATCGAACAAAAAATTGAGACAAAATAAAGGGCACACTTACGATAGCTTATTGTCTCAGCTACAACATACTCAAAGCTCAGCGTAAACAAAGATAAAACGACGGAGATATTGCCCGCGAAAGACGAGAATGTAGAATCCAGTTTTGAGAAAAAGTCATGTCCAATAGAGAATACACGCAAAATGTGAAAAATTGACATGCCTCCTTTAATCGCAAAAATACGCCATGATGCCATTGTCAAAATGAAATATTGTGGATACTGCATTTGTAGAAAATATTCTCAGGTAGAACATATCAAAATTTGAAAGAAATTTGATCGATATTTACAGAGATACAATCAATTTTC
This sequence comes from Strongylocentrotus purpuratus, assembly GCF_000002235.5. NCBI lineage: Eukaryota > Metazoa > Echinodermata > Echinoidea > Camarodonta > Strongylocentrotidae > Strongylocentrotus > Strongylocentrotus purpuratus. Next base: position 32,956,864 of record NW_022145594.1, read on the forward strand.
CAAAAATCTGCTGACGTCATAATATGCAAATTGAAATTTTGTGTTCGAAGGCCATTATGATGACGTCATGAGTTAATTGAGGGTCAAATGAGACATGAAATCATATTTCCAATTCATACTCTATCAAAATATGGAAAAAAAATTGGGTTCACCTTGCATCCTAAAGCGCTACAATGGATTTTGTATAGGCATGTTTTTGCCCATGTATGCTATGTATTACAAGAGCTCGCACGCACGGAAATTATCTTAAACGGACGCTCATTCCGTTATTAATGGGCAGAAAAAGGTGAACAAGGTATCAAAATGCTTGGAAAAATGTGCCAAATATGATGACAAAAAAAACTTGGCGATTTAATGTTGCAAAATGCCATAACGCGCGAAAACGCGCGCGCATGCGCGTGTGCGAGTTTTTTTTGCGAAATGCTTAAAATGACCTGAAACGTATGCAAAAAAAATTTGAGACGATTTTAAGCGCACGGACGTACGCATGCGCGCGCGTTTTTTGACCTGAATATGACCGGACGGATATTGACCTTAATCATGATAAATATGAATAAGAAATGCCTTTCCGTTATGAAGATATGATCATGAGTTGAAAGTACCCCAAAAAACACAAAATGGCGCCTGGATGACGTCATGAAGACTTGATGACCTTGAAAAGGTTCCTGTGACGTCTTATGGCAATGACCTATTGATGTGCCAAAATTGAACGAAATTGACTAAACTGATCTTGAGTTATCCTGTTAACATAAAGTGTGCAAATAAATAAAAATAAAGAATAATAAAGAAAGTAAATTCTAACGAAAACAATAGGTGATCTGTCGAAAACGACAGACCACCTAAATAAAGAAAGAAAATTCTGACGAAAACAGGTGATCTGTCGATATCGACAGACCACCTAATAATAAATAATAAAGGCAATTCTAACGAAATTATGAGGTGGTCTGTACGATATACAGCCCACCTGATAAATAATAAATAAATAAATAAATAAAGGCAATTCTAACGAAATTATAAGGTGGTCTGTACGTTATACAGCCCACCTGATAAATAAAGGCAATTCTAACGAAATTGTAAGGTGGTCTGTACGTTATACAGCCCACCTGATAATAAATAATAAAGAAAGAAAATTCTGACGAAATCAATAGGTGGTCTGTTGACAACAGACCACCTAATGATAATTTAAATCGATATATAATCAAGATTAATAAGCCTACACCCATCTGCACTATCATTACTATACCGTAACCATCAACAATACCAAAACAACGGCATCATCTTCATCATCATCATCACCATCGTCGTCGTCATCATCACCATCATCATCATCGTCGTCGTCGTCATCATCATCATCAGCATCATCATTGTCTTCCTTGTAGTCATTACTATCGACTATTACATTGTATAATGATCATCGCAATCACATCCATAATCATTATCTTCATCTTAATAATTCTCATAAGGATTTTTACGCTTACCAACTTGATTTGAGCTCTGACCACCACCAGCGCCACTTTCGGTGTCATTCGTAGTAACATTGGGAGAATGGCTCGCCTTATGTTCGTACACCTTCACCATGGCTCGTACGGACATCGTATCCACTTCCCGCAGGGCTTCGCCGGTAACCGTGCAGACATACTCATCGTCCTGCGGGGTCGCGGTGATCGTGACAAGGCTGCAGTAAGTTCCGTCATCATCATTGTAATGCCAGTCGACTTCGACGGGCTCGATGAAAACACTGCGCAACGACCATGTGATGGTGACGTTGGGAAAGAAGTGTCCGACTGCGCACGTCAGATTCTTCGTGTCCGTTTCGTTGGCGATATCGATGTGACAGTAACCGTTGTCTCCGTTGTCGTGTGGACACTCTTTGATTGTCGGATATGGCTCAATTGGCGCATCTACAAGTTGGTGGTATGAGTTAAAATGAGAATTTACGAGATTAGGCGCACACAGTATAGTATTTTAAAATAATGAATCGTGTACTCAATGGGGGTAGGAACCCATTTCATATTTCCCGTTCGCTCTCAGTCTGCCTGTCTATCAGGTGTCTGTCTCTTTATTTTCTTTCTGTCTTTGTCTCTTCCCCTCCTCCTCTCAACCCCCCCCCCCCCTCTCCCTCCCTCCCTCCCAAATACTCACCGACCACCACCACCACCCCACACACACAGAGACCAAGACAAATGCCTTTAACTTCAATATTGTTTGTTTGTTTGTTTGATTGATTTTATTTCTGCGTTCAAAAATATACAAATTCAAAGTCAAAGTACAAAATTTCGAACAATAACAAATACAATGAATACAATGTTTACAAAAGTAATTAAATGAAAAATCATGTACAATTATATCATTCGATAAACATGTACGAAGCATACAATAACATAAGAAATATGAAATATTTTTAATAAATTAGAGAGGTAATTTGGAACGCAGGAGACCACCATCGTGAGCGGTTAGGCTGGAAATGGATGGCGGCCTCGTAAAAGAATTGGCGACATAACTCTCTTCGAAAAAACTGAGTGACCAAGAGGGTGCGGTGCAAGTGCAGGTGCAGTGAGCAGTTGCATGATAAAGAATAATTAAGTCACGGTTTTGTTATACTAATTTAAAGAAAGGGGAGCATATGATTGTATTATTTGTCGTTTAAGTGTAGCTTTTAAGGAGTAGATGGTTGAACAAGACTTTATGTTGTCGGGTAAATCATTCCAAATGTCCGGGCCAGAATGTCTAACAGATTTGTGTGTTATTGATAATTTGGGGTTTGTAAGATGGAAGTTTCCAGATATGCGAGTAGAGTATGAATGAACGGAATTATTAAACCTAAACATGTTATCAAAGGATGGTGGAAGCAGATTATTAATGTACTTAAACATAATAACTGCTACTTGAGTAGTGTTCAGATCGAAAATTTTTAGTGTTTTAAGTTTATAGAATAAAGGATCAGTGTGAGCTAAGAAATGCGAACCTGTACAAATACGTATGGCTTTCTTTTGCAGTTTGAAAATAGAATTAATTTTTGTCGAACCACAATTTGCCCATACACTATTACAATATGTTATATACGGGAGAACTAGCGAATTATATAGTAGGAATAAGGTTGCATGGGGTAGAAGAAACTTTAACTTGGAGATTATTCCAATACTTTTGGAAATGCACATTGTAACTTGGTGTAAATGATCATTCCAAGTCAAGGCTTCATCTATAAGGACACCCAAAAACTTGGAATTAGTTTTCTTCTCTAGTAGCATACCATCGATTTTAATATATATAGGTGTTTCTGTATTATGAGAATGATGTTTAAAATACATGAAATGAGTCTTTTTTGTATTAAGTGAAAGTTTATTGGATTTAAACCAATCGGATACTTTGTTAATTTCATAATTCAAAGTATTGTTTAACATATTAAGATCTTTATGGGAATAAAAGATATTTGTATCATCGGCAAATAAGATAAAAGAAAGAAGGGGGGATGTATTGATAATATCATTTACATAAAGAAGAAATAACAGTGGACCTAAGATGGAGCCTTGAGGAACACCGCATTGAATTAAAAGAGGATCAGAATCATAACTATTAAATGTAACATATTGTCTTCTGTTTGTTAAATAATCTTTAAACCATAAGAGTGGCTGACCCCGAATTCCATAATGACTGAGTTTGGAGAGTAGAATAGCGTGATTGAGCGTATCAAATGCTTTACTCAAGTCACAGAATATACCTATAACATGCTCTTTGTTAGCTATGGCACTTGTAATTTTGTCATAAATTTGAATTAATGCTAAGTCAGTTGAGTAATTTTTTCTGAAGCCATATTGATTTGAATTGAGTATTTTGTGTTTAGTGATAAATTTGTGTAGCCTATTATGAACGATCTTTTCTAAGACTTTGGATATACTTGGAAGTAGGGAAATTGGACGATAGTTACTTATTTCGTGAGGATCATCTTTTTTGAGAATGGGGTTGACTTTAGCTAGTTTTAATAGATCAGGGAAAACACCTTGCGATAACGAGTGATTAAATATGTGAGTTAAAGGCTTTGCAA